>NC_136421.1:291562245-292762245 GCF_052625555.1 Lactuca saligna
ATTGTGTACCTGCTTAATGTAAGGATGTAGTACCTTTGGAAATTCATTCATATATGAATTTGAATAGTTTTGTTGGTTTGCATACGAGCTATGTCTTGGTGGTTCATGAATATTCGTGGAACTTAACCCAAGTTCATATGTGTTTGAACAACTATGTCTATGGGGATCTTCGATTGGCGCATCAACTCCATTATCTTTGAGAGGCTTCTTCTTTAAACTTGGTCGACCACGGGTAGTTTTATGAACAGAGGGTTCCAAAACTGAAGTTTTTGATGGGTTGATAAACTCTCTTAAATTCCTCAGAATGTTATGCTTTATAGACCTTGGTTGCTTTTCAAAGTTCTCAGTAATTATTTTCACTTCATCATCATAATGAATATCATCATCATCTCTCATGTTTATGGGGGATGACAAAGTAAGTTTTCTCCAAAAACTATTAATTGAATCAAGTGGAAGAGACTTACTTGCATTAAAATACATGATTAGTTCATGTGCACATGGTAACCCGTAACATGTACGCAGTTGACAACCACAACTAACATCACCGCCTTTACATCGTTCGAATCCATTAGCGATCATGTCTAATGCTTCCAATGAAATATAATTCCACAATAGTTCGAACATTTTCATGTTTACCCGATGGTTGATGCGACCTTTGTTATATGTAACGCCCGCAGATCCGGGCTAGTCAATTTAGAGACAATAGGGGTCGAAAATGACTTTTCGACAAAAGATTATTTAGAATAAATAATCTTAACCAAATTGTAGAATATGTCACAAGGTTTCCGTACATATAAAGAACGCCGAAATCCGAGTTATAACGAAGAAGTTATGGCCCGTCGAAGTTTTACGGCAAAACCGGCACGACACCGGGAAGCGTAAATAGTGAATTTACGATAGAGCGAGATTTATCCTTAGCAATCTAAACAAAAGTCGTAGAATATGTTAAACTAAGAGCGTCGATAAAAAGAACACCCAAATCTGACTTCGTATGAGGAAGTTATGATTTTTCTAAGATTCGGCTTAGCAGTGCACGGCCCGAAACTCGAATTTTAGTTCGAACGGTTTTTGGCTTACGTGACCTAAATGAGAGTTCAATATCTCATTAATAGGAACTCAACGGTAAAAAGACAGACGAAAACGGAGTCGGTATGAAGGAGTTACGAATTCTTCGCGGTCATTTAACAGTCTAAACGCCTCGTACTGTTAAATTTAAGATCGGTCGAGAATTAGCCGATGGAGTCAAAATGAAAGTTGTAGATATTATTTTTACCTACGCGTGGATATAAAGAACGTCAAAAACGGAGGTCGTATGTGAAAGTTACGGATTTTAGAAGTCGGAAGTGTGTTGTGCGAAAATGGGTGATGTGGCACAATCTTGGCAATTGCTTTCTCCCCAAGTCTTGCCACTAGATGGTGACATGTGGCACCAAGTTCAGCCATTTTCACCCTATAAATACCACCTCTCCCACCCTCATTTTCTTCACACCTTTCCCATTCTTTCTTCTCTTTACTCTCTCTCTCTAGAACCTCTCTCTAGCCCCGAAATCCCCCGAAAAGCCTAGGGAACCTCCCTAGCACGAGGCGGAAGCCCCGGAGTGCTCGACGGCTCCGAGAAGAAGAGCTTTTCGGCTCGGAAACGCTGCTCCAAGCAAAGTCTGATTTTCTATAAAACCCGATGTAAGTGAGCTACGCCTACGCTATTTTTAATATAGTTTTTATTTAATTATATTAACGTTATTAAGAACATATAATAAATACTTGGGCTATTATTATGGGTTATATAAGTATTTTTTTTAACGCATATATAATAGTAATAATAGCTAGACTATTAATTAGTCTCGGCGAATAATAGACTAAAATCTATTGGTGATAATACTAGGTTTCGTCGAAGGAAATTATTTTAAAGTAAACGAAGCGTTGTCCGAGTACCGAGTCACCACCTTCTCAGGTGAGTGTATGGTCCCTTTCATCTTACACATAGATATGAAGTATTTATTATATAATTTACGTGTTGTGAGTGCATGGTCCCTTTCATCTTACACATAGATATGATGTATTTATTATATAATTTACGTGTTGTGAGTGCATGGTCCCTTTCATCTTACATATAGATATGAAGTATTTATTATATAATTTACGTGTTGTGAGTGCATGGTCTCTTTCATCTTACACATAGATATGAAGTATTTTAATATAAATTACGTGTTATGTGTGCATATTGTCTGAATACTTGTTGTCTATGCTGGTGAAAGATTTTTATACATGTTTTAAATGATGTAAACTGTATAAAGTATTTTATATCTACAAAATATGTTGGGTAAAACATGGGTAGATGAATGATGATGGATAAAAGCTGAAATAGAGGAACATTACTAGTACAGACCTAGTGCCCTATAGGTATACATTGGCAGCAGTGGACCTAGTACCCTATAGATGAGCACTGGCAACTACGCCACAACCCGTAGATGATTTAGATCTACGGTAGACATCCTAGCAGCTGCGCTCTAAGGATAGTATCGGCAGCTGCGCCTAATAGGGAGCCTTATGACCATGACAGTAGTGTTTAAAGGTCAATACTGGCAGAAGCGCCACATAGAAAATGTCCTAATTCTGGCGGCTGAGCCTAAGTGACAATATTAGCAGCTGCGCTTGACCAATGTGTCATTGACAACAATGGACTTCATGTGGTTTCCTTAGGATGATCCTTAGGAATGAATGAATGAGAAATAGCTGATTCTTAGGGTAGATCCTTAAGAATAAAGAAGATAATGGGGATGGGTAATTGGGTTGATTGTTTGATTGTTTAAACATAATAATTATATTATTGTGGGTTGAAAACCCTATGTACTCACCAGGTTTCCCAACCTGACCCACTCAGTTTATTTATATCACAGGTGTTGATATGAAGTGACATTACACTGAGAGATTTAAAGAGATGTGGATCACTAGTGTAAATAATTGTAAGTTCTGTTTATGCTTATGTTTCTGTATTAACGATGACGTCCCAAACGTTTTAAAATGAAATAAATACGTTTCTTCGAAAATGTTTTAATAACGTATTTACCATGTTTTTCTGGGAACAAATTCCGAAACATTTTTATAAAATGAAGTACTCTGATTTTTATAAAGCATAAACAAAATCGGTCTTTTCTGGCCGTGAAAATGGGGATGTCACACTTTTCCCACACCATAGGATTGATGATCTCTTCGACCAGTTATAGGGTGCATCTTGGTTCTCCAAGATTGATCTGAGGTCGGTCACCACTAGATGAGAATCAAGGAGGAGGATGTGGAGAATACAAAGTTACAAACTCATTATGGTCATTAAAAGTTCGTGGTGATGCCTTTTAGTCTCACTAACGTATCGATAGCGTTCATGGATTTGATGAACCGGGTATGCAAGCCAATGCTTGACCGGTCAGTTATTGTTTTCATCGATGATAGTCTGGTCTACTCCAAGACCAGGGAGCAACATGAGAAACACCTTAAAGAGTTACTTGGGGTTTTGAGATAGGATAGGCTATATGCCAAGTTCTCCAAGTGCGAGTTATAGTTACGAGATGTCGAGTTTGTGTGACACCTCGTCAATCAGAATGAGATTCTGGTCGATCCAGCCAAGGTTGAGGTAGTGATGCAGTGGGAGATTCTGAAATCCCTATTTGAGATTCGAAGTTTTTTGTGATTGGCAGGTTACTATATGAGATTTGTTAGGATTTCTCCAAGATTGTTGTTCATCTGACCCACTTGACGAAGAAGGGTGAGGTTTTCCATTGGGGGACCGAGTAACTCTCTGCGTTAGACTTTGAGGAGGAAGTTATGTGAGGTCCTTGTATTGACCCTTCTTGAGTGTGTTGAGGATTTTGTGGTATTTTTTGATGTTTCGATCATAGGTTTAGGGGCGGTCCTCATGTAGAGACGTAGAGTCATTACTTATGTATCCAGACAGTTGAATCCTCATGAGGCTATGCATCTGATGCATGGTTTGGAGTTGGGGGATGTGGTTTCTACCCTCAATATTTAGCGACACTATCTCTATAGGGTCCAATGTACAATCTACATGGATCACAAGATGTGACAACTGGCAAAGTTTGGGTCAAGCAAGGTCTAAAAGGTATCTATGCATAAGTAAAACCATATCGTAACTTTGTTGCAATAAATACTTTGAAAACCATGTTCGTAATGAACCTTTGAAAGTCAACAAGTTAGAACAAAAATCATGAACAAAACCTTGCTTAAGATATTTAGGCCTAGGGCCCTAACAATCTAGTGATTTTGGTTTGCACTAGGACCAAAGTCACAAGTGATCTCGGTTGGAACATAGACCGAAATCACATGTGATTTCGGTTGATGCATAGGCTGAAATCACATATGATTTTGGTGATACTACGGGGATTTCGGTGGGAAGAAGAACGGAAAAAGATTTGACTTCGTGATAAGATATTTCATCTTTTCCAACACAAATCTTCACCCAGCATATATCAATGCATTTATCCAACAAATAACAAGGCAAACATCATTTAATTCCTTCCCTCTTTAACTACAGCAGAAAACACCCACAAAGCCCACCATTTCCATTTTCTCTAATTTTACTCCATATTCTCTCAAAGAACAAGTTCAAGCTCTTTCTAGATAAATTTTTCCAAGTGGTTCTTGACAATTTGGTAAGCATTTTCTTCATAATCTAGTGTTCCTACACACTTTCATGGTAATTTCATCCCATTTACACACATTGTTATGTGTTAAAATCCATAGGATAATACCACCTTCAAGATTTCTTCAACCTCCTTCAAGTATTCTAGGCTTGAAGACCTCCACAATCATCTCTTCACCCAACTACAACCACACTCAAGGTGATTTCATACCCCTACATTTTTGAGGTTTCATGTTTTTTTTTTTTTGGGGGGGGGGGGTGGGATACAAGTAAAATTTGGTTTTACACAATTACTTGCATTATTTCATCTATATGTTATGTATAAAACCTTAATTGATGGAAATATGGTTATGACTAGTTTTTAGACAATTATTTGTGATATATTGGTTTTGAGATGAAAAACTAACAAAAACAAAACATAAACTATGTTATACAGTCATAAGGAAAGTTATGATTTCAAAACTACAAGGATTTTGAGACTTTTTACCAACATTTTTTTTTCTAACAAAAAGGGTTATATTCTACTTATTTCACTATTTTGTGGGTTACAACCCAAAAAATATGATCTTTTGACATACATTTTGAAACTATACAAGATAATTACTATGTATGTATATAATTGATTATATAAATAGTCATAACAAACAAACATGATAAACTATAATTGGTATAGTTTGGGAGTTTTAAACACTACACTATCATTTCGGAAGAAACATATAATTATATAAAGGTATAATTATTTTTACACTATGTAACCACTATAGAAGAACAAAGCAATCATTTACAAGAAAAATGGGTTTTCAGTACACGTAAACCAGTTGATACAATTTTGTGAGACATTTGGTTTCACCGTACCTGCCAGAGTACACACTAAGTCCTGAATTATAACCAGAGTCTCTTGTAGGGAGAGTGTGACACTTGTGTATAGGTCTATACGGGATTGACAACCCCGTACATGAGCTATTAGCTACAGTTAGACTAGGCCAATCTAGGGTGACAAATGTCGTAACATTTCGATGCCTGAAGAACGTATTAGCAGGCCAACTAGTCATTAGCATGGTTATGATAACTCACATGAGGTATTTACAAAACATTTGGTATATGGGGTTAACATACATTCAAGTAGTTTTATATAAAGATAAAATTTCATAACACTGTTTTCCAGTACAACATTACTTACATTTTTAGTCTTGGGACTTTAGACTTACAATTCATTTCTAAAGAAAATATTGGATTTTTTTGGAAGCATACTCTATCATTTTTACAAAAGAAAAAGCTACCGGTTTCTCATACAAAAATGTTTATGAACTTACCAACTTAATTGTTGACACTTTTCAAAATCACTTGTATTCTCAGGGAATTAGTAAACAGGTAATCAAATAGTTTTTGGAGGATGGGGCGTCGTCGCATCACATTATATATTTTTGTTACACATATTTGATATCAAGTAAAAAATGTTTGAGTACAATGTAAAATTTTAAATTATCAATATGATGGGTGTATGGCTTTGATCATTTATATTCAATTGTTATGGTACTATACAATGACATCATCCGCCCCCGGACATTTCCGCCGTTTCGGTTCGGGGGCGTGACACAAGAGTTTGAGATACCTCATGGATCAGCATTTGAGACAACATAGGTAGCTTAACGTGGTCAAGGATTATATCACATATGCAAGGTCAATGTGGTCGTCGACACTTTGAGCTAGAAGGTGGCTAGTAATCCTTCTAGAGAGCACTGTTTTAGGATAACCATCTACTCTCTACTACTAGATTTAATTGGGGGGGGGGGGGGGGTGGGGGGCTCAGGCCGAGAGGGTCAAGAGGGAAAATGGAATAAAGGGAGGATCAGAGGGGAAATTCACAGATTTGTTACTGATATTCACAGTCTTTCAACTCGATGCAGTCGGGTTTGGGCCCCATATTCTAGAGGAGTTTGGTAGGTAGTATTGGAGGAGGCCTATAAGTCTAAATTCTCGATCCACCATGGAGCCACCAAGATGTATCGAGATTTGACGTTGAGTTAATGGTGGCCATACATGAAGAAGGAGACTGCATGGTATGTGGAGAGATGCTTGACCTATCGGATGGTCAAGGTTGAGCACCAGTGTAGCACCTGAGTCGCCAGGTTTTAAATTAATCTATTATCCTATTTAAATAAGCTAAAGGTGGTGAAGGTTCTGTGAGTATGCTTGGCGCACATTAGATACGTACGTCATACTCCTCGCATGCGCATCATCAGGGTGATCCTGGCGTACGCTGAGCGTACTCAAGCCAGGGGCAAATCCTAAATTTTAGGGTTTGAACCCTATTTAAGATCCTTAAGTTCTTCAAGTGCATCACCATTTCAGCCTCCATTTCCTTTTAGTGCTAATATCGAAACCCAAACCATCTTGAGTGCATTTTTGAGATTAAATTGAGTGTTTAGGTGTTCTTTGGTGGTTTTAAAGAAGAAGGAAGTTTGAGAAGAAGCTAAGGAGAAGAAGAAGCTTGTAGATCCAAAGTTTGTGCATAATTTCTATCATAATCAACATATAAAGTCTAAAACTTGTTCATTCTAAGCTTAAATCTAGACTTAGGGAAGATTTTAGCATCTTTTGGTCCCATAACTTGGTCTTCTGGAGTATAGGCTACTCTAGGACATTTGAGTTGTCCTTATGGACTCTTGGGAGTTCATGGATTCATAAAAATCATATCTTGGAGGTTAAGATTCAATCATGCATCTGTTAGTGACCACCTAAGAGAGTTAGAGGGCTTAATCCATGGTTTGAGTCCTATTAACGCATGTAAGTGCATAAAGTTTGCAACTTTATGGCTTAAGACACTATTATGAGCTTGGATCTAAGTTTTGGTTGTTAGGGCTTAATGAATTAAGTCATGGATGAAAGTTTGGGCTATTGGCCAGTATGTCGGGCATACTCTAGAGTACATTTTGTGTGTTGGGCCAATGACCCGATTCTGGATCGTCACCAGCGTACGATGGGCGTACGAGTCATGTATATCATGCGTACATAATCTGTGGACTTAGAAGATTTTTGGGCTCGAGTATTGTTGGGCTTTTGAATTAGTTAGGTTTGGGTCTGATGCCCACCGGTTGTAACAAGGAATTTGTGGGCTTTTGGTCATGTTGGGAACTCTAGGGCCATATTAAGCCTTAAATTACTTGTAGTTGAGCTTGGATGTCTTCTTGGACTTCTACGGATTTGGGCCTTGGTGGGGGGAAGGCCAAATTAGGCAAGGGTGAACAAACCTTTTTTGCCTTAAAGTCAAGAATGAGGGTTTGGACTTTCGGGTTAGAATATTGGCCGAATTTCTAATTTGGGTTTTACACTTGTTCCTTGGGGAGAGGATTTCGCATGTCATCCGTTGAGTGTGATTTGTACCTTTAGTCTGAGGTGAGTTTCCTTCACTGTATCCATGGGTCGAAGGCATCAATGCCCGCCCACAAGTTTATGTTGTAGTATGATGGTTGACTTCGTGACAACTGTCAGTTATGTATGTGTTTGCCTGATGACTCTGTGATTATTTGTCATGATATTATATGGTAGTGGTAGGGGTGAAATAGACCGAAGGGGATTGCAAGCACCGAGATATGCTTGATAGTATCCGGTTGAAATATACCGAAGGGGATTGCAAGCACCTAGATATGCTTGATAGTATCCAGTTGAAATAGAATGAAGGGGAGTGCAAGCATCCAAATATGCTTGGCTGTTGTGACATCCCCAAAATCACGGCCAGAAAAGACCGATTTTTGTTTATGCTTTATAAAAATCAGAGTTCTTCTTTTAATAAAAATGTTGCGGAATTTGTTCCCAGAAAAACACGATAAATACGTTATTAAAACATTTTCGAAGAAACATATTTTATTCATTTCAAAATATTTGGGATGTCATCGTTAATACATAAACATAAGCATAAACAAAACTTACATTTATTTACACTAGTGATCTACATCTCTATAAATCTCTCAGTGTAATGTGACTTCATATCAACACCTGTGATGTAAATAAACTGAGTGGGTCGGGTTGGGAAACCTGGTGAGTACATAGGGATTTCAATCCCACAATGTTATACCATATATATAGTTTAAAACTCTCAAAATATACAATTTCACCATATATATAAACAACTTGTATCCCACCCCGTCGATCCTCACAACGAGACTATCCATACTCTCGGACTTAAGATTAGTCGTTTTACCTACTCCATACTCTCGGATCAGAAATGAACGAATTTACCAAATCCATACTCTCGGACTAGGGACGAATGACTAATCCATACTCTCGGATTAATGATGAATGATTATGCCTAAATCCATACTCTCGGACTAGGGATGATGACTAATCCATACTCTCGGATTAATGATGAATGATTATGCCTAATCCATACTCTCGGACTAGGGACAATGACTAATCCCTACTCTCGGATTAATGATGAATGATTATGCCTAATCCATACTCTCGGACTAGGAACAATGACTATGTCTAATCCATACTCCCGGATAAATGACATATACTAAATTCTATTCTCTGAGTATAACTCACTTGTACTCGTAAGAATATACTATCCAATATTCCTCATATTCAATTTAGGTCTACTCTTTATCCTAAATTATCAAATATAATCAGGTATGTTCTTTAACACGTATTTCAGGCAACATCAATTAACTCGCACATAAACATATAATTAATACTTCAATCAATACTTGTATTAAAATCATGTTCATGAAAGGGACTATGCACTCACTTGATAGGTGGTGACTCAGCACTCAGACAACACTTCGATACTCTCAAAACAACTTTCTTTCGATAAAACCTAGTACCAATACCACTAGGGTTTAGTCTAACGATAACCGCGACAATTTAATTAGTCTGACAATTATTATTATTATACAAGCGTTAATAACACTCAATATAACTCATAATAATAGCCTAAATAATTATTTTAAGGACCTAATAACATTCCTATAATTATTTGAAAGCTATATTAAAAATTACGTAAGCGTAGCACACTTACAGCGAATTTTATCGAAAACCGGAACTTAATTAGAGCAGCGTTTCGAAACCAAAAGGCTCTTTTTCTCGGGACTTCGGGAGCCTCGGGGCTTCCTTCGGGAGCTAGGGAGTTTACCTAGGGTTTAGGAGGGGTTTGGAACCCTACAGAGAGAAAGTAGTGAGAGAAAGAAGGTGGAAAGGTGTGAAAAATCCGAGAGGCTTCGCCTCCCTTATATAGGCCTCAGCCTCGGAGTACACTGGGCGTACCGAGGCCCTTACGCGGGGCGTAGCACTGGATAAGGCGGACAGGTGGTGCTCTTCGGGTGGGGCTACGTGTTCGCTTCTCGGACCACACAAGACCGAAGTACACTGGGCGTAGCTGGTTCCGGACGCTGGGCGTAATGCGAAGGTGACGTGTCATCATCGGAAGTGACTCCGTGTTCAGCAAGCGACGGTCAGGATTAAGCCACATCATCAGATTTGCAACAGACTTCGCAATTTCATGCTTCAACTTTAAAAATTCGTAACTTTCGCATACGAGCTCCGTTTTCAACGTTATTTATATCCACGCGAAGGTGGGAATGTACTCTACAACTTTCGTTTAGACTCTGTCGGCTAATTTTGACTCAATTTTAAATTCTATATTATTAACGGGTCGGGACAGGATTGGTCCATTAAATCCTCGTAACTTCTTCATCCGACATCCGTTTTCGCCCATCTTTTTCTTGTTACGCTACTCTTAACGAGATCTTCGATTCTCATTTAGGTCATTTCGGCTAAAAATCAATTGATCTAATATTCGAATTTCAGGCTGTACACTGCTAACTCGAAACTTCGAAAAATCATAACTTCTTCATATGAAGTCAGATTTGGGCGTTCTTTTTATGGATGTTCTTAGTTTAACATATTCTACGACTTTCGTTTAGATCGCTAAGGCTAAATCTCGCTCTATCGTAAATTCACTATTTACGCTTCCCGATATTGTGCCGGTTCCGTCGCGAAACTTCAACGGGTCATAACTTCTTCGTTATAACTCGGATTTCGGCGTTCTTTATATGTACAAAAACCTTAAGACATATTATACAACTCTGTTAAAATTATTTATTCTAATTAACCTTTTGTCAAAAAGTCGTTTTCGACGCTTATTGTCTCTAAATTGACTAGCCCAGATCTACGGGCTTTACAACTGTATAATTGTAAGGTATGAGGTATTTTGGGGAAGTTACTAAGCATTTTGCTTACAATTTTCAGTTTATGTTTCAGGTACTCCTAATCCGAAGGGGAAGTGCTCGGTCTGATCGCACCGCATCACCCTGTGATTTTTGTATTTCAAATTTTTGGGATTTTGTACTCTGAAATATGCTACCATGATACACTTTTGACTGGTTTGATATGAGTATCATATGTTTTACTGAACATAAAAACAAAAAATTTTATCTATATTTTTTTACGATGTTACAAGTTGGTATCACAGCCTTGGTTTGAGGGTATTCGAGCATACTCTCGGGTGTGCCTGGACTCAAATTGAGGGTTTGGTAAATTTTCCATAGAAAGAAACATTTTAAAAAGGATTTTAATGAAAGAAAAAGGGTGTTATGCGTGCAATCAGCTGAGCTCAAGTAAGTCTTCCCAAAATATTCGTACATGTTATATGTTTATGTTATGATATAAGAGTTGCATGGTAGATTAGGGGCTAAGGGTCTGCTCAAAGTTTCATGATAGAATGCTAGGAGAGATGCATTTGTGTGCATATTTGTTTGAAGCTTATAGATTTGTATGCTAGTATCAAATCAATTACTTTTTAGGATGGCATGTATAGGGTATGTTTTAAGTTGAATTGCCTGATGCTCGGATGTTGCATGCTTTGTGCTTTAGGAAATTATAGAAGCTTTTGTTTTAGAAGGATAGGTTTAACTCTATTGCGCAACTCTTATTTGAGTCCAACCGTTGTAGTGTGCGACTTGTCATTCGAAGAATTATCTAGTACTAGTAGTATGTAGTTGTGTTCATGCAGTAGTTAGGTAATATTTTTGGAAGTTCCCTCTGCAACTGATAGCAGCGAGGGGTGAGGAAGGGAGTCTTTTGGAGTCCTTGAGAGTTGATTTGGTGTGTAGGATGCCTTATAGTTTGAGAAATGTACCATTTGGGAAGAGTGACTTGGAGGAGTCTGGGTAGTCCTTGAAGAGGGTATAAATAGGTGTGGAAGGTAGTATTGGGGCCGTACTATTGAAAGCACAAGATTTATACCCGAGACCAAGAAGATCGCGACGAATCTAGGGAACTCAAAAGTGTGAACCTTCTCGTGTGTTTGCTAGTTGTTTATGTGTTTATGTTTCGGTATGGTGGTGACACGTCATGGAGCAAGGGGTTCAGGATCTAGATCTACTTTGGGCACGAGCATTGAACCGATTGATGAGAGGATTTGTGAGTTCATTGATTCTGAGGTTACAAGATGCATCCTTGATGCGACCCTGGTGACGTTCGGGTTGATTAAGGAGGGTATCATCGAGTTGATGGAGGATCACCTTTGGGTCATTAGCGCCGATCTAGCCGCTCTCCTGTCTGGGGCCCGTAATCTCTCCTTCAAGGATATTAGGGGATGTGGGACACCATAAATCTTTCCGGTGAAGGACCCCATCGTAGTTAGCCATCGGATAGCTAACATTGAGTGTGATTAGATGACAAGCTTCTGCCCTGAGGGATCGAAGGTGAGGTTCACTGTAGGATTTTTTAGGGAGCGTGATAGAGATTGGTGGGAGGAGGTCGGATATGCTTTGGGAGCCCCACCCATTGAGGCCATGACCTGGCCAGTTTTTGTGACCCGGTTTCTAGTAGAGCTTACACCAACTATTGAGGTGCAACAGTTAGCTAATGAGTTTCTTGACATGAGGAAGATGACTGAGACTGTGGCAAAGATTACTACCAAGTTTAGGGATAGGGATTTTTTGGTACCCAAGTATGCGACTGATGAGGAAATAAGGAAGACCCAATACCATGATATGCTGAGATCTGACTTCAGGGAGTTCGTTAGTTTCTCTGCCTGTTTGACTTTTGATGACATGATATCCAGGGAGCGGGAGCAAGAGATTGATTTAGAGTACATAGGTAAGAGGAAAACAGAGAATGGGCAGATGATTAGGGATTTGGAGAATAAACCTAAGCGGTTTGACTCTAGGTCGAAGAGCCAGAAGGGACGGAGCCGATGTAGCAAATGCGGTAGGTCACATGATGGGGTTTGCAGAGTGGGTGGTTCGGGTTGCTACAAGTTCAACATGATGGGGCACTTTAGCAAGGATTGCATAGATATTATCACCACCACTCAGACATCGGATCTATTTTGCTTTCATTGCAATTACAGGGGCCACAAGAAGGCCAACTCCTAGTTTAGCATCAGGAGGACCAGTAATCGCACCTGATCCAGTAACCCTACGAATTACTGATGGTCGTCAGGGCAAGGTGGATGTGCCCGTTGTGAGGAATAGGGATTTTCAGTTGAATGTCGAGGAGGTGCGTGCTGCACTAGATGTGGTGGCGGGATTGTTCCTTGTGAAGGATATCTTTTCTTTGATATTATTTGATTCAAGGGCTAGCCGATCTTTCGTGTCTCTTGCGCTCAGCAAGATGTATAGTGGATCTCCTGGAGAGCTGGATCATCCATTAGAGGTTGAGATTGCAGATGATCAATCCGTCCGAGTATCAAGGGTTCATCAAGATTGTTTTCTAGAGATGTTCAGCGAGTAGTATCTGATCGACTTGGTTCCCATTCCAATGTGTGGGAACAAGGTTATAGTGGGGATGGATTGGCTAACCCTAACGGGGAAGTGATTGATTATGAGTGTTAGATGGTGCGTGTTCAGTCCCTAAGTGGGGGAGAGTTGCTGGTCCATGGAGAGGGCGCTCATCACGGGTCGATCCTATGCTCAACTGCTAGGGACAGGCGCTATCTTGATCAAGTTTATTTTGGTTTCGTCGCCTATATTATGGATACTCGAGAGAAGGGTAAGGCCATCAGTTTTTGATGTGTCCATTGTACAAGAGTACACGGATATGATTCCAGAGGATTTACTTGGAGTGCCTCCGGAGAGGTAGGCAAAGTTTCAGATTGACCTGGTTCCTGGTGCGGCTCCGATAGCCAAAGCACCATATCGGTTAGCTCCACTAGAGATGTAGGATTTGTCTACACAGCTGCAGGAGCTTTTAGATAAGGGGTTCGTCCGACCAAGTAGTTCGCCTTGGTGTGTTTCGATCCTGTTTATGAACAAGAACGATGGGTCGCATCGGATGTGTACTGACTATCGGGAGATGAATAAGCTAACAGTGAAGAACTGTTATCCACTCCCAAGGATTAATGATTCGCTTGACCAGCTTTAGGGTGCATCTTGGTTTTCCAAGATTGATCTTCGTTTGGGTTACCATCAGATGAGGGTCATAGAGGACGATGTGCAGAAGACGACCTTCCAGACTCGTTATGGTCATTACAAGTTTGTGATGATGACCTTCGGGCTCACCAATGCTCCAACCGTGTTCATGGACCTCATGAACCGCATGGGTCGACCGATGTTGGATTGGTCTTTGATTGTATTCATCAATGACATCTTGGTCTATTCCAAGACCTAGGAGCTGCATGAGGAGCACTTGAGGGAGGTGTTGTAGACCCTGAGGAAGGAGAGATTGTATGTGAAGTTCTCTAAGTGCGAGTTTTGTTTGCATGAGGTGCATTTTCTGGGGCACCTTGTCAACCAAAATGGTATTCTTGTCAATCCGGCCAAGGTCGAGGACATGATGAGGTGGGAGGTTCTGAGGTATCCATCTGAGATTTGAAGTTTCCTTGGGTTGGAAGGTTATTAGCAAAGATTCATTCAAAATTTCTCTAAGATAGTAGTTCCTCTGACTCGACTGACGAAAAAGACTGCCACTTTTATATGGGGGCCTAAGCAAAATGTAACGTTTGAGACCCTAAGACACAGATTGTGCGAGGCGCCGATTCTGACCCTACCGGAGGGTGTTGAGGATTATGTGGTTTATTGTAATGTTTTTATCATGTGATTAGGTACAGTTTTGATGCACATGGGTCACATTATTGCTTACACTTCTAGGCAGCTAAAGCCACATTAGGCGAAACACATGATTTGGAGCTAGGGGTTGTGGTTTTTGCCCTTAATATTTGTGACATTACCTCTATGGGGTCCGATGTACTATTTACGCATATCACAAGAGCCTATGGTACTTGATGAATCAGTTGAATATGAATATGAGGCAACGTTGGTGGTTGGATGTGGTGAAGGATTATGATTGTGAGATCATTTACCATCCGGGGAAGGCCAATGTGGTGGTCGATGATCTCAGCCACAAGACGGTCACATCTCCGATTAGGGATATATGTATAAGGATGATAATGATTACTCTACTCTTGGAGTAGATATGAGAGGCTCGGGTCGAGGTTATGAAGGAAGAGCACCACAAGAGTGATCGATAGTGGGTCAGGTGGCTTCCTTCGATTATGATAGTCGGGGTTTATTGACTATCCATCAGAGAGTGTGGGTTCTTTATTGGGGAGGTATGCATCAGGTTCTGATGGATGAGGCACACAAATTGAGATTCTCCATTCATCTCGGGTCAACGAAGATGTATAGAGATATTCGTCTTGATTATTGGTGGCCTTGTATGAAGCAAGATGTAGCTTGGTATGTGGAGAGATGCTTGACTTGCAGGAAAATCAAGGTTGAACATCAACGGCCTCATGGCAATATGAAACCATTAGACATTCCCGTTTAGAAATGGGAAGATATTACCATGGACTTCATTACGAAGTTTCCTTGGATAGTGCGCAAGTTGGATTCGATTTGGTTCATTGTGGCTTGATTGACAAAGAGCGCACACTTTATTTCGATTCAAGAGAGTAACTCTACGGAGAAGTTGGTTGGCATTTATGTCAGGGAGGTTGTGGTGTGACATTGGGTACCGGTTTTGGTGGTTCTAGACAGGGATGTTAGGTTTACTTCTAGGTTTTGGAAGAGTTTTCAAGAAGAGTTGGGTACTGGTCTGGATTTCAGCATGGCCTTTCACCTGTAGATGGATTGTCAGAGCGAGAAGTCCATCCATACATTTGAGGATATCTTGCGGGCGTGTGTTCTAGACTTCGGTGATAACTGGGATATGTATCTTCCATTAGCAGTATTTTCATATAACAATAGTTGCCACGCTAGCATTGATCGACCTCCTTTTAAGATGCACGACAGGAGGAAATGCAAGACCTCGATATGCTGGGGCGAGGTCGTTCAGTGAGTCAAGGGGAGTACCGAAGTGGTACTCAAGACTACCAAGTTGATTCAACAGGTTCAAAGTAGACCTCACACAACTTAGAGTCGACAGAAGAGCCACGCCAACAAGTATCGATCAGACCTAGAGTTTCTGGTTTGGGATATGATTCTCCTGAAAGTGTCGCCTTGGAAAGGTGTCATCCAATTCAGGAAGAGGGGAAAGCTGGGCCCCAGGTATATTAGTCCTTTTAGGGTTATATACTGGGTGGGTAGGGTATCATATTAGTTAGATCTTCCAGAGTAACTCATTCATATTTACAATACTTTTCATGTCTCTCAGCTATAGAAGTGTTTGGCTTATGATTCCGCAGTGGTTCCATTGGAGGATATTTAGGTGGACAACCGCCTGAACTACATTAAGAGGCTGGTAGATATCCTCGACAGGAAGACGAAAACCTTGAGGAACAAGGTTTTTGAGATGGTAAAGGTGCAGTGGCAACACAACAAGGGTTCATAATAGACATGAGAGCCGGATGAGGAGACGGGGGAGCATTACCCAGAGTTATTTACGGCAGCGGACTTCGAGGATGAAGTCGGATTCAAGTGAAGGAAAATTGTAGCACCCAAGTCGTCAGGTATGAAATTAATCTATTATCCTATTTAATTAAGCTAAAGGTGATGAAGGGGTTCGTGAGTATGTTGGTCGTACTCCTCGCATGTGTATCATCAGGGTGATCCCAGTGTACATTGAGCGTACTCAAGCCAGGGGAAAACCCTAATTTTTAGGGTTTGCACCCTTTTTAAGGTCCTTAAGTTCTTCAAGTGCATCGCCCTTTCAGCCTCCATTGCCTTTTTAGTGTTAATCTCGAAATCCTAACTATCTTGAGTGCATTTTTGAGCTTACATTGAGTGTTTGGGTGTTCTTTGGTGGTTTTCAAGAAGAAGGAAGTTCGAGAAGAAGCAAAGGAGAAGAAAAAACTTGTATATCTAGAGTTTATGCATCTTTTCTAGCCTATTAAAGGCATAAAGTCTAAAACTTGTTCATTCTAAGCTTAGAAGTGGATTTAGGGATGATTTTAGCATCTTTTGGTCCCATAACTTGGTCTTTTGGAGTATAGGCTACTCTAGGACATTTGAGTTATCCTTTTGACTGTTGGGAGTGCATGGACTCATTAAAGTTGTATCTTGGAGGTTAATACTCAATCATGCATGTGTTAGTGACCACCTAAGCGAGTTAGAGGGCTTAGTTCATGGTTTGAGTCCCATTAAGGCATGTAAGTGCATAAAGTTTGCAACTTTATGGCTTAAGACACTATTATGAGATTGGATCTAAGTTTTAGACGTTAGTGCTTGATGGATTAAGTTATGTTTGCAAGTTTGGTCTGCATGGCCAGTACGCCAGGCATACTCTAGAGTACACTGCGCGTACTAGGCCAATGCCTCGATTCCGGATCGCCATAAGCTTACGATGGGCGTACGAGCCATGTGCGTTGTGCGTATGCAGTCTGTGGACTTAGAAGATTTTTAGGCTCGAGTGTTGTTAGGCTTTTGACTTGGTTAGGTTTGGGCCTCAGGCCCACCTGTTATAGCAAGGTATTTGTGGGCTTTAAGCAATGTTGGGTACTCTTGGGCCATATTAGGCCTTAAAGGCCTTGTAGTTAGGTTAGATTCTTTCTTGGACTTGTATGGATTTGGGCCTTGGTGGGGGGGGGGGGGGTCCCAGTGAGGCAAGGGTGAAGAAACCCTTTTTGCCTTAAAATCGGGAATGAAGGGTTGGACTTTCGGTTTAGATTATTGGCCTAATTTCTAATTAGGGTTTTACACTTGTAAACCCAGAACTAGTCAGATGGAGTAGATAATTTCCTTGTTAAAGTTAAATAAGTAGAAATCCCTCCCTAATCCGTGCTTGCATTTTTCATTGCACACAGCTAGGGAGAGGATTTCACAAGTTATCAGTTGAGTGCGATTTGATACCTTTAGTTTGAGGTGAGTTTCCTTTACTGTATCTTTGGGTCAAAGGCACTAATGTTGGCCCACTAGTTTATGTTGTAGTATGACGGTTAACTTCGTGACAATTATCAGTTATGTTTGTGTTTTCCTGGTGA
This sequence comes from Lactuca saligna, assembly GCF_052625555.1. Classification (NCBI taxonomy): domain Eukaryota; kingdom Viridiplantae; phylum Streptophyta; class Magnoliopsida; order Asterales; family Asteraceae; genus Lactuca; species Lactuca saligna. Next base: position 291,580,260 of record NC_136421.1, read on the forward strand.
CTCTGTGATTATTTGTTATGATATTATATGGTAGTGGTAGGGGTGAAATAGACCCAATATCCGTTTGAAATAGACCAAAGGGGATTGCAAGCACCCATACATGCTTGACAATATCTGGTTGAAATATACCAAAGGGGAATGCAAACACTCATATATGCTTGATAGTATCCGGTTGAAATAGACTGAAGGGGAGTGTAAGCACCCAAATATGCTTGGTTGTATGTTTGTATGATATGGGGTATTTTGGGGAACTCACTAAGCCTTACGCTTATAGTTTTAAGTTTATGTTTCAAGTACTTCCAGTTTGAAGGGGAAGGGCCCGGCCTGATTGCACCGCATCACCCTGTGATTTCCGTATTTCGAGATTTTGGGATTTTGTACTATGATAATATGCTACCATGATACACTTTTGACTGATTTGATTAAGTATCGTATGTTTTGAATGAACTTAAAACAAAAATTTTATCTGCGTTTTTGGGATGTAACAACCAGAGGCCGCATGTAAATTTCAGTCTGTGGGGTTCCCATGTGGAAATAGGAACATATCACTATGGATTTCATAACCATGTTGTCGATGACGTCTAAGGGGTTCGATGCTATTTGGGGTTATCGTGGATCAGTTAACCAAGAGTGCCCATTTTCTTGCCATCTGAAAGAGCTTTTCGACCGAGAAATTGGCTGATATGTATGTGCGTTAGATCGTTGTTCGCCACGGTGTGCCGGTGTCTATCGTCTCTTACAGTGAAGTGAGGTTTACTTCCTGGTTTTAGCGGAAGTTCCAGGAGGAGTTGGGTACGAGACTGCATTTTAGAACATCTTATCACCCTCGGACTAATGGTCAGAGCGAGCGAGCCATTTAGACGCTTGAGGATATGCTGAGGGCTTGTGTTATTGATGTTGACGGTAGTTAGGATTCCTATCTTCCCCTAACTGAGTTGTCTTACAACAAAAGCTATCACTACAGTATTGGTGCATCACTGTATGAGCTTCTCTATAGGAGGACGTGTCGTATGCCAATTTCCTAGGGAGAGGTCAATTACAAGGTTATGGGGAAGACTGAGGTAGTCCTACAAAACACAGAGCTCATCCATCAGATCAGGAAAAGGTTGCAGACAATTTATAATCAACAAAAGAGTTACGCCAATAAAAGGAGATCCAAGATGGAGTTCCAAGTCGGGATATGGTGGTGTTGAAGGTATCATACTGGAAGGGTGTTATACGCTTTAAGAAGAGGGGCAAGTTGGGGCCTCCATTTATTAGACCATTCCAAGTGATAGACAAAGTAGAAAGGTAGCATATCGTTTGGATTTACCTGAGGAGCTTCACCAGATTCATAGCACCTTTCACATTTCCCAGCTCCAGAAATGTGTAGTCGACGATTCAACGGTGATCCCATTGGATGACATTTAGGTGGATGAGTTCCTGAATTATATTAAGAGGCGGTAGCGATTTTAGACAGGGAGATGATGGCCTTGTGCAACAAGGTGGTACCTTTGGTCATGGTCCAGTGGCAACACCGAAAGGGTTCCGAGTGGATTTGGGATCTTGAGGTAGAAATACGGGAGCACGTTGCAGCTAAGGACTTCGAGGATAAAGTCTGATTCAAGTGGAGGAGAAATGTAACGCTAAGTTTCAGGTATGTTCCTTTTAATTAATTTAATAATTTGGAAGTTGGATCTCTGGTGGCCACGAAATGTTGATGGAGTCCCATGGCGTGGCTAAGGCCAGAGTTTGTGTGGACTCTAAGCTAATGTCATGGCGTGACATATAATCACCACGCCATGGCTGTTGTTTAAAGGAAAACCCTAATCCAGGGTTTGAGACCCTATTTAAGGGAATGTGATGGCTAGAGTTACCCACCCTCAACCTTAATCGCTCTCCCTCAACCTCTAAAAGAAAACCCTACCCTTCATATCTAAACTTTGAGATTTTGTGAGTTTTAGTGGTGTTTTAAAGAAGAAGAAAAAGTCATTGTTAAGCTTTTTTTCACCAAGCAACTATCCTCATCTACCTTGAACATGTTTCTAGAATCTTGTAAGTCCCCAAGATCCAATCTTTATGTTATTTATCTCTAGATCTAGCTCTGTTATCCCTAAATCTTCATGGTGTGAGAAATTGGAAGGTTGGATCTCATAAAGTTGACAACTGTATGGATCCATGTGATTATTCTAGTGTCATATGTTCTAGATCTGAGGATCTATGTAGTTTTTGGTTCCATGCTCAATTTTAAGTCCTTATTGCCATGTTTTTGACCTAAAATAGAAGGAACATGCATTGGACATGCATGTCCGTATAACTATGATTTTTAGGGCTTATTAGGAGCAAGAATACCTTCTGGAAAGTTTGGGTGAGCAACTCTGTAGATTGGGTACTTAATGAGTGTCTTGATGCATTTAGTCATCCTTAAGGAATTAGGGTTTGGGATCTTGACTTGTTAAGGAGTCTTAATGGATAAAGTTGGAAAATATATCCATCAAGACCATGGTAAGGACAAGATCTAGGCTTTGGATCTCTTGAAGTTGTAGGAAATGATTTATGGATTAAACTGTCCAAACCAGTCTGCACGGCGTAGCTTTAGGTTGCCACGATGTGGTGACTGGTTAGGAACCTGTCTGCCTTGTCGTTTAGAAGCCATAGTGTGGCCAAGGATGGCTACGACGTGGCAACCAGTTGGAGGTTGAATTTTGACAGTTGACAGTTGACTTTGACCAAGTTTGACTTTAGGTTATTTGGGGTATTTTGAGTAGTATGTTGAGGCTTGGTCCCTGTATGTTGTACATGTGAACCGTAGAGCCGGTACCTGGAGAAACATTCAATTCAAGTATCTTTTAGGTATTGAGGTAAGTTTTCCTCACTTTACTCATAGGTCGAAGACACCAAGGCCGACCCACTAGGTTGGATGATGTATCTTGGTATATAAGATGTTGTTATGCTGCAGTGATCTATAGATATGCCTGTTTTCCGGTTGCTGGTTATATGATTATCTATTTGCTAGCTATACATTTATTTGTTGTATATATCAAGATAATATGGTTGGGTCGAGGTAATACTGCTTTATGCGGAAGCCAACAAACCCAGGAGCAATCCAAACATAAGCTGAGGGTCAGGACGACATTCCAAACTTATGATGTAGGTTTGTGAGCAATCCAGACATAAGCTGAGGGTTGGGAGGGCAATACAGACTTATACTGTGGGCTCAAGGGCTAATCCAATATGATGAATGTAGACCCAAGGGTAATCCATCCCGATGGCTATGGGCCCAATATGCATGTTATTATATGTTTGTGTATGGGGTACTTTGAGGGAACTCACTGAGCTTTGACTTACAATTTGATTTTATGGTTTCAGGTACATCATAGGACATGGCAAGGCGAAGGCGTGATTGTGCACATCATCCTAGATTCTATATGACTTATGATTTTGGGATACTCTTATTCATGTTTATGGTTTTGAGAAACTATGTTTTTATGTAACTTATAGGTTTTGGAATGGTTTGACAAATGAAAATTTTAGTCATGATTTTGGGATGTTACACAAAGAATTCAGGTGATATGTTCACCAATGGAGTTACCACTAAGAAGTTGAAGCTTTGCATAGCTTTAATTGTCATTCTAATTGTTTAAAGAGAAGGACTTGGCAGAGAGAGAGAGAGGAGAGAAGAGAGAGAGAGAGAGAGAGAGAGAGTACTTTGAGGAATGGTGAAATTTGAATGGCAGATGAGGTTGTTGAAGCCTTCACGTGGGAGATTGTTGGGGATATGAAGTCTTGTCTAACATGGAGCACTTCAAATCAAGTGGAACACTTGGATGGATCTTTTTGAGTTTAAAGGAGAACTTAGAACTCAATGGAGACCTTAGGGTTCATGGAGCAAGTGCTAAATGAACAGATCATTTGAGAAGACATTGAATCATCTGACAAAGAAACAAATCAAGTGTTAAAGGAACAAATCGTCTAAAAGGGAGTTTAGAGCAATTTGGAGCACTTGGAGCAACATATTGCTCAAGGAATTTGATTACACGATGTTGCTCATGGAAGTTGCTCATGGAAGTTACTCACGATGATCCTCATGGAAGATGCTCGCGAATGATGCTCATGGAAGATTCTCGCAGATGATGCTTGTGGAAGATCCTCATATGTTTGAAGATTCTAGAAGCGCCCACATGGCATTACTTGATTGGTTAAAATTCACGACAACCCCTTTATGGGCTAATTCTGGATGTGCCTAGCCCATCATAATTAAGGTTTCTCATGCTTACATATAAATATGCACATATTCTCATCATTGTAAAATTGTTAGATTTCTGTGAGAGCTCAAAGTAAGATATAATTTTGAATGTTTGTAATAGTTCCACAAAGCTAATAAAATTCCCTCTCTCGTTCAACCATGGACGTATGTCACATTGACCGAACCACGTTAAATAATGTGTTCTTTTCATTTATGTTTTTTTAAGTCTTAGTTCTGCAAGTTCACCGAAGTTTGTTTTGATATATGTCTGAAATGTTTAACTTGTTTTGTTGCAACCTAACACAATATTGTGTCGACATTTCTCTTTCAAAAAAAAAATCACATAGCATTGGGTCGTTCATGTTCATGCTTCACAAAAATTGTCGTCTCGTGTCAACTAAAAACATGACACGGAGATCTCATTTTTACCTTTGTTATTTGATATCTCAATATGTATCCTAAAGTATTGTATATCGAATATTCTTGATTTTTCAGTTATCAAAATCAAAAAAATTAAATATCCAATTTTGAATGCATTGAACTCAAATTTTCAAATTTTACAATCAAAACCTACTTTCTTAAATATATATATATATATATATATATATATATATATATATATATATATATATATATATATATATATATATATATATATATAGCAATTGAAAATTTCAAAATTCACAACCAACATAAAATTTCGTAAAAAAACTCTGCAAAAGTCTAAAGCTATGATAAAAAATAAAAAAATAAAAAAAGCGTACGTTGCGAATATCAATGCATCAATAAGAAATCAAAAACAAAAGTTGTTAAAAAGGTTGAATAATGAATTTCATTGACAAGTCAATCAATATACAATAGACAATAACATAAAATAAAATGAATTCTATTCACATGTCAATCAAAAATTAAACCCCCAGCTACCTACAAATCTACAGTAGACATACATAAACACCACCATATGGCCTATGGATTCAGTAGCAACGGATAAACGACAACCACCACCAGTTTCATCTCCTCCTCCAGTCCTCCTCCTTTTGTTTCCTAGTGCATTGTCTCCAGCATCCCATTTTGAATAAATCTTCTCTCCGCCTTTCCCTCCTTCCTTCAAACTTCAAATGGAGGTCATCCCGAAATCAACCAGGACGACGACGGAGCTCCACCACATGTCTAACAAGTGGAAACAGAAACACAACCACACAACCGATCAACGCAGCCCTGAACGGACAAAAGTCTGGATCGAACCTCCTCCTCCTCACAACAGACTACGTAAAGTACCTGTTGTTTACTATCTCACTCGTAATGGCCACCTTGAACATCCTCATTTCGTTGAGGTTCCTATCTCCTCTTCTGAAGGACTTTATCTTCGAGGTAAACTTCGATTTTTCGATATGCATTACGTGTTCTAGTTATTGAAATTTGTTTTGGAATTTTAGATGTAATCGATCGCCTTAATTCTCTACGTGGAAAAGGAATGGCTGCGTTGTACTCATGGTCTTCTAAAAGGTTAGTGATAATTCTGATTTCAAATCGTAATCACTATCATAAATTCATGAACAGAGTGATTGAATTGAATTAAATTGATTTGATTTGATTTCTGTGGTTTAGGAGTTATAAAAACGGATTCGTCTGGCACGATTTGTCGGAGAATGATTTTATTTACCCGGCGCACGGCCAAGAGTATATTCTGAAAGGATCGGAGCTCTTCGACGTCCCCGGCGTTGGCGCTCAGTTCAGTTCCAAATCCGATGAAAATGTTTCATCCATTTCGAAAAGATCATCGTCTTCCGGGACATTAAAATCCATCGACGAGTTTGATTTCTCAGTTGGCAGGAGCAGGAGGAACCAATCATGGAGCGCAATCGATCTTCATGAGTACAAAGTCTACACCGGCGAATCCTCCGCCGGTAGAGTCGCTGCCGACGCCTCCACTCAAACCGAGGAAAGCCTCCGTCGCCGGAGAGCGATGATCAGCGAACTCGAAGAAGAAGATAAACCAAACGAATCGTATCAAGACAACGCGAGTTCCGAGCTAAGCCGCAACGAGATTTCACCTCCGCCATCGGATTCTAGCCCGGAAACCCTAGAATCGTTGATGAAATCCGATGATAAACTAATCGTAAGGCCAGAAACAGACTCTGAGATGATCTCCACGATCAATCCAACGGCCGGAAATAAAATCAAAGCACCATCGGTGCTGATGCAGCTGATTTCTTGCGGTTCAATATCTTTCCGGGATTGTGGACCGGGAAAAAGAAACCCGAGTTTTTCGCTCGGGTCACAGTACAAGGCATGTATGCTGCCACGTGGAGAAGAGGTGAATGATCAAGTGGAGGAGGGTGCAGGGGAAACAACAAGCGAAAACGCCGTCGTTCCTGAAAGTAAAAACAAGGGAAGTAAAAAAACGATGGAAGATAAAGAATATTTCAGCGGGAGCTTAATCGAGACAAAAAAGGACGAATTTCCAGCTTTAAAGCGATCTAATTCCTATAATGCAGATGGGTAAAATTCAAAGTAAAATCTTATTTATTTATTTATTTTTGAAATTTTCTTGTAATTTAGTGTGACTTTTACTTTCACTTGCTGTTCATTTACCCATGAAATTTGTCTAACTATATGTATGTTTAAGATAAGTTATAATACTATTTGTTAAAATTTAAAAGATCTAAAATTGAGATTTTTTTTATAAAAGATCTTGTATTTTAATTCTTTTAGACATTTTTTTTTTCAAAAAAACTTTGGTCGCTAGTTCCAAAACTAAAATAATAATAGATAAAAATAAGTTTTTTTTTGAGAAAAAAGTATAATTATTTAGGTCTATAAAAAAAATTAAATGTAAAAAACTGTAGTTGAAGTCAAACTTACAAATGTCATTCACTTTTTGAATCAAGATTCGGATTTCAGAAAATATACGAAAGGAATCCACTTTTTACCCCATAGTTATTTCTACTTCAACATTGGGTTGTACACTTTCCTTAAATATCCATCTCTGAATCAATCAGTAATAATTCAGTATACGACTCTCAATAATATCTAAAATTATTTTATTTTATCACAATATCATTAAATACGCTACTGAACACCTCATACTCAATAAGTCAACAGTAGTTATCAGATCAAGTATGGACGTGAAATCGCTTGTTGCTGCAAATAAATGTACAAAAAATCATTTTAGTCGACAAAAAAGGTCGAAACAAAAAATAAAAAAAATCTACTGTCATTGTTATAAAGGGTGAAACATTTTCAATGGTTAAATTAATTTGCGAACCATAAAGTTATTAGGTTTTAAGATGCTATGTACAAATGTTTATACATGTTAGTAAATGTTTTAAGGACATTACATGTGCATGATTGTTATTACTTATTAAACCTTACTAATTTTTTGCGAAATGCTATATATTTCATCTTTGAAGCTTAATGTACCTATCTTAATGTTACATATTCAATATTTTATTTTATTTGATATAATCCAAAGTAGTATATAGTTGTGTATGATTATTATGGATATAATATCACTAAAGTCCTACAAATTATATGGTTTTAGTTTAAAAGGTCCCCGATAGGTTTTTTTGGTAGTCTAAAGACATCTCCAACATTGCATTAAAAAATTACTTTTACGTTATAAATTAAACTATTATGTTCTGACCATACACTATAGCTAACATTATATATAATATTGGATTTTAGTGGGACATTTGAATAAAGAAAAGTATACTTAGAATATTCTTTTTAGTATTAAACATATATATATATATATATATATATATATATATATATATATATATATATATATATATATATATTTCTCTCTCTCACACACACACATCTCTTCTGAATATCGATTAAGGTTTCTACGTTTCTTAGAATTACAAACAACAATGTGGCAGATGATTTTAACTCCTTTGGGCATGTCGACGAGCAAACCAAGTTACTATAAGTGAAGGTGAAGTGTATGACCGAAGTGATTGGGTTTAATTTAGAGAACAATAGATTAAACGGAGATGGAGAGCCAAAACTAGTGGTTTGCGTTATGTTGCTGAATGGTTCGGTTGTGCACTGAGGTAGTGGTGGTTAAGAAGTTATTGTTAACTCTAGGTCATGGAGGTCATTTAATTGTTCACCAGATAGGTACTATTGAAATTGATTTTCTTTATCATTATAGTTTTCAGTTCTTATAGATACATGAAACTTTTAGGCTATAACCGATTGCTGATTTTTCACGATATTCACTGCTGCGGGAACATTGCTTGGTTATCTAATTATGTTATATTTTTTTTTCTTTTCAATTCAAAAAATGATTTGAATTACAAGGAGCATTTTTGGTTTAAAGCCATATTTCCATGATTTTGTTTATAGGGTTTTCTTGAAGCTTTTAACTTCTTCATCCATGACACTATTAATTTTAGGATTCCTCTCGACCTTCAAATCCGAGAGTTACCTAAGCATTGGTGATTGATTTAGAAATCAAAAACTAGAAATTAGTATGGATTCATAAATTGAGTCAATTATTGTTAGATTGGCAAACTCAATAAATAAAAGGGTACAAAATGAACTCCAAAAACATTGTTACTTTACACTAGAAAAATAGTACACATGTCCCAAAAATTACAAAGATACTTTTCATTTAAAATAGATTAACCAATTGATAACTTTATACTTAAAATCATTAAGTGACATTCATTTATTTGGAAACCATAATGTTATCAGAGTTGAGTTGCAAAACAACTGAAAACAATATCTTTGATGCGTGTGTACGGTCCTACCGAGTTCATTTCACAAACAACTTGCAAAACATTTAATTCACAACTATAAGCATAAAGATTTTTAAGTTCCCCAATATACCATATATTTCATCATATATACAATGCATCCACACAAAGTCCTCGGTTATAGCGCCGACTATCAATTCTCATATCCACGTGCATATAACAAATACAATAATCATATATATGAAATAACGGGTCTACTCCAACCCCAAGTGAATGTTATGTTTAAAATTATAGTCTTATAGTCACATCCTACCATAGGCCAAATCATAGTCTTTCCTTGCCAATGTCAGGGGCCAAATCCTGGTCTTTCATATAATTGACAGGTGTCAAATCTTGGTCTTTCATACAATCATCAGAAAGTGATTTTATCATTAATAGATTAATCCTTATAGATCAAGGCATATAATTTCAAATATGGTTCTTCCTCGTGACTTAATGGATAAAGTCCCAACTTTATTCAATAAGACATTACCACATGCAAGATCTCTAACCTTAGGTCTAAATAAATCTTTAAAGGCTAAAATCTTTGTTCATGGGATTAAGAACACCCAAACAAGGACCTTTTTCTTTCTCAAAAGAAGTCTAATGAACATTAGAGGCCATAACAAGCTCTGGAGTTCCTCAAACTCCAAGAGAAATCATGAAAGAGACCAAATCATCCAAAAAGAGCAATAACTTGAATCTAAAACAAGAAAGATCGATGTGCAATCTTTATACATCAAATGGATCAGAAATATGATGGAGATGAAGGATCCAAGCTAACTATTTGCTTCCTTGCACCAAGATGAAGTTTCTTTCTCCTCAAGCTTCACAAACTCAAGAAGACAAGCTCAAGATCAAGCTAACAAGCTCAAAACCATGAAAGGGAGGCTAGGGTTTTGAAATGGGGAGATGGAGGCTGAAAGAAATGAACCAATCCAATAGTTAAGGTCCTTAAGCATAGGAGAAACCCTAGTCTTGGACTGCGACAACCATCATGTCGTGGCCATCCTCTTTCCATGTCACGACAACTTATCTAAATGTGTTTCTTTATTAATGAGTCATGGCCACGTCGTGGTCATCATCCCACCATGTCGTGGCACAAGTTTTCTTCCCAAAACCTTATTTTTGAAGTCCTCAAGTCTTTAGTTGATCAAATCAAGAAACGGGTGTCACAACCCTCCCCCACTTAATTTAGATCTCGTCATCGAAATGTGTCCTTACTCATTATTCCATAACACCCTGCAGTCCCCTTAAGGATCCTTTCGATCTACCCCTTTTTGCTCTAGCCGCCACATATCCATTACTAAGGTTTGAATATAGAAATATAAAGGTCTCCACAAACATGCACATGATTCATTGAGCAAAAACTTCTAATCAAACTTCATCCCTTGTAGCACTAAAATGACACTCAAAGTAGACGACCGTCTACCATCACAGATATTGATTTCAGTCCTTAGCGAGAAACGTGCGAACTTATGAAGAAACGGTTAGATTAAGGTGCCGAAGCCAATAACTAAATTGATATATACTTAAATTAAAAGCAAAGTCCTTTTCGGGTTTCCCTCAAAACTACTAATTGTCTAGAAAGGCTTTTGAAAAGAGATACTAATTTATTGATTTAATATATGATTAATAAAGAGCAATAAATAATTTGTTAATATATTATGAGATTAATATATTAAGTACAAATATTATTATTTAATTAAGAATTAATTAGAAATTAATTAGAAATAATTTTGGAATTAATTGGTTTAATTAAAAATGAAAGGACTTAAGCTGTAATTGTTTAATAGTTTAACAAGAATGTATTCTAGAACCTTCATAAGCCTTGGGTGGTTTTATAAGGCTTATTAGGGTTTCTAGAATATTCGTTAAGGATTATTAGGGAGTTGGATAATTACCTAAATTGAAATATCAATATTATATTCAAATTAGGGTTTCCAAGGCTCATTTTATCAATTATAAATAGAGCCTCTTGGCTCTTCATTTTTATCCGTCAGTTATGCCAAAGGAATAACCAAAAATCCAACTCCTCTCCTCTCTCATCAAGTGTTATGATTGTTAGGGTTTGGGTACAAACCATTAGAGACATTGGATTTTTGGTGTTTGCTTTCCAAGACATTTGAAGAAATGAATTGACTTGATTATTTTCTACAATAATTAAAAGATATGCACACCCTAATCCCTTGTAATTTCTTATTATTGTAGGGCTTCCTTAGGGTTTTTGATGTTCATAGATTATATGTGACTTCCCCAATTTCACGCTCAGAAAAAACCGATTTGTTTATGCTTTATTTAAAAAACAGAGTATCATTTTGAAGAATAATATTGCAGAATTTTTCCCTAAAATATGATAAAGATATTATCAAAGAATTTCCAAAAAAAATGTATTTTAATTATATTAAAAACGTTGGGATGTCATCATCAATACAATGCATAAGCATAAACAGAAATAGTACAGGCCTTACAAACATTTATTATTCTGATGACCTATAATCCATGGATCTCTCATCCGATCATCACATCTGTGCTCTTATGCCACTACGTGTAATACAAGAAACTGAGTGGGTCGGACTTAAGGGCCTAGTGAGTACACAGGGTTTTCAACCCACAATAATTAAATTCTTTGTTTTCATCCAATCATTCAACCCGATTACCCGCTCCTGTTATCCTTACTTTCTGTCCCTAAAGTATCTAATTTAAGGGACCTAACCTAAGGATTATCATCGGGATAGAAAAATACTGCTTAAGGGAGTCAGTAAGGCAACCATGAGGGGGATGGAGTACACTTGGTGAACACGTCGTTCACAAACACCTACAGGTTGCGAGCCTGCTAACATTACACCGGACTGTCTAGCGTAGTTTGTGGTCATCATCTATACTCCGTTAGATGACGTGATCACCTTTAACATCAATGCCTCTCATCGTTTATCTCCTCTTTCATTTTCCATCATCATTTGTGTACCCATTTTACCCAACATATTTATAGGTATAAAATACATATATAGTTTAAATCAAATAAAATGTGTATAAATCGTTCATCCAACACAGATATCAAGAACACAGATAATTGGCACATATATCACGTAATTTATATTAAATAATTCATATCTATGTGTAAGATGAAATTAACTATACACTCACTTGTTAAAGTGACGACTCGTAATTCGGGCAGCGCTTTGCTTTTAACATTTGTCTTTTCCTTTGGCGAAACCTAGTATCATTATCACTAAGTCTTAGTCTATTATTTATTATGACTAATTATTAGTTTAGATTCATCATTAACTTAAAGTCTACTTCAAGATCTATCAAGTAAGGATCAGTCAGGCAGGACAATTGGGAAGCAGGACCATTTCGGCGTATAGCCTTTCTGAAATCCAACAACCAAGCCAACGTGACCATTCGAGACACTTCTCCCGTAAGTAGATCAATCAATATAACGAATTTGAATCACTAATAAATCTTTTTTATAGGTTCATAATAACGATAATGAACTTAAACTTAAGTTATACTTAAATTATGGTAAGCATAACTCACTTACAGGGGGCTTTAGTGAGAAATCGGGCTCTGTGCGGGCTGAACTTCTGATCCGAAAGCTCTTCTTCTTGGGGATTTCCGGCACTCCAGGCTTTTCTACTAACACCTAGGAGATCCTCGAGAAGTTCTTAGAGGGTTTGGGGGTGTTTAAGAGTGAAATGGTTGAGAAGGTATAGAGAAATGAGTGAAAAACGAGCTCTATTTATAGGCTGCCCAGTGCCCAGTACGCTGGGTGTACTCAAAGTTACGTGGGGTGTAATCGGTAAATTAACATTACACTGGGTGCACCTAAGAATTACGTTAGGCGTAATTTGCCACATGTCAGCATCTGGAGGCAAGTGGTGGGGAAGAAGTTGTGGCCCAAATCGTGCCACATGTTACTTGTTGGTTAACCCGAAAATTAATTATCTTCTAAATTTCGTAACTTTTGCATACGAGCTCTGTTTTTGATGTTTTTTATATCCACGCGTAGGTAGCGATGTGATTTACAACTTTTATTTAGACTCCGTCAGCTAATTTTAAATTTATTTTTAAAGTTATGTTTTAACAGATTTATACAGTTGAAGTCCGTTAAAAATTCATAACTTTGTCATCTGACGTCTATTCTCGACTGTTTTTATATCGTCGAACTCCCATTAACGAGATCTTCAATTCTTGTTTGTGTTGTGTCAGCTAAAAATCGATCGATCTAAAATTCGATCTCCGGGTTGTATACTGTTATGCTGAATCTTAGAAAAATCATAACTTCCTCTAACGAAGTCAGATTTTGACATTCTCTACATGCACGCTCTTGGTTTAACGTCTACTATGAAATTTTTTTTTATATCGCTAAGGTTAAAAATTATTTTGTCAAAAATTTACTTTTTATGATACACGGAGCCGTGCGGTTTAATTGTAAAATTTCAACGGTTCATAACTTCTTCATTATAAGTCGGATTTTAGCTATCCTTATATCTCCAGATTCCTTGTTATAACTACTTCAAATTTCTTCAAAGATAATAGGTCTAATTATTATTTTATTTTAGACGTGTATTTTATTCTTAGTTTATTATATACCTATAAGCATATATATGGTACATAAATCATATAATACCCAAATAATTCTCTTTTATTACATAAAATAGGTTAAAATTGTTGATCCTAACTATTACATCATCGTAATAATGCTTAGCTAGAAACATTGGTATTACAATTCTCTCATCCTTAGGATGATTTTGTCTCAGAATCATACATAAGCAAACATATGTGGATAGCGACTCATAATGTTACTTTCACTCTCCTAGGTAAGGTTTGACCTATTCGAATGTTTCCATTGCACTAGCACTAATTTGACCATCTTGTGTCGTAGTTTCTTCGTCTTACAATCAACAATCACTTTAGTCTCTTTGATTAACCTTTTATCTTCATCAATCCTTAACTCCTAAAGTGGAATTATATCGGGAACTTCTCCCGTAAACTTCCTTAAATAACACACATAGAAAGTGTTATGAATACCATACAGTTCTTCCGGCAATTCCAACTGGTAAGATTGGTTCCCAATCCTTTAAAGAACCTTGAATGGTCCAATAAATCTTGGACTCAGCTTTCCTCTCTTTCCAAATCTTATAAGTCCCTTCCATGGTGAGACTTTAAGTAACAACAAATCTCCAACTTTGAATGCCATGGGTCGTCACTTCTTGTCAATAGAGCTTTTTTGGCGATCCTGAGCTGCTAACATCCTTTCTCTAATCATCTTTAGCTTTTCAGTAGTATGATGGACTTTCGAGACCCATAAACTATTTTTCTCCAGCCTCAAGCCAACAAGACGGCGTACGACACTTCTGTCCGTACAAGGCTTTATAAGGTACTATCTTAATGCGTGAATGGTAACTACTATTGTAGGAAAACTCTACCAAGGGTAAATCCTCATCCCAGTTACCTTGAAATTATATGGTACATGATCTTAACATGTCTTATAGTTTTTGATTTGTGCTTTCACTCTGACCATCAATCTGCGGATGTTAGGTTGTACTTAACACAACTTTGTACCCATTTCCTCTTGTGGACTCTTCCAAAAGCTTGATGTGAAACGACTATCACGATCCAATACAAACGTTAAGGGAACACCGTGAAGACTACTATTTCATTCACATAGGCATTTGCAAGCTAATCCATAGACCATCTATCATTGGCTGCTATGAAGTGTGCACTCTTTGTGAACCGATCCACAACTACCCAAATCATTTTGTGACCGTTCTTCATCCTAGGTAGTTTAGTCACAAATTCCATGGTGATGTCTTCCCATTTACCCATGGGTACATGAAAATGTTCTAAACTCCCATATGGTTTTTGATGTTGCGCTTTAACTCTTGCACATGCTACACACTCTGTTACATACTTTGCTACATCGAGCTTCATTATTGGTCACAAGTAGTAAGGATTTAGATCCTTATACATCTTAGTGCTGCTGGGATGAATTGAGTACATGATCTTGTGAGCTTCTTCCATCAGAAGATCCCTTATTCCTCCCATCTTAGGCATCTAAATTTTTCTTTGGAATACCTTCAATCCTTGAATATATGTACCGATGTAACATCCCAGGTTTCATGAATTTCCAAATCCTTCCCTTGGTTTAAATGTTGGATTAGTGTCTAAGTCCATAACTATTTTGGTATGTACTTGACCCGATGGTGCATGGTCCTTTTGGGTTTCCTTCACCAAAGCAACTTGATTGGAGAAATTTATAGAGAGAGAGGATAATATGATTTATTAATATGTTATAAGAATAATATATTAAAGGAGAAATCATATTTGTTTAATTAATATTGGTCAATAATTAATTAGGAATTAATTTTGTGATCAAGTGTAATTAATTAAACTAGAGGGGCTGATTTGTAATTATGTGATAGTTACAAAATAAGGTAAGGATTATCTTAAATATAGGGTGAACGAATTTGAGGTGATAAGGCCTTAGAATTCGACTATGATAAGGATTCAAGGATTATCTTATGGGTTGCTTTGTGGATAAGCAACTAGATAAGGATAATGACTGAAACCCTATCTCTACACCTATATAAACACCCCTTGGCTCATGAATTCGTGTATCCCTTCCCAAGAAGCCCTAAGGACGAATTCTAACCTCTCTCCTCTCTCTTTATACCTTCTCCATTTGCTCTTGGTGTTTGTAAGCCATTAGAGGAGTGACACTTGTGACTCTAAGCATTCCAAAGTCAATTCAAGGAGGAATTAGGATTGTTATTACATTATAACAATCAAGGTATGTTCTTAAACCCATTCATATGTTAATATCAATTTCATATACTAGAATTAGGGTTTATAGTCTTGGATTCAAAGCATGTACAATAGAGAAACCTAGATCCAAGAATTAGGGTTTGTATGAGCACATAGGATGTCTTATGACCAAAACCCATCAGTGGTATCAGAGCCTAGCTTGGTTTCAATTGTATTGATGCATTGTATATCTAAAAAATTCATTTTTTTTGGTGTTCTAGAGGCTGGACTCGCCGAGTCCATAGCTGAACTCGCCGAGTCCAGGCTTGACTCGACGAGTCAACTCGTCAGATAATGCTTATCTCGAGATTTCTTGCTGTTTTTGCATTAGGATAGTTACCTTATCATGTTAGATCAATATTAATCCGATTATATGATATATTTGACTATATTTTTGATCTAAATGAATATATTTATCAATTAATAAGATAATTGTTTCCTTATAAGATAATTGATTAATTATTTTGAGTAAATTGATAAATTGTTTTGCAAGAAATAATTAAATAAATCAAATATGGATAATTATGTGATTAAATGTTAATTTAAAATTATTTGTTATTTGATCCTTGTTGTTATGAAAAGTTTCATATTTTCCCCTTTAGGTTTTATAGTTTAAACTTGCCCTCAAGTTTTGGAATTTAAAAGTTGATTAAAAGTTAATTAGGAATGTTAAATTCTAAAACCCTAGTAATATTTTGAAAAGTTCAAATACACCCTTATGATTTTATTAATTAATTAAGGAGTATAATTAAAAGAGATTTAATAAATCCATAAAAGTTTAGGTTAACCATTTAATTGAATTAAAAGTGTAATTGTTAAAGTTAACCACATAGTATTTTAAAAGTTATAAAATACACCCTATACTATATATAACATTAAAAGTCTAACATTATATATGTATAAATAAAAGTCAGTCTTACCGTTAGTAGGCCTCATTCACGAAGCTGGTCTATAAGGGGTGTTTAAGGAAATTGCCTATAAAATGGCGATTGAATGGGTATCCACTTTTACCCACCGCACTCTTGACTAGTGGAGGGTCGTTAGCCAAACGGGTAGGATAGCACAAAACCTTCCATTATAAGTATAATGAAATACAAAGTAACTAAATGTTTTTCAAATTCCCAATCTTAGTTACTTAGGAAAAAGTGAATTGATGCAATTCCATGAAATTACACTTTGTGCACTTGCGAAGACGTTAGTGGAGCGTGTGTGGTTTACCGGCACACTAAATGGTTCTAAGCAAAGGTAGCAAAGGGTGACTCAATGTTTGTCATAGTTCGGTGGAGCGTGTGTGGTTTACCGGCACATCGAATAGGTGACTGTAACATGTGAGGGCACCATGTAAGTTTGCATGGTTATTCACACCCGCTTTGTGATCCTCGGCATCCCAGTCACAAACAAGAGGGGCATATCGAGATTTAAACATGCCATTGAAAGTTCAATGAATCTCAAAGGATCTAGGAGTTTTCATAGATTTAAAACTTAAATTTCTTTTTCGTTTTTCGTGGTGGAAATTAGTGAATCGTCATTCACTTACCTTCAAATATTCTGCAATTAGGGTTACGGCATCCCTTTCCCGAGTTGTAGAATATTGTGTTGGGTCCTAGCCTTATTATTTCATTTGGGTGATTTACTAAGGACTCAATCTATCAACTAACTTGAATTCGTTTTTCTCCCGTTTTGTAGATGTCAAAGTTCGACAACTATGGTCTTCCCAAATTTCGTGGAACAAGCATTCCACATGAAGATGATATTCCACGATTCGATCGAGGAACAAGAGATCATGCTTCACTTCCTCCTCCTCCTCCAATTATTCTCCCTAACCCACAAGTTTAAAGGCTTGAAAAGTTCAAGATCACTCAAGCCCTTTTGGCAAGTGAACATAAAGAAGGAAAGTCGGTGTGTCCACACGTCCAAGGGATGAAGTCACACATTGATAGGTTAAGAATGTTGGGATCCGTTGTCTGTGAGGAAATGGCTGTTGATTGGGTTCTTCAGTCACTTCCTAACTCATATAGTGAGTTCATAAGAGAGTACTATATGATGAACCGCGATGTGACCCTTATAGATCTCACCTATATGCTTATTGCTGCTGAATCAGCAATGGTTTGGCGCAATAGAAAAGCAAAGTTGATTGGTGAATCTGTCTTCGAGACCTCTATGGATATAGACAATGGCAACGAAAGACATGCTATGATTGAAAAGACTAATCATAAGAGAAAGGCGATGTTTGAAGTAGTTCCATGTCCTGTTCCAAAAAGAGTCAATTTGCTTTTATTGCCAAGAGAAGGGGCATTGGAGATGAAGCTTCCCTATTTACCTAAGAGATCTAAGAGATGGGAGAGTTGAAACGTATGGCTCTAATATAGGTAAAATCCATTAACTAACTCTTTTAAGCTTCTATTCTAGATTCTTAATACATAATGTGATAAGATTACAATTGATGTCTTGTAAGATCGAAGAAAAGAAAGGAAGCTTAAGGGAAGAAGTGAGCAGAATCTAACCGTGAACGAATGGATTTCGATCACGTTTCTCGAAGATTAGATTCTTGAGCTACTACTTAGAGTTAGAATTAGATTGCTAAGAAAGATGTATTAGCATAAGTTTTTCAATGAGTTGCATTGTGAAGGACAAATTTTTCCGCAATAAAATAAATTTTGATTTTAAATTTTATTTATTTATCCTTACAATGGCGTGTATGAAAAATTGATGTTAAAATTATTAGCAATAAAGGATTTGTTTCTTATTGTGTTATGGAAAGTCAAGAATTTACCAAATAGGGAGAGTTTCTCATCGCCCAAGTTTCAATTTGACAGAAACTTGGAATCATGCAACTTGGTTGCACGATGAATGAGAAATTTCATATTTTGGAAATTAGACTAATTCATTGACAAAGTGTCAAGTGAAAGACTAGGAGATCAAGTACACAAGGTTGCGTGTTGATCAAAGTCCACCATAAGAGTAACAAAGACATTCGTCATGATTTACTAAAGGTTTAGTAAATATGATTATGCTTATAAGATTAAGTGTAATTCTGAATTGATTGAAAATGTTTAAATCAATAGCAGAACGAATAAGAAGAGTCAAGTAGGAAGAAACATAAAAGTTTCTCCATTCTAAGAAGAAGGGAGAGTACCTTTTATGCTTTATGATAGGTCTTAATGATTAAGAACCATATCTCAATTGATCCTCTAAGTAAGTCTTAGTACAATTGTATGTTTGAGAAGAGGAATCAAGAATTGAAGAAATGGAGAAATCAAGAAGTCTATCATACTTCGTTCCAATAACAAGTCTTAAAGTTAAGATTGTGGAAATGAGTGAAAAGTATTAAAGGTTTATAACATTCATAAAATGTGGAAAGTTGTGATGTCTTGAATAAGACAAAGACCAACTAGGACCAATTTATGAAGTGTTTTGATAAAAGCTACACTAACTCTTGAGTATTTGATTGTCAACAAATGTTTATTGACAAGAGAATCTTATATGTCAAGGAGTCAGTGGGAGTCTTAATGGTCTTGAAAGGTTTCAAGAACAAATCAAATAAACCTTATCGATCATCACTAGCACATGAGTTGAGGTTAAGAACCTATCGTGTTGACATTATTTTGTTTCTGTGCTATTCCAATTAAGTTAATTATGCATGTGAGTTCTTTGAGTTCTCATTTTGAATGCATATAAGGCAAGGCACCTTGATCAATGAAAGGTACATTGATAGGAAAAAGGTGAGATGCTTAACTACTTGAAAGACGTGGTAGGCAGCTGTGCTACCATAAGGCAAGAAATCAAGATTAAGAAAGTTCGGTCCATATGAGTTTGAATTTGTCGTAAACTTTGGTTTTAACAAATTCACATGGATAGGAACACATACACCGTTTAAATCTAAGCGTCATAAGATTTCCTCCTTCATGAAAATGATTGTGAGGAAATGCTTTCACTAAGAAAGATTTTAAGAAGATGGTGATTGTAAAATTGCATTCTCGAATTCGATTATGGTTACGGTATCCCTTTCCATAATTTGAATTGTGAGGTTTGGCAATTAGTCTTAATTGTTGAGACACACATATGAACTATCTAAAGGCAACGGTGTATAAGTTCAAGAAGCCTTGATAAAAGATTATCAAAGCATTAAGTATTAGAAACATGGACTTAAGAAATTCAATAGGTATTGTTTTCTGAAAGTTAAGATGTTTATAAATACATGTAAACGCTAGTGGGAGCATAAGTGTTATGTTTTACAATAATCATCATGATAGTGAGAGCATAAATGTTAAGATTGTATGATTATTAAGGCACGTATTGCAAAGTTGGCAATATTAATTATAGAAAACAAGAGTTAAACCTTGCAAAGTAGTAAGGGTTATAAAGTTGTTTTGCTATAATTAAGGGAGAGAATATTATGCTTCATTTCAAATCTAAAGGATTAGGTTTTGTAATGTTAATAAATTTAGTCAAAGGTACATTGTGTGTTCTTAAAATTTCGATTATGATTACGACATTCCTCTTCACAATTCGAATTTTGAGAACATAGCAAATAAAACATTGTGCATCGTGTCCCATATGCTTCGGGTATAGGATCGATTGCAAATGCTTTAATGTTTGACCATTCTTAAATTTTCCAAATGTCTAGGGCATTTAGAGGGAAAAGGTACTAGAATCGGTTTTGACTAAAATAAGTAAACAACTATCAAAGAATAATCCAAAGATCGACGAGGATTGGTTGCTTGTGAGTAGTTGGAAGCATGGTATTGAATGGACCATATTGACATTATTATGAATAGATAAGATTCTATTAAGAATAAGTTGTCATATGGAAAATATGGAAGCGTGTCCATATTGGGAATTGAATATTGAAAATCTATGACTAGATTAGAAACTTTTATGCAAAAGGATGTTCAAAGGAATGTACTTTGAGAGAGAGACATCATATCTAAGGAATTGTCTTGTAACAATCTCCGATAGAGGACTTTGTAATATCATTGGCAATAGTCTTTGTGACTTTGGTGCAGTGACATTTCGAAAGGATCGTTGCATAAAGTGTTAGAATCTAGCATATTTTATAAGTAGCAAGAATTTGATATTCTTACACTTATGAAAAAGGATTTGGAGTTGTAAAATGAGAATGATTGGAAATGTGTTCAATTTGTCTATTTCACAAAAGTATGAACCATATGTAAACATTGTGTGCATGCTAGGAGCATGGGACAAGTGTTGGAATTCAAGTAAGAAGTTGATTACCCGAAACGACAAATAATGAGTAATCAATATGGTGATAAATAAAAGGCGTTTTATTTATACTCAAAGGTTTGAGGCCATATGGGATTAGTATTATTCTTGTGTTTCACATTTTCATGTTTTGACTTCCAGAATAATTGAGTTTATTAAGAATAATCGAATTATTCAAACGGGCCACAGTCGTTCATATGTTGGAAGTAGATATGAATAAAGACTGTCGTGAATTGGTGTGTGGATTGTCTAGAAGAGTATTAGACATAAGCAAATGTTTGTTGCAACGTTCATGAGTGCTTATGAATATGATTTGAGCATTGGATTAAACCCACGCTCACTTGGATTACTCCATGAATTGTATCACGAGTAATTAGTGAGACGATAACATCTTATATTCTTGAAACCGAGATGTGTGAGTTGTATCTTGCTAATCGGTTGCACATTGATAATATGTAAACGCACTAGTAACTTGGTGTTATAAAACATATTGTTGTGTGTGATTTGGTTAGTGAGTGCAAGCAAGCATTATATCGAATTTTATCCGTTCCTTTTATCCAAGGTAGGATAAAAGCGATATCTTTTGGGCCCCTCGATGGTTTAATGATGACAAACGTAAATGCTCGGCCGGGCTAGGGCTAATTTGATTTGTTCAATTAGTCTGTCGTCATAAGTCATAAATCGAGAAGTAGTACAAAGAGAATGATTTGAAATCATATCTCATACGATATCTAGAATGGAGGAATATATGATCCCTTATCCAAGGACACGCGTATCTGATAGGATCAGAGTTGACAGCGGCTTTGGAAAGCTACGATTGCAGATCAGGATCTGAAGTCATACGCATAATAGTTATTAGACTTATCCAAGTGGGAGACTGTTGGATTAGTGTCTAAGTCCATAACTATTTTGGTATGTACTTGACCCGATGGTGCATGGTCCTTTTGGGTTGCCTTCACCAAAGCAACTTGATTGGAGAAATTTATAGAGAGAGGATAATATGATTTATTAATATGTTATAAGAATAATATATTAAAGGAGAAATCATATTTGTTTAATTAATATTGGTCAATAATTAATTAGGAATTAATTTTGTGATCAAGTGTAATTAATTAAACTAGAGGGGCTGATTTGTAATTATGTGATAGTTACAAAATAAGGTAAGGATTATCTTAAATATAGGGTGAACGAATTTGAGGTGATAAGGCCTTAGAATTCAACTATGATAAGGATTCAAGGATTATCTTATGGGTTGCTTTGTGGATAAGCAACTAGATAAGGATAATGACTGAAACCCTATCTCTACACCTATATAAACACCTCTTGGCTCATGAATTCGTGTATCCATTCCCAAGAAGTCCTAAGGACGAATTCTAACCTCTCTCCTCTCTCTTTATACCTTCTCCATTTGCTCTTGGTGTTTGTAAGCCATTAGAGGAGTGACACTTGTGACTCTAAGCATTCCAAAGTCAATTCAAGGAGGAATTAGGATTGTTATTACATTATAACAATCAATGTATGTTCTTAAACCCATTCATATGTTAATATCTATTTCATATACTAGAATTAGGGTTTATAGTCTTGGATTCAAAGCATGTACAATAGAGAAACCTAGATCCAAGAATTAGGGTTTGTATGAGCACATAGGATGTCTTATGACCAAACCCATCATTAAATTATGTTATTTTAGTCCTTAGATTGTAAAGATAAATCCTTAAGAAGCCCTAGTGGCAAAATGGTAATTTTAGGAGCAGGAGTTGTACGCTGAGGATACATGTGAGTACACTAAGGGTAATAGGGTTCGCCTAGTATGTTGGGCTTACACATATGTACGATGGGTGTACTTATGTCCGAGTGAAACCATAATTTTTAGGGTTTGTAGGGTATTTAAGTACCTTTATGGATTATTTAGCCTCATCCTTTTAGCCTCTAAGTCCTTGAGCCGTTTTTGGAAAACCCGAACCCCATAAGAGAGTGTTTTCAGCTTAAAGTGTGTTCTTTGTGTGCTTAAGGAAGTAGGAGTTGCATCAAGGAGATTAGAAGTTGAAGCAAGCTTGTAGATCTTGGATCATCACCTTCTTGGGAAGCTCCAAAAGGTAAAACGTTAAGACCTTTATGCTTTTCTTGCTTGGATCTCATTTTGGTAGCTTTATGATGTTCTTATTGTCCCAAAAATCCTATTGTTTTACATGTTTGGTTTTGGAAGTTTTGGGTTGTCCTTTAAGACCATGAGAAATTTAATGAGTCATAAAAATGAGGTCCCTTTAGCTAGTTTGGTTCCATGCTTCTTGTAGGAGGTCTTAGTGGATTAAGACTATGTATTAAGGACTTTTTGGATGTCTAAAGTCATAAATTTGGAGACTTTATGATTCTGTGGTGCATTTGGACCATGGATTTGAATTTTGGGCTTAAGATCTTATGCCATTAAGCATTTGTTGGAGTTTTGGGCTCTATGAGGTCACTACATAGGCCTCCTTAGAGTTTCCAGGCCTATTCTCGTCTTAGGTACAGATCCTGTTTTCAGTAGTATGAGCCTAATACTACATTCCACACCTATATGTACCCTCCTTAGGAATCATTCTGATTCCTCTAAGTCACCAACCTAGAACTATACACCATTCCTATGCTAAACAACATACATATCCTATACTTTCCTAGGAATCCTCAACTCCCACCGCTCATAATACTGAGAACCTCAATTAACACCACTGGTTGCCATATGCATGCAAGTTATACAAAAATGAAATCATATAGCCTGAAAAATGATGAATCTACCCTAAGTCCACACAAGAAATGAGGCCAAATCAATCATTCTAACACTATATGATCCTAGTTGTATACAACTTTGAAAGCATACACTTAGCAATTAACTGAACTGATATCAATACATTGTATCAAATTCCCTTAGGCTATAAAGCATTACACAAATCAGGCAATTCTATCATATGGTTCCTGAAGGTATCCTTAGATCTATTCTAGAATGAAAATTTTATATTAAGCATACTAATCATAATAAATAGGTATGGGTAATTTGGGAACCACTTGCTTGAGCTCGGATGATCGCACACATCGCACCCCCCTTTTACTTAGTAAAATCTTTTTAGAAATTTAGTTTCATTTTCTTTTTCAAAAGATTATCATTTCCTCAGTTTGAGTTTCGACACACTTGAGAGTGTGTCCTAATCCCTCAAACCAAAGTTC
Organism: Lactuca saligna; assembly: GCF_052625555.1. NCBI lineage: Eukaryota > Viridiplantae > Streptophyta > Magnoliopsida > Asterales > Asteraceae > Lactuca > Lactuca saligna. Next base: position 291,604,467 of record NC_136421.1, read on the forward strand.
TGCTACCAACTTGTAACACCCAAAAACTATGGTAAAAATTTTCATTTAAAAACAATTCATTAATTGTTCCAAAACCATCGTAAAAAAAAAATTCAAAACATCAGAGTACAATATTCAAAATGCAAAATTCATGAGGGGAAGATGTCGTGCCATCACAATGTGCCCTTCCCTTTTGAACCAAAAGTACCTAAAACCATAAACATAAATTATAAGAACAAATCTTAGTGAATTCCCCAAAGTACAACATACAATACACATATACATATAACAACACGTGGCTATGTCGGATCTGTATAAACCCTCGAGTTCATAATGATTTCGAGCCCAGATTGGCTCTATGCATATAACATACAATCATACTAGTAATAGTCACAAAGCCAACAAGCATATATAAGCATATCAGTAAGAGTCACAAATACCACTACTATCCTACAACATAATCCAGTGGGCCGACATTGATGCCTTCGACCCACTAGTATAGTGAGGAGACTCACCTTAAATGATGTCCGCCTAGAACAACACTCGGTCAATTGCTACAAAATATTCTCTCAATAAACTCATCCAAACAACCCTAATTAGAAATTAAGGTAACATTCCATAATTAAATGTCCTAAGCATACTCTTCTTGGTGTAAATGACCATCTTTCCCCTTTATGGATAGGACCCACCCCTGAAGTCATATTAGGTCAAAAAGTCAACTTATAAAGTCAAATCCATCAGACAAAACCCTAATGTCAGGTCTCACATCATGACCAGCCTTCAAGTCGTGAGAGTCTACCAGGTCCGATTCCAACAATTCACTCTAGACTCAGACAATTCAGTTGCGGGTTTTCTTTGTGGTTCCGTTGTGAGACCTTATATCTCATGTTGCAAATTTGTTCTGAAGCCAAAAATTATTGTTTTAAGTTGTTAACTCATTAATTCGTTAAACCCAACTTCTCCAGGAGCTTAAGGGGGCCCCAAAGTTTCATAAAAATGTTTTCTTTTTGGACATGCATGCATCAAGCATGTCCCAATCCATTCTAGGTCAAAAAGTGGGGAAATATGCATGAATCTATCATGTATGACTCTTAAACCTCACCAACTTCCACTTATGTACAATATGATGTCCAAGGAACCCCTGAAATCCATAAAGTTGCTAACTTTATGGGTTTACTCCTCTCAAGCTTGCATGAAAATGGAGGAAAGGGCCTGTAACATCCCGGAATTCAGGTTCAACCATTTAACCGTTCTTTTTTTCCAAGTTGTCATGTTAGGTCCCTTGTGAGAATGATAAGCTTGTGAGTACGCTGGGCGTACTAAGGATTAAGTTGCGAGTACTCGCACGCTTAATTTGTACGCGGATTCATCCAGGTATGTTGGGCATACCCAAGGTTACGCCGGGCGTAACCGGCCCAAATGCAAAACCCTAATATGACTTGAGGGCTATAAAAGGAATGAGATGGTCTTGTGTCTCAGCCACCATCTCACAGAAAGAAACCCTAAGAGAGATTTCCTTTCGTCCTTAGCTTGCGTGTGAGTGTTCTAAGCTTCAAAGTGCCATTTCAAGGTGGTGAAAGAGAAGAGGAGGCCATTGTAGGAGCTAGAAGTTGGTAGACAAGAGTAGATCTAAGGTTTTCAAAGGTTGGAGCTTCTTCCTGAGGTATAAAGTTCAGAACTTGCCTTGTTATTTGTGTTGTGTGCTTCTTGGACCAAATTATAGAGTTTAAGGTCCCAAGATGGAGACTTTATGATCAAATAGCCCCCATTGGCCTAGATCTATCATATTCCAGGACTATATGAGTTGTATGTTCATAAAAATGCAATCTTGGGCGTAAATGTGGACCATGTATGAGATCTAGACTTTTAGAGGAGAAAGGAAAGGTGTTAGAAGGTGTGGGAACCTTTATAGCCATGCAAAGGCTTAAAGGTTTCAACTTTATGGATTAAGAGGTATTAGAATGGCCAGATCTGGAATGTGAGGTTATGTCTTAACCGTTTAAGACCTAAAATGAAGAAAGTAAGAAACTGGGATTTACTTTGGGCGTAATCACAATACGTGCTGCGTAGGGGGTCGCGTTCCCCGTTTCTAGTGTGCAAGGGTACTCCCTGCGTACAGGAGTTGGGACGTCCCGCGTACTGCTTGCTGTTGACTTTTAGGGTTTTAGTCAACATGTGGACTTTTGAGTCAGGGAGGGGTAAATGGTCTTTTACCCTTCTGTGGAATTGTAGAACGGAATGTAGTATAGCCTTGAGAGCCGTTAATGATTTGGAATGGTTACTTGATGTGATTAGGCGAGGCTAGGTCGTTGTTTTGAGATTTAGAGATATCGAGCACGTGAGACACTAGACATCATACGAGGTGATTCTTCTCACTATACTGTACCTGGAAGGGTACCTATGTGTGACCGGAAGGTCTGGTATGCTATAAGATATATGCATTGTATGCTATTAGTTGCCTGTTTTGTATGCGATACGTATGCTATGCTTGATATGGGCCGGAAGGAATTATGATATGGGCCGGAAGGCATTATGATGTAGACCGGAAGGTCTGCGAGTCATGGACCGGAAGGTTGACACGGGTAGGAGCGGAAGGTTTACCGGGTTGGGACGGAAGTCCCATGAGACACATGGACCGGAAGGTCATGTGGATTATGGCCTGGAAAGGCGTATGTGTGTAAATGATATATTGGGGAACTCACTAAGCATTTATGCTTACAGTTGTTGTGTTATGTGTTTCAGGTACTAGCGAGGACCGTGGGAAGGCGCCGACATGACTCGTACACACACACGCAGGCGGATTTGGATATATTTGATCTTGGGATTTGATATGTTTTGTATTATGACCATGTTACATTGGATTTTATGGTTTGTCATGAATTACATTATGTTTTAAAGAAATGAAAAATTGTTTTGAAAATTTACGTTGTTACATGGCAAAAAATCTAGATCTATGCATATTAGACTATAAAGTTTGAACCTTTAGCATTTACAAAGGTTCAACAAAAAGAAGAGGTGCTAATGATGATGCTACTTTCAAAACTCAACCTCTAGGAAACTTTTTTCCCTCTTTTCCTCATCTTCCTTTAGCTAGGAAATGCACCAAAATGGACTAAAGCTTGAAGAATGATTTGTATCGGGGTTTTTGAAGGCTTAGAGTGTAAGAGAGGCTAAGGGTGAACAACCCTATCCCTCTTATTCCATTAAATACCAAAAATTTAGGGTTTTGGTTATCAGGTTATTCTCACGTAGTGAGAAACAAGGGCTCACATCGTGAGACTCAAAGAATGCAGGTCAACAAGTTAACCCTCGCTCATGACGTGAGATACATAGCTCACGTCTTGAATACAACCAAAAGCCTAAGAAAAATATCAAATTCATGTACCTTAGAATTGGATGTTACATGGAGGCTGAAGGAAATGACCTAATCCAATAGTTAAGTTCCTTAAATATGAGAGAAACCCTAATACCTTAGGTTTGGGCTTCAATAGTCACCACGTCGTGGCCATCATCTTGTCATGTCGTGGCAACCTGTCTAAACATCTTTGTTTATTAATGAGCCATGGTCACGTCATGGTCATCGTCTCACCACACTTACAAGGCCTTGCATAACCTTTATCCAACTTGGGCTTGGTGTGTCTTGTATATCTTTCACTTTAGTTGAAATCAGTTGTATGCCTTCTTCCAAGGCGAAAATCAAAGGATTTACCTTTGTGTTGCGAAATATGCATTTAGTCAGGTTGATTTTTGTTTAGATATTTCATAAGGTGATGACTATCTCTTTAATGTCATTGAGGAGGCTAGTTTCATTGTGGATTTTGATTGTCATATCGTCAACATATACTTCGATGTTTTATCCAATTTGGCTTTTGAAAACCTTTGTCGACTAACTGTTAGTATGTTGCCTTGATATATATATATATATATATATATATATATATACACACACACACACACACAAATATATATATATATATATATATATATATATATCTTAGAATTAGTTTTCTATGTCTCAGACTAAGTTGGCTCATTTCAAGAAGTATAAGAGATTTTTCTGCATATTTGCTGATGAAACGACCTAAGATAGTTAGCTTACCTACAAGGCCTTGCATAATCTTTAGCGTAGTTGGGATTGGTGTATCCTGTAGATCCTTCACTTTAGTTGGAATAAGTTGTACGCCTTCTTCCATGGCGAAATCTCGAAGGAATTAAACTTTGTGTCGCCAAATATACATTTAGCCAAGTTGAGTTTTGATTGGATATTTCATAATATGATGGATGTCTCTTTAATGTAATTGATGAGGATAGTTTCTTTGTGGATTTTTATTGTCATATCGTCAACATGTACTTCGATGTTTTATCTGATTTGGCTTTTAAAAACCTTGTAGACTAATTGTTGGTATGTTTCCTTGATATATATATATATATATATATATATATATATATATATATATATATATATATATATATATATATATATATATATATATATAACTTAGGGCCGACCCATGCGGAGTTTAAAATGTGCCAATGAACATGGCCCACTAAATCATAAGGCCCAAAACATATTCAACATATATGATAGCCTATGTTAAGTTCTAGCCCAAATGAAATTAGTTTAACATGTTTTATTCAACTATTAGGACCGATGCATCATATAACGACTAAGCGGGAAAATCTAAAACTTAGGAAAAGTAAAGCAGGAAACTCTTAAACTTAGGGAAAAAACGCTTCTATTTATTTGTTTGTTGATTACACTTATGCATGGGGGTAAATAATTGATGGCTAGTGAATTGTCTCCAATCTTCGACAACAACAATGTCCTTATTTATTTAAAATTAGAAGATTTAGAAGCAACTTAATAGTTTGAGTTCTTATAATCTTTACTTCTTTCTTTTGGAAATTCAGAAACAACAAACCATTTCTCAGTTCTTACAATCTTACAATCGTTCTTCTTGTTTCTCAAAAATTAGATTTTAGAAGCTCCAAATTCAATCCGACTAGATGATGTGAATTATGAGCATTTGATTTGGCTTGTGGAATTAAAGAACACGAAGAACACAATGATTTGGATGTCTAACATATGTATTCGATCATGAAAGGTATTACAAAAAAGTATAAGCTAGATCTAGACAAATAAATAGCTCACACTAACACTCTCAATGTTACATCTTTCAAGCACACCTCTACAAGTGGTATGGAACCCATCTTATATACAGGTGCTTACATCTCTCTCTCTCTCTCTCTCATGTTATAAGGCTATTCTACCACATGTAAGTGGGTTTACATGATTCAAACCATTACAAAGTCATACATGGATAACTTTGCATCCTAACATTCTCCCTCTCGAAGTTAGGAATGGATGACCCACTTCAAATGTTCCAAAATCGAGCAACTTCACGAATCGAGCCTCAAGCGTGACACACGTAGAAATTAATTTCAAATCTTCAATTCTTCAATAACTTTCCAATCCGGGTTCTAGAGTGTGAGCCCATACAAATCGAGTATCAAAAGGCAATTTGGAGTATTTAAATCTCCAAAAAAATTACCCAAATTTGAGCATAAAAGCACATTCCAAAAATCTTCAATAAATCCAAACCCATCATGAACCAGGAAAACTCAAATCACTTCCAAATCTCCAATCAAATCACTTCATAAACTTTTTTGCTAAAGGTCACTTCGGTCTTCAAGTACGTGTAATATGAAAAATTCAAAATTCAAATTCCCATATTTAAATCTCTCCCCCTTTTTATAATCGAAAAATGATTATAAAACTAAAAAGGAATGAGAAAGCGCTCGAAATAGGATTTTTTCTATCCAAATATATGGCATAAACATTTATCTTCAATTCGAAAAATCCAAAAAAAATCTCAATTTTCAAATTCGTTCATGGACCGCCTTTGACAAAATTTCACAAATTCGGATAGAAATTATCAATTAAAAAATTCTGTAGTGACCTAGTGCACCCAAAACAGTCAAAGATGCGAACCTCTACCCTAATTGGGAAACTAGGCATAAAGTGTTAATTCGCTAAATTGCAGCGGCGTGTTTCGAAAATATTCATATTTCTCAAAATTTTCACCCCAATGTCGAAGTTGGGTAAATTCTATCATTTCTCATGAACTACAGGGATTCGAAAGAAAACTTCTTCATTCTTTACAAATATTATCCATATTTTGAACATGGGTAAAAAGTTTTAGATCGTTTAAAGAGTAAGGGCCATTTTCGAAAATGTTAGCTTCCGAAATTCACAGAATGTCCTTCGCATTTCATCTTAAGGACCTTGACAACGAACCATGTATGGGTCCTAGATAATGAATGTGGCTAAGTATTCTTGACATCGAATCCACAACCTTCGTTTTTCATATCGATGCTTGACTCCAATTCTTCGCTTTCAGTAAGTAGCCGTCGACTCGAACTATTATGAACATCGATATCGATTCCCCTTTTATTGCAAGGACTTTGTTTCTTCAAGCAATTACCCAATTTCGAAATCGAATCTACATAATGAACAATCGACCAAAATTAAACCCATTCAATCCCATTCAATTAGTCACCTAAGCCTTTGTTCTATGATCAACCCAACACATCGATAGCCACTACTTCGATCATCGACTCCAAATTCCATTTGTTGTCTTCCTTAGTTCGATGCCCAATACATGACTTGACCTTCATATGTCGAAATTGCAAAGCACACATTGAAACACAAAGGCAATTTCAACTCCAAACCCTTTCAATTCGATTCCGTGACTTCAACACATCACTAAATCGAACTCCAATCTGGAAATTCGACATCAAACAGTTCGACACCTAACCCAAGAAAACTCGACTCCATATTTTTTGACCATGATTAAAACCCATCTTTTAATTCTGAATTTAGTTCCAAGCTATCCCAAACAAAAATCAATCGAACTAAGTTTGACTCCATAAAGTCAGCTCCAAAAATCAGTCGAACGATTGAGTTCCGTTTGATTCCTAACCCATTCAATTTCTCATTCTCACATATAACAATTTCGACCCCAAAAAGAAACTAAGAAATCATTCGATCCCAAATCAATTATCACAAAGCGAAGTCTGTTTGACACTAAACATTACTTTTGATACAAACAACACACATCAATCGATTCTGAACCTGATACTTTAAGATTCCAACTTCGCATATGTCAAGTGCCAACAAACACCAAAGTTATCTTCTCAATATCAAATTGTAGATCAAAAACCCAATTTCAACCAAAATTGTAACGCTCTTCAACCATTCTTCATCAATATGATATTGTTCTTTTCAAACAACTTGAATCATCAGAATCATAGATAGATAGAATTCATGATAGGAGCATATCAATATTTAAAATTGACCAATTGAAAGAAATCAAATCGATTGATCAACTAAATAAAAAAAACGATGTAAATCAATTTCAAATTGACATGCTTTAAATTCAAATCAATTCAGATGAAATTGGGATTTGAACGACTGGAAGTGATAAATCAAACAAGAAAGCTTTAAACAAAATCCATTCTTGATTCAGGAAGTACAATAACAATCAAATTCAAACGATTAGATGTTGAGAACAAGATCGACAAAATACGAGTGAAAAGCGTTATGTTGTGAATAGGAAGAACATACATATCGAATTAATCAAATTAGAATACGAATTGGGCTCAATTTCATTTATGATTAGTAAGATATTATAAATTTAGGATAAATCAAAAAGAAATGGACCACAATGAATTTTGGGCTAGATTTTGATTTAAATGAATTGCAAGTTGAGAATTGAATCAAACAAAAGAATATGATTGGATCGAACTTGATCAATGAAAAAATTATTGGATCATAACAAATGAGTTTTTTCAAAAAAAAATGATCCAATGAGTCAAAATGATCAAAAATTCAAAAACGCAAGCACGAATCAAAGAGATTTAGAGAGATCATCGAGAGACTCACCATAAATGTCCCACTTGTGTTGAATGTAGCCAAACCGAGAACCGTTTCTTCAAAAAATCGATTTGATCTTCGAAGACCCACTCTGATACCAATTGATGTGAATTATGAGCATTTGATTTGGCATGCAGAATTAAAGAACAAAAAGAACACAGTGATTAGGGTGTCTTAGAGATGTATTCGATCATAAAAGGTGTTATGAAAAAGTATAAGTTAGATCTAGACAAATACTCTCAATGTTACATCTCTTAAGCACACATCTACATGTGGTATGGAACACACCTTATATATTAGAGGTGTTTACATATATCTCTCTCTCTCTCATGTCACAAGACTAATCTACCACATGCAAGTGGGTCTACATGAGTCAAACCATTACAAACCCATATATGGATAACTTTGGACCCCAACACTAAAGGTTTCGAAATCAGGAGGTACATGGAGTTTCTGATTTTTCATTTTTTCTAATTCGTTTTTTGTTTTTAATTTTTGACTTTTTGGTTTTTGAAGAGACACATAAATCAGTTTCAAAAACCGGAAAGAAAAAGGTTACAAGAAAATCAATTTCTGATTGTTGATGGCACAAGCAATAAAATTCTATTTTCTCATTTCTAGTTTGTTTCTAATTTGTATTTTTGATAAATTTCTAATTTACAAGAACTAAATTAGTTTTTTTTCTTTTATTCTTTTTTATTCCTATTTACTCGAGCTCAGAAGCATTAAAGCAGCAATATGTTGAATGTTAATTTTTAGATCTTTTTAGTTTTAAGGCCTATTTTTTTGTCCTTTATTGCTCTAGGGGCAATAACATGGGGACATCAAACAAGGGAAACATGGTCAAATATGATTGTATTTTTAAAATTTGGATTCACGGATAGACGAGTGACAACGGAATCATCATATTTTTAGGGTGCAAGGACATATATGTGTTTTGATCAGTGTTCTAAATAACGTAAGACATGATTTGACGACAATGATAAGTCTCAAGCTTTTCTGAGCCTTGACGAACCACATCGTTTGTAAAGCGTGACTTAAAGTGACAATTTTATATTAATTATTGTTTTTATATGTATTTTAAACTATTATTCTATTTTATACACATATATGAGTTAAAACAGCAATTTGGTAAAACTTAGCGGCAGACACAAATCTTGGAGTTATTGCGCGCAATGGCAGAGCCATAATAAACTTTTTAGAACCTTGGTTTGATAGTACTACACTTGGAATAAAATATGACATGCAATATTTTTCATTTTTATGTCTTTTCATTTGCCTTACATATAAAGAATATATGCACAAATTATAAAATCATATTAATCAAAATGAGTAGAAATGAATATTATAACTTTATAGCAGCCATAGCCAATGGATTCAATAAATATAATAAATTGTACACTTTTAGTATCAAGCACATATTAACAACTAATCAAAATTATCAGAATTTCTTTATTTTTCTATGAATAATCAAGATTCTTAGATTTTTTATTTTTTCTTAGGGTTAGCAACAAATACAAATGTACTTTTGTTGAATTGTTTATTATAGCATTTTACTTCTATTTATTCCTATATAAATTAAGAGTACAATGATATAATTAGATATTTTTCAAAGTATAATGACTTAATATAAAAATAAAAATAAAAGCACATTATTGTAAAAGTAAAATGCTGTAAAAAAATAAAGTATATTTAAGCATCAATTGTTTTGCTTAAATATTTAGATTTTCAAGTTTTAGGATCTATTATTTTGTTAAATTGCAAAGGGTTTTCAAAATCTCTAGAATGCTGATAAATCTAAGAGTTTATTTAAGAGGAAAATAGATTTGTTGGTTAAAAAAAAGACTAGCAATATAAATATGTGCTTGATACTAAAAGTGTACTATTTATAATATTTACCGAGTATAAATATGAAACTCAATATTTGCATGATACTAAAAGTGTACGATTTATAATATTTATTGAAATCAATTGGCTATGGTTGCTAAAAAGTTATAATATTCATTTCTACTCATTTTGATTAATATGATTTTATAATTTGTGCATATATTCTTTATATGGAGGCAAATAAAAAGACTGTAAAAATGAAAAGAGTAATGACATCAATTGTTCCTATGGTTTAGGATAATTTGTGCGCTTGATGCCTAACTTATCTTTTTAACTTGAAAGGTCACTACTGTTTGTTTTTATTACACGATTGGTCGCTGTCTTATCTAAAAAGACTATTTTGCCATTGACTTTTTAATTTGTTTAAATAAACACACCCCAACTCCACTCCTTTCACCTTACTTTACCTACCAAATTATTTTTCATTGTTCAAACAATAGTCCTTTAAGGTAAGATGATGACCAAATGCGTAATAAAAACAAATAGTAGGGACCAAACGTGTAACAAAAGCAAACAATAAAGACCTCTCAAGTTAAAAAAATAAGTTAAAGACCAAACACGTAAATTACCTCAAACCATAGGAACCATTCATGTAATTTACTCAAATACTGTATGTCAAGTTTTATTCGAAGTGTCGTACTATCAAAACACATATATAATGGTATATAGTTTGGACCATACTGTATGTCATGTTTTAATTATGATCATATGTTTTATAATACAACTAAATTTAAAATATAAATATATGATTTATTAAAATAGAATGCTAGTATATGCATGGCTTAACATTTGTTAATAAATATTGATATTGATATCTCTTAAAAAGGTCTTTTTCTTTGGGTCAGAAAATTCTTTGGAAAATCACTTTCTCATAAAAGATATCCACAATTATACTTCAGCTACCGTGATGTAATGGGCCTACTGTGCGTTTGGCCCACTCTACTTTGGCTCTATTTGAAGACAAAAAATCACATTACTTTTTTTTTTTTTTAACGGCATTTGTTCTTGACATTTAAATTCGACAGATTTTTTTGTTTTTTTGGTAAATAATGAAATAATCTACAGTTAAAAGATTTGAACATGAAATAGTAGTAGAATTGGTTTTTGTTTACTATATTTATTTTGATTTTATATTATATGAAAGATATAGATGAAGTTAGTAAATATTCGGGTGAAGTTGGTGTGGTTTATGTATAAAGTTAATATTAAATGTTACGCATGTGAATGAATGATATCGCGTATATATAACTATTCGGCTTGGTTTATATTATTTGTATACTAATACTATCGTAGTAGAGTTACCCATGTGAAGGTGTAAATATAGAATGTAGTGCAAAAAGTTGTGAGAGTAAATGAGATCTTGTGAATACGGATTAAATCCTCTTAATAGATAAAATAATTTTATTATATGTCATATTTTCATTAACTTAACACATGTTATTTTTTTGGTATTTTTGAATAAATGTTTTTTCATTTGTTATTTTCTCATTTTTATATTTTCTTAATTAACATATTATATTTACACCTCAATTAATAATTATTTTAATTAAAAATCCAATAAATTACAATATTACTACTCATATACTATTTAATATGTTTTATTTTAAATTCAAATTTTAAATTTTAAATTTCAAATCTAAATAAATTTTTGTTTAACCTTTCATATTTAATATTTTTTTTATCCAACCCGTATAACATACGAGTCACATAAATAGTAACAAAATAAAATAAATTTGACGAAACCTAGTATTATTACCACTAGATTTTAGTCTAATATTTACTGTGACTAATTATTAGTCTTAGCATTATTATTATTACATAAGAGTTTAAACAATATTTTTCAACCACTATGTACACACAGGGGCCAGACATAAAACACCGAAGGGCATGACCATTTTGGTATATACCACTTCTGAAATCCAACAACCTATGTGGTCCTTTAAACCAAATTCTCCGTACCGCGAGTAGTTAAAAAGATATTATAACGACATATATATATATATATATATATATATATATATATATATATATATATATATATAAGTTATAATAATAGCCCAAATATTTATTATAAGTTCATAATAACAATACTAATTTTAAATATAAGCTTTATTTAAAATAGGGTAAGCATAACTTACTTACAAATGAGTTTTTTGCTAGGAGTCGGGCTCTGCAGGGGCAGAAGTTCGTCGCTGAATCTTTCTAAGAAAGATTCTTCCAGCGCTTCAGCGTCCACCTTACTATACTAAAACTACAGTAAGAAAAGTCGAATCACGAGGGACCGAAATGCTCGGAGGATAAAAAGAGAAAGACTCTTGAATCAAGAGAATGATGCAAGAAATATAAGAACCTAGAGGCTCTTATTTATTGAATTTTCAAAACCCACCCTCTATATTTACTTAAATGACTAAACACTCATTTATAATACTATTTAAAATAGATTTAATGATATTTGTACTAAACTAATGTCGAAAGTACTCAACACTAGTCTTATAACGACCACATCGTCGATACCATTCTAATGATATATACATTAGAAATACACACACACACGCGTATATATGCTTTACACTTTATTTTAATACGTAAATGTGCTATTAAAAATTATAACTCGTTCATACAAACTCCATTTTTATCATTCTTTATATCCACGCGTAGCTATCGACGAGATCTACAATTTTCGTTTAGACTCCACCGGCTAATTTTGAATTTATATTTTTGTCCATATTTTTATAAAATTAAATTATTATGCTAAAATCATAACTCTCTCGCACGGACTTTGCTTTTGGCGTTCTTTTTCTAAAAATTCATATCTTAAGGAGTACTATGATTTTCTTTTTGGTCGCATCAGCTAAAAGTCAACCATTTTCTTTGTAGCTTTTTACGTCATACATTCGTTGTGCGCGACTGAATTTTATATCTTATAAAAATCATATCTAATTCATACGGAGTCGGATTTCTTCGAAACGGTGGTAACGACATACTTGAACAAAACAGAATCAATTACTAGTGCCTTGCTAACCTTGTGACTTTCCCTGATCCAAGTACGAGTCCTGTGCTTCCGGTAATATAGGCCTCTACTACCATTCATACATACTCATACTCGTCCCAAGTATTGTCTCGCAGTTTTCCAATTCACCATACAATAAAATCACATAACAACTTAACACACAAGATAACAAAACCAATGTTTATATTACATCTTGAAACGTTTACACAAATGTTCAACTTTAACCTATACTATTCCTCTAATAGGCTACACTACCAGATAATATATGCATGACTACTTCATATCTTGATCTTGGGATATAAAGTCCTCACTTCTGATTCCATGCGTTGTTATCTTCTTCGTCAAGGATCATGTGGAATGCCCTTGGCTTTGGCGGTACATTTGTCTTGCTGCTTCATTTTTCTTTGAGTAGTCTCTAGAAATATGCCCTTCTTTGTTACATCCGAAACATACCTTCTTGTTGAATGTGCACTCATTGGCATAATGCACAGACTTTCCACACTTGAAACATGTCACATCTTCGCCATATTTTCCCAAATGTTTCTTCTTGCACTTATCACACCATATTGATTTACCTCCTCCTCCTCCCCCATACTTTGATAATTTTTTCTCCTTATTGGACTTTCAAGATCCTTTAAACTTCCTCTTCTCGCCAACTTCAACTATCCCCAGACCCTTTTCCCTTATCTGGGTCTCAACATTTCTGCCAGCCCAAACGGCAGCTTTCAAAGTGGTTGCTTGTTTAACCATTGGACCAAAGTCTACTGGTAATCCATTGGAAAACTTGTTGACCTTGGAGAGTTCAGTTGGAACTAGGTAAGGAACAAGCTTCATCTTCTCCGGAAAACTTACAACATACTCGATGACACTCATCCTTCCCTTCTTCAGGTTCTGGAACTCATTGTTGATCTCCAGAAGATCATGCTCAGAGCACTACTGCATTTTTAGTTGCACAAGGAAATCTTTGCAAGACATCTTGCTTTCTTCACCCTTGGGCATCGTATCAGCTAGTAGCTTCCACCATCTCAGTACTCCAGACTTTAACAGGGGAACCGCATGAGCGGTCTTTTGTTTGTTGCTACAGTTGCAACTCTCAAACATTGTCTCCATCTTGGAGATCCAATCCATAACTTCCACTGGTGTTGGGATTCCAGAAAGACACGGTGGTTTGGATGCCATGAAATCCTTGTATTTTCATCCACGTCTGTCATTTCCTCCATCTTGGTTATTCCTTCTAACCATTGGCAGTTCAGCTTGACCAACGGTCCTGCTATAGTTCCATTCTTCCAATTGTATGTCATTTAGTTCAGGCTGTTCAACAGGCATCATAGGTTCATCCTGATTTTGTTGATGTAACCACCTTGTTTCCTCCATTTGACGATCCAACATTATCTGGATCATTGCTTGCACTCCTGTCATCGTGATTGGGTCAGGTGCAGCTGCTACTACCGGTACTTGCTCAATCACTTGGGGTTGAGGCTGTTGATTCCTATTTCCATAAGCGTTTCTAACTCCGTTTCGGGTTCTTGCCATTTCGATCTATACACCAAATCAAACGTTCGGTATGTAACGACAAGAATTAAGATAGGAAAGATTTTATTTACGATCGACGTGTAAGTCTCTTTATCACTTCGAAAAGTTACATGACAGTTCTAATACCGTAGTTAAACATTTAGAAATCTGAACACATAAAATTTCCAAATCCGGTCGGTAATAAACCATAAATCTGATCAAATAATAGCACATAAGACATCTTTATAGCTATAACATAAATCATTTAGCATATAAAAGCATTTTAGGCATCTTTCCTCAAATAAGCTAGTACGCGTGTCTATTCAGGCATACATCCTAAATATAGTAGACACTCATCTCACAATTATTGCTTAGCATTCTAAGTTTAAGTCTAAAAATTTCCTAAAATTACTAGTTCGCTTAAACTAATGCTCTGATACCAACTGTGACATCCCCAAATTAACGGTCATTTTAAAACTTTTATTTATGCTTATTTTAAACTAAGAGTATCCTTTTTTCTAAAGAACAATGTTGTGGAATTTTGTTCCTAGAAAACATGATAAAGGTTTTATAAAATCATTTCCGAAGAAATGTATCTGTTTATATTAAAACATTGGGATGTCATCCTCAATACAGAAACATAAGCATAAACATACCTTACATTCTTTTACACTGGTGATTTACATCTTCTTTAATCTCTCAGTGTAATGTAGCTTTGTATCGACACCTATGATACAAATAAAGTAAGTGGGTCAGGTTGGGAAACCTGGTGAGTACATAGGTTTTTCAACCCACAATAACAAAATTATTATGTTTAATCATCAAACAATAAACCCATTTCCCATCCCCATTATCTTTTTTATTCTTAAGTATCTTCCCTAAGAATCATCTATTCCTCATTATTTATTCCTAAGGATTGTCCTAAGGAATAGACACGAAGTCCATCGTTGCCAGGGTTTATATAACAGACACTAAGTCCATAGTTGTCAGGGTTCATCTAACAGACGCTAAGTCCATAGCTGCTGGGTTTATCTCATTTATTGATATTATTATTTTAGGGAGTCCACCCGCAATACATGTCATGGGGGTTTTTTAGTGTACTTCGGGTGAACACATCGTTCACTGCACCTATAGGTCGCGAGCTTGCTAGTGTTCCATTGGACTGTCTAGAATAGTCCGTGGTTGTCATCTATACACTGATAGATGACGAGGTCATCGCTTGAGTCATTGATTCTCACTATCTTTTATCACTCATATATCATCGCTCATCATTAATCTCATCTTTCATCGCTCATCATTCATCTCATCTTTAATATACCCATCTTTTACGCATCATAATTATAGGTATAAAATACATATACAGTTTAAAACAATTAAAACATGTATATTTTTGTTCATCCATCACAGATATCAGGATTTCTACGAAATTTATATTTTTGAGAAACGTGTACTTTCTATATATATATATATATATATATATATATATATATATATACATATGTTTTGTCTCACTTATTTTTACAATTTACGGACGATTCGAGTGATTTTTCATATTTTATTAAATTATAGTAATCATGAAACATATAATCTTAACATAATTCTTCTTTATTAAATCAAATAGGTTACAATGTTGACCATAACTATTACTTTGGTTAAGATTATTTATCCTAGATAAAAAAAAATCAATTTTAACGTTTATTATTGACTAGCCCGAATCTGCGGGTGTTACAATTATCTCCCCTTTAGGATGATTATGTCCCAGAATCATCAACAAAAGAGGGTTTGTATAATGACTCCTTACGTTTCCTTTCCATCCTAGGTGGTAATCGTAACTATTATGTCATTTCAAATGAGTATCTAACTCTAGGACTCCTTGACTGATGGCGGTGTGCAATCTTGCATCCACTCTTTATCCTATGTTGGACTTTCAATCTTAAACTCAGTCCTTATTGGAGACTCCTACTTCTTCTTAAACTTACTTAGCTTATGATAAGGTCTTTACTTCGATTACCGTAATAGACTGATGGGTCATGTTCTAATGCACTCTCATCATATGATGCAATGCTTAGACTCAGGTCTTTTTGAGTCAAATTCCAGAATAGAATATACCTTCCTTCAGGTTCTAATGTAATATAATCACATTCTAGCATGTATCACTTCTATCTACAAGCTTCTTACTTTAACAACGATCGCGATACTTCTACTGGCCGCTTCGATCAATCTTCTGGCTTAAGTTGGATACTACATCAAACTTGGTTTTCTGAACCACGTAACACACTCATCTTAGTTGGACTCGATTTCATATGACCACTAAGGGTCAGAATAACAATCCTCTTCTTAGTCGTTACCGAAACGATGGTAACGACATACTTGAACAAAACGGAATCAATTACTAGTGCCTTGCTAACCTTGTGACTTTATGGACGATTTGATTGATTTTTCCTATTTTATTATATTATTATAATCATGAAACATATAATATTCATATAATTCTTCTTTATTAAATCAAATAGGTTACAATTGTTGACCATAACTATTACTTTGGTTAAGATTATTTATCCTAGATAAAAAAAAAATCATTTTTAACGCTTATTATTGACTAGCTCGAATCTTCGGGGGTTACACTACGAACGATCCCAATCACCTTCTAAGTGTATTGGTCTTGTATAACATAGACGAAATCAAAAAAGAACATCCAATTACCACACTTACATAAATGGCTGACCGAAACAAGATTCAAAGTGAGTTTGGGAATGTAATAAACATCAGCGAGAGACATATGAGGAATACCCAACACGCTCGACTATCATAGATATATCACTAGCAGACATAACAAAGATAGATGACATGCGTGTTAGAGAATTAAATGATGATAAATAAGGAAATATGTAATGGTTCGTACCATAATACAAAATCCACAAAGATGAAGGTATGCCTGAGGTACCGGATGAAGTAGGACCAAGATGAGACATAGATGCAGAATGTCGGGTTTTAAGCACTATAACACTCTAGTGATGCACATGCAACCCTGCATGATTTGGATCTATGTTTTCTCTAATTATACATGGAATTTCATTTTTCCAAAGCATACATCCTAACTAGCATAGATGGAGGATATACAACATAAATCTCATAGTTAGATGAATACCTCTTATGTAGTTTGAAGTTCTTGGCCTTGAAAGCTTTAGCACCTCAAGTGTGATGCCTCTAATGTGTCACAAACACCAAATGCAAGAGGAGACTTGAGAGAATAATCTAGTTAGCATAACATCAATTGTCACTCTCTTTGAATGAATGGAGCAACCAAATTTTGCTTTAGGGGGTTCTTTTTATGGTGTTACATAGGCTATGGTTACGTCCATGCAAACCCTAATGCACCATGACCTTTCATATTACTTAGGCTCCATGGGTTAAACCTCCATGGACTATCCATGGACTATCATATTGGTTTAGCCCATCCTAACTAACCGTGGATGATTGGCCCACACTATGAGAATCATTGATTTACTTAACTAATCCCCGTATATAATTAGTCTCTTTTGATCACTAAATTAATTCCAAATTAATTTTTGATAAATACTAATTAAATAATATGATTCCTCAATTAATGTATTATACTTATAATATATTAATAAATCACAAATAGCCTTATTCTCAAAAGTCCATCCTATCAAATTGCATTGGTGAAGGCAACCCAAAAGGACCATACAACTATCAGGTCTAGTACAACCTAATTAAGGTTATGAGCTTAGACACCTAATCCAACAATCTACCACTTGGATAAGTCTAATAACTATAATTTCCAATGTAACTTCAGAATCCGACTTAGCAATCATATCTTTCAAAAGTCGTTGTCAAACTCTGAGCTAGTCAGTGACGTGTCCTTTAGATAAGGGATCATATATTCCTCTGTTCTTCAAGATATCATGCGGAAAAATACATGGAACATAGTCATACTTATTGTCCTGTAGTTAGTTTCCCGATTTCCGATTTGTCTGACATATAACATAACTGAACACATCAATTTATTTATGACCAAGCCCAACACATAAGTCAAAACAAATCATCGAGGGGCCCAATATATCGCTTTTAATCATTTTAGGATAAACGGAACAGATAAACTTCGACATTATATGCTTGTACTAACTACTCATTAAATCATGCACAACGATACGTTTTATAACATCAAGTTACCGATGTGTTTTCGTATCATCAATGCACAACCAACTCGTAGTAAAAAACTCATATATCTTAGTTTGAAGATTATATGATATTATCATCTCACAATCACTCATGATAAACTCCATGAAGTGATTCACATGAGTGTGGGTTTAATCCAATACTCAAATCTTATTTCAGGAGTACTCATGAATGTTGTAGCAAACTTTTGCTATGTCTAACGCCTTAGACAATCTACAAGCCAACTAATGACAGTCTAGCATCATAACCTAATTATAAAGTATGATCGACTGTGGATAGTTTAAATAATCTTATTATTCTCGAAGTCAAAACATGCAAAAGTGAAACAATAGTATATAACTGACACAAGACAGTAACTTTACTTATAAATAAAAATCCTTTTATTTAATCATCAAATGTCTATTACAATTTAGATATTACAAGTTTCTAAATATTTATCTAATCACTAAATCTTATATCGTCTGTTAGCCCAATCCCCTTACATGCTGCAAGTGCCTAACCCTACCCAATCCCTTCGTAAGGGGATCTGATGGGTTGTCCTCTGACGATATCCTCTTCACCACGAGGTGTTCTTCTTCTACTTGATGTCTTATGAAGTGGTACTTTCTGTTAATATGCCTGGATCTACCAAGATCTTTGGGTTCCTTGGTTAAGGCAACCAACCCTTCATTATTGCAAAAAACTTCCACATGCTCCTTTATGGATGGAACAACTCAAAGGTCTCCGATGAAGTTTTTCAATCATATCGCCTCTTTCGATGCTTTGCTTGCTGCTATGTACTATGATTCGCACGTTGAATTAGCTGCAATCTCTTGCTTGGAACTTTTCCATGTTACTGCTCCTCCATTTAGGGTAAACACCCAGCCCGACTGAGAGCGTAAATTATCTCTGTCGTTCTGAAAACTAGTGTTACAATACCCTATCACTCTTAAGTCCTCACTCCCACCGTGGGTAAGAACCCAATCCTTAGTCCTCTATAGGTACTTAAGAATGTTCTTAACTGCAGTCCAGTAAGCTCTACCAGGATTCCCTTGATATCTGATGACCATGCTCAAAACAAAGGGAACATCAGGGTGAGTACAAGTCATAACATACATGATCGAGCCAACTGTGGAAGCATATGGTACTCGACTCATCTCCATTATCTCAGCCTCTGTACGCGGACTCTGAGTCTTACTCAGTTTGGTATTACTTTGGATAGGTAAGTCACCTTTCTTGGAGTTCTCCATGCTCAAGTGTTTCAACACCTTGTCCAAGTAGGTACTTTGAGTAAGTTATATTAGTGTTTTACTCCTGTTTCTCAATATCCTTATCTCTAGAGTATAGGCAGCTTCTCCAAGGTCATTCAAAGAGAAACACTCCCCAATCCATGACTTAACCTCCTGAAAGGTTGGGATGTCATTTCCTATGAGTAGTATGTTATCCACATACAACACCAGAAAGCTAACTATACTCCCACTAGCTTTGACATACACACATGACTCATCCTCGCTTCTTGAAAATCCAAACTCTTTAACTTTCCCATCAAAACAAAGATTCTATCTGCGAGATGCTTATTTCAATCCATAAATGGATTTCTCAATATTACACACTCTATTAGGGTACTTTGCATTGACAAAACCATCTGGCTAAAACATGTAAATATCTTCAGCCAACTTTCCATTAAGGAAAGCGGTTTTGACATCTGTTTGCCATATTTCATAGTCATGAAATGCAATTATGGAAAGCATAACCCTTATAGATTTAATCTTAGTCACTGGTGAGAAGGTCTTATCATAGTCATCTCCTTGAGTTTGAGTAAAGCCCTTCACAACCAGTCGCACCTTATGTGTGTGTACTATCCCATCTATGTCAGTATTCTTCTTGAAGATCCATTTGTGCATGACTGTCTTACGAACCGGTACATTATCAACCAAGTTCCAAACTTGATTGTCATACATGGACTAGCAGACTCGGGGCTTGCCATGGCCTCCTTGTAGTTGTTAGGTTCATCCATATTTATCAATGTACTATTACTGATAAACGTATCACCTTCAGTTGTTATATGAAAACCATATAACACAGGTGGAACACTAACTCTACTGGAACGCCTCAGAGGTACGGACTTGTCGATTGGTTAAACCATAGTTTCTTCCTCGAGTTGAGAGCTAGTGTTTGAGGTTCCTTCATCACTTAACTCTTGAATCTCTTCAAGTTCAATTTGCCTCCCACTTTCCTCTTAGCATATAAGTTTTCTCTCTCTCTCTCTCTCTCTCTCTCTCTCTCTCTCTCTCTCTTTTTTTTTCTCTCTCTCTCTCTTGGAGAACCCCTCTCCCCGCAGCGAATACAACATTGTCACTCGGTCTATAGAAAAGCTATCCAAAGGAATTTTGTGGGTAGCCGATAAAAATACATCGCTCACTACGAGGCTCGAGCTTTTTGTGAGTCTTGCATCTCGCGAAAGCCTCGCAACCCCAAACTTTGATATGATCTAACGAGGGAACCTTCCTTGTCCACATCTTGTGAGGTGTTTTGGCAACCTTCTTAGTAGGTACTGGATTATGGATATGGGTAGCAACCTCTAAGGCATACACCCAGAATGAGATAAGTAATGAAGATCGAATCATCATGGAACTAACCATGTCCAACAAGGTTTAATTGCGCCTCTCAGCCACACCATTCAACTATGGTGTCCTAGGTGGAGTCAACTATGAAACAATTCAACATTCATTAAGATGGTCTAGGAACTCGATACTAAGACACTCTCCTCCTTGATTAGATCGCAACATCTTTATCTTCCTACCCATTTGATTCTCCTCTTCCTGCTTAAACTCTTTGAACATTTCAAAGGTTTTTAACTTATGCTTATTAAGTAGATATAGTCATATCTGCTGTAACCATTAGTAAAAGTCACATAGAAGCGGTTTACATCCCTTGGGGCGGTCCTTAAGGGTCCACACACATCAATGTGTATGAGATCCAACAGACCCTCACCCCTCTCACAAGTACCAGCGAAGGGTGACTTGGTCATCTTTCTAAGCAAATAAGATTCGCAAGTGTCATTCGATTTCAAGTTGAATGACTCCAAGACTCCAGCCTTTTGGAGTTGGCCTATGCGCTTTTTGTTGGCGTGTCCAAGATGACAATGCCAAAAGCATGAGTTGTCCAAAACATTGTATGAATCAATATTTAACACATTATTTACTAGGTTATCTACAACCATCACAGTTTCATATATACCATGACAAGGTAATGCTTCAAAATAAAAATATCATTATAATAAGCATTTATACTACCGATTTCATTATTGAAAGAAAAGGTAAAACCTTGTTTATACAAAATATGAAAGGAAATAATATTTCTCGCCATTTCAGACGAGTAACAACAATTATTCAATTCTAATTCTAACAGACTACTAAGAAATAAAGAATAAAGTCCAATTTTGGTGACAAGCCACATTTTCCTATTTCCCATGATTAAGTTTATCTTCCCATGCTCCACATCTCTACTTCCTTTTAGTCTCTTCATATCAGAACAAATGTGAAATCCACAACCTGTATCAACGACCCAAGAATTAGCATGTGGTGAGTTATTAGAAAGAATAGTCTAAATACCTCCAAATGTGGGATTTATCTTCCCATCCTTAATGTCGTGCAAGTATTTGGGGCAGCTTCGTTTCTAGTGGCCTTTTTCATGACAATGGAAGCACTCTACATCCTTTGGATTGGTCGAGGGATTAGCAGAACCAGCTTTGGTCCCACTTGAAGAGGATCCAATGAGAGACTTTCCCTTACGGCTCTTAGAAGGATCCTTCCTCCTTTTCCCTTTCCTGTGTCCTATTGCCAGAATAAGGGCAGAAGTAGTAGGAGTAGGTATAATCGACTTGCCTTTTAAAGTTGCTTTCTGTAGTTCTTAGAAGGTCTTGAAGCTTGCTAAGAGTGACCTCCTCCTTGTTCATATGATAGGTCATTCGGAACTGATCATAACAAGAAGGTAAAGAGTGTAGAATGATATCTATGGCCAACTCTTCATCAAATTGACATTTAATTTAAGCTAGCGGTCCATATATCTCTGCATCTTGCAAGTGGGCCGTGATGGACTCTCCATCTTTCATTTTGGTTGTGATCATGGAGGTAATGACCTCATACCTTTCCATCAAATCTTGGTGCATCTCGAAGGGCCAGAAGTCCTCATAGGACTTTTGTAACTCAACAGTCATGGTTGTAATCATAATGAACGACAACTTTGTCGCGTCCCTCACATGAACCTTGTATTCCTTGATTTTTTCGGGATTAGCAATTTGTTCGTCAATCTCCTTCAACTCTTTATCGAGGAAATATCTTTGTCCTCGTAGCGAAGGGCCATACGAATGTTTGTTATCCAGTCGTTAAAGTTTGACCCATCGGAAATAGCTCTCCCAACCAAGTTCATAAGGGAGAACGAGCTAGAAGGGTTGGAGCCTAAAGCATTGTTTGGGATAGACATCTGAAAAGAAAAAAGAAAAAAGTTTAGATTAGATGAGAATCCTTAATATTACACCCAAATGAAATATTAAGGTTAGTACCCAACACAATATTTTACAATTCGGAAGAGGGATGTCGTAATCCAATTGCAAAATATTTAAAGTTAGGTAAATGACGATTTACCAATTTTCACCATGAAAACAAAATTGATCATTAAGTTTTAATTGGATTGAAAATCCTAGATTCCTTTGAGATTCATTGAACTTTTCAATGGCATGTTTAAATCTTGATTATGCCATTCAAGTTTGTGACTGGGATGTTTAGGATCACAAACAAGGTGTGAATAACCATGCAAATATGCTTGGTACTCTTAATGTTACAAATCACCTAATCAATGTGCCAATTAACCACACACGCTCTATTGATCTATGATTAACACTAAGCTACCCTTTGCCACCCTTGAAAGTCCCAGATTAGTGTATCAGTTAACCACACATGCTCCACTAACAACTTATCAATGTGTAAAGTGCAATTTCATGGTATAACACCATTTTCACATGTTTCTTAAAGTAACTAAGATTGAGAATTTAATAAAAGTTTAGTTATTTTATAATTATCATTATACTTTTAGCGATAATTAATTTCCTATTCTACCCGTTCGGCTAATGACCCTACACCAGTCAAGGAAGCGGTGGGTGAGAGAGGACACTCATTAAACCATCATTTTATAGGTAGTAACCTTATACCCCCTTATAGACCGACTTCGTGAATGAGGCCTACTAACGGTAAAACTGACTTGTCTTATATATATATATATATATATATATATATATATATATATATATATATATATATATATATATATATTATTAAACTTATAATATTATAATAGTATAAGGGTTGGATTTTAAACTTTTAATATTCTAAGGTTTGGAATTAAATGTTTCATTAGTGAGACTTTACAAATTCCAAAACTTGAGGGAAAGTTTTGTAACTTTCAAAACTTTTGGTTTCCATAACTTATGAAATCTTATGAGTTTTAATGTTCATGAATGAAACTCTTCATATAACTTGATGACAAGTTACAAAACTCATTTCAAGAACCATTTTAGATCAATTTTAGCCAACAACATTATCATATAATTTCACTATTGATCTAATCTAACTCATAGCAAGGCAATTTATATCAAATAATACAAATAATAACTTTATTATCTTAAAATTTGACAATTATCCTTTAACTGGATGAGGATCATCATTACCAACTGCGAAAATACTTTTTTTTTTATGATTACTAAATGGTTTGTGGTAATTATCCTAGGCCATTCTGGCCATGAACTCGAAATTCTGCAACCTGAAGCCCCTACTCGATGAGTACATGAACCAGACTCGTCGAACTGACCTTTTACTGAGTGGACTCGTCGAGTCAGTCAGTGGACTCGACGAGTTCATCAATCAGAGGCCAGAAAGTAGACTTTTTCATCTTTGAAAAATTACCAAGCATCAAATATAACAGAAAAAATCCTAGACTCTGATATCACTGTTGGGTTTTAAGCACTATAACACTCCTATGGTGCACATGCAACCCTAGATGCTTTGGATCTATGTTTTCTCTAATTATACATGCAATTTCATTTTTCAAAGCATACATCCTAACTAGCATACATGGAGGATATACAACATAAAACTCATAGTTAGATGACTACCTCTTTTGTAGTTTGAAGTTCTTGGCCATGAAAGCTTTAGCACCTCAAGCGTGATGCCTCTAATATGTCACAAACATCAAAGGCAAGAGGAGACTTAAGAGAATAAGCTAGTTAGAAAACAATCAGTTCTCACTCTCTTAGTATGAATGGGGCAACCGATTTTGGCTATATGGGGTTCTTTTTATAGTGTTACATAAGCTAGGGTTACATCGATGCAAACCCTAATGCACCATGACCTTTCATATTACTTAGGCTCCATGGGTTAAACCTCCATGGACTATCATATTGGTTTATCCCATCTCTAACTAACCATGGATCATTGGCCCACACTCTAAGAATCGTTGATTTATTTAATCAATCCCCGTATATCTAATTAGTCTCTTTTGATCACTAAATTAATTCCAAATTAATTCTTGATCAATAACAATTAAATAATATGACTCCTCAATTAATATATTATACTTATAATATATTAATAAATCACAAATAGCCTTATTCTCAAAAGTCCATCCTATCAAATTGCACTGGTGAAGGCAACCCAAAAGGACCATGCTACTATTAGGTCAAGTACATCCCAGTTATAGTTATGGGCTTAGACACCTAATCCAATACATACGTGGCAATAGTAGTGGAGGCCAAATACTATGTGAAGATCTCAAAAACCTTGGGATCCAATGCAGAAGGTGACATGTTGCCAACTAACTCAGTGTCAACTGATGGAGCAGCAGTAACAACGAACTGTGGAGGGTAAGGCGAATGTGGCTAAAACTTCTGCTGACCATATCTATTATGTTTGTCCGGACTGAGGATGACCAGATTTACCCTTGTTGACTAACAATGGACATTGAGCTTTCTAATGATTTTTCTGTTTGCAGAATGCACACTCATCATAAGCAACGCTTGGAGTTTGTCGAGACTGATTAGAGGAAACATCAACCACATCAGGAGTGGAAGTAAGAATGGAGGTTGCTTTAAACCTTTTATCCGTGCGAGACTTGATACGAGTCTCTTCAACAATCAACTCATGGACAATAGAATGCGCTGAAGGAAAAGGGGAGCGATGACGAATTGTTCCACATAGGCCTTCAAAATCAGAATGCAACGCCATCAAAAACTGGACCAAACATTGTTCTTCCCTCCTAGCAATATAAGGCTCAAAATCTATTAACTCTTTAGATTCAGTAAGAAACAATTCAATTTTCCGGTTCTTGATAGATTCAGGGATGCCTTCAATAAAATTTTTCCACCAATAAAGAATGTAATATCAGGCGTCATTGCTACAGATGCAAAAGAAGTACTGAAACAAATTGATAGTAGGAACAATGAGAGAGACATGGAAAAGCGACTCGAAGCAAACAAATTTCAAAATAGAATTGGGCTTCAACTGACAATTATGGATTCTATATGACTTAATGACCAAACCGAAGAAATAAGAAGAGGGAACACGAAGGGTAGCCTTAAAGTAATAGAGACAAAAACCAACTTTACTTGTTGGATGATGTTCAATAACTGGTGTAGAACCAGGGAAAACCACTCCATCTTCCTCAACAATATGATATTTTGTGGAAATCTGGTCAAGACGTTCGTGAGTAACAGAAGAGTGAACCACATACATTATCGGGCAAGACATATTCCTAGTCTAAACAAAAGAGAGAATCAGGGAAAGGAAGAACAAACGAGAACAAAGGGAGAAGGTATCAAAAGAATATTTAATAGATGGATGTGACAAGAATTTTTGGAAGAGGAGGCTGGAAAGCCAACCGCTGCGAATAACAATCAAGTAGCTAGAAGCACGGAGACCTAGGCGCGTGAACTGCCTTGTCTGACGTTTGATTAAACAATCAAACTTGCAAAACACCTTTTAAATCCCAATTATTATAAACCATTTCACAACAGTTTACAACAATTATGTTGGAGGCTTAAATGGATTATGGGTACCAGCCCACGTAAAGCCAGGCCGGCCGAAGAATCTGATCTGACGAAAAGCCATAACCAACAAATAAGTGTGGGTTGGTAGTCATCCCATCAAGTTGTATCAACCATGTACACTAATAATCGTTATACCTCTTATATATAACCTATAAATTAATATCCTAGGAAACAAAGATAAGGCAAGTTTATTTTATTGTAAGGGTCTTACCCTTACAACCTTGGGACCAAAGCAAGGCCCGAAAGAGAAGACCATAGACTAGTTAAAACCTCAACTATAAAATGAATCTTAACCTATCTAAAATGGGTAAACAATCCTTAGTAATTTTACTCAAACCTTGAACCAAAATATGACATCTAACTTAGGCATCGGAGAGCAATACATGAGTCCCATCCCCGATATGGTTTTCTAACCTAGCTTTTTCAATTTTGTGCAGCGTGACATCTGGAGTACTCATTGGAAGAAGCCTATATTGAGGTGGCCAGATACGCATCAAGATTTAACGTAACAACAAGTAAACTAAAGATATTATACACATAAGTTAAACACAATATCTAATGTTTCATACTTGACACTGTTACAACCATCTAATCCATTCATGAATACATAAAGGCCTAGCCCATGATTTCTGAAGCGGCATCACATCACACTCATATAGATAGCCCTTCTATGTCATGCACCTATTAATGCACTTTTTAAAAAGAACTATTAAGAACTTAATTAACTTACTTTAACTTTACAAGTTATAAGAACATACCTTGGGGTGTAGTAAAATAAATGTGCTTCAATCTCCATAAGCAAGCTTTCCACATTGGATTTAACTTTTAATCATGTATTAGAAGGGAATTGGGTATCTCACCCATAGAGATATCAAGTGGGCCTTAAAATCATCCATATAACATACTTCTTTACCAAGTCTCTAGCTAAACCCTTCGTCAAACGATCAACTAAGTTTTGTTGAGATCGAAGAAACTCAACAAAAATAATACCATGAGTAATGAGCTCACGTACCATGTTGTGCCTAACACCCAAATGTCACGACTTTCCAATATACACTTGATTGTATGCTTTTGCTAAGGTGGCATAACTATCACAGTGTATAGAAATTGGTGATATAGGCTTTGGCCATAAAGGAATTTCATAGATCAAATTTGTCAACCATTTTGCTTCTTTTCCAGTAGTTGCAAGGGATACAAATTCATATTCCATAGTTGAATTTGTGATACATGTTTGTTTCTTAGAAGCTTGTGTGCTAAATGTGACTCAAGAATTTGGAGCATTTGGAGCACTTAGATCTAAAAGGAGAACTTGAGGTTCATGGAGCAAGTGACAAAGGAACAGATCATCTGAGATGACTTTAGATCATTAGACAAAGGAATAGATCAAGTGACAAATGAACGAATCTTCTAAAAGGAGGTTTGGAGTAACTTCGGTTGGTTTGGGCAACTGAGAGTGGTATTCTAAAGAATTATCTCTTAAACAAGGTCTTTGCCAAGGCGACCTTGTTTTTCCCTTTATTTTTCTTATATGTATGGAAGGTATTTATGTAACCACAAAGAAGACTTGTGCTTGAAAATAATTTAAAGGTACTATAGGAGGATTAAATGAGAATGAATTGTCTCATCTCTTCTTTGGCGATGATGCATTAGATATAGGAGAGTGGTCTATTGAAAATTCCTGAAGCATCATTCATATTCTATGACTTTTTTTTTTTTTTTTTTTTTTTTTACTTTTCTTGGGGTCTTCATATTAATTTAATCAAAATTAGCCTACTTGGATTTAGTGTGACCAACGAATACATGAGAAAGACATTGCAAGTGTTTTTGGTTGTAAGGTGGACAACCTCCTTTTCACTTATTTGGGGATCCAAGTGGGGTAATAATACATACGACCAAGACTGATGCGTGGTTACTGATTTTAGCAAATTTTCTTGATGTTTTTTCGATTGCAATGATCAACAAAATGTGGGTTTGGGACCATACTTCTTCAGGACATTTTCGGTCACTTCCTTGCGAAAACTAACTAATGATAGAATTTTGGGTAATTTTAGTTGTGTTACTCGTTGTAACAAATTAGTTTCAATACAATTGAACATGAGGATATTGGTTTAGATCGGTACATCTTCAGAAGAAAATGGAATTTATATTGATTCTACTCTATCCCAACTTGTGATCCAGAGGTTAAGATGTTGGATCTTTATTTTTTAATTATCATTTTGCGAAGGAATTTTTGATGGCGAAACATTATATTATATTATTACAATTTTCTTCCTTTAGTGACTTTTTGAAAATGCTTTTTGGACTAATATATTTAAAAAAAAAAAGCTTATCTTTTGATGTTCGGGGTTTAAAAAAATATATTTTCAAAAATCAAGTGGAGTTTTCTCAAAATTTAGTCTTTTTTTTATATAAATTTATAAGATCCAAGGTAACAAAAAATTAATAATAGTTTTATGGTTTATCTAATGTAAAAGAGAAATATAAAAAGTTTGAAATATAACAAGTTTATTTTTTTTTCACTAATAAGAAAACT
Organism: Lactuca saligna; assembly: GCF_052625555.1. Classification (NCBI taxonomy): domain Eukaryota; kingdom Viridiplantae; phylum Streptophyta; class Magnoliopsida; order Asterales; family Asteraceae; genus Lactuca; species Lactuca saligna. The sequence continues at coordinate 291,633,601 of NC_136421.1, forward strand.
TATATATACGTTATTTAGCTATTTATATTTAATTTAAATTATATTGATTTATATTCTTCTATAAATGTATATTTTAACTTAATTTTTGACCTAACAACTACTATATAAACGCAAACGCAATGATATGAAATAAATGTTGTGATTTTTTTTTTTTTTTTTTTTTAATTTTTTGAAATGTCTTTGTTTAGCGTAGATAAAAAAATATATTTTGACTTTTATATATTTTTTTTATCATGATTATTTATCATTATGAAATATCACCTTCCCAAATTAATATATACAACTTTACTAATTTATAAGTCTAATCCGAGATTAAAAACACTGAACCATAATAGATGTCGTGTAATCATTTTCTTTCGTTTCTTTTCGAGTAAGTGACAATTGTTTACTTGCGCAATAATTTTGTCGCTGCAGCAAAATATGTATACACATGGTACTCATTTCTTCGTTTTGTTTGAATTCCGCAAATTGTTAAAGAAAGCAAGCACGATCAATGCTATATCCGTTTATATTTAAGGAGATTGGGTATATATAGCATGACTTATTGTCAATTATTTAAAATCTAGTAAATTAATGATTTTTTTTGACAGAGAATCTTAAAAGACTTTCTATTCGATTGATTCAATCAGAAGAAAGGTGTTACGATAGGTAAGCTTTACGATTAATTAACTATTTTTATTTTTATTTTTATTTTTATTAGTTTATTGGAATATATATCTAAATTTAGGATGAGTTAAACTGTTTCATTGAATTGCCCCAAAATTTCACTTGTTTTTTAAAATTTATTCTTTTGTAATTTAGATTTGGAATCAGGAAACTTTATATTATTTGGTCTACATTTTCTTATTATAACATTGATTTTGGACATAGATGCAACAGCTTGTTATGACGATATTTTTCCAAAAACATATTTTTTTATAACACAATGTTACCTGATTGGTTATTCTTTTACTTCATATAATTCGTTTTTTTCCTACAAAACCGATTTGTTTTAGTAAGATGTATACCGGCTTCTCGGCATTGAATTAATTCATTAAAAAAAAAAAAAAACCCGTCTTACCAAATTATAGATCCTCTATTGTATGTTTGTTTAAGCAACATCTATCTAGTCACAAGAACAAAATATCAATTTTCAAGATTATTAGGGGATCACTCTATCCTCGTAGGCTCTTACTCTAGCATCACACATCAAGTCTCCTCTGGTTGCCTTTCACACATAGTCACCTATAAATTGGCACACCGTCTTGGTGATACAAATAGTCCAAAATTTCAATTTCTAGGTAATCTGCTTTCTATTTTTTGCACTAAACTCAATGATAAACATGTGTTATGCTTTTCATTTAGAAAAACGTTGCCATTTACATTTTCCTTTATGAGACTATATAACATATTCTCCGGTCAACATAATACACACGGATCTCTGGACATCTCCCACCTCAAGCAAGGCATATATATTGCTCATCTTACCCGATGACTATTATTTTATTTGAGCATCCTTCGCAAATCCAAATACCAAGTATTTCCCATTTTTCTCGGCTTCTACTCTTATAACCAAACTCAGTTTAAACGAAAAATAAAAACTCTTCAATGAGACAATGTTTTCATATTCAACAATATATCATTTCATCAACAATGTGCTAAAACTGCTATGCAATTTAGGTTCTCATGTTCGTATACCTCTACCCAAACGAGAAAATCGAGCGCATCATTCGAACCATTAATAACATGATTCAAACACACCACATTCAAGCCTCACTTTTACCATTCTTTTGGAATTATGCTCTCCACATATCTACCAATCTTTTCAACATTCTTCTGTTAACTACAATTAATAATCACACCTCCACTGAGATCTTTTCAACATTCTTCTCCACTAAAGAAAGTATACTAAGGCGATTATCAAACATGCCAACATCGAAAATTGTAAACTAGCGTCTATCCCAGTCGACACAATCTCTAATCTCGGCCTTTCAAACGATGAACTAATGATAAAACCATGTTTATAACGAAGCCTCGTGGGTGCATTGCAATATCTCACTTTCACCTATCCAGACAAATCTTACGCCGTACAACAAATTTGGTTATTCATGCATGCCTCGTATGTTCCATATTTCAATGCATTAAAGTGTATACTTCAATACATATAAGACACTATTGATTTTCGTCTACACCTTTAGCCTTCATCCACGTACACAATGGCTCACTTACACATATGTTAATTAGGACGACTCTCCTGACACATGTTGGTCAACTTCCAGCTAGAGTCTCTCATTTAAACGACAAGTTACTGATCACTTACACAACTACTAATATATTGATCGGTTAAATGACAAGCCATTATGTCTTGTTTTAGAGCTCAAGCCGAGTATCTTGGGTTGCCAATGTAGTTGTCGAGGCTTGTTGGCTTCAAAATCTCTTCAGTCTTCATGTTCCCTTACGACATGCCAACTTAGTCTATTGCGACAGTGAATTTAACATTTACCTCTTCAAGAAGCCCGCCAACTTAGTCTATTGCGACAGTGAATTTAACATTTACCTCTTCAAGAAGCCCTTGCAACATCAATGAACAAAACATATAGAAATGAATATCCATTTTGTGTAGGAGAAAATCTCTATCAGCCACATACGCATCTAGCCACCTCTCGATGAAATTGTGGGGGACTATATATATATATATATATATATATATATATATATATATATATATATATATATATATATATATATATATATAGAGAGAGAGAGAGAGAGAGAGAGAGAGATAAAATTAGGTGATGACTCTATTTTTGGTGAGGACTATGAGACCTAAGTTTTTGCAATTTGTTTTTATTTGGCAAAACTGCACAAATGGTCTCGTGGTTAGCTGAAAATTGTCACTTTGGTCCAAAAAAGTTTGGACTAACAACAGAGGTCCAAACTTTTCATTTTGTTGCGAGTTTGGTCCGATTTTGTTTGAACTATATAAAAAGACGATTTTGCCCTTTATTATTTAATATTTTAATTTTCTCTTATTACAACAATTAAAAATAAAAGAAAAAAATACTCTCTCTCTCTCTCTCTCTCTCTCTCTCTCTCTCTCCAACCACCATTGAACCAATCCAACCCGTTTCCTCCCAAAAATTGATGAACTGAACCTGTAATTAAAACTAATAACCCTCATCCTGAAAATCAAACCCTAAACATGCAAATCAAGCTTTACTAAACCATACACCTGCACATCGAAACCCACAGGCTGCAGAAGAAAAAAAGGATTTGGATCGGTCCTATTTCTAACCTTTCACACAAGAAATCATGCCCCCTTTTTGTTGCTCTTGGAATGCATAGTTGGGACCCAATTAGAACAACAATATGATTACCATCAAACAATTCGATTGGAACTCTCATGATCTCCTCTACTAAGTGAATTATCTACTTTCCGGAATGCAACCTACGATTTCAGGGATCGTTGTAAAGATCAGAGAGATGTAGATGAGAGTATCAACATAGATATAAGAGGGGAGGAGAAAGATTCGTCGATGGTGAGAGATTGGGGGATCACCGAAAAAGAGATTGTGTGTGTTCATCATTTGTGTATTCATCATCTTCTTCCTCCTTCGATGCTAAGAACCATCTTCTTCCTCAAAAAATCAGACATGAAAACCTTGAAATCGGACCTTGAAAACCAAGGAAATACATGTTTAAAAGGTATGAGTGTTCATCATATGTATATTTATCATCTAGGTTTACAAGTTTCTCTGAAATCAGAACTTGAAACATTGAAATCGGACCTTAAAAACAAGTTATATCACCACCACCATCGTTCATCAATTGAAATGGAACTGTTGGTGTCACCATTGTTCATCAGCTAAACTCACATGCATGTATACATCCCTTACTACTTAGATTCCTGTAATTCACTTTGTATGATGGAAAATGATTTGAGGTTCGAAAAGGGTTGTTCATAATAGGGGATTACAACACTCGAGATGGGAGTAGGGGAGGAGAAGGTCGTTTACCTCGATTTGGACCTGCAAGATGAGAGAGATACGAGAGGAACATATAAAATGAGAAAGAAGAGTCGGAGCTTCGATGTGAGAGAGAGAGAGAGAGAAAGGGAGTGAGAGAGTATTTTTTTCTTTTATTTTTATTTGTTTTTAAGTTGTTGTAATAAAAAAATATTAAATAATAAAAGGCAAAATCGTCTTTTTAAAAAAGTTCAAACAAAATCGAACAAAACTCGTAACAAAATGAAAAGTTTGGACCTCTAGTGCTTGTAACGTCTCAATTTTCACGTCCAAAAATTTCGTTTTAAAACATTACTTTAGAAAACGTTAATAATTAAAAACATTGTTTGATCAACCACATGACATCGTAAATCATGTCTAAAAGCCAAATCATACAACCAATCAAAATATCAGAGTATAAATCCTAGGGAAATCTAATAGATGCGGAAACCAGCATGTGTGCATGATGTGCCGCTACCGTGCCAGCTCTTTCCCCTTCGACGAAGAGGTACCTGAAACCAAAACTATAAACTATAAGCACAAAGCTTAGTGAGTTCCCCCATTGTACCACATACCATACAATCACATAACATACATAAGTTGTCGGGCATATCTGGGTGCCCAACCTACCCCTTCTGTCCTCTCGACCGGATACTGCCTAGCATATCTGGGTGCTGGTCTCCCCTTCGGTCCTCTCAACCGGATACTCCCTAACATATCTGGGTGCTGGCCTCCCCTTCGGTCCTCTCGACCGGGTACTGGGGACTATTTCACCCCATACTACTACCACATAACAGATATATCACATAGTCTATATAGCATGGCTGGGCATGACCGCCCCTTCGGCCCTATCGACCGGTATTCTGGGGGACTATCTCCCCCTACTGTCACTAACACATAACATAACACAGGTAGTAGCAACCCTAGATGAATATCACAAAGATAGTCATCTAATCACATATCTCCTACTGGTGGGCCGACATTGTGGCCTTAGACCCACCGCTACTGGAAGGTAACTCACCTCGTAGTAGCTGCTGATCTGTGTGGGAATAGTCTGTCTGCTGCTGCTGCTCCGGAAATCCTCCGGCTGAAATTCCCACCAAACACTTAGTCAAATACTGCTAACTGTCCTTTGGGTAAAATGAACATTCTACCCCTCATCATGCCCTAAGTCAAAGTCAGAGTCAACTTTCAGTTGACCCGACTCGCCGAGTTACCTCGCCAACTCGTCGAGTCCATGTCCAAACGACTGTCCTGAATTCTGCTTCTACTCGTCGAGTTAGGTGTTGACTCGATGAGTTCTCCTTCCAAACTGATGTTCAAGTCCTTCATCCTACTCGCCGAGTTGTATGAACAACTCACCTAGTTCATCTTTATCCGATGAACAATTTATATTGTGACTCGCCGAGTTGTATGAACAACTCGCCGAGTCTGTTCTTGATCTAAGGAGATTGCCTTGAACTCGCCGAGTCTGGGCATCGACTCGCCGAGTTCCATTATGGGTGAGTTTTGGCTTCCAACTCACCGAGTCCACCTTGGACTCACCACACAACTCGACACGGCTAAAAGGGGACAATCTCGGAGACTCGCGACCAGACTCGCCGAGTCAGATGAGCGACTCGCCGAGTCTGCTTCATGCAAGAGCCATAAATGCGATTTTGCTCGAATCCAGTCCATGCCATTCGTAGATTTGGGCTCCTAGAGCATGAATAACACGTAAAGTTTCCAACTTTATGTGTAAATATCCATTTATGAGGGTTTTAGGGTTCAAAATGCACCAAAAGAGTAGATCTAACGTTTTCATGCAACATGGGTCAATAAAGGCAGTAGATCTGAGCTCCTGGAGCTCAACCATGCCTAGATCTAGAGGTTACTCGGCTTATTATGAACCCCCACACAAACACAAGCTTGGAAATGGATCAAGAAAGACTTCAATGGAGCTATAAGGGACTATAAGCATGAAAGCAAGGGGAAAATCAAGTCATACCTTAGGGAACACACTGAGAAAGCTCAAAGATGCTTGACCTCCTCTTCTTCTTCTTGATCTACTCTTTTTCCCACTCCAAAACTTCAAGAGATCACCCAAATGCTTCAAACTCACAAGGAAACAACTCTTGAACAAGGTATAGAGCTCTGAGGGTGAATGGGGGCGAGATTGGGGCAGAATGAGAGTTTAAATAGGGTGCAATCCCTTGAAACTTAGGGTTTCATCCAACAGCGGTGACTCGCCGAGTCCAGGATATGGACTCGCCGAGTCGCCAACTTAAAACGTGTCCCGGGTCCCGGCTCTACTCGGCGAGTCGGGCCTATGACTCGCCGAGTCCAAGGCTAAAAATGGAAAACACTCACATAAGATTTACATACCAGGAACCAGGTGCTACAAATCTCCCCCACTTAGTTTAGAATTCGTCCTCGAAGTCTATTGCTCGATCCTGAAACAGCTCGGGGTAATGCTCCATCATCTCTTCCACTAGCTCCCAAGTCCACTACGAACCCTTGCGGTGCTTCCATTGCACTTTCACTAGTTCCATCCTCTTGTTCCTCAAATCCTTCGACTTCCTATCGAGGATTGCGACTGGGCGCTCAATGTAATTCAGGCTGTCATCAACCTGAATATCCTCCAACAGCACCACTGCCGAATCATCCACTAAGCACTTCCGCAACTGAGAGACATGGAAAGTGTGGTGGATCTGGCTGAGCTCGACTGGCAGATCCAGCCTATACGCCACCTTGCCCACCCGGGCTACAACCCTGAATGGTCCAATAAATCTCGGGCCCACCTTTCCCCGCTTCCTGAATCGAATGACGCCTTTCCAAGGCGACACCTTTAGGAGAACCATATCCCCGACTTGGAATTCCAAGTCGGATCGACGCTTGTCGGCGTAACTTTTCTGCCGACTCTGAGCAGTCTGAAGCCTGCTCGAACCTGTTGGATCCTCTCTATCGTCTTGAGCACCACCTCGGTGCTTCCCATGACCCTCTGGCCAACCTCACCCCAGCATATCGGGGTCCTACACCTCTGTCCGTACAACATATCGAATGGGGGTCGGTCAATACTCGCGTAGTAGCTGTTATTGTATGAGAACTCGGCTAAGGGAAGATAGGTATCCCAGCTACCACCGAAATCTAACACACATGCCCGCAACATATCTTCCAAGGCCTGGATGGTCCGCTCGCTTTGACCATCCGTCTGCGGGTGAAAGGTGGTGCTAAAATGCAAACGAGTGCCCAACTCGTCATGAAATCTCTTCCAAAACCTGGAAGTAAAACGTACATCTCGGTCTGATATCACTAACACTGGCACCCCGTGCTGCGCTACTATCTCCCTGATGTAGATATTGGCCAAATTTTCGGTCGAGATGCTCTCCTGGATCGGAATAAAATGGGCGTTCTTGGTCAATCGGTCCACGATGACCCAAATCGAATCTACTCCACGTGCAGTCCTGGGAAGCTTTGTGATAAAATCCATCGTGATGTCTTCCCATTTCCACAACGGGATGTCCAACGGCTGCATCTTCCCATGCGGTCTCTGATGTTCGGCTTTGACCTTCCTGCAGGTCAAGCACCGCTCGACGTACCATGCCACATCCCGGTTCATGTAGGGCCACCAATAGTCTAGACGAAGATCCCTATACATCTTCGTCGCCCCAGGATGAATAGAGAATCGGGACTTGTGCGCCTCCTCCATCAAGATCTGGCGCACGCCTCCGTGATACGGCACCCACACCCTGCGGTGTAGTGTCAATAGTCCTCAGCTATCATAATCGAAGGAGGAAACTTGACCCACCACACGCTCGCTCTTCCGATGTTCCTCCTTGATAGCCTCCTGTTGAGCCTCCCGAATCTGCTCCAACAGGGGATTCACTACAATCATCCTCATGCAAATGTCCCTGATCGGCGCCGCCTTGCGGCTAAGCGCATCGGCTACCACGTTGGCCTTTCCCGGGTGGTAAAGGATCTCACAATCATAATCCTTCACCACGTCTAACCACCGACGCTGTCTCATGTTCAGATTCGGCTGATCCATGAGGTACCTCAAGCTCTTGTGGTCCGTGTAAATGGTACACCGAACCCCGTAGAGGTAATGCCGCCAAATCTTGAGGGCGAAAACCACCGCCCCCAACTCCAAATCATGCGTCGGGTAGTTCGCCTCGTGAGGCTTGAGCTACCTCGAAGCGTAGGCAATGACATGCCCCCTCTGCATCAATACCGCGCCCAACCTTGAAATAGACGCGTCACAATAAACCACAAAATCCTCTACGCCCTCTGGCAGGGCTAAGATCGGCGCCTCGTACAATTTCTGTCTCAGTGTCTCAAACGCTGCCTGTTGCTCGGGTCCCCACCGAAAGACCACGACTTTCTTCGTCAACCGTGTCAGGGGTACATCTATCTTGGAGAAATCCTGAATGAACCTCTGATAGTAGCCTGCGAATCCTAGGAAACTCCGAATCTCAGATGGAGACTTCGGAACCTCCCATCTCATCACGGCCTCAACCTTGACCGGATCGACCAGAATCCCGTTCTGGTTGACAAGGTGTCTGAGAAATTGCACCTCGCGCAGCCAAAACTCACACTTGGAGAACTTGGCATACAAGCTCTCCCTCCTCAGGGTCTCCAATACCTCTCTCAGATGCTCCTCATGCTCTTCATGCGTCTTGGAATAAACCAAGATGTCATCGATAAAGACTATCACAGACCGATCCAGCATCGGTCTGCATATGCGGTTCATGAGGTCCATGAACGCGGCAGGGGCATTGGTGAGCCCAAACGGCATCACCACGAACTCAGAGTGGCCATAGCGCATCCGAAACGCGGTCTTCTACGTATCCTCCTCCCTGACCCTCATCTGATGATAACCCGAACGCAAATCAATCTTGGAGAACCAAGATGCTCCCTGAAGCTGGTCAAAGAGATCGTCTATCCTCGGGAGTGGGTAACGGCTCTTCATCGTTACCTTGTTCAACTCCCGATAATCTATACACATCCGGTGCGACCCGTCCTTCTTCTTCACAAACAGAATCGGGGCTCCCCAGGGTGAACTGCTCGGTTTTAATGAATCCCTTGTCTAGCAGCTCCTGCAGCTGCGTAGACAACTCCTGCATCTCAGGAGGAGCCAACCGATATGGTGCCTTGGCTATCGGAGCCGCACCAGGAACGAGGTCAAACCTAAACTCCACCTGTCGCTCTGGAGGTATCCCAGGAAGCTCCTCTGGGAAAACATCTGCGAAATCTCGCACCATCGGAACCTCGCTCACGGTCGCATTACCCGCCTCCCGGGTATCCATCACACGCGACATATCCTGCGCATCCCTGCTGAAGGTAGCGTCTAGCCCTCGCTGCTAAACATATTGCGGGTCCGCTCTGTGGCCTCTCGCCATGAATCACTAACTCTCCCCCACCTGGGGTCCTGACTCGCACTAGCTGCTGCGCGCAATCTATCACTGCCCCATTAGGGCTCAACCAATCCATGCCTATGATCACCTTGTTCCCACGCAACGGGATGGGAACCAAATCCACCAAGTAGCGCTCCTCGAACAAACGCAATACGCAGTCCCGAAATACCATCGATGCTCGCACCGATCGATCATCAACAATTTCTACTTCCAAAGGGCAATGCAACATACCTGAAGACTCTGGAAACTTCTTGCTAAGCGCAAGGGACACAAACGATCGGGATGCACCCGAGTCGAACAACACCTGAACTGGGATACCGTGCACATGGAACGATCCTAACACATATACATATACCGAGCACATATCAATATCATAACATCATATAAATAAATGAGAGAGAAAGAATCATACCCGTCACCACATCGGGGGCTGCGCGTGCCTCCTGGGTGGTCAGCTGAAATGCCCGGCTCCTCACCACTAGAGCCTCTGCCTTGCCCTACCGGCCATCTGTGATCCGCAGGGTCGCTGGAGTTGGCGCCTTTACCGCCGTTGAAACTGTCAACTGGGGGCAATTGGCCTTCTTGTGGCCCCTCTGGTTGCGGTGGAAACATAGCAACTCAGACATCTGAATAACTGCTGCCGGAGCAGTGCAGTCCCTGCTAAAGTGCCCAAACTTGCAGCACTTGTAGCAGCCTGATGATCCCACCCTACACGCCCCCTTGTGCGTCTTGCCGCATTTCCTGCAGCGGCCCCGCCCCTGTTGGCCTTTCGGCCCCACATCTGATCCCTTGGGCTTCTTCCCCGAAGCCCCTCCTGGCTGTCCCTCCTCCGCCTTCCGTTTCTGGATGTGCTCCAAAACTATCTCCCTCTCCCTGGCAATCATGGAGTCCAAGGTGGGGCAAGCTGAAAAACTAACGTGCTCCCGGATATCAGCCCGGAGCATGTCATGATAGCGGGTCCTCCTCATGTCCTCATCGCCCGCATATTGGGGGACCAACAGTGCCCTCTCCCGGAACTTGGCGGTGATCTCCGCCACAGTCTCAGTCGTCTGCCTCATGCCCAAAAAATCCCTGGCCAGCTGCTAAAGCTCGACATCCGGAGCAAACTCTGCCCTGAACCTGGTCACAAAGTCCGACCACGTCATAGCCTCGATAGCTGAGGCTCCCAAAGAGTCACCCACTGACTCCCACCAATCTCGAGCTCGGTCTCGTAAACACCCTGTTGCATACCTCATCTTCGACCCCTCGGGGCAGAAGCTAGTCAACTGTGCAGACTCGATGTCTGCAATCCATCGCCTGGCAGCAATGGGGTCCTTCACCCCATGGAAATTCGGTGCACCACTGCCCCTGAAGTCCTTAAAGGACAACGTGCGAGATCCCAACTGACCAGATGCCATGTCGCTCCTGAACGCCCTGAGGCGATCCTCCATCAACTCGATGATCCCTTCCTTGATCGACTCGAAGATAATGGGGGTCGACTCAAGGATACCTTTGGTGATCTCTGACGCGATGAACTCACGCAGCCTCTCATCTACTGGCTCGGAACCTGATCCCGAACCCGATCCCTCTCCTGAACTGCCAACTGCTGGCCTCGGGCGTAGTACCACCATTCTGAAATACAAAGACATAACAACTGTTAGCGATTCTGATACCCCTGGAGGGATCCCACCCACTACAAGTTCCCTAGTCTTATCTTAGCCTTCCTCGGTTCGGGTACGGATCCTCTGCTTTCAGTAGTACGGGCCCATACTACCTTCCACATCTATCCGTACCTTCCCCAAGGACCGCCTCGACTCAACCAGGTCCCTTCCCCTACTGCTGATCACTGCTACTCTTTATCCTAGGCTTACCCTAGGAAACCTCTGACTCCATCCAACCCAGTCCTCAGCTGCTGAAGGCCTCTTGGTGATGCCAATTAACTATTACCTGAATACAATCACATGTGTTGAGGCTCGGATAATCCTTCGAGTAAGGGACTCATCTCTACAACGGTTAAGACTCAAACAAGAGCTACGCAATAGAGTCAAATCCAACACTCTGAGATGATTCAACCCTGATCACATGTGACTTTAACGTATTCACCTAACAGTTAACTCCCATCACTTCAAGGCCCACATAGCACAAAGCAAACAACATTTGGACGTAAGAAAGTCCTCGACGAGAGAACTGAACCAGCATACAATGCTAAACTTGTACTATCAGGAATAACCTAAACAGGCTACCTTACTGCTGTCTACTCAACTCTAGCATGCAACTCTTTCATATACTGAAGCACGTAAAGTAGGCACATAATGCATCACTCCTAGATCCTTAGTCCTATTCTAGCATGCTGTTCTACAGAAACTGATAAACATAAATAAACTTGTATGGGTACATTGGGCAATACTTACTTGAGCTCGGTCGGTCACGCACATCACACACATTGTTCTTTCTCAAAACCCTTTACTTAACCTATTAGAAAACATTTTCTCTTTCCAAAATATGTTAATCCCTCGGTTTGAGTTCAAACACCCACGAAGGTGTGTCCGAATCCCTCAAACCAGGGCTCTGATAGAAACTTGTAACGTCCCAATTTTCACGTCCAAAAATTTCATTTTAAAACATTACTTTAGAAAACATTAATAATTAAAAACATTGTTTGATCAACCACATCACATCGTAAATCATGTCTAAAAGCCAAATCATACAACCAATCAAAATATTAGAGTATAAATCCCAGGGAAATCTAACAGATGCGGAAACCAACATGTGTGCATGATGTGCCGCTACCGTGCCAGCTCCTTCCCCTTCGACGAAGAGGTACCTGAAACCAAAACTATAAACTGTAAGCACAAAGCTTAGTGAGTTCCCCCATTGTACCACATACCATACAATCACATAACATACATAAGTTGTCAGGCATATCTGGGTGCCCAACCTACCCCTTCGGTCCTCTCGACCGTATACTGCCTAGCATATCTGGGTACTGGTCTCCCCTTCGGTCCTCTCGACCAGATACTCCCTAACATATCTGGGTGCTGGCCTCCTCTTCGGTCCTCTCGACGGGGTACTGGGGACTATTTCACCCCTTACTACTACCACATAACAGATATATCACATAGTCTATATAGCATGGCTGGGCATGACCGCCCCTTCGGCCCTATCGACCGGTATTCTGGGGGACTATCTCCCCCTACTGTCACTAACACATAACATAACACAGGTAGTAGCAACCCTAGATGAATATCACAAAGACAGTCATCTAATCACATATCTCCTACTGGTGGGCCGACATTGTGGCCTTAGACCCACCGCTACTGGAAGGTAACTCACCTCGTAGTAGCTGCTGATCTGTGTAGGAATAGTCTGTCTGCTGCTGCTGCTCCGGAAATCCTCCGGCTGAAATTCCCACCAAACACTTAGTCAAATACTGCTAACTGTCCTTTGGGTAAAATGAACATTCTACCCCTCATCATGCCCTAAGTTAAAGTCAGAGTCAACTTTCAGTTGACCCGACTCGCCGAGTTACCTCGCCAACTCGTCGAGTCCATGTCCAAACGACTGTCCTGAATTCTACTTCTACTCATCGAGTTAGGCGTTGAATTGACGAGTTCTCCTTCCAAACTGATGTTCAAGTCCTTCATCCTACTCGTCGAGTTGTATGAACAACTCGCTGAGTTCATCTTCATCCGATGAACAATTTATACTGTGACTCGCCGAGTTGTATGAACAACTCGCCAAGTCTGTTCTTGATCTAAGGAGATTGCCTTGAACTCGCCGAGTCTGGGCATCGACTCGCCGAGTTCCATTATGGGTGAGTTTGGCTTCCAACTCACTGAGTCCACCGTGGACTCACCACACAACTCGACACGGCTAAAAGGGGACAATCTCGGAGACTCGCGACCAGACTCGCCGAGTCAGATGAGCGACTCGCCGAGTCTGCTTCATGCAAGAGCCATAAATGCGATTTTGCTCGAATCCAGTCCATGCCATTCGTAGATCTGGGCTCCTCGAGCATGAATAACACGTAAAGTTTCCAACTTTACGTGTAAATATCCATCTATGAGGGTTTTAGGGTTCAAAATGCACCAAAAGAGTAGATCTAAGGTTTTCATGCAACATGGGTCCATAAAGGCAGTAGATATGAGCTCCTGGAGCTCAACCATGCCTAGATCTAGAGGTTACTCGGCTTATTATGAACCCCCACACATACACAAGCTTGGAAATGGATCAAGAAAGACTTCAATGGAGCTATAAGGGACTATAAGCATGAAAGCAAGGGGAAAATCGAGTCATACCTTAGGGAACACACTGAGAAAGCTCAAAGATGCTTGACCTCCTCTTCTTCTTCTTGATCTACTCTTTTTCCCACTCCAAAACTTCAAGAGATCACCCAAATGCTTCAAACTCACAAGGAAACAACTCTTGAACAAGGTATAAAGCTCTGAGGGTGAATGGGGGCGAGATTGGGGCAGAATGAGAGTTTAAATAGGGTGCAATCCCTTGAAACTTAGGGTTTCATCCAACAGCAGTGACTCGTCGAGTCTAAGATATGGACTCACCGAGTCGCCAACTTAAAACGTGTCCCGGGTCCCGGCTCTACTCGGCGAGTCAGGCCTATGACTCGCCGAGTCCAAGGCTAAAAATGGAAAACACTCAAATAAGATTTACATACCAGGAACCAGGTGCTACAGTGCTAGTCCAAACTTTTTTGGATCAAAGTGGCAATTTTCAGCTAACCATAGGGACCATTCATGCAGTTTTGTCTTTTTATTTTTATTAAAACCGACAGTGGTATTTTTGAAATTATCTCCAACTTTTTGGAATCTTCCTGCACAGGGTAAATCTTTTGAGAGCATAATCGTCAATTGCAATATAGAAAACCCTCACTCCATTTCCCCTGTTATTTGTCCTTATTCTTCATCGTTTCTTACACTATTAGTAAGCTATGGATCGTTTAATCTTTCGTTCAAGCTTAGAATATCGTTCAAATCTTCGTTGTTGTCTTCTTGCTGTTATGGAATCAGGTAATTTTCTGTTTTTTAGTATTTTAGTTTTTAAGTTCCTATTTGCTATGTTTTTTCTTAATCGAAGTTTTTAATGCTTCGTTTTGTTCTCATTGTTGTTCAGATTGTTCGATTTCTTCTCATTGTTTTTAAATCCGATTACCTGCTGACGCTACATGATTACGTGTCATTTTTGATGATGTGGTATGTTGACATGACATGTCGACGTATCAACATTGAATTTTTGTCACACAAAAGGCATTAAGTTTAATTTTTTCATTAAATTTTGTTAATCTTTTTTTTGTTCCAAATTGAACATCATTTTTTTTCCAGTTGTATTCAATGTTGATCATTTTCTATTTGAAACCGTATAAATATATTTTTATTACATTTTAAACCATATAAATACATTTTTCTTTTAAAAACCATATTTTTATATAAATACAATTGTTTTTCATTGAAAGCATATGTTATGCATAAATATGCATTAATTATATCATAAGAATCAAATTAACCATAAACTTTGAATAATATGTAAAAATTTCACGGGTTACACAAACCCGACCTCTGGACCTTGATTGACTGCACGCCTCGAAACTTTCAAACTCATTTTAAAGTTGCATATTTAATATGAAATACGGTTTTTAAATAACTGATACATATTTATACATACAATTATGGTTTGAATGTAAAAAAATAATGTATTTATACAAAATATCGTTTTAAATGAATATATATATATATATATATATATATATATATATATATATATATATATATATGGTTTAAAATGTATTAAAAAAATATTTATATGATTTCAAATGAAAAATGATCAACATTGACAAAATTGAAAAAAATGATGTTGGATTTGGAACAAAAAAAATCAGAATGTCAAAATTGAAAGAAAATTTTAAACTTAGTGTCAAAATCGAAAAAAACTGAAAACATAGTGTATTTTGTCAGAAAAAATCAATTTTGACACGTTAGTATTTTACGTCATCATGTTACATCAGCAGGTAACTGGGTTGACCGGTTAAGTGGTTAGAATTATGAAAAAAAATTGGAAAACACGGTGTCAAATTTAAGACAAAAATAATAAGAATAAATACAGTGTCAAATTAGAATTTTGATGTAAAGTTAATGTTTTTTGTGCTATTTACCTAATTAATATATACAAATTTACTAATTTATAAGTCAAGTTTGGGATCCAAAACCCTAAAACATAATAGATGTCGTGTAATCATATTCTTTCGTTTCTTTTCGATTAAGCGGCGATTGTCTTCTTACTTGCACATCGATTTTGTCGCCGAAGCAAAGTATGCATATACATTTTACTCATTTCTTCGTTTTGTTTGAATTCCATATATTGTTAAAGAAAGCAAAATACGATCAATGCAAGATCTGTTTAGATTTAAGAAGATCGGATATCTATAGCATGACTTGTTGCCAATTGTTTCAAATCTATAAAATTAACGATTTTTTTTACAGAAAATTGAAAAAATCTATCTATTCGATTGATTCTATCCGAAGAAAGAAGGCGTTACGATAGGTAAGCTTTACGATTCATTTTCTATTTTTTATTTTCTATTTATATTAATTTACTAGATTGTATATCTAAATTTGGGATGAGTTAAATTGTTCCATTGAATTGCCCCAAATTTTCACTTGTTTTTGAAAATTGAAAACTGAAAATTCTATTATTTTGTAATTTAGATTTGGGATTAGGAAACTTTATATTATATTTGGTTTACATTTTTTTTATTGTAAAATTGGTTTTGGACAAGGATGACAATGGCTTTTTATGACCATATTTATAAAAAGATATTTTTTTATAATTCTTTTCACAGTGTTATTATTATTATTATTTTGAAACGGTTGGATAAATTCACCAAATTAGTTAATTTGTTCATGTTCGGGTTTGAACTCAGGACCTCCAATCTAAAAGGCTTTCATTCTACTTATTCTTTTACGTATTTTTTTTGTTTTGTTCCTTAAAATCCCGTCTGTTTTTAATAAGATGCAAACCTACTTCTCATAAAAATTGTTATTATTACATTGAAAAAAAAAATTGATACCAAATCATAAACCCTCTTTTGTATTTTGGTTTAAGCTCCATCTATCTAGCCACAAAATATAGTTTCTCAAAATTATTATATGGATCACTCTATTCTTTTACACTAACATCACAAATCAAGTCTCCTGCGATTGCCTTCACATCATGTCACCTATAACTCAACACAATTATCTTGGTCATACAAATAGTCAACCTTTTCAATTTCTATGTGATCTTCATTCTATTTTTCGCATTAAACTCAATAATAAATTTATGTGTGATTCTTTCATTTAGGAAAACATTGTTTTTTATCCATCATACTATATAAAATTTTCTTCATTCAACATAATACACACACCGATCTTCGAACATCTCCAATCTTAAGCAAACAAGGACTAGAGGTGAGCATTTGGATCGGTGGACCGGATCAGACCGTTATTTTGGACCCTCGGGCCGGTTCTCGGTTCTAGGAATCCATCCCAGTTCGGTCCGGTTTTTTTCCCGGTCTGGTCCGGTTTTTACAGGGTTTAAATCGGTTGGACCCGATTTAAAAAAAAAAATTGTAATCTGTGAAAATTTTTAAACAAACATAACTTATTTGTTTTAAATCGGATTGACACACGGTTTTTTCCAACGTTTAACTTACAGTTTGTAGATAAATTTAGACTATAGTTTTGTTGATTTTGGTATAGTATTCAATGAGTTACAGACTTTCAAAGTTGAGCCATCAAAACTGAAAATCTTCAGCTTTTCAGTAAGTTTTTTAAAATTTTGTAATCTGTGAAAATTTTAAACAACCATAACTCATTCATTTTAAGTCGGATTGATATGCGGTTTTTTCCAACGTTTAATTTACAGTTTTTAGATGAATTTAGACTATAATTTTGTTGATTTTTGTATTATATTCAATGAATTATAGTCTTTCAAAGTTGAACTATCAAAGCTGAAAATCTTTAGCTTTTCAGAAAGTTTTTTAAAATTTTGTAATCTGTGAAATTTTTTAAATAACCATAACTCATTCGTTTTAAGTCGGATTGATCTAAGGTTTTTTCCAACATTTAGTTTACAGTTTGTAGATAAATTTAGATTATAATTTTTTTGATTTTGGTATTATATTTAGTGAGTTACAATCCTTCAAAGTTGAGCTATAAAAGCTAAAATATTTCAACTTTTTAACTATCATTTTATACTATAATTCTGAATTTTATGTATCTTTGATAGATAAAACATATGAAAGGGATTTTGGTGAACTTGATTTATATGTTAGTTAATTTTATTTGAAAAATTAATTTTGCAACTTATAATATTATAACATCAAGGTAGATTAGTTATGCATGGAACTGAAACATAATCATTTTTACAAGTTGTATCGTATCAAACCTAAAAACTTATTTTAACGACTTCTATTCTATGCAATTAAAGTTGTACCAATCCAAACATGTCCAAGAAAATAAAAATTCTTCAATGCTAAAATTGTTGTAATCAACATTGTGCTAAAACCACTACGCAATTTACTAATTTAGTTTCTCATGTTCGTATACCTCTGCTTAAAATAGAGCGCATCATTTGAACCATTACAGACATGATTCGAACACACCTCATTCAAGCCTTACTTTCACCAGTCTTTTGGAACAATGCTCTCGGAATATCCACCTATCTTCTCAACATTCTTCTATTAGACTATTAACCAATTATAAATATAATATATTATGTGATCACACCTCATTATATTTGCTTGTTTACCTTGTAATAGTAGTTTGTCAAAGATCAGTGTTTTGTAGGAAAAAAAAAGTTCGTTAACCAATCATAACATATTCTATATAAATTAAATGTATGTATCCATGGATAATGAGTATAATATCCGTACTTAACCTATAAGTTCACTCAAACTATGAGTACAATATTCATATGCTTAAACAATCATTACTGGTTTGTTAATTCCATAAAATATGCAGTTAAGCTTTGTTGTGAAGGATGACTCCCATAAGAAGAAACAAAGATAAACAAAAAATGGAGTCGAATGACAAGATTGAAATCAGGCCAGCTAGTCAGAGGGTTGTTCTCTCGAGAAGAATTTCTAGTATGTTCTCTTAAAATCATCTTCAACACGATAAACATTTTTAATTTAAATATAACATATGTTATTCTTTATTTCTATTTTTTTGTCGATATAGTGCTTGTATTTCCATACAAAACTCTCGACAATTTCCAGTCACTTTTCAAGGTATCAAGGACAACATTTAGCTACATATGCTCGATAGTAAAGGAGTTCATGATGTCTCGAGACACCAACTCCATGTTCTTAGATGGAAAATCAATGTCCCTCAATGATCAAGTAGCCATTGCTTTAACAAGGCTAAGCTCGGTTGACCCCACCTCAAACATCGCGAGCTTTTTTGGTACAAACTACTTGACTGTCCTTGACATAACCTCACGGTTCGTGGACGCGCTTCAGGTAACCGGTGCGCACCACATTACATGGCCGCTAGATATGGCTCTGGTCAAGTCCTCATTTGAGAGGTCTGGCGGCCTGCCAAATTGTTGTGGTGCGATCGAGACCACTCATTTGAAGATGTATCCGCCCGCTTCTGAGCTTAGAGCCAAGCTGTGTCTTGACCGCGAGAACAACCATAGCATGCTCTTGCAGGTGACTGCTAAATGCATAAAATAGCAATGTACTTTTATTAATTATAGGGAAATCTTCAGAAAAGTCCTAATATTTTACCATAATTTACGAAAAAGTCTCAAACTAAAATTTGTTTACGAAAAAGTCCCAATTACCGGTAAAAATGACGATTTTACCATTTTTTCCGGTTTATCGGTTTCAATACTTATCCGGTTTCATTAAAGTCTTATTATTTTACCATAATTAAGTCCCAAATTATGGTAAAATAATGGGACTTTAATGTGGTAAAATAATGGAACTTTAATGAAACCGGGTAAGTATTAAAACCGATAAACTGGAATTTTTTTTTTTTTTGTCAAATCATCATTTTTACCGGTAATTAAGACTTTTTCGATAACAAATTATACTTTGAGACTTTTTTCGTAAATTAGGATGAAATATTAGAACTTTTCCGAAATTTTCCCTTAATTATATCATCCTATTTTTATATTTTTCTATTATAACACTATATTTTTCCAGGCAAATCACAAAATTGACCCAAAATGTGGTGGTCCCATCATTGGACCATATTTTAAAATTTATCATAAAATGAGCACTTACTACCAATATGTAATTTATTTCATAAAATTACTTTTACGTGTCCCTACTATATTTTTCGTAAAATAATAAATGGTAATTTTATCAAGAAATTATGCCTCTTTCATGAAATAAAATCAAATTAAATAACAAAAATAATAAAAAGCTTCAACATCTCTTTGGTAGGGACTACTGAAAAAAAAAATGTCACAAAAGAGTTATTTTTCAGGAAAGACGAAAAGAGTGATAATTTTGTGATAAAAGTTGAAAAGTTTGCCATTTGTGAAACGATTACACTTTTTTCTTATTAAAGCATTGTAATTTTGAATAATCCATCAAATTATAGCATTGTACTTTTAATTTTTTTTTTCCCATAGTAGGACAATGTAATTTGGAAAACCTCCTCTATTACGTAAGTAAAAATTGATTTTTATTTAGGGAATTTTCCAAACTACAATGTTATAATAAAAAGAAGTGAAACTAAAACATAATACTCCAATGAACAAATAACTAAAAATAAATTGTTATTTCTTTCATTTAACCATTCCAGGTAATCGTGGACCCCACAATGCGATTCATTGATTTGGTCGCAGGTTGGCCAGGAAATATGACAAACGACAAGGTGCTAAAAAATCAACAATCTTTCAATTGACTCAAAAAGGAAAAAGACTAAACGGGAACAAAATCGAGTTATCTGATGGAACAAAAGTTGGTGAATATATAGTTGGAGGGTCGAGTTTTCCTCTCCTACCATGGCTGATAACTCCATACCAAAATGAACCCCTAACAGAAGACCAAATCAAGTTCAACAAGAAGCATCTTGAAACTCGATTGTTTGCCAATCAGGCGTTGAAGAAGTTGTAAGACGTTTGGGCGGCGGTTGATGGCGGCATGTGGCAGCCCGATATGGATAAGTTACCGGAAATTGCTTTAGGGTGTTGTATTCTTCATAATATTTTGATTGATATGGAAGGTGATGGGGTGTCTGATGTGTCGATAATGCCCGGTGACCATGACCCCGGGTATTCGCCGGAGAAAAGCACGGTGGTTGATGGTGGTGCTGATGTCATCAGAGACAAACTGTGTCTCCACTTGGCCGGAAAACTTGTGGCTTGAGTTGGATTTATGAGATGCCATTCAGAGACTTTTTTTTTTATTGGTAGAATATAAAGATATTGGAGCCTTGGTTGTGTTTTGCTTTACATAATATATATATATATATATATATATATATATATATATACTTAAAAACTTCGGGTTTTTCGGTTATTATATATATATAAAAAATAAATAGAAGCTAATTTATTTCCAAACATGCGTTTATAAAATAAAAAAATCGACATCTGTCATTATTACCTTCTAAATTATTTGAAAGATGTACAAACCAAGGAAAAATATACAATGGAATGGAAATTCCATTTTACACCAAATGTTGCTATGCTGAAAGCGGTTGATTGTGATTCCCATTACCAATGGCCAACAGGAATCGCTCATTCCATTCTTGCTTGAGAGAATCCGGAATCGGATTATCACCAATAAAAGCATTCCAATTTTGCCCTCCACTACTAGCAATAACCCAATTGATTTTGCTTGGAGGACTAGTGGTAAATGATGATGAAGCTTCATCCTTTTTCAAAACACTTTTCTTCCATGAATCATATGACCCATGATTCTACACAAATAAAAAAAAACATTTCCAAATTATATAAGTTTATATAAAATAAAATTCAGTTCAAAACACAAATTCAACCTTTATAGAATTGCTTAATTTAAAAGCCTTGGCAATTGGTAAATTATTTTCTCTAAGCTCTTCAAGTACTACAGATAAAGGAGCATTTTCTTCAAGTTCTGCTATGTGCTTCTGGACAGCTGTCAATGATCTGAACTTCTGTCCAGTCCCTGGCTCATAATAATACTACAAAAAAAAAACTAATTAATAAAAATATAAATTATTAATTATTAATTAATAATTAATAATTACCCTGTCGATATGGTCTTTGGTTTTTCGGGGGATCTCTTCCACAATCCAACCATCAGGGAGAGAGAAAGTGGAGGAGGATTGAAAACTTGTGGGAGTTACATTTACTAATTGATATTGATTATATTTATCCTCTTCAAAATCCAGCATCTGTAACATTATTTTTAAAAAAAATGGTGAAAGGTATATTTTTGTAGATTATTGTTGTTATTATGATTCTGTTTTAGTGCATAGTTTAAAGGTTACCTTTCCTCTAGAGGCGATTTTCTTTCGACTACTGAAACTATGCAGATGCTAAAAGAAGAAATAAATAAATGGATTAGTGAAAATCTTATACATATGTTTAATTTGATTATATATCATTAGGGTGTGAAGAAAGAGGATAAAAATGTCACCTTTTCATGGTATTTTAGCCTCTTGGTGGTTGATTTAGTAGGTGTAGATCCTTTTGTAAGGTTCCTTTCAACATCTTTTAAAGATCGGAACTTTCGTTCAGTATTTGGATCATTGTAATACTGCAGAATAGTGTTAAATACAAAGCAATTATCAGTGATATAATTGGATAAAATTTTGTGATAAATGTAGAAGGATAAAAGTACCAAAAGAGAAAGAAGTGGATAAAAAGATTACATTTGCTTGAGATGTAATCATCTTCAGATCCAACGTATTCTGTAAAATATGCAGAATAAAGGCAAGTTACAGTTATGGAAACTACTTCTTTTTGTTAAAATTTTGGGAAGGAAATAAATCTCACCTTAATTCTGTAAGCAAGTCTCAAAGGCCTGGATCTAGTAGATTTATATTCTTCAACATTCAAGTATCTCTTAACTTCTCTTCTAGATCGAAATTTGCGCCCTGTTTCTGACTCAATGTAATACTGCAAAATACGATGACAATAATTTTAATGCAATTTGCACATCTGAATGACGTTAAAAGCCAAAATCGAGATTTTACGAGTTTGAGAGCCCGTGAATTGAAGTATTAGGTTACAAGCCAAATCAATTAAGCTGATAGGTTTTACATATTGCTAAAAACACCGTTCAAACCATAACCTTACTAATACCACAAAAAGGGGGAAACTGAACTTTGTATTAAGAAGAAATGCAATGAATTAAGTACAATTATGATGCATTTCACATGAAATTTATGTGCACTATGTACTTAGAGACCTTGTCGACGCGAAGGCCATCGGAGCGGGGGACCTGGTGGACGAACCAGCCGTCAGGAAGAGAAAACGGTGAGGAGAAAGGAGTGATCGCAGAAGAATCTGAATTAGAAATGGAATGTGAAATAGGAGTTACATCGTCGACAACTGCAAGTTGACGTTGTAGGGCATAATCATTGTCGTCAGTGACCGGCTCCGCCATTCGTCGGGAACTGTAAAACAAACTCGTCGTCGTAACAGAGTAGAACTAAAACAATGGCATTGTTCATCAGTTCATCTTCATCCGGCAATTATTGGGTTTATCGCGCATTATATAGTGTTTGGGCCAAATAATTCAAACTGGGCTTTATATGAGCCCAATCGTTTATGACGGTAGAAATAGTGGTGCCCAAAATAACAGGTTCAAGATCCGAACCGGTCAAAGAACTAGTAAACCGGTTTATGCTAAACCGATCTATAGTGAATCGAATCGGTTTGAGAACCGAACCACCGGTTTACACTCATTCAAGAATTTTGTCACTGAAACTAGTTTAGAACCGATTTATATCGTGTGAACCGGTTTGGAATCGATATAGAACGGTCGAACCGGTTTAGAACTGGTACAACCGGTTTAGATAGGTTCGATTAATTTATTGAGTGAACCAGTTTGAACCGAATCGATTTGAGGCTGAACCGGTTTCCTTGGCTATGGAGTGAACCAAACCGGTTTAAAGAACCGGTTCGGTTTGAAAAAAAAATCCGGTTTGTGCATGCCTAGATAGAAATATTATACGAAGATAAAAACGATATTAATCCCAACTTTTAATGTAAAATTGTCATATATATATATATATATATATATATATATATATATATATATATATATATATATATATATAGAGAGAGAGAGAGAGAGAGATAGAGAGATAGAGAACTAGGTTTAAATGTTTCTAGCAACTATTGTGTGCATGTATCCACCAATAAAAACTAAGGCAATAATAAATTATTAAATAAATCATTTAAGGGTATAATAGTAATATATGCATATTTTTATATGGAAATTTTGACCAGTTCTTCTTAAAACCCGTCGTTCTACATCTTAAAAACCCTACTCCGCCATTGCCGATCACGATTCTCCCCCTTTTCACATTTTTTTTCTTGATTTCCACCACTGTCCTATTTGCATCTTACTTACGATCTCCACCCAACAGTAGCCACAAGCACCGACGACCTCATTCCTCCACCATCGGTTGTTTCCTTCCCTATCAAACGACACCAAGATTCATGCGATCCTCTTCTTCCACATACCGGTCGTTGGCTCGTTGTCAGATTTTCCATTTACTTGACAACGATTAATTCTTCAAGCTGACATCTATCTCCTTCAATTGACACTCATATTGATCTATTGTCTTTTTTGATTGAGTTGAATCATCCCCGTTTCTCGTTTCTAAACATTTACTAGATAAGACATTTTTAATTTTTGAAATTTTTTTCTCTTTCAAATCAATTGATTTTTAGAGTATATACGATTTTTTGTGGGTTAATTTGTTTGATAATAATGTTCTGGATACATGTCAGGACCATTACCATTGGAATTTCAATTCGAATATGTAATGGTTACATTCAATGTGATTTTTTGTGGGTTATTGATTTTTACATTAACTTTCGATCAAAGTTTTTATTATTTTGCAACATCCATGTTAGAAGTTTTTATTGTTTTCCCTTAATTTTTTTTATTGCTTTGCATTATACAAGTTACAGACTAAAAATTAGGTGATGTATATTTGTTCAAATTAAATTATCTTTGTTTTTTTATAATTGAACTTTGATTATCTGCTATCTACATATGTTGCACAACATGTGCTTGTGAAAATGTTAAAAAAGAATTTGATGTTTAAATTCTTGATTTTTAAATTTAAATTAATTTAAAATATTCAGATTTTTAAAAGTAAAGGAATTAATTGACTAAAATGCCATTATCCTAAAATTTGTGTGATTATACGGTACATGTTATCCTATTCTACTATCATAGACCCTCAGATCATGATAACCGATTTAGATGGCACATTGTTATGTTACATAGTGAGTTTAGTCGAATCATGGATTATAGATTATGGTTCATCATTTCATGCTACTCCATGTAAAAAGGTGGTGCATAATTCCAATCATTATAGTGGGAAAGTGAGACTGGTAGACGATAAGTGTCTTGATATTATGGGTGTTAGGAATGTTATCCTCAAGACATCTATTGTCTTGAATTGGACATTGAAAAATGTCAGATACTTCCCAAATATGAAGAGAATGCTAAAATAAGTGGGACAATTAGACGTTGAAGGATATCATGTGGATTTTGGAGATTATCAAAGTAACAAAGGGGGAATTTGGTAGTTACTTGCAGACGGAAATTGAGAATCTTATACATGGTTGATGTGTCTGCAGATGGTGTAAACACGGATATTGAGTATATTGCTATATCTACATTGTGGCACCGAAGACTTAGGCACATAAGTGAGAAAGGTAGAGACTTGAATTTTGGCAAGCTTTATTCTACAAAAATGACCCCAAGGAATACCATGGTTGGTTAGGCTCATATATAAATAGTCTTTAATAATTTACATTTCAAATTATAGTATATTGAAGAAAGAATCCTTAAAGTTTACCCCTTTATCACCATCATGTCAATTTGTAAGGTATATTGCTATTAGATATAAGACTCATATATGACAGGTGGACTGTGACATCCCCATTTTCACGGCCAGAAAAGACCGATTTGTTTATGCTTTGTTTTATAAAATCAGAGTAATCTTTTAAAGAAAATGGTTGCGTAATTTGTTCCCAAAACAAGATAAGATAATAACTTATCAAAACATTTCTCAAAGAGAATGTATTTTCATTTAATAATAAAACCTCGGGATGTCATGTTCCGATACAGACATATAAGCATAAACAGAACTTACATTTAATTACACAATTGATTTATATCTCCTTTAAATCTCTCTGTGAAATATGTCTTCGTATTAATATCTGTGATACAGAGAAAACTGAGTGGGTCAGGCTTGGGAGCCTGGTGAGTATATAGGGTTTTCAACCCATAATAATATAATTATTATATTCAACCATCAAACAATCAACTCAATTACCCATCCCTATTATCTTCTTTAATTCTTAGGATTTTACCCTAGGAATTCAACTACCCGTCATTCATTCATTCCTAAGGATTGGCCTAAGGAATTAGCACAAACTTTCATTGCTACATAAGGCGCATCTGCTAACATTATCCTTTAAGCGCCTCTGCCAGGATTACGTCATACACTATGAGGCGCGACTGTCAGGTTTATGACATTCTCTTTTAGGCGCATCTGCCGACATTATCCTATAAGCACATCTACCAGGATTATCCTATAAGCGCATCTGCCAGGATTACGACATTCACTACTTGGTGCATCTACCGATATTATTCTTAAACGTATCTGCTAGTATTATGATATTCTCTAATTGGTGCATCTGCCAATATCATTCTTAATCACCTTTCATACCTCATCGTTTTATCACATACCAACTATCTCATCAACCCATGTTCTACCCAACATATTTGTAGATATAAAATACATATACAGTTTAACTCATTTAAAAACTATATAAAACATCCATCCCACACTCATCTCAAATAAACAACAATATATAAACACATAGCACATATTTTATAACAAATACTTCATATTTATGTGTTAAAAAAAAGTAACTACACACTCACCCAAACATATACTTAATACAGTCAAACAATACTTGTATTATACCTGTGTTTATGAAAGGGACTATACACCCACACATATAAACAACTTTATGAAAGGCCGGTGACTCCCCCCATGGATAATATCGGCAAATTTTTATTTAAATTTAATATCAAAATTATTAAATAAACGTCAAAAATTCATATGTTCTTCATACGAACTCCGTTTTCGACGCTCTTTATATCCCCGCGTAGGTGAGACTACGATCTACAACTTTTGTTTAGACTCCGTCGGCTAATTTAGAATTTATTTTTATTATTTATTTTTAGTAGGCCGGGACAGGAAAACTCCGTTATAAAATCATAACTTCTTCATCCGACGTCCGTTTTCGCCTATCTTTTTATCATTTTACTACAATTAATGAGATCTTCAATTCTCATTTAGATTGTCTCGGCTAAAAAACCGCTCGGTCTCAAATCAAGCATTCGGGCTGCATACCGCTAAGTCGAAACTTCGAAAAATCATAACTTCCTCATACGAAGTCAGATTTGGGCGTTCTTTTTATGCACGCTCATGGTTTAACGTATTCTACGACTTTCATTTAGATTGATAAGGCTAAATATCGCTCTAACGTAAATTCACTTTTTACGTCGCGTTGTGTCGTGCTGGTTCTGTCGCGAAACTTCGACAGGTCATAACTTCTTCGTTATAACTCGGATTTCGGCGTTCTTTATATGCACGGAAACCTTGTAACATATACTATAACTTAATTAAGATTTATTCGTTCAAAATAATCTTCCATCAAAAAGTCATTTTTGACGCTTAACGTCTCTAATTGACTAGCCCGGATCTACGGGCGTTACATGGACGATTATGCTCATTTACTTTATGGCTTACTGTAGTAGTGATACATATATCCCAATTAGTAATGGATACATGTCTCTATATGTATATTTGGCTAGTGTTGATTTGGTAATATATTGTTTTTTATTGATAAAATATAAATTATTTGTAATTTATAATCTTCTAATACAATGTTTACATCATTATACATGTTTTGCTTCGTGTTAACTATAAGTCTACAACAATAATCATTGGGTGGTTAGTAGGGATGACTTATAAAACCGGAAAACCGAATCGGTACCGGAATCAGGCCGAAATCGGAACCGGTATAACAGAAAAATGCTTAACCAGCCCGGGCAGTGGGTTTAAAATTAGCCTTATTTGGGTGCTGGTCATTCTAAGTACGGGTCCAGTGGGTCAAAGTATTATGGGTTTTAGAATCAAATTTTTTACAATTGTAGTAATTATTTCTATTAATCAGCTACATGATACTGGTATTATTCCTGAAAACTGTATGCATAGAGTTATTGGGAATGGTAACCAGACCAAGTTCTAGACGGATGCTTGGTGTGCGGGTCTCCACTTTAAAGTGCATGTCCATAGATTTTTTGTGTTATTTACCTGTCAAAATGCCCTGGTTAGCGATTTGTACTCTTCGTCTAGTTGGAACTTCTCGTTGAGGCGTTTTATTAGAGGTGGTGCTAAGTCTCAATAGTTAAACAATTTACTGGCTTTACTCTCGGACTTTCAGCTCCGCTCGATCCCAGATCAATGGGAGTGGGACCTAGATCCCACGGGTCTGTTTTCAGTGAGGTAAACTAGAAGAATAATTGATGATGAGAGACCCCCCTCGGGTTTACGCCCTACGAGGTGGAATCATTTTCTCCCTAAAAAAATTAATATCTTTTTTTGGCGTGTTCTTCTTGAGCGAATTCTAGTTAAGGTTAGGTTGGTGGAAAGGGGAGTTAATTTGGATTCCATTCTGTGTCCCATTTGTCTTAATGTTCAAGAGGATGTCAATCATATTTTTCTTCATTGTGTGGTTGCCAAACAATTATGGAAACACATTGCTTTATGGGTTAACTTGGTTATTCCTTCCTTTTCGTCGGTTTCGAAAATGATGGAGTGGGTGGATGCAAGGCTGGTTGCTAGAATGGAACGAGCGATCATTGACTCTATTTGCCTGGTCAATATTTGGATGCTATGAACATATCATAATGGTCTAATTTTCTCCCCTCCTAAGTCTAAAAAAGAATTTTTGTTTGATTCTGTTGTTAAATCTTCGTTTCGTTGGTTTTCTTTTCGTAACTCTAAGGCTAGGATCGATTGGGTAGCGTGGTTACAAAACCTAATCCTGCCTCAATTTGCGTTTTTTGCTAGCTTTTTGCTAGTTTTGTATTGTTTTGTGTTTTAATATATTCGGCTTCCATTCAAAAAAAATGATAACATCTTTTCATTAGGTCATAGCGAGGAGATGTTGGTAGTCTTAAATAGTTTAGAAGATTGTTTTAACGATTACTTAAAGTCGATAGTTTACTGGGTGCAGAGTGGACGACAAGCCACCGAAGTGTGGTTAAAGATTAATTTTCTCGAGAATCTACCTCATAATTCTAACGCAGTGATTGTGGTGTTTTTATATGTATGTTGTTAGAAACATTAAGTAGTGGTACAATAGTGACAATTAAGTAGAATAAAAAAATTATGTAAATAGAAAATCTTGAGATTATCATGTGTATGAATAATATTATGTGGGCATGCAATGAATTGTGTTGTACATATGTTTGCAATTTTTATTATGTAAAAAGTAATTATTGATTTTTTTAAATATATGTTACATTATTTAACACAGAACTTTATTTCAAGCTATATGTCTGGAAATTATAACAAATTAATTGTTTTCTCACAATCAAGAAAACCTTCTTTAATTCTAGTAACATCTTAAACACCATCAAGTTCTGACATAAGCCCGCTATTCTCTTTATCTATGCCATCAATCTACTTTTCTGCTACTTTAAATGTTTTTTAAGTATTCGTTACCCATTTCAACAATTTTTCGCCACTACTAAGAAAATGTTTACATGTTCATTAAGTATACAAATCGTTTCTAAGTCCCCCTTCAAATGTCTTCCTCAATGCCCCTCATCACTTCGAAAATAATCAAACATGTTAGCGTGTATTGGTCTACGACAGGGACGAAGCTAGGATATAAGATTAAGGGGCTAAGAGTTTCAATCGCAATATTATATAAAATATAATTTTATACTTGAATAAAGTAATATGACTAAAAATTTAAAAGAGAACTTCACAAAGAATATTTTGTTTCCATTAACCTCATTGTTCAAAAGTTTTTAAATAACTATAAGCATTCGATTCTTAAGTTTACCTCTCTTAAATTTTTCATATCATATTTTTTAGGCTTGATATTATTTGGCTCTTCTATGTTACCATTCTTTTTAGGTTGTGGTGTGTATTATGAACATCTTCTTTAGTATTATCACTAACAGGATGCAATTTTGGATCACATACATCTTTTTAATTCATTTGAAATACGAATCAATGGTTCTTTTCTTGCACATAATTTGTCGTATGATTATAATAAACTAATTAACTACATTATCAAAGCATAATTAAATTATTAATGACAAGTAATAGTAAATAAGGTTTGGAAAAGAATTAAAATTTACCGTAGTACTGAAATCATGTCGATGTAGCATTGTAGCCGAAAACGATTTTTAATTGCTAACTAGCCTCTTTGAACAAAAATTGATATGGATTACCTTGATGAATCATCAAAATAAACTCTATTTATGAACAAATGGGATTATAATCAAATAGCTACTAAACGAATTGACATAACTGGACGTATAAATCAATGAACAATTAAAATAAAATAGATTGGGGTGGTAGTGGTATTTAGATGTGGGCCTCTATTTTATATATAATTCTTTTACACCCCTGTTTATCATGTATAATAACCATTTTCTTTTAAAATAATTGGCAGGGCCTAGACATTAAAAAGTAAGCAATATGCGATAAATGTCTAATCATTGTTTCAATTGATCTATAATATAGCTAAAAAAGGATTGGGGGTGGGGGTGGGGGGGAAAGCATCCGGCTGCCCCCTATTGCCTCCGCCTCTGGTCTACGACAATAGAAGTCTAGATGACATGTGACAACTTATAGGTTAAGATCGGAACAAAAATAGCAATTTTCCTCTTTACAATTCGCATACCATCTTCATATGAATTCATGTTTATATGAAACCCAATGAGCAACTTCATTCATGAGAATTTTTGGCTTTCGAGAACATCATTCACGAGTATGGAATTGAGGTAGTTGAGAAAATAATGATGCTTGAATGACTTGTGAGGCGTAATGTTTTTCCACTAATTTATATAAACTCACAAGATTTGGTTGTTAGTTAAAATGCATGTCTTACTACTTTGCGATCATTTGCAAGTTTGTTTATTATTGATAGTTGATTTTTTTTGGTCTTTGGGGCAGGGCCGGCCCGTGGGCATGGGCAAGCTGGGCGACCGCCCCGGGCCCCCAAATGCTATAGGGCCCTAATTTTTAATTTGTTATTTTGGTAATATATTAACAATCCATTACTTTTTAGCCTATTGGACTATTTCAAACCCCAATACTCTGATCAAGAATTAATCCAAAAGATGGAGCGTAGGAAAGAACGAGACTTACCTGACATGCGTCCTAATTTCAAGGTATCGTAACTCTTCAACAGTCAGATTTCTATAGAAAATCCAAACATTACCATGGAAAATCCAAACGACGTCCTCTCCAAAAGCAAGAGTTAATGATCATTCTTCTATTTCTTATTCAAGCTTTCAAGTTAATTGTTTTCTTTCATTCTTTTCATTCTTTTCTGAATTCGTCCACAACAACCGTTAGTGAATCGAATGTTATTTTAGAATTGAAAGACTAATTGTGTCTCGTTCTTTTCACGATTTCAGAAAAACGGAAAACTCTATTGTTTCCCTTCTTGTTGTCGATTTCCTTTTTATGATATAGCACCAATGGGAAGTTAATCAGGTTATTTGATTTATTTTAGGAATCTTGCTTAGAGGTTTTAATCGAGAGTTCCAGTCACTGCCTCAAATTGGATTTCTTTCTCAATTTCTAGAAATTTGAAGGTTCCGTTTTCAGAATAGACTGCTAGAGGTGAAATTGATTTATGATAATATGATTGTGAATCTCTGTATGTTCTATCGCTCTTGAAATTTCTTATTCTTGTTTTTTTATATTCGATTTTTATGAGGCTATTCAAGTTAGAGATATAATCAAATGTTAATATTTTTGAATTAGAGACAGTTCTTGAACTTTATTGCTTAATTTCAATTTGTAATGTTAATATTCTTATTTTTTATTTATGAATGGTAGTCTTTTATTTCTATTTCTATGTTTTTGATATGTATAGAATTTTCTATTGTTGAATAGTTTTTTCGACTACTTCCAGGTTATTAACAACAACAAGTATTCTGGATTTAAGTAATTCTCCTAACAACTTTTTGTCGATGATAAATCTACTTCAGTTGGAGGTCAACAACTTATGTATAGGAACATAACTGAACAAGTTAATGAAGAAACAAAGAGGATGAGACTTTAGTATTTTTGTACTTCTAATAGCATTGTATTTTTAGTTTTCCCATTCTATTGTGTACGAATTTAAATGTATTGTTATGTATGTATAAAGTAATGTAATATACAAATACATAAAATTTTCGAAAGGGCCCCATTTTTTATTTTGCCCCGGACCTCCAATTATCTTAACTATATCTTGGATGGCATTATTTATTGTTAGGAAAAACTTGTAACGTGATGATGTAGACACCTTGGCAACATTGGTATTTAAGGAAAAGAAACACCATACTGTGTCCACATGCAAACCGCGTGAAGAAAACCTACTCCTAAACCCAATTTTCTACTTGTGGCCCAACAAGCGTTTTAAATATCAAAACCATTTCAATTAAAATAATATATTCTAATAAATGAATATTATTTTATCATTTGTTCCAGTCTCATTTAATTTATCAAATATTATTTTACGGTTATTTTAAAATTAATTTTCTTATATTTATGAGTTTTTCTATTTTATTAAATTTCATATAACACTTTAATCTAATAATTGAAATAAATATAGTAATAAATAGATATCAATTTCATTAATGAATTTACTTTTTAATTTCAAAATTCTCAAAATTAAAGCTCATTAGTTTCTTTTATTTAAATTTAAAAGATAAAAACCATTTCCGTTATAGTAGTTCATTATTTTTCTTATTTTTTTATAAATTCAAAGTTCTCAAATATTTTGACATATATATATATATATATATATATATATATATATATATATATATATATATATATATATTAAATTAATCAATGTAATACATGAATCTCACAACTAATCATATCATATTTGTCGTTAAAATTATCCGATTCAACAATAAAACTCATTTTTTTACATCATATTTGATGTTAAAGTTTTTCAGTGTAACTTCATTTGTTATACCGGTTTGTGATGGCCAAATGATCATGAATACATGATCGTTCATATTCACAGGAAACATATAGAAAAGAAAAACAAAATTCTAATATATCAACTCATTAAGAAAGAAAAAACAAACTTATAGGATAAAAATATATATTTTTTCCCATAATCCTAGGAAAACAAAAAAATCAAAATGAACTAGGATACGATCAGTAATCAATTAAGGGCGTGTTCGGTATGAAGCTTTTGGAAACGTTTTTGAGCTTTTAGTTTTTACCTTTTGACAAAACGCTCTAGTTTAAACAAAAATCTTCACTTGGTAGTACGAGCGTTCAGCTTTTAGTTTAAAAAAAACGCTCCAAATCTAAAAGTTACTTCATGTAGCGTTTAACAAAACGCTAATGAGCTTTTAAAATCAATTTCCATAATTACCTTTATATATATATATATATATATATATATATATATATATATATATATATATATATATATATATATATATATATATCTTTACTACTTATAAAAGAAATCTAACTATTTCTATAAATAGATTGAATATAATAATATTATTTTTTTAAGACGTACAAACGATTAAGCTAATATTACAAACAACCATTAATAAAATAATATTAAATTTTAAATTTGTTTTGATTCCTTATATTTCTCAGCAAAATCCTAATTTCATGGTCATTCAAAATTTAAAACATTTTCATCCTAATACGCTTCAACAAATATCCTTTAAATGTTGCATTTGCAGCTGATTAAAATATCTCATAGCAGACGTGTGTTTGTTCTCTCCACCTTATAAACCCTGCTATAAATCCCACTGCCATGAAGTATTTCCCTTATAAACCCTAATCGTTTTTCTCCCTCTCTTAGACGAAAACAATGTGTTTTTTTTAAGAAAAAAAGTTTGAAAATATTCCAATTTCTCAAAAAAATTTACCCCAAATGCGAAACTGGGTAAAATTTTCCATTTTGCGAAGACTACAGGGATGCGAAATGAAAATTCTGCACTTTTGTCTTTTTATGACCCCATTTTGCGAAGTTGGACCACTTATATTATTTCTTGAAAAGATCAGGTGCCAAATGCGAAACTCTAAGCTTTCTTCCCCAATTCGCATTTATACATTAAAAACTTCGCATTTTCATTCAAATTCTTCGCATCTTGCATCCATCCGTCTTTGAGTTCATTCGCATTTCATCGCATTAACTGAGAAATTAATCAGTTGTCTCATATTCGCATTTCAGTTGTTTGAGAAACCCAGATACGAACCCAAATGCGAAACCCACTGATTTCAAATGCGAACCAACCAAAAATCATCAACCACGTACTTGTGTCACCAAATGCGAACTGAATATCACCATTAAATTCTCCTTGCATTCTATAGATGCGAACACAATCCAGATCTCCGACTCCAAGCTTGCGAAATCAAAATCAATTAACCTCAAACAAATCGTGAACTTCTTATGCGAACTGTTTTGACCCACAAAACCAAATGCGAACTCAATTGATGTCATATGCGAACTGATTTCATAGATGCGAACACAATTGATTTCATATGCGAATCCACATCCATCGATATGAAACCAATACCAGTTACAAGCAATTAGTAGCAACCATCGATCCTCTAATTTTCAATTACTCAGCCTTCGCTTTTCATACAACCCGTCGACCCTGAAAAATCGATAAACACCAAATGTCTCATTTTTAGATCGATTTTCTGATTAAATGTCATATTTGAAGAATGATCGATTTTCTGATTAAATGACCCCATTTTGCGAAGTTGGACCACTTATATTATTTCTTGAAAAGATCAGGTGCCAAATGCGAAACTCTAAGCTTTCTTCCCCAATTCGCATTTATACATTAAAAACTTCGCATTTTCATTCAAATTCTTCGCATCTTGCATCCATCCGTCTTTGAGTTCATTCGCATTTCATCGCATTAACTGAGAAATTAATCAGTTGTCTCATATTCGCATTTCAGTTGTTTGAGAAACCCAGATACGAACCCAAATGCGAAACCCACTGATTTCAAATGCGAACCAACCAAAAATCATCAACCACGTACTTGTGTCACCAAATGCGAACTGAATATCACCATTAAATTCTCCTTGCATTCTATAGATGCGAACACAATCCAGATCTCCGACTCCAAGCTTGCGAAATCAAAATCAATTAACCTCAAACAAATCGTGAACTTCTTATGCGAACTGTTTTGACCCACAAAACCAAATGCGAACTCAATTGATGTCATATGCGAACTGATTTCATAGATGCGAACACAATTGATTTCATATGCGAATCCACATCCATCGATATGAAACCAATACCAGTTACAAGCAATTAGTAGCAACCATCGATCCTCTAATTTTCAATTACTCAGCCTTCGCTTTTCATACAACCCGTCGACCCTGAAAAATCGATAAACACCAAATGTCTCATTTTTAGATCGATTTTCTGATTAAATGTCATATTTGAAGAATGATCGATTTTCTGATTAAATGACCCCATTTTGCGAAGTTGGACCACTTATATTATTTCTTGAAAAGATCAGGTGCCAAATGCGAAACTCTAAGCTTTCTTCCCCAATTCGCATTTATACATTAAAAACTTCGCATTTTCATTCAAATTCTTCGCATCTTGCATCCATCCGTCTTTGAGTTCATTCGCATTTCATCGCATTAACTGAGAAATTAATCAGTTGTCTCATATTCGCATTTCAGTTGTTTGAGAAACCCAGATACGAACCCAAATGCGAAACCCACTGATTTCAAATGCGAACCAACCAAAAATCATCAACCACGTACTTGTGTCACCAAATGCGAACTGAATATCACCATTAAATTCTCCTCGCATTCTATAGATGCGAACACAATCCAGATCTCCGACTCCAAGCTTGCGAAATCAAAATCAATTAACCTCAAACAAATCGTGAACTTCTTATGCGAACTGTTTTGACCCACAAAACCAAATGCGAACTCAATTGATGTCATATGCGAACTGATTTCATAGATGCGAACACAATTGATTTCATATGCGAATCCACATCCATCGATATGAAACCAATACCAGTTACAAGCAATTAGTAGCAACCATCGATCCTCTAATTTTCAATTACTCAGCCTTCGCTTTTCATACAACCCGTCGACCCTGAAAAATCGATAAACACCAAATGTCTCATTTTTAGATCGATTTTCTGATTAAATGTCATATTTGAAGAATGATCGATTTTCTGATTAAATGACCCCATTTTGCGAAGTTGGACCACTTATATTATTTCTTGAAAAGATCAGGTGCCAAATGCGAAACTCTAAGCTTTCTTCCCCAATTCGCATTTATACATTAAAAACTTCGCATTTTCATTCAAATTCTTCGCATCTTGCATCCATCCGTCTTTGAGTTCATTCGCATTTCATCGCATTAACTGAGAAATTAATCAGTTGTCTCATATTTGCATTTCAGTTGTTTGAGAAACCCAGATACGAACCCAAATGCGAAACCCACTGATTTCAAATGCGAACCAACCAAAAATCATCAACCACGTACTTGTGTCACCAAATGCGAACTGAATATCACCATTAAATTCTCCTCGCATTCTATAGATGCGAACACAATCCAGATCTCCGACTCCAAGCTTGCGAAATCAAAATCAATTAACCTCAAACAAATCGTGAACTTCTTATGCGAACTGTTTTGACCCACAAAACCAAATGCGAACTCAATTGATGTCATATGCGAACTGATTTCATAGATGCGAACACAATTGATTTCATATGCGAATCCACATCCATCGATATGAAACCAATACCAGTTACAAGCAATTAGTAGCAACCATCGATCCTCTAATTTTCAATTACTCAGCCTTCGCTTTTCATACAACCCGTCGACCCTGAAAAATCGATAAACACCAAATGTCTCATTTTTAGATCGATTTTCTGATTAAATGTCATATTTGAAGAATGATCGATTTTCTGATTAAATGACCCCATTTTGCGAAGTTGGACCACTTATATTATTTCTTGAAAAGATCAGGTGCCAAATGCGAAACTCTAAGCTTTCTTCCCCAATTCGCATTTATACATTAAAAACTTCGCATTTTCATTCAAATTCTTAGCATCTTGCATCCATCCGTCTTTGAGTTCATTCGCATTTCATCGCATTAACTGAGAAATTAATCAGTTGTCTCATATTCGCATTTCAGTTGTTTGAGAAACCCAGATACGAACCCAAATGCGAAACCCACTAATTTCAAATGCGAACCAACCAAAAATCATCAACCACGTACTTGTGTCACCAAATGCGAACTGAATATCACCATTAAATTCTCCTCGCATTCTATAGATGCGAACACAATCCAGATCTCCGACTCCAAGCTTGCGAAATCAAAATCAATTAACCTCAAACAAATCGTGAACTTCTTATGCGAACTGTTTTGACCCACAAAACCAAATGCGAACTCAATTGATGTCATATGCGAACTGATTTCATAGATGCGAACACAATTGATTTCATATGCGAATCCACATCCATCGATATGAAACCAATACCAGTTACAAGCAATTAGTAGCAACCATCGATCCTCTAATGAGGAAACAGTTTCCTATTCGATTGTGCTTTGCAATGACAATCAATAAAGCTCAGGGACAAACAATTCCATATGTAGGTATCTATCTTCCAGAACCAGTATTCTCGCATGGACAACTTTATGTTGCATTGTCCAGAGGGGTTTCACGTTGCAATACAAAAGTATTAGTAAAGCCTAACGAAAATTCAAAAGGTGATGGGGTTTATACAGCAAATGTGGTGTATAAAGAAGTATTGCACGATTAATATTTTGTGTCGTCTTGACTGGTTGCTTTTTATTGGTTATTTGATGCATGATGTAACAAATAACACCATAGTTTGATTATATTGTCTTCAACATGTACTTTTTTTTAACATAACAATTTTGTAATGGAAACATATCACCGAAAGAACTCACGTGCCCCGCCGCTTTGCGCGGGTAGACGGCTAGTATATATATATATATATATATATATATATATATATATATATATATATATATATATATATATATATATATATATATATATATAATCAATTGTCCTTTTATGTAATTTTATATATTTTAAAAGCTTGCAGCTAATTTTACCAAACACTCATATAACAAATAAAAGTTACAACTTCTCGTTACTCGCTACACGCTACCCGCTTCCAGCTAACAACTATTTTTGTCAAACATATCCGAAGTAAATCAACAAAAATAATAAAATATTTTTAAAATCGAAAAAAAAAAAGAAAAACCTGTCTCGAACCATAAACATTTTGTCAAATTTGGAGAATATAAAATTACTTTCTCAACTTCGACAATAATGTCATCAAGTCTTTTAACAATCCTAATAATAATATTATTATGACTTCGTTATTTGTTTTTTATTTTTAAGCCTCTACTTATAGGGTTAGGTAAATATGAGACAACCTAATTTTGTGTGACCGTGAGATGCAATCCTAGCTACTTATTTAGTAGATACAAAATATTTTTAAAATGCAAAATAATTGAATTAAATATAATTGAAAAATATCATCTAATTGCATATTTTAAGGGATTAAATATAATTGAAAAATGCCATCTAATTTAATTACAATGACATTTTAGTCAATTAATATAGATTTAATAAAGAAAAATTGCATATTTTAAGGGATCATAGATCCTATTAATTTTAAAATCCGATTTTACGAATTATAATTTTTTTAATTCGGACATTCTGAGAGAATATGTTTACAATTATATTCAAAAATAAAAATATTATTGAACCCATTTCTTCATCATTACTTTAAAATTTCTTGTAGAATAACAATACTCGAACCATCAATTGAAGAATAAAAATAAAAATTACATTAATTCTATAACACCATAAATATTTCAAAACAATTTTTCATTTTTAAAATTTATAATTTCAATCATAAATATTTTCAAATCCCAATGTATCACATATCAAATCCATAAAAACACATCTCAATATCAAATGTATAAAAACTCCAACAGTGTGTATTGATCATGCCGACGCCTTCCCGCGATCCTCACTGGTATCTGAAACACATAACACAAAACACTGTAAGCATAAATGCTTAGTGAGTTCCCTAAAATACCACATTTAGCACATAATATCCACTCGAGGCTATAACTCTGTGAGCCCTCTGGCACTAACTTTGTGGACCCTCTGGTCCTAACTCTGTGAACTCTGATATACACACAACATAAATCACATAGAAATAATGTTGTGCAACGCATCTCATAAATAGCATACAAGATACTCTATCACATAACTCTAATTACCACTCAAGGTAAAGTATAATGAGAAGACTCACCTCGGATAACTCGGTAAACCTCGAATTCTGAATACAACACTAGCCTCCGCCTAATCAAATAACAATTACTCTAATTAATACAACTTCTAAAGGCTAGGCTAACCCCTCTCTATAAGTTCTCTGCGCTGGGTAAAAGGACATTTTACCCCTCTAATGGCTCATAAGTCCAAACATTGACTAAACCCTAAAAGTCAACGGCCAAACTTTGACCAGACTCGTCGAGTGCACTCGGGCGACTCGGCGAGTCCACACTAGTCCTCTGAATCCTTCCAATCTTCACTTGGCACGACGAGTCCCCTCTCCACTTGCCGGGTTACTCAGAAACGAATCGCGGGGGCAACCCCGACTCGACTCGTCGAGTCCACTTATGAACTCGTCGAGTTGCTCCTATGACAACACTCAAATGACCTTCTGAGGTCAGATCTGTTCCTCTATCCTATAGATCTAACTTCCTCATGACCAATAACCACGTAAAGGTCGAATCTTGGTACACATGAAAGGCACTCTACGCGTATTTTGGTGAAATCCCTTCTAACATGGCAACCTATGTCCCTTTCCTCCATAGAACCACAAAAAGCAAGGTGGTTCAAGCTCCTTGGACCTCAAAAGGTCCAGATCCAGAGTTTATTACTCAATGGGACACTAAATCTCAACTACATGACA
Organism: Lactuca saligna; assembly: GCF_052625555.1. Taxonomy (NCBI): domain Eukaryota; kingdom Viridiplantae; phylum Streptophyta; class Magnoliopsida; order Asterales; family Asteraceae; genus Lactuca; species Lactuca saligna. Next base: position 291,673,460 of record NC_136421.1, read on the forward strand.
CAAGCCATAAAAGATGTAGAAAACCCTAAATTCAATGCTCTTAAGCAAAAACAGAGTAATAAGATCGAATAGCTACCTAAAAATGAAGATCCAAGCCGAGAGCCACCAGAAATGAAGTCCTCTTGCACCCTTCTTGCTAGAAACCCTTCCTCCTTGACTAAATCACACCAAAAGCGAACAAAGAAGCTCAAACTCTCTCACAACTCGCTCAAATCGCTAGGGTAACTCTCTCTAGACTGGTAGCCCCAAATGGAGGCTATAAAGTCCTTTAAATAGGGCTCAGGCCCGGGGATTTAGGGTTCAGTCATCAGCACGGACTCGACGAGTCCACCCTTACCGACTCGTCGAGTCCCCTCATTTATCAGCCAAAAAATCGCGATCCTACTCGACCAGTCTATGCGCCAACTCGTCGAGTCCTCTCTCTTAACTTAAAAATAAATGATACAATATAATACCTAGAAATCCGGATGTTACGATTCGGTTCAACTGAAGAATAAAAACAAAAATTACATTAATTTTTATAAAATACATGTAACAATTGCTAAGAATTACATTTATTGTTAAAAAATAAAACTAAAAAAACTTTCAAATCGGGAAAAAAATATCAAAATCTAATAAAAACACTAATACATTTTAAAAGAATAATGTTGCTAAGAATCACTTTCAATTTTGTGGTCATTTCTACAAGCATCAACTTCTGTGAAAACAAATCCAATTGTAGTATAGAATCGAATAACGCATTAGCAAATGAAAAATAAAAAACTAAATTCCTTTGGAAAAATATGTGGACTTGTGAATTGCACCAAAACCAATAACCAAGAATTATATATATATATATATATATATACACACACACACACACATACAAATAACACATATACTATAACAATATGCAATGGGTCCACAGCTAACAGGCTAGATTACCCCTGAGCCCACAACATAAGTTTGGCTTCCCCTTGGCCCACAACTTATGTATGGCTTGCACCCCATCATGATCATTCCTTAGACTGAATACCACTAAGTTCTTAGTACGAGTCTGACATGCACTTCGTGGCCCTCAACTCATATCTGGAATGCTCATATGCCCTCATTATAAGTTTGGTATGCCCTCCCCGGCCCTCGTCTCATATCTGGTTTGCTCTAGTGTTTGTTGGCTACAACATAGAGCAGTCAATCTTGTGATATTTTCTATTTATATGTGTATGATATTATCAGTTATATGTCGACATATTATGTAGGTTGGGTTGAGGTTGTACTGCTCCATGTTGTAGCCAACAAACACTGGAGCAAACTAGATATGGGATGACGGCCAAGGAGGGCATACCAGACGTATAATAAGGGCACATGAGCTTTCTAGATATGAGCTGAGGGCCGGAAGGGCATGCCAAACTCGTACTAAGGACTTAGTGGTATTCAGTCTAAGGAATGATCATGACGGGGAGCAAGCCATATATAAGCTGTGGGCCAAGGGCAAGCTAAACTTATGTTGTTGGCTCAGGGGTAATTTAGCCTGTTAGCTGTGAATTACAATCTATTAATCTAATAAAAAACACATGTGATATATATATATATATATGAGACGGTTCATTTGAGATTAAAAAAATAAAGATCTTGAGATTTAACCTAAGCCATATATTTCTCCTTTGTCAGTCTAACTCTCCAGCGTACCGGCAACAATGGAGTATGCATAATCATAAATTATTATATGGCAGAGAGGTATAATCATATATGATTATACATGTTTATATGCATATGCCTAATCATAAATGATTATACATATATGCCTGTTACATATTGAGTAATCTTTTATATATATATATATATATATATATATATATATATATATATATATATATATATATATATATATATATATATATATATATATATATATATATATATATATATATATATATATATATATATATATATATATGAACCATACACAATTATACATATCTTATTATAGGGGTGCACTAGTAATAAGGGTACCAATAAATACGTCAATATGGAAAATATGTTAGTGAAGTAAAAATGAAAAATGTATTTGGTTGGAGATGGTTAATAATTTGATAATATTATACGTTTAATTCATATATACCAAACAACTTTTAGTATTCTTTATTATTAAAAATTAATAACATCTCTAAAAAAACTTTTCAATATTCTTTATTTTTAAAAACTAATAACATCTCTCAAAATCACTAAGTAAAAACCAAGTTTTACATATGTACGGTTTTAACACCTGGAAAATTAATACAAAGTACATACAAAAAATTTCATTTGTAGTTTACAGTACAACTCAATACATGTCTATGTTAACTAGTTTTGTTTCAAATAGTTATCAAAATGATTGTATACCACAAAATTATAGGAAGATCCGAGCCAAACTTCTAGATTTATGTAACATCCATAAAATTCATGAAAATTTTAAAATTTTAAAACAACTCAAAAATCATCATTGTTTACAAATAGTTTTCAAAACATGTTTAATATCAGAGTTTTCCCAAAATCATAAAATCAAAACTCGAGGAGGTGCACGATAACGCCTTCGCATTCCCGCAATCTTCTGAGGTACCTGAAACATAATCCAAAACTGTAAGCCCAAAGCTTAATGAGTTTCCCTAAAATACCAATACACATACAAATAACACACATACAATAACATCATGCAATGGTTTCACAACTAACAGACTGGATTACCCCTGAGCCCACAATATAAGTTTGGCTTGCCCTTGGCCCACAGTTTATGTCTGGCTTGCTCTCGGGCCAGATCAGTCCTCAGACTAAACACCACTAAGCCTTCAATACTAGTCTGGCATGCCCATCCCTGACCTCAGCTCGTATCTGGAATGCTCATGAGCCCTCAGTATGAGTCTGGTATGCCCTTCCTGGCCCTCAGCTCATATATGGTTTGCTCCATGGTTTGTTGGCTACAGCACAGAGCGGTACAACCTCAAACCAACCCACACAATATGTCGACATATAACAGATAATATCATGCACAAGATAAATAGACAATATCATAGGTAGTCCTACAGATCTACTAGACTAGCATATTAAAACTAGCATGCATATCTATTCCATACTCAACATATCAATAATATCAAGTTATCAAACCACTGGTCCGACCTTGGTACCTTCAACCCGAAAGTATAGTGAGGAAAACTCACCTCACAAGCTGAACAAAACTGATAAGGCTCGACCCCGGATCTCGACACTCTACTTAATGCCTACATCCACCAAGTGACCAATTCCATCAAAATCCTAATAATACCCAAAAATACCCTTAAAAGTCAAACATGGTCAAACTCAAAGTCAACCGGTCAAAGTCCATAAACCCACTGAGTCAACCTAGCCGAGTTAATTCAACATGGGCAGATCCATACGAGTACGCAGGGTGTACTCCGGAGGTACGCTCATCGTATATGAGGCTTTGCAACGAACCACCATCGGGGTGGCTGGCCGGGTATGTAGGGCGTACAATAAGCTACGCGGGGCGTACCCTTGCAGATCTAACTTCTTCATTAAGTGCTTAATGGATTTAGCACTTGAGCTCATACTTCAGATCCAAGGTCCAGAGGTATACTAGGGTCATAAAGTTCCCAACTGTATGACTTTTCACGTCCAAAAAGTCCTTAATGCAATGTCTTAATCCAAAACGTCTAAAACCAAACATGCATAGAAATGGTACTTTGAGATAAGAAGAACAACATAAAGCAACTAAAATGAGATCCAATCAAACAAAACATCAAGGTGAAGACTTTTTACCTTATTGAGCTTCCCACGGAGGTAATGATCCAAGATCCACAAGCTTGCTTCAACTTCTAAGCTCTTTGATGCAACTCCTTGTTCTTTATGCACACCAAGAACACACTTTTGCTCAAAAACACTCTTAAAGGACTAGGGTTTGCCAGAAATGACTCAAGGGCTTTCGAGGCTGAGGAGTTAATGGTAAATGATCCATAAGGATGTTTAAATACCCCTCAAACCCTAAAACTTAGGGTTTCATTCGGACATGAGTACGCCCAGCGTACTAGGGCACTCCCTAGTACGCTAAGCGTACTCACATGTACACTTAGCATACTCACATGTATGCTTAGCGTACTCCTTTTGCATCAAAATTACAATCTTTCCATTAGGGCTTCTCATGGCTACTTCCTTCCGATCGAAGGACCAAATTGACCTAATTTAAAACCATGGGATGAATTCGATAATACCACAAAACCGGGGCGTTAAAACTCTCTCCCACTTGAATTAGACTTCATCCTTGAATTTTGCTTTAGAGAACAACTCTATCTCAGCCTTTAGCTCCTAGGTCCACTTGGAGCCCCTCTGGTGCTCTCATTGTACCTTTACCAAAGGTAGTTCCATGTTACGAAAAACCTTTACCTTCCTTTCCAAAATAGATAATCGCCTTTCAACATAGTTATGACATTCATCAACCTGAATATCATCCAAAGAAACCACTGCATCCTCATCCAATACGCACTTTCACTGTTGCGAAACATGGAAAGTGTTGTGAATTTGACTGAGCTCCTCAGGACGATCCAATTTGTAAGCTACCTTGCCAACTCTGGCAATAACCTTATTTGAATTGGCCCGATATATCGGGGACCCAATTTCCACTTCTTCTTGAAGCGAATCACACATTTCCAAGGTGAGACTTTCAGTAACACCATGTCACCAGTGAACTCTCCTGAATCGCAAGGAAGTGGGCACTCTTGGTCAATCGATCCACGATGACCCAAATAGCATCGAAACCCTTTGCTATCTTCGGCAACTTGGTGATGTAATCCATCAAAATCTGCTCCTATTTCCACAATGGAACCTCCAAAGGTTGCAGATTGTTATGCGACCTCTGATTCTCAGCCTTGACCATCCTACAGGTCATGCACCTCTCTACGTACCATGCTATCTCCCTCTTCATACACGGCCACCAATAGATTAATCTCAGATCCTGATACATCTTGGTGGCCCCCAGATGGATAGAAAAATGAGACTTATGAGCTTCCTCAAACACAATCTGTCTGACCCCACCAGACATAAGAACCCATACCCAACCACAACGGGTGAACAATCCATGACTAACCAGAACAAATCTGGAGATCTCACCCTTGATCCTATCTATCTTCCAGATGTCTTCTCGAACACCCTCGACATGAGCCTCCGTAATCAATCCCAAAAGTGGAGAATCCACTGATATCCTCATACGCGATTCCCACTTTGAAGACCCAGCCGACCAGCAGATCAAAGCATCCGTGACCACATTCAATTTACCCGAACGGTAAAGGATCTCGCAGTCATAATCCTTGACTATGTCCAGCCATCTGCGCTGCCTCATGTTCAGGTTCAGCTGGTCCATAATATGTCTTAAAGTCTTGTGATCCATTTAGATAGTACAGAGGAACCCATAAAGATAATGCCTCCAAATCTTGAGGACAAAAACCAATGACCCCAACTCTAGATCATGCATTAGATATCTCGTCTCATACGGCTTCAGCTGCCGTGAAGCATAAGCTCTCACACGTCCTCTTTGCATAAGGACCTCCCCCAAACCGGTGATGGATACATCACAGAATACCAAAAAATCCTCAATTCCCTCTGGAAGGGTCAAAACCGGGGCCTCGTATAACCTCTTCCGAAGGGTCTCAAATGTCAATCGCTACTCAGGGCCTCATCGGAAATCCACCCCCTTCCTTGTTAGATGAGTGAGAGGTACTACACTCTTGGAGAAATTCTGAATGAATCTCCGATAGTACCCTGCCAAACCCAAGAAACTCATGATATCTGAGGGAGATTTCAGACCCTCTCACTGCATCATAGCCTCGATCTTGGCCACATTGACCAATATCCTACCCTGATTAACAAGGTGTCCAAAGAACTAAACTTGTCGTAACTAAAACTCACACTTCTATAACTTAGTATAAATACGTTCTCGCCACAAAACCCCCAGAAGCTCACGAAGATGCTCCTCATGCTGTTAATTGGTCTTGGAATATACCAATATATCATCAATAAATACAATAACCGAACGATCGAGCATCAACCTGCATACTCGATTCATCATATCCATAAATACGACAGGCGCATTGGTGAGCCCAAATGGCATCACCACAAACTCGTAATGCCCATAACGAGTCTGGAATGCGGTCTTCTCCACGTCCTCATCTCTCACCCTAACATGATTGAGAGAACCCCTTTTCTAAACTTTAGAATATTACTCCAAACATGCTACATGCATATTCATAATATAATTTACAAAACACTGGATACAAACCAACTATTAAGACTTTTAAAAAGTTTAATATATTACATAACTTCCTAGGAATTTATACACTAAGTACAAACGTGATAATATTAAATATTCTACATCTTCTAACAGTACATGAATATTCTTGATGCTTATCGCTTGCAATAGTTTAAACACTGAGAGGGATAAGCAGGAGACGCTTAGTGAGTTCAATAACATTTACAATATAACGCTATGCCATATATATATATATATATATATATATATATATATATATATATATATATATATATATGAGAGAAGCAAAGAGGGACAAGGAACAACAAAGGCATATATGTATCGTATGATAGGCTTTCCATATCAACCAATGATTTGATTCAAAGATTTACAATCAATGAGATACAATAATTTTAACATGGTATACATCAATAAGACTTCATCCCAAGTGGCACAATAATAAATAATTTGTGTTATCATTTTCTAGAATATACAAGCTTTCAGCCCTACCTAGCCCAATGCCAATACCAAAAGTGATACGAGTCATGATTTACATGGCCAAAGGCACAAATCCAATACCAGAAGTGATACGAGACATTCTCTACATGGCCATAGGCATAAATCCAATACCAGAATAATACGAGACATGCTCTTCATGGCCAAAGGCTTAAAGCTAATACTAAAAGTGATACGAGACATGCTCTACATGATCAAAAGTATAAAACTAGAATAACACAGGAAAGCACATTGAACATATAACACATATCATACAATTGTCCCTATATTGAACTCACCGTAAAAAATAATTGAATGATAAAATGGTAATTTAGGCAGCACTTCGTGTCTAAAAATGACTTTCTTTGACGAAAGCGAGAGTTTTTGTTGAAAATCGGGCTTTGTGCTCGCAGAGTTTTGACTGAAAATATTATTTTCTCAGGGTCTTCGGTGCTCCGAGGCTTGCTTCGGGTGTTGGGGTGATTTCCTAGGCTTTGGTGGGGGGGGGGGGGTGTTAGGGTAATAAAGAAAGTAGAGGGTGTGAAAAGGTAAAATTTTCTAAACAAGTTCGAGCGGCCTCGCACCCTATTTATAGTATCCGAAGCACCTGATTACACTGGGAATAATATCATGCTACACGGGGAGTACTTGTTTACCAATCACTACACTGGGCGTACGTTTGCAGTACGCAGGGCGTACTCTTTTGCCAGCCACTACGTTGGGCGTACAACGATTACTCCCAGCGTAGGAAGGGATCATCTCGGACGCATCATAGCTACACACATGTGTGCAACATGAGAAGGAGTAGGCGACGCGGCTAACTTTGGACCGTGTACACATAAGTACGCTGGGCGTACGACCTCCTCGAAGTTTGTGTCTAAAACTTAGAAAAGTCATATCTTTCGCATACAAACTCTGTTTTTAATGTTCTTTATATCCACACGTAGGTGAGATTATACTCTACAACTTTCGTTTAGACTCCGTTGGCTAATTTTGATTTCATTTTTAATATTATATTTTTAACAGGCCGGGACAAGAAAAGTCCGTTAAAAATTCATAACTTCTTCATCTGACGTCCGTTTTCATCTGTCTTTTTACCGTTGAACTAATATTGACAAGATCTTCGATTCAAATTTAGATTGTGTCAGCTAAAAATAGTTCGATCTATAATTCAAATTTCGAGTTGCACACTATTATGCTGAATCTTAGAAAAATCATAAATTCCTCATACGAAGTCAGATTTGGACGTTCTTTTTATGAAAGTTCTCGGTTTAATGAATACTATGACTTTCATTCGGATTACTAAAGATAAAAAGTAGTTTATCGTAAACTCACTTTTTACTTCATACGCCGTCGTGCCGGTTCTGTCGCGAAACTTTGATAAGTCATAACTTCTTCGTTATAGCTCGGATTTTGATGAGGTTTTCGCCAAAAGATTCCTAATGAGATAATTTACAACTTTCAATAACATTAGTTTTACTTATTTCCAACTTAAATGTTATATTTTCATTAATTTCCATCATTGACTTTATAATCGGAATCTCATAAGACTTCCCATTACTTACAATACTTTTCGAATGATTCTAAACATAGTTTTACTTTGAATCTCATAAAACTATCTTGTTAGCACTCAACGCTCAAAATCATATATTATTTAATAATATTTACTTTTAAGCTATTAAGCTTACAAAACACGATAAGTATATATGGTTATTAACCTGTATGCTACAATGATGATACCTGAATCTCAGATATATCTTGGAGAATCAAGATACAACCTGCAATTGGTCAAAGAGGTCAATAATCTGTGGAAGGGGATAACGGTTCTTAAATATTATCTTGTTCAACTCCTGGTAGTCAATACGCATCCGGTGTGCCCCATCCTTCTTCTTGACGAACAAAATTGATGCTCCCCATTGAGAATTACTTGGTCTGATGAACTGCTTGCCTAGCAGCTCCTATAACAAACATGAAAACTCCTGCTTCTCAGGAAATGCCAAGCGGTATGACGCAATGGAAATCGCGGCCGCACTTGGCACGAGGCAAACCTAACTTGACCTACCTCTCAGTAGGCACACCGGGTAACTCCTCCGGAAACACATCGGAAAAATCCTTGACAACCGCGACCTCTGAAACTAAAAGTTGACCCATATCACACGTATCCACCATATAAGCCAGATAACCCGCACACCCATGCTGAATATACTATCGAGATCTGGCTGTGCAACAAAACCCTGAACGCATCCTAGTTTCCTATCCATAGATAACCAGTTCTCCCCCACTTGGGGTTCGAACTACCACACGCTGGCCCTAAGAATCAATCATAGCACTAAAACAGCTAAACCAATACATACCCACAATCATGCAGATATCCCCCATCGGGATAGGGATCAAATCGATCGGATAAGGCACCCTGAAGATCTCCAGAATACAACCCCGATATACTTATAATGCAGAAACCCCGTGTTCGTTGGCGATAGAAAGTCGCAACGGACACTCTAGCTCCCCAATGGGCATATCAAACTCTCTACTTAATGATCAAGACAAAATAATTGACTCACACCTGAATCAAACAACACTAGAGCAGACAAAGAGTTCACTCGAAACGTACCTAATAGAGGCACATAGATAAGCATAACATAAAATATAAGCAAAAAAATAATGGATAGAAACATACCAGTAACAACATCTGGAGCTGCTCTGACCTCCTCGACAGTAAGCTGGAAAGTGTGACCTCAAGCCCTTGGAGGCTCCGCCCCGCCCTCGTTCCCATTAGTGATCCTCAAAGTAGCCGATGCTGAAAACTGCGTCGGCCTAGCAGCAAGCGATGGGTAGTTGGCCTTCACATTGCCAACCTGGTTGCAATGATAACAAATCTTGGAACGGAGTGTCGGTGCCTGCTAGCGGCAATCCCTCGCCATATGGCCTTGCCAGCCATAGTTGTGGACCCAGAAGACGATCGATGAGCACCCTTATACACCTTGACACACTTCCCACAAGTGAAGCCCTTTTGACCCCCAAATATGACATCAGTAGTCTTATACCGCTATGTCGCAGGCTGCGACTGCACCGGGGCAGGTCTCTGCTCCCTCGTCTGCAAATCAATCTTGATCTCACGCTCCCTGGTGACCTCCTGTATCTCCAACAAAGTACCATAGCGTTGGGTGGAAACAAACTGCCTGATATCCATCTTGAGCATGCTCAAGTAATGGGTTATTTGCGTCTACTTAGATGTAGCAAACTTAGGGCAAAACATAGCCCTATCCATCAACATTTTGGTGATCTTCGTCACCGTCTTTTAACCCTTCCTGAAATCCTGGTACTCATTGGCCAACCTCTCACGCTCCACTAGCGGCACATATCTGGAGCAAAACATCTCTGAGAACTGATCCCAACACACAGCAACTCTCTGCTCAGCAGAGTATAAACTAGTAGCAAGCGTCCACCAATCCTTCGCTCCGGTTCGCAGAAGGTTAAGAGCGCACCTGACCTTCTAGTAAGTTGGACAAGAACAAGTGAAGAAACACCCCTACACATCAGATATCCACTTCATGGTGAAGATCGGGTCGTGCACCCCAACGAAAGTCGGGGGCTTCATATTGTCAAAGTCCTGATACTGAAAAACCCTACTCGATCCAACCCCTGTAGCCGTAATGGCTGCAGTAGATGCATCAGCAACAGTCTTAGACAAAGCAACATTGCGCTCATCAAAGTACTCAATCATAGCGATCTTGAGAGACCCAAACATCTCTAGAAACTGATCTCAGAAACGAGCAACAACCTCCTCCTGCAAAATCTCCCTGATGCTGTCATCCATGAAACCTCCACCAACCCTGCAAGACTCGTGTATGCTAGCCATACATAACATTGGATCCTATAGATAGTTGAATATCTGATCCTACCCTAATCCTTTCATCAAACAAGAATAGAAAATAAGGCCAGACCAAACATTTTCAGGCTTTAAAATCTTAGTTATGGATGACCATGATGCATACACTAAGAAACTATAGTAATGATGTGATTTCCATTAGAAAAGAACCCTAGCTTATCAGGCATCATATAATCAGACAATTCTATCATGCAAAATCCTGAATATCCCTAGTTGCCGTCTTTCTCTTATAATGTTCTCAGAGGATACGACGAAACCACTTTGTGTTTAGCGGTTTTTAGGGAAGGATCATGTCTTTTTGCGAGAGCTTCATGACCCGAAAAATATGCTTTGTGACCGATTTCTTTGAGTCAGATTCTTTTATGTGTGTGATAGAGCGTGAGGTTTGAGAGCGTATTGTACGAACTTATCGCTAGCATGCTGTCCTAACATATCACAATATCAAACAACAGAATGGTATTTTGGGGTCTACTTACTGGCTCCGCCTAATTGTACACATCGCATCCTCCTTGATTATTTTGAAAACCATTTAAAAAAGCATTTTAAAAAACCTTTTCCTTAGTTTGAGACTGGATTCACACAAGTATTCCTCCAATTCACTCAAACCAAGGCTCTGATATCATCTTGTAACATCCATAAAATTCATGAAAAATTTAAACTTTTAAAACAACCCATAAATCATCATTGTTTACAAATAGTTTTCAAAACATGTTTAATATCAGAGTTCTCCAAAATTATAAAATCAAAACTCAAGGAGGTGCACGATCACACATTCTTTTGAGGTGCCTGAAACATAATCCAAAACTGTAAGCCTAAAGCTTAGTGAGTTCCCCCAAAATACCAATACATATACAACTAGCACATATACAGTAATAGCATGAAATGGGTCCATAACTAACAGACTGCATTACCCCTGAGCCCTCAATAGAAGTCTGGATTTTCATTGGCCCACAGCTTATGTCTGGCTTACTCCCCGGCCTGATCAGTCCTCAGACTAAACACCACTAAGCCCTCAGTACAAGTTTGATATGTGCTTCCCGGCCCTCACCTTGTATCTGGAATGCCCATGAACCCTTATTATGAGTCTAGTATGTCCTCCCTGGCCCTCAGCTCATATTTGGTTTGCTATAGGGTTTGTTGGCTACAATACAGAGCAGTAAAACACCTAACCTACACAATATGTCAACATATATCATATAATATCATACACAGATAAACATACAATATCACAGGTAATCCTATAGATCTACCAGACTAGCATATCAAAACTAGCATGCATATCTATTCCATACTCAACATATCAACACTATCATGTTATGAAAAAAATGGGCCGGCCTTGGTGCCGTCGACCCGAAAGTATAGTGAGGAAAACTCACCTTACAGGCTGAACAAAATTGATAAGGCCCGACTCCAAATCTCAACTCTCTACTTAATACCAACATCCGCTAAGTGACCAATTCCATCAAATTCCCAATAATACCAAAATACCCTCAAAATTCAAACTTGGTCAAAAATGGTCAAACTTAGTCAATCATGGTCAAAGTCAAAGTCAATTGGTCAAAGTCCATAAACCCATTGAGTCAACCTAACTAAGTTAACTCAACATGGGCTGATCCATGCAAGTACGCGAAGCTTACTCTAGAGGTACGCTCAGTGTACACGAGGCTTCGTAGAGAACCACCATCGAGGTGGCTGACCTGGTACGTTGGGTGTACACCAGGCAATGCGCGGCGTACCCTCGCAGACCCAACATCTTCATTAAGTGCTTAATGACTTTAGCACTTGATCTTATACTTAAAATCCACGGTCTAGAGGCATACTAGGGTCATAAAGTTCCCAAATTTATGACTTTTCTCATCCAAAAAGTCCTTAAGGCAAGGTCTTAATCCATTAAGACCTTCTACAAAAAACATGGAGCCAAAATAGTTAACGGGACCTCATTTTCATAGCTTAGGACCCTTCCTAGGGTCTGAAAGGACATCCCAAAACATCCAAAAGCAAACATGTATAGAAATAGGACTTTTGAGACAAGAAGAACAACATAAAGCTACCAAAATGAGATCAAAGCAAACAAAAGATCAATGTGAAGACTTTTAACCTTCTGGAGCTTCCCAAGGAGGTAATGATCCAAGATCCACAAGCTTGCTTCAACTTCTAAGCTCCTTGATGCAACTCCTTCTTCTTTATGCACAACAAGAACACACTTTAGCTTAAAAACACTCTTAAATGATTAGGGTTTGCCAAAAACACCTCAAAGGATTTGGAGGATGAAGAGGTGGGGGTAAATGAGCCATAAGGAGGCTTAAATACCCCTCAAACCCTAAAGGTTAGGATTTCATTATGATATGTGTACGCCTACCGTACTAAGGCACGGCCTAGTACTCTTAGCATACTCCTCCTGCATAAAAATTACAATCTTGCCATTAGGGCTTCTCATGGCTACTCCCTTCCAATCCAAGGACCAAAATGACATAATTTGAAACCAAGGGATGGATTTGAAAATACCTAAAAATCGGGGTGTTACAACTCTCCCCCACTTGAACTAGACTTCGTCCTCGAAGTCTGCTGTAGAGAACAAATCCGGATAATACTCCCGCATCTCAGCCTCCAACTCTCAGGTCCACTCGGAGCCTCTCTGGTGCTGCTATCTTACTGATATGTGCATAATTAGTTAACTATTTAACATATATTCTTAGTTATTTTTGGTTAATTATGAGAATAATATGGACAAAAGGTACTTAAAATGCTTTGAATTGTGTTTTCAGTCCAAAAGATATGCTTGGAGGCAAAAAAAGGAGAAAAGGGAAAGCAAGTGAAGATTAAAGAGTGAAAGAAGGACCTACTCAGCGAGTAGATCGACCCTACTCGGCGAGTACACGACGATATGCCAGAAGATAAACATGACTGCTAATTTAAAGACGGATAAGTATGGACCTACTCGGCGAGTTGATTCTGCTACTCGCCGAGTACCCTCTGTTTTGGGATATCTTTAAAAGACGAATCCTTATCCCATGGGACAGAACTCAGGAGACAGACCGGGTAACTCCTCCAGAAACACATCGGTATAGTCCCTGATAACCGGGACCTCTAAAATTGAAACCTAATCCCCAACATGCGTATCTACCACATAATCTAGATATCCCACACACCCGTGGTATTATATTGTTGAGCTCTGGCTGCTAAAAAAACCATGAACCTATCCTGGTGCCCTCTCCATTGATAACCAGTTCTCCCCCATTTAAGGTTTGAACTTCCATGCGTTGGCCCTCATAATTAATCATATCACTAAAACAGATCAGCCAATTCATACCCACAATCACGCAGACATCCCCCATGGGGATAGGGATTAAATCGATCAGATAAGGAACGCCGAAGATCTTCATTATACAACCTGATATACTGATGATGCAGAAACCTCATGTTCATTGAGGATAGAAAACCACAACGGATACTCTTGCTCCCCAATCAGTATATCAAACTCCCTATTGAACAATCGAGACACAAAAGGCCGACTTGCACCCAATTCAAACAAGACTACACTGGAAACATATCTAATATAGGCACATAGATAAGCATAACATAAAAGATAAGCGACAAAACAATGGATACAAACATACCAATCAGAACATAAGGAGCTACTCTGGCCTACTCAGCAGTAAGTTGGAAAGTGTGAAATCAAGCCCTCGGGGGCTTCGCCTTACCCTGACTCCTACCAGTGATCCTTAAAGTAGTTGACGCTGAAATCTGCGCTGACCTAGCCGCAAGCGATGGGCAGCTGGCCTTCACATGGCTAAACTGGTCTCAATGATAGCAAATCCTGAAACTGGGTGCTGATGATTGCTGTAGGCAATCCCTCTCCATATGGCCCTGCAGGCCATATATATATATATATATATATATATATATATATATATATATATATATATATATATATATATATATATATAGCACTCAGAAGATGATCAGAAAGCACCCTTATGTACCTTCTCGCACTTCCCACTAGTGTGACCCTTTCGACCCCCAGATCTGACATCAACAGTCTTAAACCGTTGTGGCGTAGACTGCGACATAGCCCCGATCGGTCTCTGCTCCCTCATCTTCAAATCAATCTTGATCTCACGCCGTCTGGTAGCCTCCTGCATCTCCAACAAGGTGCCCTTGCGTTGGGTGGAAACAAATTTTCTGATCTCCGTCTTGAGCATGCTCAAGTAACGGGTCATCTGAGGCTGCTCAGATGTAGTAAACTTAGGGCAAAACATATCCCTCTCCGTGAACATCTTGGTGATCTTCGTCACCGTCTCAGAACCCTGCCTCAAATCCAGGTACTCCTGGGCCAACCTCTCACGCTCCACCAACAACACATATCGGGAGAGGAACATCTTAGAGAACTGCTCCCAAGACACAATAGCTCTCTACTCGGTAGAATAAGAACCAGTAGTAAGCCTCCAACAATCCTTCACTCCGGTACTTAGGAGGTTCAAAGTGTATCTGAATGTTTGGTCAGCTGGACAAGAACAAGTGAAGAAACACCCCTCCGCATAAGATAGCCACCTCATGGAGATGATTAGGACCTGCACACCATTGAAAGTCGGGGGCTTCATATTGTCGAAGTCCCGATACTGAAAAACCCGACCTGATCCATCCGTAGCAGCCACAATGGCTATAATGGATGCAGTAGAAGCAGCCTTAGACAAAGTAGCATAGTGCTCATCAAATTACTCAATCATGGTGGTTTTGATAGACCCAAACATCTCTGGCAACTGAGCTCGGAAACAAGCATCAAACTCCTCCTGTAGGATCTCCCTGATCCTTTCATCCAACGCAACTAACTCACACTGACGGCTAACTCCTGATCCCGAACCGGACCCATCCTCAAATTGATGCGTAGTCACCATACTGAAAATGAACCATGAGGATATCAAATAACACGTATAACATAACAGGGGAACCAACTCCGAACAAAGCCTTAGAGGATTGTGACTTCCTTGCTACGCGTATGCGTCCCGTGCTTTCAGTAGTATGGGTCCATCCTACCTTCCACACCTACCCATATTTCTCTTAGAGGATCATCACAACACCCTAACAAAACTTATTAGCATAAACAAACACTCAATCCCCACTCCCTAGAGGAACGGCTACGTATCTCGCAACTAGCCGGCTGACCCCACACAACTCATCCATGAAGCTTCCACCAACCATAAAACACTCGTGTATGCTAACCATACATAAAACTGAACCCTATAGATAGTTGAATATCCAATCCTACCCAAATCCCTTCATCAAACAAGAATAGGAAATAAGGCCAGACCAAACATATTCAGGCTATAAAATCTTAGTTATGCATGACCATGTTTCATACACTAAGAAACTACAGTAATGATGTCATTTCCATTAGAGAAGAACCCTAGGCTATAATCAGGCAATTCTATCATGCAAAATCCTGAAGATCCCTAGCCTATTGCTAGCATGCTGTCCTAACATATCATAATATCAAACAACCGTATGGTATTTTGGGGTCAATTAACTAGCTCTGACTGATCGTACAAAACGCATCCTCCTTGATTATTTTGAAAACCATTTGAAAAAGCATTTTAAAAATCTTTTTCCTTAGTTTGAGACTAGATTCACACGAGAGTTCCTCTAATTCACTCAATCCAAGGATTTGATACCAACTTCTAACATCAATAAAATTCATGAAAAATTTAAACTTTTAAAACAACCCATAAATCATTATTGTTTACAAATAGTTTTCAAAATTTATGAAAATTAAAGCTATAAAATTATTACATGAAAGTCAGGGCGTTACAATTCTCCCCCACTTGAACTAGACTTCGTCCTCAAAGTCTGTTGTGGTGAACAACCCTGCATAGTGCTCCTGCATTTCCGTCTCTGGCTCCCATGTCCATTCGGACCCTCTTCGGTGCTCACAATGTACCTTTACCAAAGGTATCTCTTTGTTCCACATAACCTTCACCTTCCTTTCCAGAATGGCCATGGGCCTCTCAACATAATTAAGGCACTCATCCACCGGAATGTCATCCAATGATACTACTGCCTCCTCATCCAGAATGCACTTCCGTAATTGCAAAATGTGAAAGGTGATGTGGATCCAACTGAGCTCCTTCGGTAGCTCTAACCTGTATGCTACCTTGCCAACCCTGGCAATGATCCTGAACAACCTATTATATCGGGGACCCAATTCCCCCCCCCCCTTCTTGAAGCGGATCACACCCTTCCAGGGCGAGACCTTCAGGAGTACCATGTTACTGACCTACAACTCTAACTCAGATTGGCGTCTGTCGGTGTAACTCTTCTTTCGAATCTGAGCGGTCTAAAGTCGCTGCCTAATCTGCTGAATCTTCTCAGTAGTCTGCAAGACTATCTCCATCCATCCCATCACCCTGTGTCCAACCTCAGCTGAACAAACCGGGGTGTCACATTTTCGACCATACAACAGCTCGAAAGGCGGGGCGCCAATGCTGGAATAATAGTTGTTGTTGTAGGCGAACTCTGTAAGGGGTAAATGGGAATCCTAGCTTCCACCGAAGTCAATGACACATACCCTCAAGATATCCTAGAGGGCATGAATGGTCAGCTCGCTCTGACCTCCGATCTGTGGATGAAAAGATGTACTAAAATGCAGTCGCAGGCCCAGTTCATCGTGGAACTTCTGCCAGAAACAAGAGGTAAATCTAACATCTCGATCGGAAACAATGGAGACCAGAAACCCATGGCGAGCAACGATCTCGCGAACATACACGTCGGCCAACTTCTTCGCCGATGAACTCTCCCGTATGGCCAAGAAATGGGCACTCTTGGTCAATTGATCCACGATGAACCATATAGCATCAAACCCCTTCGCCATCCTCGACAGCTTGGTAATGAAATCCATCGTGATCTGTTCCCATTTCCACATAGGAATCTCCAGGGGTTGCAGCTGACCATGTGGCCTCTGATGCTTGGCCTTGACCATCCTATAGGTTAAGTAACTCTCGACGTACCAAGCAATTTCTCGCTTCATGCACAACCACCTGTAACTCAAACTAAAGTCCCGATATATCTTGGTGGCCCCTGGATGAATAGAAAAGTGAGACCTATGAGCCTCCTCCACGACTTTCTGTCCGATTCTACCCATACCTGACCGCATCGGGTTAATAATTCCTGACTATCCTACACAAACCGGATGTTCTCACCCTTGATCCATTCCAACTTCCAGTTCTCTGGTCGCATGCCCTTGACCTGAGCATCTCTGATCAAGCTCACAAACAGAGAATCCACTGCTATCCTCATACATATCGTTAGGGTGGAAGACCCAGCTGACTTGTGGCTCAAAGTGTCCGCCACCACATTCGCTTTACTAAGGTGGTAAAGGATCTCGCAATCGCAGTCCTTGACTACATCCAACCACCTGTGCTTCCTCATGTTCCGGTTTGGCTGATCCATGATGTGTCTTAGGCTCTTGTGATCCGTGTAAATGGTATAGCGGACCCCATAGAGGTAATGTCTCAAAATATTGAGAGCGAATACCCCTGCTCCCAACTCCAGATCATGCGTAGGGTATGTCGTCTCATGAGGCTTTAGTTGCCGCGATGCGTAGGCTATCACCCGTCCTCTCTGCACGAGGACCACCCCAAACCTGTAATGGATGCATCACAGAACACTACAAAATCCTCAACTCCCTCCGGGAGAGTCAAACCTAGAGCCTCGCACAAACGCTATCGGAGGGTCTCAAACGCCCTCTGCTGCTTAGGGCCCTACCAAAAATCCACCCCTTCCTCGTCAGACGAGTGAGGGGTACTACAATCTTGGAGAAATCTCGTATGAATATTCAGTAGTACCCTGCTAATCCAGGAAAACTACTAATGTCTGAAGGAGATCTCGACACCTCCCACTGCATAACTACCTTGATTGTGGTTGGGTCAACGAAAATTTCGGTTAACAAGATGCCTGAGGAACTGGACCTCTCATAACCAAAACTCAAATTTCAAGAACGTGGCATACAACCATTCCCATCTCAGAACTCCCAATAACTCCCTGATATGCACCTCGTGCTGTTCTCGGGTCATGGAATACACCAAGATATCATCTATAAACACGATAATCGAGCGATCAAGCATCAGTCCGCAAACCCGATTCATCAGATCCATAAAAATGGATGGCGCATTGGTGAGCCCAAATGGCATCACCACAAACTCGTAATGTCCAAAACCAGTTCGAAACGCAGTCTTCTCCACGTCCTCCTCTCTGAATCGGACCCGATGATACCCAAAACTCTAATATATCTTAGAAAACCAAGATGCACCTTGCAACTGATCAAAGAGATCATCTATCCTTAGGAGTGGATAATGGTTCTTCACCCTCAACTTGTTCAACTCCTTATAGTCAATTGGTTGAGACTTTTAGGTGTCAAGATCATTAGTCTTATTCGCATGTGTGGGATCTATAGTCATTTTGAAGGCCAAGATACCGGGAGCATTCCAAACATGGGCTGAGGGCCAGGAAGGGCATTCTAAACTCATGATGTATGCTCGAAGGCAATCCATACTTATGTTGAGGACCTTGTAGGGGTATTCCAGACATAGGCTATGGGCCTAGTTATCATGTTTGTTTATTTTCTGCATGTGGTACTTTGGATGTTAGTGCATTTTTGGGAATCGGGAGACTCAAGGAACAACTAGTTTAGATTGTGTGGTCAGTAAAAGTTTGTTTTGGTTGATGTATTGGTTGTGCATCAAAATTTCCTTGATGATTGTTTACAATGGTGGACCATGTTTCCTTATAGATTGTCTATTAGGAGTTTAGTTACCAGTGTTAGGTATTGGTTTTGAAATCTCGATTCACGAAGTTTGTTATAGATGTCTCGAGTGATCTGTTAGGTGGAGGTACACCTGAGCTGATAAGGGTTTCAGATGCAATGTGAAATTCTTGGATAGACCATCATTATGCTCGTGGGAGCAGTGGATTGGTGATGACTTGTCAGGAAGTTATGTGTGTATTTAAGGTTTTTGGGCACAACTTCCGGATTTGGGGTTGGTTGAAATTCACAATTAGTGTCTTTTAAGTATTCTTTCTACATGATTTTGTGGTGTTTCTAGTCAGGGACTAGGGGTAGGTACGACATATGGATGATCATTAGTATTAGGGTATGGTTTCTGAAGTTTAGACTGATGGGTTGAAACAAAAAAGTTATGACTATTTGAAATTAGAGTGAAATTGGGTGAAAACATGTTCTCATGAGGTGAGAAGTAATTATCACAATGTGAGAGTACTCAAGAGGTGAGAATATATCCACATGATATAAGAGATGTACATCCCAAAGCCCACAAAAATTTTAGGTTATTCAAGGTATTTAAAGGAAAAAATTCATGTTTTAGGACATTCTTTTAACCTCCTTCATATCTAAGACCTCTTGGAAGAAACCCTAGCCTCCATTTTCAATATTTGAGCCTCCCCTCTCCTCTCCCATCTATTTTGGAGTTTTTGGTGGTTTTGGAGCAATGTCTTCATGCAGGATTGATCTTTGAAGCTTGGAAATTAGAGATCATAACTCTCACCTGCTTTTTAGACCTTTGTAAGTTATAAAGTTCCAAGCTTTATTGTATCTTTATCTTGGATCCAAGTGTATTTGGTGTTTTGGTCCATTTTAACGAGTTTTTAATGAGAGTTGGGAATACAGTTTGCAACTTTATTACACTCCAAGGTCCTAACAGCATTGTATGTTTCAGATATGGACTCTAACACTCTTTTGACTAGTTTAGAATTTTTTTTGGACCTCTTGGACTAGGAAAGTTTTGATCTTTTGCCTTCCCTTTCAGCCATGCAAGTTATCTTGGCATTTAGGTTATTTTGGGGTAATAAAGTTTACATCTTGAAAACATGAGATGTTATTAAGTTGAAAACTTTTTCCATTTATACATCATATTGATTCATATTTGAAGGTTGAAGACTTAGACTTAATGGACTAAGTTGAGAAAGATGCATTTTTGGTCTCTTTGAGACTTAATACTAGATCTTGGTTGTTTGGATCATCCTAGTGGATAAAGTTGGAGACTTTATCCATTATAGAGTTATTAAGCACCATAAAAATGTGATCTTGGTCCTTATATCCCTTCCATGGAAAGTCATAAAAATGTCTTAATGGATTATTAAGTTGGGGTTTTAGCTTTTGGACCTTGTCTATCTATGGAAAGTCATAAATGTGGAAACATTATGACTTAGTGTAATGTTTTGGGACTAGATTTGGGTTTTGGATGAAAAAAATTATGAGAATAAGTACTTAATAGAAAAAGTGCTATCTGACCACGTACGTTAGACATATTTCTGAGTATGTTGTGCATACACATATGGAGTCTCATTTCTATATGGTGAGTACGCCATGCATACGAGCTGAGTACGCTGGGCGTACTTAGCCTGAAGTTCTACTTCTTGACTTGTTGCCTTTGACCTTTGTCTAGGATTTTTACCATGCTTGACCAAAGGGTATTTTGGTATTTTGGACAATAGTTTAAGACAAGGTCATTGTTTGTTGTACAAGTGACCTGTAGAGTTGGTATATGGAGCTGTGTAGTGTTCAACTATCTTTTCAGTCTGAGAGATGAGTTTTCTTCATTATCCTTGTGGGTCAAAGGAACCATATCCGACCTATTAGGTTATGTATCTTGGTATATAGGATGTTGCTATACTGTAGTGATCTGTTATATATATATATATATATATATATATATATATATATATATATATATATATATGTGTGTGTGTGTGTGTGTATGTATCTTGGGATATAAGATGTTATGCGGTAGCGATCTATAGATTTATATGATTATCTGTTTGTTGGTTATATGTTTATCTTTTGCATATGTTGACATATTGTGGTTGGGTTGAGGCAACATTGCTTTTTGTGGCAGCCAACAAACTTGGGAGCAAGCCAGACATAAGCTATGGGCCAGAAAAGCAAGCCAGACTTATGATGTGGGCTCGGGAGCAATCCAAACATAAGTTATGGGCTAGAAAGGCATGCTAGCCTTATGTTGTAGGCTCGGGAGCATTTCGGACATAAGTTGTTGGCCAGAAAGGCAAGCCAGTCTTATGATAGGGGCTCAGGATCAAGCCAGACATGAGTTGTAGGCCGGAAGGAAAGCCATACTCATGTTGTGGGCTCATAGGTAATCCAATATGTTAGCTATGGACCCACTATGCATGCTTGTATATGTTTGTGTGGTGCTACTTTGGGGGACTCAGTAAGCTTCATGCTTACAGTTTGGTTTCATATTTCAAGTACTTCAGATGATCGGAAGCAAATGCGTGATCATGCACATCCTTCTGGTTTTATGATTTTGGATTTTGGGATATTTTGATTCATGTTTATGAATTTTGGAAACTATGATTTGTACACGCTTATATTTTGTGGATTGGTTTCAAAAATGAAAATTTTTATCGTGATTTTGGGGAAGTTACACATGGTATTCAAAGATGTTGATTTGTATAAGCTAACATATTTGTTGATATTTTTTCTTATTATTCATATAATATATGTTGGTCCAAAATTTTTGTATTCCATATTTTTATTTATAACCATTTTGTTCTATAAATCCTTCATTAGTTTCCATAAAATGCTATTGATTTTATATATTAGAAATTGTTAGTCTTATTTACAAAAGGCGAATGCCCGCGCGTTGCGCAGAGACACTTATATAGTTGAAGTCTTTACAAATATATGATTTTTTTTAAATATAACAATAACGTTGTTGTTAAATTTGATATAATAATTTGTATATACTAAATTGATATAATATAATGTTTATTTTTAATTATATGATAATATATACATTTATTATAACTTCATAATCTCAATCGTTTAAATGACTTTTACCCGCGAGTTACACATAAATAAAATTAAATATAATATATGATTTGATGTTATTTATAGTTCTTTTTATTGTTAATTAATTTTTTAAAATTTATTTGCTTAATGTTTTAATTTCTATCATTATAATTATTTAAAACATCAAACATTGTTTTTTAATTTTAAAGCTAATAATATAATCATTTATATAGAGTTGTTTTTAACTATTGTTATCGTAAGTTATTTTAAGCTACTTACTTGGAAACTTTTAACGATTATAAAAATATATTTAAGAAACATTTTAGTTAAATTGAGATTATAATTTAGTTTTTGCTTTTATCACTACAATTTATCACTTTTAACTATTTACAAAATATTCTTTAGCTTTTTTAAATGGAGCTGAAATTTATATTTGAGTTGACATTGTAATGTGCACAAACACCTATATAGTTGAAGTCTTTACAAATATATATTTTTTAAAATATAACACTAACGTTGTTGTTAAATTTGATATAGTAATTCGTATATTAATTTGATATAATATATTGATTATTTTGAATTATATGATAAAATATAAATCTTGTAATAACGTCATAATTTCAATCGTTTGAATGACTTCTACTTACGAGTTACACATCAATAAAATTAAATATCATATATGGTTTAATATTATTTATAGTTGTTATTTTTAACTAATTTTTTAAATTTTATTTGCTTAATGTTTTAATTTCTATCATTATAATTATTTAAAATATCAAACATTATTTTTTGATTTTAAAGGTAACAATATAACAATTTATATAGAGTTATTTTTAACTATTGTTATTATAAGTTATTTTAAACTACTTATTTGAAATTTTTTAACGATTATATAAATATATTTAGGAAATATTTTAGTTAAACTGATATTACAATTTAATTTTTGTATTTATCATTATAATTTATCACTTTTAACTATTTACAAAATATTATTTGGTTTTTTTAGTGGAACTGAAATTTATATTTAAGTTGACACTGTAATGTAATATTTAAATTAACAATTTAAGTATTTTGTCCAAACTGTTCAAAAATTGTAGCTTTAAACTGATAATGGTTTATATGCAATAACATTTTAAATCTAATAAATTAAGTATAATGTGTTAAAATTTAAATGCATAACTTTATAAATAGAAGTAAATACATTATTTTAAAATTGAAATTTTATCTATTTATGATTACACTTTAGGTTTGATATTTATTTTATCTTATTAACCAAGTTGCAATCATTATTAGAAAGATACTACAATTTATCACTTTTAACTATTTATAAAATAATATTTGGGTTGTTTAAGTTAAATAAAATTTATATTTAAGTTGAGCCTATAATGTTATATTTTAATTAATAATTTAAGTATTTTATACAAATTGTTCAAAAATTATACATTTAAAATGATAATGGTTTACATCCAACAATATATTAAAACTAATAAATTAAGTATAATATGTTAAAAGTTAAAAAAAACATAATTTTATAAGTATAATTAAAGACATTATTTTAATATTAAAATTTAGTTTATATATGAATACACTTTATATTTGATATTTATTTAACCTAATTATCAAATTTATAATTATTATTATAAAGAAATTGAAAAGTCATTGAAGTTTCAAATGAATGTGGTGAAAGGAAAAAAAAAATGGAGGTTTCAAATGCATGAGATTTAAGAAAAAATGTTAGTTTTATAAGTATGTATGATTATAGTTGTTAATTAACTAATAAATCCAAATACCAATGAATAATTGTTAATTATCGATTTAATATTGTTTGTTATATAACGTGAGAAATAATTAAATATTGGTATGATAGTATATTTAGAAGCAAAAGAATAGAATTTGGTTGTATTTTTTTTTTTTTTTTGCATATGAAAGTCTTCATTTCTTTTTATATGATGGCAGTCATCATTAATATTAAGAAATAAATGAATATAAAAATTTGGAAGATAAAATATATGAACCAAATAGGACAAATTACAAAAACGATAATTTTGAAACCGAGACAAATTTTCAATTTGTTTTATAAAACAAAGTTTTTTAAAATATTTCAAGTAAATTAGATATTAGTATATTACAATATAAAATATTGTAAAACCAAAATTTAAGTTGAGTTTGGATTATATCATATACTAAAAAATAATAATATTAAATTATTATTATTATTATTATTATTATTATTATTATATTTTAAATTAGGATTACATATATAATATAACTTTATATATATATATATATATATATATATATATATATATATATATATATATATATATATATATATATATATATATATATATATATATATAGGGTTAGGTTCATGTGAGACGAACTAATTTTGTGAGATCGTGAGACACATTTTTTTATTTTATTTTTTTTAATATTTTTTTTAGTTAATTCAAGTTCCGAAAATAATATTTAAAAAAAGAATTTTTTGATTTTTCTATTTATTTTGCATTTTAAAATTATTTTTAGAATATGTACAGTGTAATATTCTATTTAGAATATTTCACGTATTTTTCAAAAAAAAAAAAGAATTTTTTTTAAATTTTTTTTAGTTAATTCAAGTTCCGAAAATAATATTTAAAAAAAGAATTTTTAGATTTTTCCATTTATTTTGCATTCTAAAATTATTTTTTAAAATATGTCAGTGTAATATTTTATTTAGGATATTTCACGTATTTTTCAAAAAAAAAAAAAAAACGGGATTTTCTTTTATTATTATTATTTATTTTTTATTTTTTTTAGTTAATTCAAGTTCCGAAAATAATATTTAAAAAAATAATTTTTGGATTTTTCCATTTATTTTGTATTTTAAAATTATTTTTAGATTTGGTTTTACGGTCTCACAAAATTAGAATGGTCTCAAATGAATCTGAACCTATATATATATATATATATATATATATATATATATATATATATATATATATATATATATATATATATATATATATATATATATATATATATATATATATATATATGGAAAAGTTCAGTAGAGAACAATATTATTCAAGGAACCAAAGAACAAATCCAAAGTATCGGAATTTAAACCCATCAACGGCACACACATGTACGGATTATAACAAAACCCACTTTCTTTTTTTTTATTTTAAATTTTTTTTAGGCCAAGTTTTTTATCGAAAAAAAATCCGAATATACTGTTGTTCAGGATTTTTCGTCATCTTTCCATAGAGATCCATGATGATATATAAAAACGAACTTTTTTTTTTTTCGAAAAACATCCACTTAATTTTCTTATTTTTTTTTCAATATTTAAGATTTTTTTATTAAAAAAAACTAATTATACCAAAATTATTAATTTTTTGTACTCTATTAGTAAATATCAACACCGATTAAAAAAAATCGAACAGCGTAGATTCACACTGTGAATCTAAACTGTAAATATTTCAATTTTTAACATTTACAATATGAAAAATTTCGAACAGTTCAGATTCACATTGTGAATCTGAGAAGGTTCACACAAAAAATAAATCTCGATTAGTGTAGATTCACATTGTGAATCTAAACTGTAAATATTTCAAATTTTAAAATTCACAATTTGAAAAAGCTCCGATCAGTTCAGATTCACACTGTGAATTTGATTTATTATTATACATACTGTGAATCTGAGGAGGTTCACAATGTGAATTTGAACAAGTTTACAATATGAATATGAACAAGTTACAATGTGAATCTGAACTGAAATATATATATATATATATATATATATATATATATATATATATATATATATATATTAATATGAATATGAATCTATGTTTAGAAAGTACAAAAAATATGAATTTTGATATATTTATTAATTTTTTTCTATAAAAAATAGAACTTAACTTTTTTCATTAAAGAAAATGAAGTGAAATTTTTTCGAAAAAAAAAAGTTCGTTTTTTATATATTATCATGGATCTTTAAGGAAAGAGTTAGAAAAATCGTAAACAACAATATATTCAGTTTTTTTTTTGATAAAAAAATGGTCTAAAAAAATTTTAAATGGAAAAAAGTGGTAGTTTTTTTTTTTTTTTTTTTTTTTTTTTTTTTTTTTTTAATGGTGGATTTTTTGGTATAATTCAGTGTGTGTGCGTCCAATGTAAAAGTGTACATCTATTTTCTTGGCCGTTGATCGTTATGATTTCTGATTCTCACGATTGGTTCCTTGGTTTATTGTGGTTCTATATTGAACATCAATATATATATATATATATATATATATATATATATATATATATATATATATATATATATATATATATATATATATATATATAGGGTAAAGTGAATATACCTAACAACCTTATATAAGGTTAGGTACCTAACCATATCATACTATGTAATTTTGTATCATATTTGCATTGTAACCACCCAAAGTTCTTAAAATTCAACCTCATAACTTGATTGCTTCCAAAATCTTTGGACTTTCACCATTATCTTCCTTCAAATGACGTTTTTTTATCGGAGACCCCCTGGTGGGCTTCATATACTGCGTTACAAATCTAATGGTGTAGGAAGAATATAATGATGAATGTCTGAAAATCTTGGAAGTAAATCAAGTTAAGAGTTGAAGTTTAAGAACCTTAGACGATTGCAATGGAAATATAATGCAAAACAATGTAGTATAATGTGGTTAGGTATCTAAGCTTATATAAGGTTGTTAGGTACAGTTTTCCCATATATATATATATATATATATATATATATATATATATATATATATATATATATATATATATATATATATATATATATATACACCAAAAAACATGGTTAAAAAATAATTGGAACATATGTTAAAATTTTAAAATATTTATAATAAATTACAAATCTACACAATAAATTAAGATTATAGATATAATGACCGAAATACATTGCTAAAAAGTAATTCCAAAATATTTTAAAATTTTAAAATTTTTACGATCACTGTTTTAACTTTGTAATTATATCTGCGCAATTTCTTGACCAAACAAGACCACTGCTTCTTGAACACACTACACGGAAAAGTCACGACGCTTTTCTTTGTCAATGACATTTGTGTTCACACTGTCACTAATACACCACACACACACACAACGTGGCCGTCACTCTTTAATCCATCTGGGAAGCTTCTCCCGCATTTACGTCTATCCAATCCTAACTAAACGTTATAACAACCTTTTATCAAATAAACTTTACTAAATTTATAGTTTATAATTTTTAGAAGACAAAACCTTTTTTATTATTTTTTTTATTTATAATAATATAATAAATTGATTAGAGATTTACATCATCACTTACGCGCTTACACGTAATATTGGCAAGTATACTCGTCTATACCTTACCCAACAAGACACTCTCACACGCATACTTAACGTTATCCACACACGACACTATATAAATACTTAAACACCACCTCAATGTTCCCACAACTCACTCAAAAACATCATCTGCAAAACAAATTTCAAGAAACTTTCGATCAATATCATATGACGGTGAAAAGACAGCTAGAAGATGACACAGATCATGAGATCGAGAACATGGACATGGCTAACTGCTTAATGCTACTCTCTCGTGTGGGAAAATCAAGTTCTTCGTCGCCGGAGCCAGGCCGGTTGTTTCACTGTAAGACCTGCAACAAACCGTTTCAGTCGTTTCAAGCGCTTGGAGGCCACAGTGCCAGCCATAAACGACCGAAGTTAAACGATGAACATAATCAATCTCCGGCGAAGCCCAAGACGCATGGGTGCTCGGTTTGTGGACAGGAATTTGCCATCGGGCAAGCGTTGGGTGGTCATATGAGGCGGCACCGTGATGATGCCACCGGAAAAACTATCCAGATGGCGGGGAAGAAACAAAGTGGGACTGGGATGAGAGGGTTGTGTTTGGATTTGAATTTGACTCCGTATGAGAACGACTTGAAGATGTGGCCGATTGTTATTTAATTAGTAATTAGTAATGTAATTAATTAGGGTTTTCTGTCATCAAATTATTTGTATAAACGAGTTCATATATCTTTTAGATACAAATTTTGGATTTATTATATTACATTCTAATCATTTGATAATGGTTTTTGGAACATTTCTTTCATGCAATACTCGAATTGATCTGGGGATGTTGAGAATATGAATTGAATGAACTTGGCTTGTAAGTTATCATTAAAACTTATCAAACTATTTTAGAAAACAGATATCACGTCTACGATAGAAGGTTGACACTTGACACGATGTATGGTCAGATATAAATGAGTTGTTAATGGGAAGAACGTATGGATCAAGTAAAGGCTTAAAGCTAATCTTTGAATTCGAATTAAGGACGAAACTATTGTGAGCGTGTTTGGTTACCAAAGAAATAGAATTCAATATTGTTGAAATCTTTCATATTCCATTTAGTAGTTTTTCAATATTGTTGAAATCTTTCATATAACATAAGAAGTTATAAGGTCAAACAAATACAATTTTTAAGGGCAAACACATCATAGGTTGTTGGGATTTCAAATGCTTATCTTGCCATTGTTGTATCTAAAGTTGAGATGAATGATTTCTTGATTTTTATCTTGAAAGTCATGAAAAATAATTCAGCTTTGTCAATATGATCTTTAACTATTGCAGGTAACCAAAAAATTGAGATTGATGTATGAGCCAACCATAGATATCCCAAAAAGGTAACCAAAAAATTGAGATTGATGTATGAACCGACCATAGATATCCCAAAAGCAGAAAAGAGGTTACTATAATCAACATTTTTTTATTTATATTATTTCTAAGATAAACTTAAATGGAATGGGTCTTGAAAGTTTGTCATGCGACTGTTACTATAATGTAAGTAGTTTGCTTATATACTCATACAAATTGAACTTCAATGGAATGGATTAAATTCTAATTCCTTCCTGCAAGAGATTGTTCATTTAATTTAATTTTGCTATTCAAGGGAAGGTTGTAAGATAAGTTGTTAGTTTATCTTCAACCCCCATTTATATGATTTAAAACTTATAATACTTTTTCGTTTTAGTTATCTTGTAGAGATTTTTGGTGTATGCAATGGAAAAGAACTGAGCTTCTAGGGTATATAGTTTATGTTCAATGTGAAGATGAACACAAGTTTTGGAGTTCCTTGTTAGGTTTCTTCCAGAAAATGATTGTGTAGTTGAGGAGAATGGTCCTATTTTCTTGGTAATATGCGTTGTATTGTAAGTGATATTCAAAGCAAATGAAGTTGATTGAAATGTTAGTAATATTATTTTTTTGTGATTATAACCGACCACTTTGTGTTGACTTTGATTTATGGATGTTATTTTAAATTTAGTCATGTCAAAGGAGACCATAAAATTATATAACATATTTATGTTATTGTTGTGTTATGGTGTAATTTTAGTATGAATATTTGTAGCAATTTATTAAAACATATGAGGCATATGCATGACTAGAAAAAAAAATGTTGCATTAGCATTAGAAAGTTCACAACAAAGTTGTATTTGACTGTAATCAATGTTGCATTTCTTGCAATTAAAGACGTAACAAAGGTTGCATTTTTTGCAATTAAATACGTAACAAAGGTTGCATATACCATATGGAAAAGTTGCAATTCTTTACTAGAAACATAACAAATGTTGCAATTGATTGAAAAAAAGTTGATTTTTCATAACTGCCTCTTCGCACAAGGATTATAGTCACCAACAGTAACAAGGGGGGGGGGGGGTGGTTAGAGTGGAATGACTAAACAAGCAAATTAAAAACACATGCAATCAGCTAAATGAGTGAATTAGATTCGGATTTTGTAAGGACTCCAACTTCATGTATGACAATTTAGCAATGTGACTCAAAGATGACACAATATTCATTCAATTCTATCTAAGTTGGTACTTGAAAGTGCTAAAAAGCTCTAACACTTCCCATTCACCATATTAATTAACCAAAACAAGCTCTTTGATTAACCCTAACCTTATTAACCTAATCTAAACAAGCTCTTAGAATTAGATTATAAGATTGCATGAAGTTTTATGTGAATGTTCCCAACAACACCCAATACTCCTTATAAGCTCTGGAGTGTAAAAGTGTATGAATAAGATTTACACTAAATTCATTCAATAGAGATCAATTTAATGCTTGTTACTTGTTCAATTTCACAAAACAATTACGGATTTGTAAAAGAGATAACTTGAATGACCTAACCCTAATTCAAATGGCCAATAAGAATCACAATTAGAATCAAACATTCGATTGAAGCAAAATCAAATTCATTATATAGAAATTAAGAACAAACATCATGTCATATGATTTAAGTCACTACCAAGAAGTCAAAACATGAAATTGGAGAAACTAGGGTTCTAGCCACACATGGCTAGAACAAGATCACAAGAATAAAAGATGGAATTAAAGTGCAATTACAACTTACAAATACTAGAAATAATGTTTCCAAATGATTGCTAATCAAACCCTTGCAAAAACCTTTGAAAATCCTCCTCCAAATGTGCTCTGATATGTTGTGTGTTTGTAAAAATGGCCCTTAACCCGTAATATGAAAGATAGGAAAAACTGCCAAAAGTTGGTTTCTGGGTCAAACACGGCCCGTGTTAGACATAAAGTAAATCTGACACGGCCTGTGTTCAGCATGGTCAACAACTCACATTTTGGTTAACACGGCCCATGTTGGACATAAAGTAAATCTGACATGGCCCGTGTTCCCCTCTAACTCCGAATCCAAACTTGATTTTTCCAACTTTTTCGTTCTTCGCCCGATCATCCCGAAATCTTCACCAATGCTTCCCGAGACTTCCTAAAGTGCGTTCCAACCTCCGATTTATCTGAAAAAGACATGAAAATGTGCAAATAAGGTTGTTCTAGAGACTAACATAAAATGTGGTGAAATGCAAGACAAATGAAGAACAATTATGTTAAATAGATGTATGAAAAGGGACTAAAAGATGTGCAAAAAGGTGCACAAACTGCACCTAACAAATCTCCCCAAGCTTAGATCTTTTTTGTCCTCAAGAAAGAAAAAGAAAAATCTAGACCGGAGAAAATAAAAGAAAAGAAAAGAAACACAAATCAAAATAAAAAAACCTTTTGAAACTTAATGCAAAAGTTAAAACAATCATGAAAAAGATTCAACCCATTTAACCTCGTTTTTGTAGCATAGTTGAGATTGTATCTATCGTGCCTTGAGTCAATTTGGTATTGGTCTCAAAATATTATATTACAATAGAAATAAGACTTTGGCCACTCACTAACGCAACTCAACAGAATCAAAGATCACAACACTTGTTCCCTTTCAATAGCATCAAGTCAAATCATGGAACACATTATGGTCTTACTCTCGTGAAAATGTATGTGGGAAAAATATGTTCAATCATCTTTGTTTTACAAAATGTAACAATGACCCACTCCAACTATTTGTTGATTAACAACAATCTTTTTCTAAAAAATATTTTCTAAGAATTCCCTAAAATTTACCCAGATGGGTTACAAATTTCAAACCACTTACACTAGTCAAAGTAATTAACAGTCAGTCCCAATGTCATAAGTTCAAGTCCAAGTACAAAGGAATCAATCATTTTTCCTAAATATATTATTAAATTAAACTATAAAAATAAAAATAAATATATACAAACTATCTAATTATGTTTTTCCTACAAATAAAGCTCATGACTTTCTTTGAAATCCATGTAACGGACTTCCAACCAACACATCCAGACTATATGACCTTAGTGTGCTAGATTTAAAGAGATCCTGTGGTTTTACTCGCCCGAACCTCAAAGGCCACATATTAGCTTTATTTGGATACCTATACATATCGATAAATTTTTTTTATTTATTAAGTTCAAAACTTTCTATGGAACCCGTGTAGCGAACTTTCAACCCAATTAGTCCCAAACAATTCAACTTTAGGCGATTAGATGTAGAGCACCCCTCAGAGCTTACTTATTCGAGTTCCAAAGATCACAGATTAACTTAATATGTATATTTATTTATTTATTTATTTATTTATTTATTATTATTATTATTATTATTATTATTATTATTATTTATTATTATTATTATTATTTTTTGCTAGGCTTATTTCTTTATGTTTCCGTCCTTGACTTTTCTATTATGGGGACATCTCACGGTCTATTACCGTGAGGGGCTTCTAAGATATTTTTCGGGGGACTGACGTCAACATGAAAAAACCCGTAAGTATAGTTGGAAACAATGTCCCCAAGAAAAGTATATAAAAGAGAATTAGTAGAAAGGATGTTTTAGAGCGCTGGAAGGTTCGGGACACTGAAATTTGATATTTTTTTTTATTGTTTTCTTGAATTTGGCATTTTAGGACCAATTGAGCACTTACTACTCATAAGAACGGTCACGTGTCCCAAAGATTGAATCATACCTGTCGATATGCTCCGATGTTGACAACATTTTCATTTTCTGTTTTGCACGAGTAGCTTCGGGAGGTGTGTTCATGTGCAATTAGCTTGCATTGAGATTTTTCAATAAAAAGAATAAGTCAAATCTCAAGGCATACGACTCACTTACCAATTCAACAGTTTTTAGAAGATTAGGCTGCCTTGGGTTGGATCAAAACAAACATGGAATAAAAATCTTTTTTTTTTTTTTTTTGAAAATGCATGAATGAACCTAGTGTAAAACTAATGCATGACTGAACCTAGTGTACAACTCTACCCCTCCCCAAGCTTAAAGATAAACATCATCCTTGATGCTTGGAGAGGGCGGAACAACCTATCTAATCACCGGAAGGTGGTGGGGGATGGTAGTCGGGTTGGGTAAGAGTCTAAAACAGTCACAAGTGCACACATATTGAATTTTAAAACAAAATATGAACGATTAAAGATATGGAAAGAATTTACCGAATCGTTCTTGGAGCCTTGCAGTTGATGGGAACCTCCTCTTCACCCTCCCCAAGCTTGCCTACATGAAGTATCAAGCCCAAAAGCACAAAAAAAATTGTGAGAATTTCGGACCTAGGGGATCTTGGAAGAGAGAAATTGTTTTGGAGGTGAGTTACGGGTGTATGGGGTGATAAAAGCCGATTTTTTATACTTAAAACACATTTGTTCTGCAGCACGAACACGACCCGTGTTCTTTTAGTGTAAAAACACACGGCCCGTGTAGGGGGTTTAAAATTTTGAAAATGGATGAACACGGCCTGTGTTGGGCATAAGGGAAAAATGACACGGACCGTGTACCCCTCTAACCGCGAAAATGTTTGTCTCGCTTGAACACGACCCGTGTTCAATATAAGGCAAAAAATGAGCACGGGCTGTGTACGGCTGTGTTTGCCACTTCCCACTTTTTGAACGAAAAAATTCCCTCTTGTTCAAACGAAATGGTTTTGCATCCCGAGGTCCGTTTGGTGATTTAAAAACATGCTTAAATGCATTTGGAACATTAAAAACCAAAAACTTCAAAGAAATGGAATTTTTTTAAAGAAATGACAGAAATACCCCCGGGTTGCCTCCCGGTAAGTTGCCCTTGTTTTAAGTTGTTGGCTCGACTTTTCCACAGCATACGCTTCATTCTAAGTATGTGGGCCTCTCCAACACATCAATCTTCTTGCCACCTCCTTCAACTGAACCTTCAACCTTCCTTTGGATTTCTTTTTGCAAACAAACCAAAAAGGACTTAAACCTTTAATATCAGAGATTGTCGACTCAATCCTTTTTTGGTATTTGTTTAGCATAGTTATCAACTCACTCTCTTCCTTCTTCGATAGTTTATTTGAGTTAATGACCGGTTGAGTGCTTTCCTTCTCGACATGTATTAGCTTTAAAGGGTCCGGTGTAGTTTTTGCTCCCGGATCTTGTGCTTGTTCCACCGGTGGAAGGATTTTGACTTTGGTGGATGGCTTGGGTTTTATATCATCACTCCTCACATGCTTCTTTGTTATCAATAAACTCCAAACTCTCCAACACCTCATTATCCATATCGACCTCCTTTGCAAACTCTTTGGCTTTGTCCCTGTCTAGTTTTCCTTGCAAAACTAACTCTAGAAATTCATTGTTAGAAAAACTTAAACCCTTTTTAGTTGAGGGCTCGATCAAATTCACAAGATTGACGGATTAAACCTCAGAAGGAACCTTTTTTGCTATGTGAACATTGAAGTTGATAACTTGACCATCAAATTCCATACTTAAAGTTCCATTGTAGACATCAATTTTTGTTTTGGAAGTTTTAAGAAAAGGTCTACCCAAAAGTATGGAACTTGAACTTGGAGAGTCATCATCTCCCATATCTAAGACATAAAAATCAGCCGAGAAGATAAATTCATCAACTTGCACTAACACGTCATCTAGTACACTATTTGGGTGTACCAAAGACCAGTCGGCAAGTTGGATGATTACACCGGTTTTGCTCAATGTTCCTACACTAGTTGATTTGAAAAGAGAATATGGTAGAACATTTACGGATGCACCTAGATCTAGCATGACTCGGGGTACATGAAGATTCCCCAATTTTCAAGGCACGGTAAAAACACCGGGATCCTTGCACTTTGGGGGCATCCTCTTTTGCAAAACTGCGGATACTTGTTCCCCAACTGTTACGACTTGATTTCCTTTTAATTTCTTTTTAGATACACAAAGATCCTTAAGGAACCTTGCATATCTAGGTACTTGCTTGATGGCCTCAAGGAGTGGAATGTTGATTTGAACTCTCTTGAACATTTGCATGATCTCATTCTCCTCTCGTTCTTTCTTCGTGCTCTTTAATCTTTCAGGAAATGGAGCAGGTGTGGCTTTCGACTCAGTGATGAAGGGCATCTTTTCGATTGTTTTCCCTTCCTTCTTCTCTTCTTTGGTTGCCTCTTCGATCACTATTTCTTCTTCCTTTTGATCAACCAACACTTTTGGACCATCATAGCTCTTTCCGCCTCTCAATGTGATGGCACACACATTGTGCCTTGGCTTTGTTTCATTTTGTGCAGGTAACTTTCCTTGAGATTCTAATTTGCTTACGGAAGTAGCAAGCTGTGAAACTTGGTTCTCTAAGTTCTTTATGCTTGCTTTTGTCTCTTGTTGGAAAGCTTGTGTACTAGTTGCCAAACTCTTCACTATGTCCTCTAAGGACATACTTGATGAACCTGATTGTTAAGGAGGGTGTTGTGGTTGCCTTGGCTGAAAGTTTTGTGATGGAAAAGGTGGTCTTTGTTGGTATTGATGTGGTTGACTTGGTTGATAATTTCCTCCCCAACCTTGATTGTTACTCCATCTTTGATCACCCCGTGGCTGCTCATAACCCATATGATTTGACCCAGAATAGCCTCCCATGACTTTTGCTTCTTCGTAGTCTTCCTTTTGGAGTTGTGGACACATATCGGTTGGATCCCCCACTTGAGTGCAAATACCGCATGGGCGGGCTGTGGGCTGCACACCTTTATCTTTGTCTTGCATCATAACCACTTTCGTAAGCTCGGATAATTGAGCTTCAATTTGAGGAGTCTGGACTTCTTTTACACCTCGGGGTGCATCCATGTACCATTCTTCATCATGGCTTGAGTGTTTGGAATCTTCAGCCATGTTCTTGATTAGATTGCAGATTTCTTTAGGAGTCTTGTCGGGTAAAGATCTGCCACTGGAGGCATTAAGAAGCCTTCTTTCCATTGGAGTCATTCCTTCAATGAAATATTGGAGAAGCTGATATTCGGTAATTCCATGCTTTGGGCATCGAGCACAAAGTTTCTTGAATCGCTCCCAATATGTGTGAAAAGCTTCTCTCTTGTGCTGCTTGATTCCAATGATTTCCCTCCATAGGACTGAAGCTTTCATCTTGGGAAAGTACCTTTGAAAATACTCCTCTAAATGTGCTCTGATATGTTGTGTGTTTGTAAAAATGGCCCTTAACCCATAATATGAAAGATAGGAAAAACTGCCAAAAGTTGGTTTCTGGGTTGAACACGGCCCGTGTTGGACATAGAGTAAATCTGACACGGCCCGTGTTCAACATGGTCAACAGCTCACATTTTGGTCAACACGACCCGTGTTGGACATAGAGTAAATCTGACACGGCCCGTGTTCCGCTTTGACTCCGAATCCAAACTTGATTTTTCCAACTTTTTCGTTCTTCGCCCGATCATCCTGAAATCTTCACCAATGCTTCCTAACACTTCCTAAAGCGCGTTCCAACTTCCGGTTTATCTGAAAAATACATGAAAAATGTGTAAATAAGGTTGTTCTAGAGACTAACATAAAATGTGGTGAAATGCAAGACAAATGAAGAACAATTATGCTAAATAGATGTATGAAAAGGGACTAAAAGATGTGCAAACAGGTGCACAAATTGCACCTAACACCAGCATAACATTTAGGCTCCTGCTAGCTTTGACACGTATTCAGAAAACTGTGGGACTTCTAGAAAGCAATACTTATTGACTTCCAAAGATCATATTTCTAATACGATATGCTTCGATAATCCTTTATCTAAGCTTCTCAAGCTCATACACCTTTCCTTAGATAGCTTATATGTGTGTCTAAACAATTTCATCACTTATAGCAATAAGTCTTAAATGCTTAAACTAATTGCTAAATCTCACAATTCGAAATATGAAGACGGATGACGTAATCATAATAAATTTGAGAATGCAATTTACACAATCGTTATCTCCTTAAAATCTTCATAGTGAAAGTGTTTCCTCACAATCATTTTCATGAAGTAGAGAAACCTTATGACACTTAGATTTTATGGTGTATGTGTTCCTATCCATGTGAATTTGTCATAACCATAATCATAAGATAATTTTTGTGACAAATCCAAACTCTTATGGACAAAACTTGTTCATTATTAATTTCTTGCCATCAAGGATCCCACCATTGCTTCCAAGTTATTTAGCAGCTCACATATACTAGTCAATGTTCTTTCATTGAACAAGGTGTCTTGCCTCTATGTAATCAATTGAGAACTCATAGCACTCACGTGCATAGTTGACCAAACTGGAATGTCATAGGAACACGAATATGTTAACACGATAGGTTACAAATCTCAAGTCACATGCTAGTGTTAAACTAGGTTTATTCTTGATTTGTCTTTGAAACTTTTCAAGATCATTTAGACTCCTAATGACCTCTTGACATATAAGATTATTTTGTTAAGAAACATTTCTTGTCAAACAAATATTCAAGAGTTAGTGAGGATTCTTATCAAGACAAGCACCACACACAATTGGTCTTAGTTGGTCTTTATCTTATTCAAGACATCACAACTTACCAATTTCAACTATGCAAGAGTAAGAGAAACATTTTTCTACTCCACATTTGATGAGTGTGTTAAAAACTTCTTAAGATGTATCACTCAAGTCACAATCTTGGAGTGTGACTTTAAGACTCAATTTTGGAACAAAGTATGACCCACCTTTTGATTTAACAATTTCAACAACTTCCAATTTCTCTTCTTAGCCATACTGGTGCACTAAGGTGTCCTTAGAGGATCAATTGTGATATGTTTTCATAATCAACACGATCATAAAACATGATACTAAAGTACTCTCCCATCTTTTTAGTTTGGAGAAACTTTTATCTTTCTGCCTATTTTATTCTTCTTATTCGTTCTATCATTCATTGAAACTTTTCAATGATTCAGAATTGTACTTAATCTTGTAAGCATAACCGTATTTACTAGAATTTTAGTAAATCATGATGAATAATCTTATTGTTCTTTGTGGCGGACTTGACTAGTGCACAACATTATGTACCAGTTCTCTTAGTCCTTCACTTGACTTTTTGTAAAGGAATTAGTCTTAATTTTCCAAATATGAAGGTTCCCATTCATCATACAATACAAGTTGTATGATTCGAAGTTTCTGTCCAATCGAAACTCGGGTGACAAGAATCATTCCTTATTTGGTAAATTCTCGACATTACCACAAATAATATAACTAAGAATCACATCCATTTCAATATAGCTAAAAATAGAAATACACAAACATCAATTTTCACACATGCCATTGCAAGGAAATATATAAATAAGACAAAAACCAAAATTTATTTTATTTATAAAAGGTGCGGAAAAACTTTTCCTTACAATGCAATTCAAATGAAAACTATGCAATTACATATTCCTAAGCAATCTATCATAACTCTAAGTAGGAGCTCAAAAATCCGATCATCGAATCATGTGATCGAAATCCATATCTTCGTGATCAGACTCAACACGTTTCTTCCTTTAAGCTTCCTTTCTTTTCTTCGATCCTACAAAACATTAAAATGCCATCTAATAACATCACGTATTAAGAATCTACAAACATGAACTTAATAGAGTTAGATAGTGGATTTTACCTGAAATAGAGTCATATATTTTGACTCTCCCATCTCCTAGATCTCTCAGGTAGTCAGGGTAGCTTCGTAACCAATGCCCCCTCTTTTGGCAGTAGAAACATATAGATTTTTCTGGAATGGTACACGGGACTATCTCAGACCCAACCTTTCTCTTGCGTAGAGAAAACTTTTCTGTACTTCCAATGTTGCCATTACCCATAGAAGGTTGGGATATTGATTTACCAGAAAAATTTGCTCGTCCAGTGTGCCAAATCATTTCCGATTCGGCGGCAATAAGCAAATAAGTCAAATCAATGAGGGTCACATCGTGTTCCATTATATAGTACTCTCTAACGAACTTACCATATGATTCAGTAAGTGAGTGAAGAACCTAGTCAACATCTAACTTCTCCAAGACATCAACACCCAACATTCCTAATCTATGAATATGTAACTTCATATCCAATACATGAACGCATACCGACTTTCCATCTTTGTGTCTTTTTGCCAATAAGGCTTGAGTGATCTTGAACTTTTCAAGTCTTCAAATACATGGGTCAGGGAGAATTATTGGAGGAGGTGGAGGAAGTGAAGAATGATTTCCATTTCCATAATCCAATCGTTGAACATCATCTTCAAATGGAAAACTTTTTCCAACGGATTCAAGAAGACCATAGTTGTTAGACTTTGACATCCACAAAACGGGAGAAAATTCAAGTTAGTTGATTGAGTCCTTAATAAAACACCCAAATGAGATATTAAGGCTAGGACCCAACACAATATTTTACAATTTAGAAGAGGGATATCGTAATCCAAATTGGAGAACATTTGAAGGTAGGTAAATGATGATTTACTGATTTCCACCATGAAAAACGAAAAGGAAATTTAAGTTTTAAATGAATTGAAATTCCTAGATCTTTTGAGATTCATTGAACTTTTCAATGGCATGTTTAAATCTCGATTGTGCCCTCCATTTGTGACTAGGATGCCGAGGATCACAAACAAGGTGTAGATAACCATGCAAATTAGCTCGGTACTCTTGATGGTTGTCGAGGCCAATAAAATTAATAAACCTAAATATTACATATTAAAATAGTGTATAGTGGTAAAGGGATCGAATCCACGGAGATTGGTTCAATTTATAACTCTATGAAAGATCTCTTTGTGAAAATACTTGCTAAATGATAATAAATTAAAAATGGGGGTTTTGGTGTTTTGAAGTACTTGAAACAAACTAGAATTAAACTATGATTTAAATTGACAATTTAACGAAAACAAGATTTGATGTAAATCAATAAGAGAAGGATTGTTGACTTAAGGTTTCCTCACTTTGACTTTTTGATGAACATATCATTAGAATCTAATGGTGCAATACTTGTTTTAATTCCTTAATTTGGCTATGGTAATCCAAGGAGCTTGAGATTACCTAGACTTTTCTTAATTGTTGAAATAGTTAGAGAAGCTCATAACAATTTCCTTAGTCAAAGTCACTAATTCCAATAAGCATGTAATTAGTGAAAGTCAACTAGCATTAAGAACCAAAAAGTCACCAAATCCAAGAGGAGTCAAAAGCTTCCACTACCATGTTGGAGAAAATGCTTTTATGATTGTGTGAAGCAAAAACAACACAAAAATCATTTGTTGCTTGCTAATTTGAGGACCCTTTACTTAATCAAGAAATTAGCCAACTAATTACCACAAACACATTTAAACTCATGAACTAAAACATACAGGTAGTGATAAGATGTTAGAACACAAAACATTCCCATAAAGATTTAAGAACATGTTCATGGATTCTTCAACATTCAACAAAAGTTCAAAGTATTCAACATAAGTCAACCAATATTAGTTTAGCTAAGCATAGCTAAAATCAAAGAAACAAAGATAGAGAAGATTGTACCAAACATTAAGCAAGAATCAAGAGGTAAAAAGATGATGTTCTTGAGGTGTTCTTGGCCTTCAAAATTCTTCAAAACTTCAGAGAGAATCTTCAAAAATCGGATGTCTAAGAGTATGCAAAAGATAGGCACCAACCTTCCCCATATAGCTCAAAACATGAATTCCCGGAAATGCCCCTGCAAGGCCTTGCGCAACCCGATTGCTGCTGCGCGGGTGGTCCCTGGATGTAGCATCTTTGAGGTTTGGGCCTCCATAGCTTAGCCCACTTGGCCCAGTTCGAGTCAAATCAGCTCCTAACCCATTTTTCTTAAAGTTTTCTTCATTTTAAGCCTAATTTGGCTTCTCCAAATCCTCCAAAGCTTGTGAACTCGTCCGATTAATAATCTACGCACGCTTGAATATTCTTTCGATTCTTACAAATTCAAACTTCATTTTCTCCAAGCCTTCAAATAATCATCAAGCTCGCTCCATGCATCATCTCCACAATCACCAAGCTTAACATCCTTTTTGTTTACGAACTCCCATCGCTTTCCATACGTCCCGAGCACTCCCGCTCCGCTTGACTCGAAAACCTGCAATTATGCTCACAAGATTCGAAAGTACCCGAAATAGTCATAAAATAACAAAAAGGAAAATACGCATGGAAATTATCTAAATTATGAATGAAATATGATAAAATAAACTATAAAAAGAAGTAAATAAAACAAACTATCAACTCTCGATGTTACAAATCACCTAATCAATGTGTCGGTTAACCACATATGCTCCATTGATCTATGATAAACATCAAGCTATCCATTGTCATCCTTCATTGGTACCATATTAGTGTGCCAGTTAACCACACACGCTCCACTAATCGACCAACAAGGTGCAATGTGCAATTTCATGGATTAGCACCAACTCCACATTTTTCTTAAAGTAACTAAGATTTTGGGAATTTATAAAAGTGTTTAGTTACTTCGTATTTCATTATACTTATAATGGAAGGTTGTGTCCTATCCTACCCGTTCGGCTAACGACCATGCACTAGTCAAGAGTGGATACCCATTCAATCACCATTTTTAGGCAATTTCCTTAAACACCCCTTAGAGACCAGCTTCGTGAATGAGACATAGTGACGGTAAGACTCACCTTTTACTTATACATATATAATATTAGACTTTTAATTTTATATACAGTGTAAGGATGTATTTTATACTTTTAAAATACTAGATGGTTTAATCTATTAATAAATTAAACTTTTAATTTGATTAACATAAACCATATAATTATGGATTTATTAATTCTCTCTTTTAATTAAACTCTTAATTAAATTAATAAAACCATAAGGTGTAATTTGAACTTTTCAAAATACTAAGGTTTTAGAATTTAATATTTCAAAATTAAACGTTTAATTAAAATTTTAAATTCCAAAACTTGAGGACAAATTTTGAATCCTTTCAAAAAATTGTGGTTTAACTATTTAAATTTCAAAACTAAAACCTTTTAAGTTTAAATTTAAACTATAAAACCTAAAGGGTATAAATTGAAACTTTTCAAACTTACTAGGTTAAATATTTGACAAAAAGTAATAACCGTTCCAAAATTAAAAAAAATCCATCAATTTTGATGAAGATAACCGTTCCAAAATTAAAAAAATCGATTTTAATAAAAAAAACGAGTTTTGGCAATTATCCTCAACAAAATCTGGCAGAAAAACTGAAAAACCTGGCATCAGAGCCTTGGGCTCGTCGTGTCCACAATGGAACTCGTCGAGTAGGACCTACTCGTTGAGTTCATTCATGGACTCAGTAAGTCTACCAGTCAAAAGCAAAAAAAAATCGATTTTCAAGCAAGCAATGAACAATTAAGCATCAAATACATCAAACAAACAGCCTAAACTCTGATACCACTGATGGGTTTTGAGCACTACATCAATCCTATGGTGTACATGAAAACCCTAAAGCTTTGGATCTAGTTTGTCTAATGAACATGCAATAATCATCCAAAGCTCATAAACCCTAGATCTAGCATATAATAATCGAATTAACATATGAATTAGGGTTTAGATCTTACCTTGATTGTTATATAGCAATAATAATTTCAAATCCTCTTGATCTTGACTTCCGAAAGCTTAGTGCCTCAAATGTTGCACCTCTAAAGGAATCACAAACACCATGAGCAACAATATGACTTAGGAGAAGGAGGAGGAGGCACACAAATGTCCAAGAACCCTTAGGGATTACTTAGCCACGTTTTTGGGGCCTTAGGGGTTTCTTATATAGTGAGGCTATTAGTGTTATCAAACAAGGAAACCCTAATTTGATTGCTTAAGCTCTAAGCAACCCATAGACTCCCTCCTTAGACGCCTTGGACAAATTCTTATGGGTTTCCCCATAGATTTTGTCCACTCCAACCTCTATGGAGTCCATTAGCCCATTTATGCAACTATCTTATAATTACAATATCAGTCCCCATTATTTAATTAATCTCTTTTAGTCACAAAACTAATTCTTGACTAATATTAATTAAACAATATGATCTCTCTTTTAATATATTATTCATATAATATATTAATAAATCATAATTAATCCTCTTTCTCCTTAGATCATCCTATCAGTTGCTATGGTGAAGGCAACCCAAAAAGGATCATGCTCACAATCGGGTCAAGTACATACCAAAATAGTTATGGGCTTAGACACCTAATCCAACAATTAAGACCTATAATAATAAAAAAGAATTGAATAAAACTGAATAAACCATATTATCTTTTCAATATTTTTATACACACTATATTCTTCTATTACATTTGTAGCTTATGATTCCCTAACAAAACTTAAAAAAAAAAAAAAACAAATTAGTTGATTAAAAATAATGCAAGGTATACGTAATTGTTTCAAAGGTGCAAAAAATGTCAGAATTTATGTA
Source organism: Lactuca saligna (assembly GCF_052625555.1). Lineage (NCBI taxonomy): Eukaryota > Viridiplantae > Streptophyta > Magnoliopsida > Asterales > Asteraceae > Lactuca > Lactuca saligna. Next base: position 291,717,007 of record NC_136421.1, read on the forward strand.
AAAAGCATGCACAGTAAGAACAAATATATAATTGTAGGTTTACATGTAATTTGATTATCACAGTGATGTATATTTATTTAGTTGGTATGGTTTTGTTCCCAATCTAATGAACCAAATATTCAATATACACTGAAAATGATTTCACTCTTTCTTTAAATTTAATTATTTTTGACTTTAATGTCTATAGGCATTAGTTTCTTGGATCTTAAGAATGTAAAATCCAAACACCAAATCTTGAGATATAGTTATGAAACAAGGAACATGGAACATGGAACATGTTCGACAGATTTAGTGTAGCGAGGGAAACTAGGACAAAAAATCAAGGATTTTTTCATTTCTAGTCGGGTATTTAGAACCGAATAAGCCGTTATTTAGGTAAACTGTATTGGAACACTTGAGAATCCAATAAGCGTAATATAGGTAACTGAAAAACCGAGTTGGATTGCTTATTCAGGCCAAATTTGGTTCAGTTCGGGTTCTCAGTCCAAATGTTAACCCTATCTACCACCACTTCTACCATGCAACCACCACCAACACCACCTCCATCACCAAACATCACTGAAGCCGTCACCATCACCACCGCCTTCACAACCACATCATCCACCATCATCATTACCGACACTTCTCCTACCGACTGACACCACCACAGTCACTACCACCACCACCGCTAGTGCCACCATGACCACCACATCTACCGCAATCATCTTCGCCACCTTTATATTTGAATAATCACTTGTAAACTGACACATGCTTAATTAATATACGTATTTATATATGAATACACTTATATATATATACACACACACACACACTTCATATATGAATAGTACCTGTCCTGTCATCCCGTTAAGCTAGAGCGATTAAGCGATATATTCAAAATGAGTGGCCCATATTCATTCTCATATTTTCAACCTATTTTTCTCAATTGAATATCTCCCTCTCTCTCTCTCTCTCCCTATGTGTGTTTGTGTTTGTGTGTGTGTACATGTGTGTGTATATATATACAGAGAAAGAGAGAGAGAGAGAGAGATAAAGAGAGAAAGAGGTAAGTTCAATTGCAAAAAATATGTTGAAAAATAAGAGAATCATTCTCTACCAATCATATATTTTTTCCGCAAAAGACTTCGTCATAACAACACGGCAGATGATGAGTAATATTCATATATTAATATAAACGTAAGTATATTCGTATATGAATCTAACACATCCCTTCGCCAACAACCACCATAACCATCGCCACAAACCACCACCACCACCTTTATCACTAACCACCGCCACCTCATCCACCAACTGCCACCACCATATCATATATTCACTTGTTCATATACTTATTAATATATGAATACAATTATATATATATATATATATATATATATATATATATATATATATATATATATATAGTTTCGTTGAGCTGGTACGTTGGAGCGTTTAAGCAACATATTTGAAATGAGTGGCCAAGATTCAAGCTCTCATTCTCGACTTTTTTTTGTCAATTAAGTGTGTGTGTGTGTATATATATATATATATATATATATATATATATATATATATATATATATATATATATATATATATATATATATATAAACCGGAACGGCGAAAACGTTTGGGGGCGGAGGACGTCTTTTACAGTATCACAACAATTACATAATAGTAATCAAAGTACAAGAACCATGTATTGAAAAAGTATAAGTTTTACATATGTGTTCAAGTCATTGTATACATGACAACAAAAAGTTAAAAGTCATGAGTCAATAAAGCTCCTTCTTCTCAAAAATCCATGGATGTACCTGTCTATTGATTTCCTGAAAATACAAGTAGTTTTGAAAAGGTATCGACAATTAAGTTGGTGAGTTTATAAGCATGTTTGTAACTGAAATCTGTTGTTTATTCCTTAAAAATGTAAGTTTGTTTTCAAAAAAAATCCTATATTTTCTGTTGTAATATGTTGTACTCAAAACATGTAATTGTTATTGTACTCTGAAATGGTATAACGTAGTTTTAATTCATATAAAACCATGAAAAGCATGTTCTCTCTACACTGGAATAGTATTCTATGTCTGTACTCGTATGAATATAGTATAATAGTAACTATCTGGATTTACCAGTTGTACTTCTAAAATACTGTATTATAGATTTATTATTTAATAAAAGTATGTGAAGTCGTTTACTTATTCATACACTAATCGTATAGTTCAATACCAAATTGTGAGTTATTATAACCATGCTTGATGACCTAAGATGACCTGAACACGACGTTCTTCATGCATCGCAATCGGTACGACATTGGTCACCACAGGCCTGCCGGCCTAGCTATTGCAAGCAGCTCTAGTGCGGGATTGTCAGTCCCATATAGATCTAAACACAAGTTTCATGCTCTCCATCCAGAAGAGTCTCGTTATAATTTCAGGACTTTGTTGGTACTTAGATAAGTACTTGAAGGGTGTCTTGGAAATGCTATATTGACGGTTACGTGTAGAATAATGAAAAGGTACTTTGTAATAGATAAATTGTAAGCTTTTCTCATAAACTATATTGAATATAATTTAAAGGTTTGTTATCCGTAAGTTATTATGAACCTGTAAAGTAGTATATATGATCCACAAACTATACCTATTATAGTTTGTATGTTTGTTTTCCTTATTGTAATCTGAACTTTGAAAAGTAACATGTAGGTTCCATAAACAATACCCATTATAGGTTATATGTTTGTGTTATACTTAAATGAAAACTTTTGTATTGTAAATTATTCGGTAAGTTTAAATTGAAAATATGTGTACGTTTATCCCGTGTAATTCAGTATTTATACCCGAATGGTATTAAAATAGTTTGCAAAAATTATATTTTTGTTTAATGGTTTTAAAAATGAATTTACACTTATATAAATATAATATCTATATTATTTTGATCACACCACTAATCAAATAAATAATTATACCCCAAGCCCACAACCAAACAAGGAATAGGAAATGGAGTCAGATTATCAATTCTAAGCTTGTTGAATCCTAATTATTATATATATATATATATATATATATATATATATATATATATATGTATAATTTTATTAACAACACCAATTAATAAATATTGGAAACATTTATATATTAACATAAATTTCTTGTGTTACACTTGTATTCCCCCCCCCCCCCCCCCCCCCCACAACAATGAAAAATCAGGAAAACGTAGGGGTATTGGTTAGATTCGCTATGGTTGCGATGATTCACTGTATAGAATATGTGTGATTAACTGTATCCTAATTATATTTTACACATAATTATATCCATAAATTAGCTAACTAATAATTTAACATGATAATTCACACTAGATTGTATAGACTACTTACAAATTATGAAGTAGTTCTTATGAAAGTTTGAACGTTTCTAGGTAACTGCTTGCAGATGCGAAGGATTTGCTATGTGTTTTGAGAGCATATGAGTTTACTGTAAGTGTTAAATGAATTCATTTGTACCTTAAATATTAAGGAAACTCATAAGGCGGTGAATGTAAGGTTTACAGTGGTAATCATGTTGGGAGGCTAACTTTAAATAAGATTTGAAGATATTTGAAGAGGGGTTTATGGTTATACAATTCCAAATGAAGTGTTTACGGTCTTAGATCAACAACAAATGGGGGTTTCGGTCTAGAAAATCAAATGGTGAAGCGTTTACGGATTTAGGTAGTCTTTGCTAGTGGTTTTCGGAATTGCTTATTCTAAAGAGGTGTTCACAATTTGCTTTTTAACTCCAACCGCGAACAATATTTTGTTTATATATTGGACCATAAACCTTATGTTATAGATTGTTTTGGACCGTGAACCATTGTGTGCATCATTTTGTGATTTAAACTTAAATCCCTTGACTTATATTGACTTGTATATTGAGTTATAAATGTATATTTTTCAATATAAGTGTTCATAACTTATAAATAAGTATGATTAACAAAGTATTATTCTGGGTATTTAGAGTTCTTATTGTATTATTGTTATGATGTTAATTTAGTTGCATACTCTTGTAGTTTAGACTTTTATTTGAACAAGTTTGATTTAGATAGATTTAAAATAACGGGTTGTAGCATTATACCCACGTTAGAGGGTTTTTTTTGTCCCGAGATTGTTTTTAAAGTTATACTCATGAACCAGGGAAAATATGTGGATACTTTTGTTTCATTTGATCTTCCTGTTCCCAAGTGAATTCAGGTCCTCGTTTGGCATTCCAGCGAGCCTTCACCCTAGGTATACAGCTTTGTTTTGTTCTTTTGATTCCCTATCCATGACTTCCACTGGTTCTTTTATGAAGTGTAGACTATCGTTTAACTCGATTTCGTCGAGTGGGATTACAAGAGTCTCATCGAACAGATACTTCTTGAGATTAGAGACGTGAAAAGTAGGATGAATGTTATTGAGTTCATGCGGTAGTTTGAGTTTATAAGCAACTGGACCAATTCTAGCAAGAATCTCGAATGGTCCGATGTAACTTGGATTTAGTTTTCCATGTTTTCTGAAACGTATCATTCCTTTCCAGGGTGAGACCTTTAACAAGACGCGATCGTCAACCTAGAATTCCAAGGATTTTCGTCGTTTGTCCGCATAACTCTTTTGTCTGTCTCTAGAAGCTTTCAATCGTTCCTGGATTTAGACAATCTTTTATGTGGTTTCTCGAATGATCTCGTGACCGGTTAGTGTACTGTCGGGCATTTGGTTCTTGGCTAGTTGTGTATCCCCCACTTCAGCCCATCACGTAGGAGATTTGCACTTACGACCATAAAGAGCTTCAAAGGGTGCAACTTTGATGCTAATGTGATAACTATTGTTGTAGGAGAATTCAGCTAGTGGTAAATGGGTATCCCAAGCTTTATCAAAATCTATCACAAGCCCTTAACATGTATTCTAGCATTTGTATTGCTATCTCGCTTTGCTCATCAGTCTGAGGATGGTACGTTGTACTCATGTCAAGATTGGTTCCCAAGGACTTTTGCAGTGATTGCTAAAACCGCAAGGTAAATCTACTATCTCATCCAGAGATAATAGATATTAGCACACCATGCAATCGTACTATCTCTTTAATATACGTCCTTGTTAACTTCTCCATTTTATAAGTTTCTTTTATTGGCAGGAAGTGTGCGGATTTGGTTAATTTGTCGATGATCACCCAAATGGTATCATTACCACCAGTTGTCCTGGGTAACTTGGTTATGAAATCCATTATAATCTACTCCCACTTCCGCTCAGGTATTTTTAGTTGTTGTAATAAACATGAGGCTTTTGATATTCTACCTTGACTTTGGCACAAATTAGGCACTTGCCCACATAGGTAGCAGTTTCAGCTTTCATGTTTGGCCACCAATAGAGTTTCTTAAGGTCCAGATACATCTTGTCTGAACCTGGATGAATGGAGTATCGAGTTTTATGGGCTTCGTTCACGACAACATCTCTGTAACCACCAAACTTCGGTGTCCAGATCCGATTTATGAGTTAACGAACTCCGTCACCCTTGATTTCCATGTTATTTCATTCCGCTCAATGCGTCACCCGTCAAGTTCTTAGGTTTCAAGGCTTCCAGCTGAGCCTCCTGATTTGTGTGGATAGGTGAGAATGGATGGTCATGGTCAAAGACTTTACTCGACGACCCGAGTACTTTTTCCGACTGAAGGCGTCTGCTACCACATTGTCTTTGTCGGGATGATAGCGAACTCACATTCGTAATCATTGACTAGCTCTACCCATCTTCATTTTCTCATGTTAAGTTCCTTCTGATCGAATATGTGTTGGAGGCTTTTGTGATCAGTAAAGACTGTGTATTTTGTACCATACAGGTAATGCCTCTATATCTTTAGAGCAAAGAACACTACTCTCAGTTTGAGGTTGTGTGTGGTATAATTGACTTCTTGTTTCTTAAGCTGTCTCGAGGCATATGATATGACCTTTCCTCGTTGCATAAGAACGCATCCTAGACCTTGCTTAGACGCATCGTAGTAAACTACAAAATCTTCCGTCCCCTCTGGGAGGGACAAGATCGATGCATTACAGAGGGCTTGCTTTAGTGTCTGGAAAGCAGTTTCTTGTTTCTCCTCCCAGTTGATGGTTACACCTTTCTGGGTCAAGGTGGTGAGTGGCTTCGCAATCTTTCAGAAGTTTTGAATGAATCTCATGTAGTAGCCAGCGAGACCTAGAAACTGATGAATTTATGTTGGCGTTCGTGTGATCGTCCAGTTTTCATTAGCCTTGATCTTGGAGGGGTCAACGTGTATCCCTTCCTTGCTGACTACATGACCAAGGAATTCCACCCTTCGAATCTAGAATTCATATTTTGAGAACTTCGCATACAATTTATCTGCCCTTAAGGTTTCCAAGACTTGTCGTAAGTGTTGGTTATGTTCTTCCTTACTTTTGGAATAGACTAGTATACCGTCAATGAAAAATATAACGAACTTGTCTAAGTAAGGTCGACACACACAGTTCATTGGGTCTATGAATACTCCAGGTGCATTTGTTAGACCAAAGGGCATCAATACAAATTCGTAGTGACTGTAGCGAGTTCTAAAAGAAGTTTTTTGAATATCAGCCTCCTGGACTCGTAACTGATGGTATCGTAATCTCAGGTCAATCTTGGAGATGAAACTAGCTCCTTGAAGTTGATCAAAAAATCATCAATTCAAAGTAAAGGGTATTGGTTTTTTATAGTAAGTTTATTTAATTCCCAATAGTCTATACACATGCAAAACGATTCCTCCTTCTTCTTTACGAACAAGACCACTGCTCCCCAAGGTGAGAAGCTTGGTCTAACGAAACATTTTCTAAGAATTTCATTTAACTGGCTGGATAGTTCCTGCATCTCTGATGGTGCAAGATGATACGGGGATTTAGCTACGGGGGTAGCTCCGAGAATCAAGTCGATTCGAAATTCGACTTGGCGTTCAGGAGGAAATCCTGAGAGATCTTTAGGGAATACATCAGGGAAATCATAGAATTTAGGGATATCGTTGATGATTTTCACTTCTTGTGTCTTATCAACCACGTGAGTTAAGAAGGCACATTAATATTTGCGAAGATACTTCTGGGAATTGACGCAAGAAATGATTTGAAGATTCAAACCAAGTTTGTCGCCATAGATAACGAGAGATTCGTTATTGGCAGATTAAGACAGATGGCTTTTTCATAACATAGGATATCAGCATGATGATGACTTAACCAATCCTTTCCTATGATAATGTCGAAGCTTTTAATCGAGATCGGAATAAGGTCAATTTGGATAGAATGGTTGTTTAGAGTAAGTGTGCATCTTATGTATATATTGTTTGTACTCTAAGTCTTCCTATTTTTCATCTCTACGGTAAATGTGTCTTTTAATATGAGGGGATTTTCTTTTAGTAGATGTTTGAATTTACGTCTCATGAAGCTTTTCTCTACACCACTATCAAAAAGAATGCATGCGTAAGAATTGTTAAGAAGAAACATAGTGGTCACCACTATCCAAAATTCTCCCCACTCCTCCATCATTCTTTATCTTTGGGCAGTCTCTCTTGAAATGCCCAATTTCACCACATTCATAGCAAGCTTGACTTATTCCCGCGATAGGGACTTGAGATATGAGTTGTGCTGGTGCTTTACAAAAACGGGTGGTGTGCCCCTTTCTGTTACAAAATCTGCAGTGCATTTCCCTACAAACTCCTGTGTGATGGAAGCTGCATTTATTACACTTCGGAAAAGTTCCAGCGTATCATGAAACGACCCAAAAACACGACCCAAAAATTTTCGTTTTTCCATATAATCAACACCATAATATAGGTATCATAACATAAAACATACGCGATGTATCCCCAAAACATAATAAAATATTGTGCGGAAAACTGTATCATAGTACATCAATCCAAAACATCAAGAGACATCCCCAGGATAAAAGCTATGCTGTGGTGTGTGCGATGCTGTCACCCCGAGCTCTTCCCTTTGCTTGCGGAAGTACCTGAAACCAAAACTGAAACTGTAAGCACGAAGCATAGTGAGCTCCCCCAAACTACCACATACCATACAAAAGCACATAAACACATATTGGGCCTTGCCCACTGCATCGGGCCGAAGCCCGGAAACTGCATCGGACCGAAGTCCGGAACTGACTGGGACCTTGTCCCCTGCATCGGACCGAAGTCCGGAACTAACTGCATCGGACCGAAGTCCGGAACTGACTGGGACCTTGTCCCCTGCATCGGACCGAAGTCCGGAACTAACTGCATCGGACCGAAGTCCGGAACTGACTGGGACCTTGTCCCCTGCATCGGACCGAAGTCCGGAACTAACTGCATCGGACCGAAGTCCGGAACTGTCTGACTGAACATGGCATCGCATAACACATCAACTAGCATAACACATATACGACATGCTACATCGGGCCGTGGCCCGGAACACATAGTACTTAACACATAAAACATAGCACACAAATCCTGTTCGAACCACGAAGGCATCGAACATACCAACTACTGCATCGGACCTAAATCCGGAAACTACTGCTAACTGAACGGGCCGGCATTGTGGCCTTAGATCCGTTCCTACTGGAAGGAAACTCACCTCGTAAGCTGGCTGCTGAGTGTGTGGCTCGGGAAGCTAACATCGGCTGCTCCTGAATCTCCTCGGCTACAAGTCCATAAACACACTCAATCAAATACTAAACACTACGCTTGGGGTAAAATGACTCTTTTACCCTCGGTCAAAGTCAATTATCTTTTGGGCTGACTCGCCGAGTTGGGCCACCCAACTCGCCGAGTCCCACTCTTACTTTTCACTCTTACTCACCGCTACTCGTCGAGTCTGGCATCGACTTGACGAGTACCCTCTTGATCCAAGAACTCAAACAATCTTCATCCGACTCGCCGAGTCGCATGAACAGACTCGACGAGTTGTTCTTGATTCCAAGAAGATTGCCTTGGACTCGCCGAGTTGTATGAACAAACTCGTCGAGTCCCTCCATCACTGAGTCTACTCTCAGCTCGCTGAATCCACTTCCTGACTCACCTCGACCACTCGACACTGATAAAACTGAAGGACTCGGGACTCGCGACCTGACTCGTCGAGTCGTTCTTCCGACTCGCCGAGTCGCCGCCATGCAACTGATTTTTACTTGATTTTGTTTGAATCCAATGCATACAATTGATAGATCTGAGTCCAATAAGCTTTTTTACCACGTAAAGTTTCCAACTTTACGTGCACAACCTCATGAATAAGGGAAATAAGTCTAAAAGATGCATAAAATGGGTAGATTTATGGTTATCATACAATATAACTCCAAAAAGACAGTAGATCTGGGCTCTACAACACCCCAACATTCAGATCCATAGATATATCGACTTAATAAGACGTTCATGCAAGTGTAAGGCTTGAAACAAGCACCAACTAGCTCTTAGGAGAGCTCTAACGGAAGTTTAAAGCACATAATAAGATGGAACTCCGAAAATACCTCAATAAACTCTGATTTGGCCTTGGATCTTTGCACTACAACCCTTCTCCTTGCTTCTTTCTTCTTCTCCTTCTTCACACCTTCACAAAGAGGGCACCAAAACACATATAAGCTCTTCAATGGAGGTTTGGGGCTCTATCACTGCGTTCTCAGGGTGAGGGAGGCGAGAATGGGGGCTATAAGGTGGTATAAATAGTGGGCAACCCAGGGATTTTAGGGTTTCACCCAGACAGATGGACTCGCCGAGTCGGGGATATGGACTCATCGAGTCCCCGGCTCACGCGTGCCCTCAGACGCGACCCTACTCGGCGAGTCAGGCTAGAACTCGCCGAGTCCCTCTTGAAAAACTCACTATAATTACCAATAAATCAACATACCGGGAACGGGTCGTTACAATTCTCCCCCACTTGTCTCAGACTTCGTCCTCGAAGTCTGCTACGGCTGGATCTGCAAATAACTCCAGGTAGTGCGCTCTCATCTCCTCCTCAGCCTCCCACGTCCATTCAGACCCCTTCTGGTGCTGCCACTGCACCTTGACTAGCTGAATTACCTTGTTCCTCAAGGTCTTGGTCTTCCGTTCCAGAATCACGACCGGCTTCTCGATATAATTTAGGCCGCTATCAACCTGAATGTCCCCTAAGGGAACGACTGTTGTCTCATCCACCAAACACTTCCTCAACTGCGACACGTGGAAGGTGTTGTGTATCAGACTAAGCTCCTCAGGAAGATCTAACCGATAAGCAACCCGACCCACCCGGGCCAAAACCCTGAAGGGACCAATAAATCTGGGGCCCAATTTGCCCCTCTTCCGGAACCTGATGACACCTTTCCAAGGTGAGACTTTCAGAAGAACCATATCTCCCACCTGGAACTCCAAGTCCGAACGCCTCCTGTCGGCGTAGCTCTTCTGCCGACTCTGCGCAGTCTGCAGCCTACTACGGACCTGCTGGATCAATTCCATCGTCTTGAGCACCACTTCGGTGCTCCCTATGACTCGCTGACCGACCTCGCCCCAACAAATCGGGGTCCTGCACTTCCTGCCGTATAACATCTCAAAAGGAGGTCGATCAATGCTCGCATGATAACTGTTGGTATACGAGAATTCCGCTAACGGAAGATACGTATCCCAACTGCCCCCAAAATCTAGAACACATGCCCTAAGCATGTCCTCGAGAGTCTGAATCGTCCTCTCGCTCTGCCCGTCAGTCTGGGGATGAAAAGCGGTGCTGAAATGGAGACGAGTACCCATCTCGTCGTGGAATCGCTTCCAGAATCTGGACGTGAAACGAACATCTCGGTCCGACACCACCGATACCGGAACTCCATGACGTGCCACAATCTCTCGCACATAGATATCGGCTAACTTTTCCGCCGATATACTCTCCTGAATCGGAATAAAATGGGCACTCTTCGTCAACCGATCCACTACTACCCATATCGAGTCCACCCCGCGTGCGGTCTTGGGGAGTTTGGTGACAAAATCCATGGTGATGTCCTCCCATTTCCACACGGGAATGTCTAACGGCTGCATCCTGCCGTGAGGTCTCTGGTGCTCCGCCTTGACCTTCCGACAGGTCAAACATCTCTCCACATACCAAGCGACATCTCGCTTCATGCAGGGCCACCAATAATCAGATCGAAGATCTCGATACATCTTCGTCGCTCCTGGGTGGATAGAAAACTGAGACTTATGAGCCTCGTCCATCAATACTTGCCGTACCCCACCCCAGTACGGTACCCATATCCTACCATGAAGTGTCAACAAACCCCGACTGTCGTAATCAAATGAAGCTACTCGGCCCACTATCCTCTCACACTTCTGCCTCTCTTCCTTGAGGCCCTCCATCTGAGCCTCCTTGATCCGCTCCAACAACGGAGTGATCACTGTCATCCTCATACACAGATCTCTGATAGGGGCCGTCGACACCTTGCGGCTCAGGGCGTCGGCCACCACATTGGCCTTCCCTGGATGATAAAGGATCTCACAGTCATAGTCCTTCAGCACGTCTAACCATCTCCTCTGTCTCATGTTCAAACTCGGCTGATCCATAAGATATCGCAAACTCTTGTGATCCGTGTAAATAGTACAGCGGACCCCATAAAGGTAATGCCTCCAAATCTTGAGGGCAAACACAACCGCCCCCAGCTCCAAATCGTGGGTAGGATAATTAGCCTCGTGAGGCTTCAACTGTCTCGAGGCATAAGCTACTACATGGCCTCGCTGCATCAATACTGCTCCCATACCTGTGATCGAAGCATCACAATAGACTACGAAATCCTCTACTCCCTCTGGCAAGGTAAGGATCGGAGCCTCACACAATCTCTGCCTGAGAGTCTCGAACGCCGCCTGCTGCTCAGGCCCCCAACGAAAAACCACCGACTTCTTGGTTAGTCGGGTGAGCGGCACTGCTATCTTCGAGAAGTCCTGAATAAATCTCCGATAATACCCTGCCAACCCCAGGAAGCTCCGAATCTCAGATGGAGACCTCGGGACCTCCCACTGCATCACGGCCTCAATCTTGGCCGGATCTACCAAAATACCCTTCTAGTTGACGAGATGACCAAGAAACTGCACCTCGCGCAACCAGAACTCACACTTGGAGAACTTTGCGAAAAGTCTCTCCCTCCTCAAAGTCTCCAACACCTCCCGCAGGTGCTCCTCGTGCTGCCCCTGTGTCTTGGAATACACCAAGATGTCATCTATAAACACTATCACCGACCGATCCAGCATCGGTCTGCACACGTGGTTCATGAGATCCATGAATGCCGCTGGGGCATTGGTGAGCCCAATTGGCATCACCACGAACTCATAATGACCATACCGGGTCCTGAAAACAGTCTTCTGTACATCCTCATCTCTAACCTTCATCTGATGATAACCGGAGCGTAGATCGATCTTGGAGAACCAAGACGCTCCCTGAAGCTGATCAAACAAGTCACCTATCCTCGGAAGTGGGTAACGGTTCTTCACCGTTACTTTGTTCAACTCCCGATAATCAATGCACATACGATGCGACCCATCCTTCTTCCTCACAAATAAGATCGGCGCTCCCCAAGGCGAACTGCTCGGCCGAATGAAACCCTTGTCTAACAGCTCCTGAAGCTGTGTAGACAACTCCTGCATCTCAGGGGGAGCAAGTCGATACGGTGCTTTGGCTATCGGAGCCGCACCAGGAACTAGGTCGATCCTGAACTCAACCTGCCTCTCTGGAGGTATCCCCAGCAAATCCTCGGGAAACACATCCGGGTAGTCACGAACAACAGGAACATCATCAATCGCCGTCTTGCCCTTCTCCCGGGCATCCAAGACGTAAGCTACAAAACCGGCGCAACCCTGCTGAACATAGCGCCTCGCCCTCGCGGTGGAACAAAAGATCGGTCCTCGCTGGGGCCTCTCGCCCTGAATCACTATCTCTCCCCCACTGGGAGTGCGAACCCTCACTAGCTGTAGCTCACAATCAATCACCGCCCCATTGGGGCTCAGCCAATCCATGCCCACAATAACTTTATTCCCACGCAGGGGAATAGGAACCAGGTCCACTGAAAACTGCTCATCAAATATCTGAAGGGAACACCCTCTATGTACTCTGCCGACCCTCACGGTCCTATCATCTGCTATCTCAACCTCTAGTGGACAATCCAACTCCCCTGGAGCTCTGCTAAATCTCTTGCTAAGCGCAAGCGATACAAATGATCGGGTAGCCCCCGAATCGAACAATACCAAAGCAGGGATGTCGTTCACCGAGAACGACCCTAAATAAAACATATCATCAAGTAATATTCAAACGATATAATAACAATTAAAGATGAAGGAAAGATTCATACCCGTCACCACATCAGGAGTCGCTCGCGCCTCCTCTGCTGTCATCTGAAATGCCCTGCTCTTCGCCACCGGCGCATCAGCTCGGCCCTGCCGGCCATCCGTAATCCTCAGGGTGGCAGGGGCAGGTGCAACCACCTTCCCTGCTGCAGCTAAACTGGGACACTGGGACCTTTTGTGTCCCCTATGACTGCACTGAAAGCAAATCAGATCTGATGCTGTAACCGTAGTAGCAGGGGCCGTACAATCCCTACTCAAATGCCCAGTCCGACCGCACTTGTAGCAACCGGAACTCCCTGCCTTGCACGCCCCCTCGTGAAATCTCCCACACTTGCCACACCGACCGTGGCTCTGCTGACCCCTAAACCTGTGATCTGAAACCTTGGGCTTTTTGCCCACACTGCCTAAACCCGAAACCGCCTCCGGTTTCCTCTTCTTCTACATCTCGAGATCAATCTCTCTCTCTGGCTCTAGCAATCATGTCGTCCAGCGTTTTACAACTGGACCGGCTCACAAACATGCGAATGTCACTCCGCAGCATCTCATGATAACGGGCCTTCTTCATCTCCTCATCGGCTGCATACTGAGGAACAAGAAGGGCCCTCTCCCTGAACTTGGCGGTGATCTCCGCCACTGTCTCGGTAGTCTGGGTAAGATCCTGGAACTCCCTAGCTAACTGTTGCACCTCGATGACTGGTGCAAACTCCGCTCTGAACCTGGTAGAGAAATCAGCCCAGGTCATGGCGTCCAGTGCCGCATCATCCCCGATGGCATGTCCGACCTCCTCCCACCAGTCTCGTGCCCTGTCCTTCAGAAGACAGGACGCCAATCTGACCTTGTCCCCCTCGGGACATCTGCTAGTGCGGAATGCGTTGGCCACATCCGCCAACCACCTGGTACTCGCTATGGGGTCCCGTGCCCCATGATAGTCAGGAGCCCCGCATGCCCTGAACTCCCTGAACGTAAGTGTGCGCGACCCCATCACGGCTGCCATCTCGGCACGGAAAGTACTCAACCTCTCATCCATCAGCTCTAAAATACCCTCCTTGATCGAACCGAAGATCACAGGAGTCTGCTCTAGTATGATGCGGGTAACCTCAGAAGAAAGGAACTCCTTAGTCTGCTCATCCATCTGCCCGGCCTCCGGGCCTGATCCCGATCCTGATCCCCCTCCGGTATCTGAACTGCCGGCTGCTGGCCTCGGACGCAAAACTACCATTCTGAAACATATCATAGCAACATCAGAACACTGAAATATCTCAAGGGATCATGATACTACTACTAGCTTCCTGGTCTTGTCTTGGCCTTCCTTAATTCGAGTACGGATCCTCTGCTTTCAGTAGTATGGCCCCCTACTACCTTCCACATCTATCCGTACTTTCCTCAAGAACTGCCTTGACTCCACCAAGTCACTTCTGCTACTGCCATTCTCTGCTACTCTCATCCTAGGCTTGCCCTAGGGAAACTTCAAGCTCAACGCGACTGGTCCTCAGCTGCTGTAGGTCTCCTCATAATTCCAGTTAGCCACCACCTAAACACCATCACATGTGATGAGGATCAGATAATCCTTCAAGTAAAAGATCCGTCCCTACAACGGTTGGACTCAAACAAGAGCTGCGCAGTAGAGCCAGTTCCAGCACTTTGGGATTATTCAAACCTGATCACATGTGGTGTGACGTGTTCACCTAATGGCTAACTCCCACTACTCAGAACCCCACTACGCACTAAGCAAGAAGCATTCGGACACGGGAAATAGACTCAGGCAAAACTATTCTTATAACAAGAAATTGCACTAGCATAGGATGCTAAGCTCCTACTATCAGGCATAACCTAAACAGGCTATCCTACTGCTGTCTACTCAATTCTAGCATGCAATACTCATAAAGCTGTAACACATAAGCAGGCACATAAGGCATTCTCCTAGATCCTTAGCCTTATACTAGCATGCTGTTCTACTGAAACTGAAACTGAACAAATAACTTGTATGGGTAATTTGGGAGTACTTACTTGAGCTCGGCTGACCGCATGCACACACCTCTATCTTGTTAAAAACAATTCTTTCTTTCCAAGTGCTTTCAAAATTCTTTTTGTAAAACATTTTTATTTTACTAAAATCTTTTATTTCCCTTAGTTTGAGTTCAGATACACCCGGAAGTGTATCCGAATCCCTCAAACCAGGGCTCTGATACCAACTTGAAACGACCCAAAAACACGACCCAAAAATTTTCGTTTTTCCATATAATCAACACCATAATATAGGTATCATAACATAAAACATACGCGATGTATCCCCAAAACATAATAAAATATTGTGCGGAAAACTGTATCATAGTACATCAATCCAAAACATCAAGAGACATCCCCAGGATAAAAGCTATGCTGTGGTGTGTGCGATGCTGTCACCC
Organism: Lactuca saligna; assembly: GCF_052625555.1. Classification (NCBI taxonomy): domain Eukaryota; kingdom Viridiplantae; phylum Streptophyta; class Magnoliopsida; order Asterales; family Asteraceae; genus Lactuca; species Lactuca saligna. The sequence continues at coordinate 291,732,681 of NC_136421.1, forward strand.
CGAGCTCTTCCCTTTGCTTGCGGAAGTACCTAAAACCAAAACTGAAACTGTAAGCACGAAGCTTAGTGAGCTCCCCCAAACTACCACATACCATACAAAAGCACATAAACACATATTGGGCCTTGCCCACTGCATCGGGCCGAAGCCCGGAAACTGCATCGGACCGAAGTCCGGAACTGACTGGGACCTTGTCCCCTGCATCGGACCGAAGTTCGGAACTAACTGCATCGGACCGAAGTCCGGAACTGACTGGGACCTTGTCCCCTGCATCGGACCGAAGTCCGGAACTAACTGCATCGGACCGAAGTCCGGAATTGACTGGGACCTTGTCCCCTGCATCGGACCGAAGTCCGAAACTAACTGCATCGGACCGAAGTCCGGAACTGTCTGACTGAACATGGCATCGCATAACACATCAACTAGCATAACACCTATACGACATGCTACATCGGGCCGTGGCCCGGAACACATAGTACTTAACACATAAAACATAGCACACAAATCCTGTTCGAACCACGAAGGCATCGAACATACCAACTACTGCATCGGACCTAAATCCGGAAACTACTGCTAACTGAACGGGCCGTCATTGTGGCCTTAGACCCGTTCCTACTGGAAGGAAACTCACCTCGTAAGCTGGCTGCTGAGTGTGTGGCTCGGGAAGCTAACGGCGGCTGCTCCTGAATCTCCTCGGCTACAAGTCCATAAACACACTCAATCAAATACTAAACACTACGCTTGGGGTAAAATGACTCTTTTACCCTCGGTTAAAGTCAATTATCTTTTGGGCTGACTCGCCGAGTTGGGCCACCCAACTCGCCGAGTCCCACTCTTACTTTTCACTCTTACTCACCGCTACTCGTCGAGTCTGGCATTGACTTGACGAGTACCCTCTTGATCCAAGAACTCAGACAATCTTCATCCGACTCGCCGAGTCGCATGAACAGACTCGACGAGTTGTTCTTGATTCCAAGAAGATTGCCTTGGACTCGCCGAGTTGTATGAACAAACTCATCGAGTCCCTCTATCACTGAGTCTACTCTCAGCTCGCTGAGTCCACTTCCTGACTCACCTCGACCACTCGACACTGATAAAACTGAAGGACTCGGGACTCGCGACCCGACTCGTCGAGTCGTTCTTCCGACTCGCCGAGTCGCCGCCATGCAACTGATTTTTACTTGATTTTGTTTGAATCCAATGCATACAATTGATAGATCTGAGTCCAATAAGCTTTTTTACCACGTAAAGTTTCCAACTTTACGTGCACAACCTCATGAATAAGGGAAATAAGGCTAAAAGATGCATAAAATGGGTAGATCTATGGTTATCATACAATATAACTCCAAAAGGACAGTAGATCTGGGCTCTACAACACCCCAACATTCAGATCCATAGATATATCGACTTAATAAGACGTTCATGCAAGTGTAAGGCTTGAAACAAGCACCAACTAGCTCTTAGGAGAGCTCTAACGGAAGTTTAAAGCACATAATAAGATGGAACTCCGAAAATACCTCAATAAACTCTGATTTGGCCTTGGATCTTTGCACTACAACCCTTCTCCTTGCTTCTTTCTTCTTCTCCTTCTTCACACCTTCACAAAGAGGGCACCAAAACACATATAAGCTCTTCAATGGAGGTTTCGGGCTCTATCACTGCGTTCTCAGGGTGAGGGAGGCGAGAATGGGGGCTATAAGGTGGTATAAATAGTGGGCAACCCAGGGATTTTAGGGTTTCACCCAGACAGATGGACTCGCCGAGTCGGGGATATGGACTCGTCGAGTCCCCGGCTCACGCGTGCCCTCAGACGCGACCCTACTCGGCGAGTCAGGCTAGAACTCGCCGAGTCCCTCTTGAAAAACTCACTATAATTACCAATAAATCAACATACCGGGAACGGGTCGTTACATATCAACTTAGGATTTTTGAAGTAGCAGAAACTATGGTAGGAATAGGAGTAGGAACAGCAGCCGGAACAATAGCAGCATGTATAACGCCCATAGATCAGGGCTAGTCAATTTAGAGACGATAGGGGTCAAAAATGGATTTTTGATGAAAGATTATTTAGAATTAATAATCTTAACTAAGTTATAGTATATGTTACAAGGTTTCCGTGCATATAAAGAACGCCGAAATCCGAGTTATAACGAAGAAGTTATGACCTGCCGAAGTTTCGCGACAGAACCGGCACGACGCTGAATGACGTAAAAAGTGAATTTACGTTAGGGTGATATTTAGCCTTAGCAATCTAAATGAAAGTCATAGAGTTAGTTAAAACATGAGCGTGTATAAAAAGAACGTCCAAATCTGACTTCGTATGAGGAAGTTATGATTTTTTGAAGTTTCGACTTAGCGGTATGCAGCCAGAATACTCGATTTGAGATCGAGCGGTTTTTTGCTGAAACAATATAAATAAGAATCTAAGATCTCATTAATTGTAATAAAACGATAAAAAGATAGGCGAAAACGGACGTCGGATGAAGAAGTTATGAATTTATAACGGAATTTTCCTGTCACGGCCTACGAAAAATAAATAATAAAAATAAATTAAAAATTAGCCGACGGAGTCTAAACTAAAGTTGTAGATCGTGGTCTCACCTACGCGGGGATATAAAGAACGTTGAAAACGGAGCTCGTATGAGGAACATATGAATTTTTGAAGTTTATTAAATAATTAAAGTATTTAAATTAAATAAAAATTCGGATATTATCCAAAAGGGGGGGGGGGGGGGGGGGGGGGGAGTCACTGGGCTTATCCACATTACGCCCAGCGCAATGTAGATTTACGCCCAGCGTAAATGAGCTTCCACCCCCCTATAAAACGGTGTCGAGGGTAACCGACTTCTTTGCTCATTTCTTTCCGTTTTCTCCCGTTTTTGCATCGTTTTTCGTGCAAGAAACATCCGGAAGCCCCGATATCATTCCCGAGCCTCGAAGCAAGTCCCGAGGCCCCGAAGATCCCGATAAGTGTGATTCCCGAGCCAAAGCTCTGTCCGCGAGGAGCCCGGTTTTTGTGAAGATCTTCCAGATCTACCGAAGAATACTACTTCTACAAGTCGTAGTGCTGTCCGATCATCTTCTAATCAAGTGAGTGTGTAGTTACTTTCTTCTAACGCATAATTATGAAGTATTTTATACGAAATATGTGTTATGTGTATAATTTTGTTGTTATGTGTGTGAATGTATATTCACTTTCTTCTATCTCATAGATCTGATATATTCTCTATGAAATACATGTTATGTGGGTATGTCTCATCTGTTATGTGGAATAGGTATTGAATGAGAATGTTATACAGGTTTTAAACTATGTATAAAAATATATATTTTTATTTACTAATATGTTGGGTAGAACATGGGTAGATAGTTGATGTGTGATAAACAGATGAGAGGCCCCGATGTTGTTGTTGATCTAGTTATTCAGCGAGTATGGATTAGACCAAGAGGTTAGTTTTAGATTCGGGAGTATGGATCAGGTAAAGAGATAAAACTTGTTATTAGTCCGGGAGTATGGATTAATACTAAGTTAACTGTCCCTAGTCCGGGAGTATGGATTGGGCACAGTTATTAATCCGGGAGTATGGATCAAATCAGGATTAGGGTATAGTTAATTGTCCTTATTCCGGGAGTATGGATTGGGTACAGTTATTGATCCGGGAGTATGGATCAGATCAGGAGGTTAGTTTTAGATTCGTGAGTATGGATCAAGGGGAAAAGGGTTAGTTTTAGATCCGTGAGTATGGATCGGGTGAAGATAATAGTTTTAGATCTGTGAGTAGGGATCGGGTAAAGAGGAAAATTTTAGATACGAGAGTTTAGATCGTGTCGTTGTGAGGATCGATGGGGTGGGATAAGAGTTGCCTTTATATGGTGAAATTGTACAAGTTTGAATGTTCTATATTTAAAAATATATGATATAACATTGTGGGATGAAAACCCTATATGCTCACCAGGCTCCCAAGCCTGACCCACTCAGTTTTCTTTGTATCACATGTATTAATACGAAGACATATTTCACAGAGAGATTTAAAGGAGATATAAATCAATTGTGTAATTAAATGAAAGTTCTGTTTATGCTTATATGTCTGTATCGGAACATGACATCCCAAGGTTTTATTATTAAATGAAAATACATTCTCTTTGAGAAATGTTTTGATAAATTATGATCATATCTTGTTTTGGGAACAAATTCCGCAACTGTTTTCTTTAAAAGAGTACTCTGATTTTAAGAACAAGCATAAACAAATTGGTCTTTTCTGGCCGAGAAATTGGGGATGTCATAGTTGGTATCAGAGCATTAGTTTAAGCGAACTAGGAATTTGTAGGAAATTTCTAGACTTAAACTTAGAATGCTAAGTAATGATTGTGAGGAGTGTGTCTAAAATATGTTAGGTAGTACACCTAAATTGACACAAGCACTAGTTTATTTTAGGAATGATGCCTAAAAATCTTTTATGTGCTAAATGTTTTGTGTGATAGCTATATTGGTGCTATTATTTGTTCGGATCTACGGTCTGTTGCCGACCGGATCTGGAAACCTTATGTGTTTAGGATTCTAAGCGTATGGCTACGATATTAGAACTAGCATGTAAACGTTTCGGGTGATAAGGAGATTTATACGCTTATCGTAATTAAAGCTTTTTTATCTTAAAATTCTCGCTTGGTACACCGAATGACAGCTTGGATGTACAAGGGGTCATGGTGAAGACTCGTAGAGAAATTGAGTAAATAGAGGAAATGAAGAAGGCTTATGATAGTGGATGACACCTATCATAAGATATCGTAAGAATGGTATCTTGCCTTTAGAGTATGTCTTATGAAATAAAAGTACGTTTAGAGGAGTACGGTACGTCTAAAGTACACCTTCGATTGGCAGGATGATGGGACGATTGGTGAAATTCTTGAAGTTGTCTCATCGTTTGATATTTTCATCACTAATCGAGTTGAAGTAGAGTTGATGATTGAAGATTGAGCAATGAAGAAGTCCTAGTAGAGTCTAGGGAAATTGTTTATGATTACTTGGACACATTCGTATGTGTTAAACTGTTTTCTGATTTTCTTGTATGGTGACTTTGTCGACTGTGGGACAATACTTGGGACGGGTATGAGTAGGTGTGAAAGGTAGTAGATGCATATACTACCGGAAGCACAGGACTCGTACTTGGATCAGGGAAAGTCACAAGGTTACCAAAAACCTAGTAATTGATTCCACTTTATTCTGGTATGTCATTACCATTGTTTCGGTAATGACTAGTAATATGGTTCTTATTCCGACCCTAGTGGTCATATTTAAATTTGAGTTCGACTACGAGGAGTATGTTACGTGGTCTAAAGGACCAAGTTAGATGTAACATCTGACTTAAGTCAGAAGGTTGAAGTTAATGCGATTGATAGTGTCGCGCTCGTTGTTAAAAGAAGTTTGCAGGTAGAAATGCTACATGCTAAAATGTGATTATATTACATTAGAATATGAAGAAAGGTATATTCTATCCTGGAATTTAACTTCATTAAAGAACGAGTCTAAGCGTTGCATCATGCGATGAGAGATCAGTAGAGCACGACCCATCGGTTTGTTACAATAGATAAATGAAAGTAATTATCCTGAGAAGAAGAAGGAGTCCACAATAAGGACTTATTTGGTAACTTGAAGGTTACGATTGAAAGTACAACATAGTATTATAAGCAGATGCAAGATTGGGCATCTTCTGCGATCAACAAAGCCATAAAGTTAAATACTCTTTCGAGGAAACATAGAAGTTATGGTTATTACCTAGGATGAATAAATAATGTGTGGAATTATTATGCAAGTCCTATTTTCGTTGATGATTCCGGGATGTAATCATCCTAAGGGGGAGATAATTGTAACGCCCGTAGATCCGGGCTACTCAATTTAGAGACGATAGGGGTCAAAAATGGATTTTTGATGAAAGATTATTTAGAATTAATAATCTTAACTAAGTTATAGTATATGTTACAAGGTTTCCGTGCATATAAAGAATGCCGAAATCCGAGTTATAACGAAAAAGTTATGACGTGTCGAAGTTTCGCGACAGAACCGGCACGACGCAGAATGACGTAAAAAGTGAATTTACGTTAGAGTGATATTTAGCCTTAGAAATCTAAAAGAAAGTCGTAGAGTTAGTTAAAACATGAGCGTGTTTAAAAAGAACGTCCAAATCTGACTTCGTATGAGGAAGTTGTGATTTTTCGAAGTTTCGACTTAGTGGTGTGCAGCCCAAATACTCGATTTGAAATCGAGCGGTTTTTTGCTGAAACAATATAAATGAGAATCGAAGATCTCATTAATTGTAGTAAAACGATAAAAAGATAGGCGAAAACAGACGTCGGATGAAGAAGTTATGAATTTATAACGGAATTTTCCTGTCCCGGCATACGAAAAATAAATAATAAAAATAAATTCAAAATTAGCCGACGGAGTCTAAACAAAAGTTGTAGATCGTGATCTCACCTACGTGAGGATATAAAGAACGTCGAAAACGGAGCTCGTAGGAGGAAGATATGAATTTTTGAAGTTTATAAAATAATTAAAGTTTTTAAATTAAATAAAAATTCGGATATTATCCAAAAGGGAGAGGGGGGGGGGGGGGGGGGGGGGGAGTCACCGGGCTTATCCACATTACGCCCAGCGTAATGTAGATTCACACCCAGCGTAAATGAGCTTCCAGCCCCCTATAAAAGGGTGTCGAGGGCAACCAACTTCTTTGCTCATTTTTTTTTCAGTTTTCTCATGTTTTTGCATCGTTTTTCGTGCAAGAAACATTCCGAAGCCCCGTTATCATTCCCGAGCCCCGAAGCAAGTCCCGAGGCCCCAAAGATCCCGAGAAGTGTGATTCCCGAGCCGAAGCTCTGCCCGCGAGGAGCCCGGTTTTTGTGAAGATCTTCCAGATCTACCGAAGAATACTACTTCTACAAATCGTAGTGCTGTCCGATCATCTTCTAATCAAGTGAGTGTGTGGTTAATTTCTTCTAACGCATAATTATGAAGTATTTTATACGAAATACGTGTTATGTGTATAATTTTGTTGTTATGTGTGTGAATGTATATTCACTTTCTTCTATCTCATAGATCTGATTTATTCTCTATGAAATACGTGTTATGTGGGTATGCCTCATCTGTTATGTGGAATAGGTATTGAATGAGAATGTTATACATGTTTTAAACTATGTATAAAAATATATATTTTTATTTACTAATATTTTGGGTAGAACATGGGTAGATATTTGATGTGTGATAAACAGGTGAGAGGCCCCGATGTTGTTGTTGTTGATCTAGTTATTCAGCGAGTATGGATTAGACCAAGAGCTTAGTTTTAGATCCGGGAGTATGGATCAGGTAAAGAGATAAAACTTGTTATTAGTCCGGGAGTATGGATTAAGACTAAGTTAATTGTCCCTAGTATGGGAGTATGGATTGGGCACAATTATTGGTCCGGGAGTATGGATCAGATCAGAATTAGGGTATAGTTAATTGTCCTTATTCCGGGAGTATGGATTGGGTACAATTATTGATCTGGGAGTATGGATCAGATCAGGAGGTTAGTTTTAGATACGTGAGTATGGATCAAGGGGAAAAGGGTTAGTTTTAGATCCGTGAGTATGGATCGGGTGAAGATAATAGTTTTAGATCTGTGAGTAGGGATCGGGTAAAGAGGAAAATTTTAGATACGAGAGTTTAGATCGTATCGTTGTGAGGATCGATGGGGTGGAATAAGAGTTGCCTTTATATGGTGAAATTGTACAAGTTTGAATGTTCTATATTTATAAATATATGATATAACATTGTGGGATGAAAAACCTATATGCTCACCAGGCTCCCAAGCCTGACCCACTCAGTTTTCTTTGTATCACAGGTATTAATACGAAGACATATTTCATAGAGAGATTTAAAGGAGATATAAATCAATTGTGTAATTAAATGTAAGTTCTGTTTATGCTTATATGTCTATATCGGAACATGACATCCCGAGGTTTTATTATTAAATGAAAATACATTGTCTTCGAGAAATGTTTTGATAAATTATTATCATATCTTGTTTTGGGAACAAATTCCGCAACTGTTTTCTTTAAAAGAGTACTCTGATTTTAAAAACAAGCATAAACAAATTGGTCTTTTCTGGCCGAGATATTGGGGATGTCACAGCATGAACTGCCACTATTTTATGTATCTTTGAGGGCTCTTGTGACGTTTGCCCCTTTCGTTTGTTCCTGGACTTCTTTTTGTTGTCTCCTTCTTTGGTTTTTCAGAAACAGTTGGCATGGAGCCCTGATGAACTCCATGATCTACTAGTGTCTGTGTCAAATGTTTGGCACTATCAACAGTAAGGGGATTGGCAACTATAACATTTCCTTGAGCCGGGGGAGTTAACTCCCAGATATACCTCTCCTCCTTTTTACTCTTCGAGGTGACCATCTCGGGACACAATAGAACCAGGTCACTGAATCTGGCAGTATATGCAGCAATATCGAAGTCCTTCATCGATAGACTCCAGATTTCATGCTCTAACTTTTGTATTTCACCCCTGGGATAATATTCTGCCAGCATCAGAACTTTTAAATCTTCCTAGCCCATGGCATTGGTAACCAAGATAGATAATGATTTAACATAGCCGTTCCACCAGGAAATGGATCTATCTAAGAAGATTCATGCTGCAAAATTTACTTTGCTTGCTTCAAGGGAAGCACATATTTCAAACACTGATTCGGTTTTCTTGAACCAACGTGTCAGAGTAATGACACCTCGAGTGCCATCAAAGAATTTTGGTTTTGCATTCGTGAAATCTTTATATGAACACTCCCGAGGGTGTCCAAGACTTTCCCCATGATTATAGTTATGGGACCACTGCCAGCTCCACTAGTACCACTGGCGTTAATTTGCGTCTTGGCAGCAACCACAACGATAGTTACTGCCGCTTGAAAGACAGCGACATCATACTGTAGAGTTGGTGGTGGTGGATTTGTTGGATTTTTGTTCTTTCTGTTGGACTTTCTTGGAGGCATCTTTCTCTAAAATGATTTAAGAGAAAAATGATGATAAATCCTCTATAGTGGTTACGAGTCAGGTGATTTACAACAGGAGTTTACTAATATAAGTAAACAATTGTAATGAAAGTTATGGTCTCTAATGAATTTGTATAACGTAATTGTAACGCCCCGTTCCTGGTATGTAGTTATTTTGATTAAATGTTTGGAAGAGCTACTCGGCGATTTGTAGCCCTAACTCGCCGAGTGGATGTCGAGTTGGATGCGGGCTTTAAGTGATCTACTCGGCGAGTCCACGCCTGGACTCGGTGAGTAGGCCAGTCAGGAAGGGACCCTAATCCTTAGGGTTTGCACCTTATTTAAAAGTCCTTATAGCCCCATCTCATCCTCCATCACCCTCAGAGCATTCCTTATCGAAACCCTAGCCTCCATTGGTAAGTTTGAGTGATTGTTGCCTTGTGAAGGGACTTTTGGTGCACATTGGAGCAAGTGGAAGAAGGGAGAGGTTGAAGAGGTCAAGGAAGGGGACTTAGATCCAGAACATATTCGTTTGTGATCATCCATTATGGTAATAAATTTTCCATCTTGATTATTGATCTATTAGATCTTGTTTGTCCCTAAATTGTTGCTTTTAAGCCCTAAAACCTCAAATCCTTTGTATAGAAACCTTATGGTTGGGTTATACTTCAGATCTAGACTCTCATTACCTTCTAGAAGTGTTAAGTTTCAGTCATATTGGTGATTAAGGTCCCTCTTGAGCTTAGAACCCCATTAAGAGCTTAGTTTGGACATTTGAAGCCCATAAAGCTATGCATGCACGTAAAGTTTGCAACTTTACGTGATAAGCATGCCCTAGAAGCCTATATCTGTGGTTTGGAGCCGCTGCATAGCTCAAATCAGGTCTGTATGGAAAAAGGACTAAATGAACCCGGTGAGTAGAACGTTGGACTCGGTGAGTCCTATGAAGATTGCCTTAGACTCAATGAGTTGTTCTTCAACTCGGCGAGTCGGATGAACTTGGACTCAATATGTGTGCATCGAAGAAGAACGCGTTGAGTCTTCGCTAAGCTCGACGAGTAGAAAAGGGTATAAAACTAGAACAGATGGAAGGGACTCGGCGAGTTGGCGAGCCAACTCGACGAGTCCGGTCAACCAGGAAGTTGACTTTAACCAGGGGGTAAAATAGTCATTTTACCCTAAGATTAGTTTTCAACATTTGAGTTAGTGTTTATGGAAATTGTAGCCGGGGAGTTCCGGTTCAGCAGTCAGGCGCTCAGCAAGCAGACTTTCAGCAGCTACTTCGAGGTGTGTTACCTTCTACTAGGAGTGGGTCTAAGGCCACAATGCCGGCCTACTAGTAGGAATTGTATGATTAGATGTTTGTCTCTGTGATATTCATCTAGGGTTGCTACCACCTGTGTTATGTTTATGTGTTTATATGATATGATGCTATGTGCTAGTGATAGTAGGGGAGATAGTCCCTAGGTTACCGGTCGAAAGGGCCGAAGGGCAAGTCATGCCCAGCCATGCTATATTGATTATGTGATACGTGTTATGTGGTAGTGGTAGGGGTGAAATAGTCCCTAGCATCCGGTCGAAAGGACCGAAGGGGAGACCAACACCCAGAATGCTAGTCAGTATCCGGTCGAGAGGTCCGTAGGGGTAGGTCGGGCACCTAGATATGCCTGAAAATATTAGTATGTTATGTGGTTATTTGGTATGCAGTACGATGAGGGAACTCACTAAGCTTCCTGCTTAAGGTTTTAGTTGTTGTTTCAGGTACCTCTTCAGCCAAGGGGAAGGAGCTGGCGCGGTAGCGTCATATCACACACACGCTCTTGTTTTTCCGCACTATGAGACATTCTGGGATTTGTACTATGATATTATTATGATTTACGTTCTGGTTTGCATATGCGAGGCATGTTTTATTGAATGATATGGTCGAATGATATTTTGTTACAAACGCTTTGCAAAATACTTAATTAAAAATGAAATTTTTGGCCCATAATTTTTGGGATGTTACAAGTTGGTATCAGAGCCCTAGTTTGAGGGATTCGGACACACCTTCAGGGGTGTCTGAACTCAAATCAAGGGATTAAAAAAACATTGAAAAAGAAAAATGTTTTCTAAAAGGTTAAGTAAAGAGTTTTAAGAAGGAACAAAGTGTGTGATGTGCACGACCGGCCGAGCTTAAGTAAGTATTCCCCAATGTACCCATACAAGTTTATGTTTGTTTATCAGTTTCAGTAGAACAGCATGCTAGAATATGACCAAGGATCTAGGAGTGATGCCTTATGTGCCTGCTTTATGCGCTTCAGTATATGAAAATTGCATGCTAGGATTGAGTAGATAGCAGTAGGATAGGTTGTTTAGGTTATGCCTGATAACATGAGCTTAGCATTGTATGCTAGTACAGTTTCCCCATTATGAGGATAGAATTGCTTGAGTAGTCTCCTATGTATGAATGCTGATTGCTTTGTGCTTTGTGGGACTCTATGTGATGGGAGTTAGCCATTAGGTGAATGCGTCACGTCACATGCGAACAGGGTTGAATAATCTCAAAGTGCTAGACTTGGCCCTATTGCGCAGCTCTTGTCTGAGTCTAACTGTTGTAGGGACGAGCCTTTTACTTGAAGGATTATCTGAGCCTCGCTGCATGTGATGGTATTCAAGTGATGGCTAATTGGCATCACAAGGAGGTTTTCAGTAGCTGAGAACTGGATCGGGTATAGTCAGAGAATTCCCTAGGGAAAGCCTAGGATGGGAGTAGTAGAGATTATTAGTAGTAATAGTGACTTGGTGGAGTCAAGGCAGTACTTGAGGAAAGTACGGATAGATGTGGAAGGTAGTATGGGCCCGTACTACTGGAAGCAGAGGATCCGTACTCGAATCAAGGAAAGCTGAGATGAGATCAGGAAACTTGTGGTAGTAGTGATTCCTCGAGATATATCAGTGTTCCTGACGTTTATTATGTTGTGTTTCAGAATGGTGGTATTACGCCCTAGACCAGCAGTTGGCAGTTCAGGAGAGGGATCGGGTTCGGGATCAGGTTCTGAGCCGGTGGATGAGGGGCTACGCGATTTCATCACGTCAGAGATCACCAGGGGCATCCATGAGTCGACCCCCATTATCTTCGGGTCGATCAAGGAAGGGATAGTTGAGCTGATGGAGGATCACATCCGGGCATTCAGGAGCGACAGGGCATCTGGCCATTTGGGATCTCGCACACTGTCCTTTAAGGACTTCTGGGGCAGTGGTGCGCCAGATTTTCACGGGGCGAAGGATCCCATAGCTGCCAAGCGATGGATTTCAGACATTGAGTCTGCACAGTTGACTAGCTTCTACCCTGAGGGGTCGAAGGTGAGATTTGTAGCAGGATTTTTAAGGGATCGAGCTAGGGATTGGTGGGAGTCCATTGATGACTCTTTGGGAGCCTCGGCTGTCGAGGCTATGACCTGGTCGGACTTCGTGACCAGGTTCAGAGCAGAGTTTGCACCAGCTGTTGAGCTTCAGCAGCTGGCCAGAGAGTTTTAAATATGAGGCAGACGACAGAGACTGTGGCAGAGATCACCGCCAAGTTCCAGGAAATGGCATTGTTGGTGCCCCAGTACGCGGGTGATGAGGATATGAGGAGGACTCGCTATCATGACATGTTACGAGCTGATATTCAGGAGCATGTCAGTTTTTCATCTTGCCCTACTCTGGACTCTATGATTGCCAGGGCAAGGGAGAGGGAGATAGATCTGGATCACATCTGGAAGAGGAAGGAGGAAGAGGGTCATGTTATGGGGGATTCGAGGGAAGAAGCCCAAGGGACCAGATGTGGGGCCGAAAGGCCAACAGGGGTGGGGTCGCTGCAGGAAATACGGCAAGGTGCACGAGGGAGCGTGCAAGTTGGGATCGTCGGGCTGCTATAAGTGCGGCAAGTCAGGGCACTTTAGTAGGGATTATACCGCCCTTGCACCTGTGATACAGACTTTTGAGTTGCTATGTTTCCATTGCAACCAGAGGGGCCACAAGAAGGCCAGTTGCCCCAGTTGATAGCAGCATCGGCACCAGTAAAAGTGCCAGCTCCAGTGACGCTGTGGATCACTGATGGCCGACAGGGCAAGGAAGAGGCTCCAGTGGTGAGGAGCCGGGCGTTTCAGCTGACTACCGAGGAAGCACGCGCTGCACCCGATGTGGTGACGGGTATGGTTCTTTTCCTCTATTTTATTTATATGATGTTATGATATTGATGTGTGCTCTGTGTATATGCATTAGGATTGTTCCATGTGAATGGTATCCCAGTTCAGGTGTTGTTTGACTCGGATGTCACCCGATCGTTTGTTTGTCTTGCGCTTAGCAAGAAGTTTTCTGAGTCTTCGGGCATGTTGGATTACCCTCTAGAGATAGAGAATATCGATGATCGATCGGTGCGAGCATCAGCAATGTTCAGGGATTGTGTTCTAAGGTTGTTGGAGGAGCGCTTTTTGGTGGACTTGGTTCCCATTCCGTTGCGTGGGAACAAGGTGATCATAGACATGGATTGGTTGAGCCCTAATGGGGCGGTGATAGATTGCGCACAGCAGTTGGTGCGGATCAGGACCCCAAGTGGGGGTGAGTTGGTGATCCACAGCGAGAGGCCACAGCGTGGACCCACAGTATGTTCAGCAGCAAGAGCTAGGCACTACCTTCAGTAGGGTTGCGCGGGATATTTCGCGTATGTTATAGATACCCGGGAGGCGGGTAGGGCGACGGTGAGCGAGGTTCCAGTAGTACGAGACTACGCAGATGTGTTCACAGAGGAGCTTCCTGGGATACCTCCGGAGCGTCAGGTAGAGTTCAGGATCGACCTAGTCCCTGGTGTGGCTTCGATAGCCAAGGCATCGTACCGGTTGGCTCCTCCCGAGATGCAGGAGTTGTCTACGCAGTTGCAGGAGCTGCTAGACAAGGGATTTATCAGGCCGAGCAGTTCACCCTGGGGAGCCCAATTTTTTTTTTTGAAGAAGAAGGACGGGTTGCATCGGATGTGTATAGACTATCGGGAGCTGAACAAGGTAACGGTGAAGAACCGTTACCCACTCCCGAGGATTGATGATCTCTTTAACTAGTTACAGGGAGCATCCTGGTTCTCCAAGATCGATTTGCATTCAGGTTACCATCAGATGAGGGTCAGAGAGGGGGATGTGCAGAAGACCGTGTTTCGGACGTGTTATGGCCATTATAAGTTCGTGGTGATGCCGTTTGGGCTCACCAATGCACCTGCTGCATTCATGGACCTCATGAACCACGTGTGCAGACTGATGCTGGATCGGTCTGTGATAGTTTTCATCGATGATATCTTGGTTTACTCCAAGACGCAGGAGGAGCACGAGGAGCATTTGAGAGAGGTTTTGGAAACCCTAAGGAGGGAGAGCTTGTACACCAAGTTCTCCAAGTGCGAGTTTTGGTTGCGCGAGGTGCAATTCCTGGGGCACCTTGTCAACCAGAACGGTATACTGGTTGACCCGGCCAAAATAGAGGTCGTGATGAGATGGGAGATTTCGAAGTCTCCATCTGAGATTTGGAGTTTCCTGGGTTTAGCGGGCTACTATCGGAGATTCATTCAGGACTTCTCCAAGATAGTCGTACCCCTGACACGGTTCACTAAGAAAGTCGTAGCCTTTCGATGGGGGCCTGAGCAGCAGGCAGCATTCGAGGTTTTAAGACAGAGATTGTGCGATGCACCAATCTTAACCCTGCTAGCGGTGTAGAGGATTTTTTGGTATATTGTGACGCGTCCACTTCGGGGTTGGGCGTGGTACTGATGCAGAGAGGGCACGTCATTGCCTACGCTTTGAGGTAGCTGAAGCCTCACGAGGCGAACTACCCGACGCATGATTTAGAGTTGGGGGCGGTGGTCTTCGCCCTCAATATTTTGTGACATTACCTCTACGGGGTTCAGTGTACCATTTACATGGACCACAAGAGTTTGAGGTACCTTATGGATCAGCCGAATTTGAACATGAGGTAGCGTCGGTGGATTGATGTGGTGAAGGATTATGATTGTGAGATCCTTTACCACCTGGGGAAGGCCAATGTGGTGGCCGATGCGCTTAGCCGCAAGGCGGCGCTGATCAGGGATATTTGCATGTGGATGACAATGGTGACTCCGCTTTTGGAGCGGATTTGGGAGGCCCAGCAGGAGGCCCTGAAGGAGGAACATCGGAAGAGTGAGCGCATAGTGGGTCAGGTTTCCTCCTTTTGACTATGACAGCAGGGGATTATTGACATTACACCGCAGGGTATGGGTGCCATACCTCGGAGGCGTGCGCCAAATTTTAATGGAGGAGGTGCACAAATCCCGATTCTCCATTCATCTCGCGGCGACGAAGATGTATAGGGATCTTCGTCTGGAATATTGGTGGCCCTGCATGAAGCGGGATGTGGTTTGGTTCGTCGAGCGGTGCTTGACCTGCAGTAAGGTTAAGGCCGAGCATCAGAGACCGCACAGCAAGATGCAGCCATTGGAAATCCTGTTGTGGAAGTGGGAGGATATTACGATGGATTTTATCATGAAGCTTCCCAGGACCGCGCGAGGAGTGGATTCCATATGGGTCATCGTGGATCGATTGACCAAGAGCGCCCATTTTATCCCGATTCAGGAGAGCATCTCGGTCGAGAAGTTGGCCGACATCTATATCAGGGAGATAGTGGTGCGGCACGGGGTGCCAGTGTCAGTGATTTCGGACAGAGATGTGCGTTTTACTTCCAGGTTTTGGAAGAATTTTCATGATGAGTTGGGCACTCATCTGCATCTTAGCACTGTCTTCCACCCACAGACGGATGGTCAGAGTGAGCGGACCATCCAGACTCTTGAAGATATGTTGCGGGCATGCATGCTAGATTTCGGTGGCAGTTGGGATACGTATCTTCCGTTAGCATAATTTTCGTATAACAACAGTTACCATGCGAGTATTGAGCGCCTCCTTTCGAGATGCTCTATGGGAGGAAGTGCAGGACCCCGATTTGTTGGGGTGAGGTTGGTCAGCGTGTCATTGGGAGCACCGAAGTGGTGCTCAAGACGAAAGAGTTGATCCAGCAGGTTCGTAGTAGACTGCAGACTGCACAGAGTCGGCAGAAGAGTTACGCCGATAGAAGGCGTTCAGACTTGGAGTTTCAGGTGGGTGACATGGTCCTCCTGAAGGTATCACCTTGGAAGGGTGTCATTAGGTTCCAGAAGAGGGGCAAGTTGGGCCCCAGGTTTATTGGTCCTTTTAGGGTTGTGGCCCGAGTGGGTCGGGCCGCCAATCGATTGGATCTTCCAGCAGAGCTTAGCCAGATACACAACACTTTTCATGTTTCTCAGCTAAGAAAGTGTTTGGTGGATGAGTCAGCAGTTGTACCCTTGGAGGATATCCAGGTTGATAGCAACCTGAATTATATCGAGAGACCAGTTGTGATCTTAGATCGAAACGCGAAGACCTTGAGGAACAAGGCGGTTCAGTTGGTGAAGGTCCAGTGGTAGCACCGGAGGGGTTCATAGTGGACATGGGAGGCAGAGGAGGAGATGAGGGAGCACTACCCATAGTTGTTTCTAGAGACATCAGACTTCGAGGACAAAGTCTAAGATAAGTGGGGGAGAATTGTAACGCCCCATTCCTGCTACGTATTTATTTTGATTAAATGTTTGGAAGAGCTACTCGGCGAGTTGTAGCCCTAACTCGCTGAGTAGATGTTGAGTTGGATGCGGGCTTTAAGTGATCTACTTGGCGAGTCCACGCCTGGACTCGGCGAGTAGGCCAGTTAGGAAGGGACCCTAATCTTTAGGGTTTACACCCTATTTAAAAGTCCTTATAGCCCCATCTCAGCCTCCATCACCCTCAGAGCATTCCTTGTCGAAACCCTAGCCTCCATTTGTAAGTTTGAGTGATTGTTGCCTTGTGAAGGGACTTTTGGTGTACATTGGAGCAAGTGGAAGAAGGGAGAGGTTGAAGAGATCAAGGAAGGGGACTTAGATCCAGAACATATTCGTTTGTGGCCATCCATTCTGGTAATAAATTTTCCATCTTGATTATTGATCTATTAGATCTTGTTTGTCCCTAAATTGTTGCTTTTAAGCCCTAAAACCCCAAATCCTTTGTAGAGAAACCTTATGGTTGGGTTATACTTCAGATCTGGACTCTCATTACCTTCTAGAAGTGTTAAGTTTCAGTCATATTGGTGATTAAGGTCCCTCTTGAGCTTAGAACCCCATTAAGAGCTTAGTTTGTACATTTGAAGCCCCTAAAGCTATGCATGCACGTAAAGTTTGCAACTTTACGTGATAAGCATGCCCTAGAAACCTAGATCTGTGGTTTGGAAGCGATGCATGGTTTAAATCAGGTATGTATGGAAAAAGGACTGAATGAACTCGGCGAGTAGAACGTTGGACTCGGCGAGTCCTATGAAGCTAGCCGTGAACTCGGTGAGTTTGATGAGTAACTCGGCGAGTCCGATGAAGATTGCCTTAGACTCGACGAGTTGTTCTTCAACTCGGCGAGTCGGATGAACTTGGACTCAGTATGTGTGCATCGAAGAAGAGCGCATCGAGTCTTCGCTAAGCTCGACGAGTAGAAACAGGTACAAAACTAGAACAGATGGAAGGGACTCGGTGAGTTGGCGAGCCAACTCAGCGAGTCCGGTCAACCAGGAAGATGACTTTTGACCAGGAAGTTGACTTTAACCGGGGGGTAAAATAGTAATTTACCCTAAGATTAGTTATCAGTATTTGACTTAGTGTTTATGGAAATTGTAGCCGGGGAGTTCCGGTTCAGCAGTCAGGCGCTCAGCAAACAGACTTTCAGCAGCTACTTCGAGGTGAGTTACCTCCTACTAGCAGTGGGTCTAAGGCCACAATGTTGGCCCACTAGTAGGAATTGGATGATTAGATGATTGTCTCTGTGATATTCATCTAGGGTTGATATCACATGTGTTATGTTTATGTGTTTGTATGATATGATGCTATGTGCTAGTGATAGTAGGGGAGATAGTCCCCAGGTTACCGGTCGATAGGGCCGAAGGGGCAGTCATACCCAGCCATGCTAAATAGATTATATGATACATGTTATGTGGTAGTGGTAGGGGTGAAATAGTCCCCAACATCCAGTCGAAAGGACCGAAGGGGAGACCAGCACCCAGATATGCTAGTCAGTATCCGACCGAAAGGACCGAAGGGGAGACCAGCACCCAGATATGCTAGTCAGTATCCGGTCGAAAGGACCGAAGGGGAAAACAGCACCCAGATATGCTAGTCAGTATCCGGTCGAAAGGACCGAAGGGGAGACCAGCACCCAGATATGCTAGTCAGTATCTGGTAGAGAGGACCGAAGGGGTAGGTCAGGCACCCAGATATGCTTGACAATATTTGTATGTTATGTAGTTATTTGTTATGCGGTACGATGGGGGAACTCACTAAGCTTCGTGATTACGGTTTTTAGTTGTTGTTTCAGGTACCTCTTCAGCCAAGGGGAAGGAGTTGGCGCTGTAGCGGCATATCACACACATGCTCTTGTTTTTCCGCATTATGAGACATTCTGGGATTTGTACTCTGATATTTTTATGATTTACGTTCTGGTTTACAAATGCGAGGCATGTTTTATTGAATGATATGGTCGAATGATATTTTGTTAGAAACGTTTTGCAAATCACTTAAAAAAATGAAAATTTTGACCCATAATTTTTGGGATGTTACAGTAATCCATACCAAGCCTTTCTATAATCACTCAGTATATACTAATCATATATAATCAAGATTAAATAGACCTTCGAATAAGTCATCGTAGTCTAAGTCCACAACCAAACAAGGAACAAGAAATAAAGTTAAATCACAAATTCTAAGTCTACAAAACCTTAATTATATATAACTCTTATGTATACACTTAGTAATTATAGCTTTACCAGTAATGATCCTTTGTTTTCACATGTTTGTTTCTAGTAAGAATTACCTTCTTGAATCTTGTTGTTTTAGTGTTATAGTGTCATAAAATACTCCTATAGTATTTTAACTTTATGTTTGGTTCTAGAATTCTTCTGGTATATTGGTAACTTTTAGACTTGTTACAGCATCACTATCACTCCCAAACACATGTTGGGCGTATCTCAGATAAATAAAGTTGATCAGACTATATTTATCATAAATATGATCACATAGTTGTCTAGGTCTAACAATAGTGTCCAACATCTAAATACTTTTGTATAGTTTTCATGATGTTATTGTTTCTTGTATGTATGCATGTTAGTATACTTCTTACAAAATACTTAGATTTTAAAAGTATACTTTTAGTCAGAGCGCTTCAGCCCCATTGCATTTATAGTTGTATATCTTTTATGGTTTGGTATACTTATTTCACTATAAACAATGCTCTGATCCCAATCTGTCACACCCCCTAACCGGAATTACATAATAGTAATCAAAGTACAACAACCATGTATTGAAAAAGTATAAGTTTTACATATGTGTTCAAGTCAATGTATACATGACACCAAAAAGTCAAAAGACATGAGTCAATGAAGCTCCGTCTTCTAAAAAATCCACGGATGTACTTGTCTATTGATTTCCTGACAATACAAGTAGTTTTGAAAAGGTGTCGACAATTAAGTTGGTGAGTTTATAAGCATGCTTGTAATTGAAATTTGTTGTTTGTTCCTTAAAAATGTAAGTTTCTTTTCACAGAAAATCATATATTTTTCTGTTGTAATATGTTGTACTTAAAACATGTAGTTGTTATTGTACTCTGAAATGGTATAACGTAGTTTTAGTTTATATAAAACCCTGAAAAGTATGTTTTCTTTGCACTGGAATAGTATTCTATGTTTGTACTCGTATGAATATAGTATAATAATAACAATTTGGATTTACCACTTGTACTTGTAAAATACTGTAGTATAGCTTATTATTTAATAAAACTATGTGAAGTTGTTTACTTATTCATACACTAATCGTATAGTTCAATACCAAATTGTGAGTTATTATAACCATGTTGGATGACCTAAGATAACCTGAACACGATGTTCTTCAGGCATCGCAATCGGTACGACATTGGTCACCACAGGCATGCTGGCCTAGCTGTTGCAAGCAACTCCGTTGCGGGATTGCCAGTCCCATATAGATCTAAACACAAGTGTCATGCTCTTCCTCCAGATGACTCTCGTTATAATTTCAGTACTTTGTTGGTACTTAGATAAGTACTTGAAGGGTGTCTCGCAAATGCTATATTGACGGTTACGTGTAGAATAATGAAAAGTTACTTTGTAATAGATAAATTGTAAGCTTTTCTCATAAACTATATTGAATATAATTTAAAGGTTTGTTATCCGTAAGTTATTCTGAACACGTAAAGTAGTATATATGATCCACAAATTAGACCTATTATAGTTTGTATATTTGTTTTCCTCATTGTAATCTGAACTTTGAAAAGTAACATTTAAGTTTCATAAACTATACCCATTATAGTATACTTGTGTTTTACTGAAATGAAAACTTTCGTATTGTAAATATTTCGGTAAATTTAAATTGAAAATCTGTGATACGGTTATCCGTGTAATTCAGTATTTATACCCGAATGGTATTAATATAGTTTGCAAAAATTATATTTTTGTTTAATGGTTTTTAAAATGAAATTATACTTATATAAATATAATTTTTATATAATTTTTATTACATAGAAAGTCGAATAAATAATTCTACACCAAGCCCACAACCAAACAAGGAACAACAAATGGAGTCAGATTATGAATTGTAAGTCTGTTGAATCATATATATATATATATATATATATATATATATATATATATATATATATATATATATATATAATTTTATTAACGGGAACAATTAATAAATATTGAAAACATTTATATATTAACACAAATTTCTTGTGTTACACTTGTATTCTTCCCTCCAAAACAGTGAAAAATCATAAAAATATAGGGGTATGAACTCACCTTGTGAACATGTTTCTGGTTAGATTCGATGTGGTTGCGATGATTCCCGGTATAGAATACATGTGATTAACCGTATCCTAATTATATTTCACACATAATTATATCCATAAATTAGCTAACTAATAATTTAACATGATGATACACACTAGATTGTATAGACTACTTACAAATTATGAAGAAGTTCTTATGAAAGTTTGAAGGTTTCTGGGTAATTTCTTGCAGATGCGAAGGATTTTCTATGTCTTTGAGAGCATATGAGTGAAATGAGTTTATTGTAAGTGTCAAATGAATTCATTTGTACCTTAAATATGAAGGAAACTCATAAGGGGATGAATGTAAGGTTTACGGTGGTAATCACATTCGGAGGCTAACTTTGGATAAGATTTGAAGATATTTGAAGAGGGGTTTACGGTTATACACTTCCAAAATGAAGTGTTTACGGTCTTAGATCAACGAAAAATGGGGTTTTCGGTCTAAAAATCAAATGGCGAAGGGTTTACGGTTCTAGGTAGTCTTTGCTAGTGGTTTCGGAATTGCTTATTCTAAAGAGGTGTTCACGGTTTGCTATTTAACTCCAACCGTGACACTTTTTTGTTTATATATTGGACCGTAAACCTTATGTTCTAGATTGTTTTGGATTGTAAACCATTATGTGCATCATTTTGTGATTTAAACTTAAATCGCTTGACTTATATTGACTTGTATATTGAGTTATAAATGTATAGTTTTCAATAGAAGTGTTCATAACTTATAAATAAGTATGATTAACAAAGTATGTATTCTTGGTATTTAGAGTTCTTATTGTATTATTGTTATGATGTTAATTTACTTATATACTCTTGTAGTTTGGACTTTTATTTGAACAAGTTTCATTTACATAGAATTAAAATAATGGGTTGTTATATATATATATATATATATATATATATATATATATATATATATATATATATATATATATATATATATATATATATATATATTATACAGCCCCACCTAAACTAAGGTACTAAACCTCTTGAATATAAATTGTTTTACTATATAAAGATTACGGTTAATGGATTATTAATATTTCAAGATGTAAATTCAAGATCGACACAGTAAGGTTTAGGGTTTAGTGTTTAGGGTTTAGGTTTAGGGTTTAGGGTTTAGGGTTTAGGGTTTTGGTTTAGGTTTAGGTTTAAGGTTTAGGGTTTAGGGTTAGGGTTTAGGGTTTAGGGTTTAGATTTTAGGTTTAGTGTTTAAATTTAGTGTTTAGGGTTTAGTAATGTTCACTTGGGTGAAGTAATAAACGATAATTGAAGAAATAAAACAGAGATGGTAAAACGATAATGAAAGAAAGAAATCTTATGGAGAATGATATATTTACCAAGTGAAACCAAATCGGATATATTTAGCATGATAAAACGACATATTTTAGAGGTTTAGTACCTAAGCTTAGGTTGGGCTGTAATGTATATTCCCTATCCCCTATATATATATATATATATATATATATATATATATATATATATATATATATATATATATATATATATAGGTTCAGGTTCATTTGACACCATTCTAACTTTGTGAAACCGTGAGACCAAATCTAAAAATAATTTTAAAATGCAAAATAAATGGAAAAATCCAAAAATTCATTTTTTAAATATTATTTTCGGAACTTGAATTAATTAAAAAATATAAAAATAATAAAAAAATCCTGTTTTTTTTTTTTGAAAAATATATGAAATATTCTAATACAATATTACATTGATAAATTCTAAAAAATAATTTTAAAATGTAAAATAAATGTAAAAATCTAAAAATTCTTTTTTAATTATTATTTTCGGAACTTGAATTAACTAAAATAATAATAATAATAATAATAAAAATCCCGTTTTTTTTTTTTTTAAATAAGTGAAATATTCTAAAAAATAATTTTAAAATACAAAAATTAAATGGAAAAATCCAAAAATTCTTTTTTTAAATATTATTTTCGGAACTTGAATTAACTAAAAAAAATAAAAAAAACTACGTCTCACGGTCTTACAAAATTAGGTCGTCCCACATGAACCTAAATATATATATATATATATATATATATATAATCTAGCTCTTTTACGAACCCAAATTTTCCTCGAAACCATTCGTAAAATGCAAACTTTTTATGTGATAATTTTTACAGAAAAATGACATATAACACTAAGTCGGTCATATAGAAGCATATTCGCAAAGAAAAATCTTGAAAAGAATATGCATATACAACAAATGCATATATGCACAAACATCAGAAATTCATCAAGTTCGTAAAAAATGCACATATGCACTTATTGTATACGCATTTTTTTCAAGATTCTTTTTGCGAATATGTTTCTATAGGACCGATTTGGTACTTTATGACACCTTTTTTGAAAAACATCAAACAAAAAAATTCTAATCTTCAGAGTGGTCCGCTAAAAAATATGTGTTCGAAAAAGAGCTTGACTATATATATATATATATATATATATATATATATATATATATATATATATATATATATATATATATATATATAGGGAAGGGTTATATGAAAAAAAAACCGTAAAAAATCATAAAAGGCATAAATAAAATACTTAGAGATCATTCTTTTTTTTTTTTTTTTTTACTTTATATTCTTAAAAATCGCAGCTTTTTTTTTATAAATTCGAAGGAAAAAAATTAAAAAATAGATTTTTTTTTTGGTTTTTCTTTTCCAAAAAAAAAATTCAACGAAATTATGTAAAAAGCTGCGATTTTTAAGAATATAAATTCAAAAAAAAAAAAAAAAGATATGTGATTTCTAAATATTTTTTATATATTTGTACGATTTTTAGGGGTTTTAGTTTTCCATATATATATATATATATATATATATATATATATATATATATATATATATATATATATATATATATATATATATATATATATATATATATATATATATATATATATATATAGACACACACAGATGACAGTTCACTTGAGATTCAACTTAACCACATAGATCTCATTTGTCGTTCTAACGCACCACCATACTGGCAGCATCAAGATATGTCTAATAATTAATGATTATATCGAAGAGAGCTATAATAGTATATGATCATTAATGTTTATAAATATATGCCTAATCGTAAATGTTTATACACATATGTCTGTTCATGGATTGAGTAATCATATATGATTATGATGGTTGGTGACACAAGAGGTGGTGGTGGCAAAGATGGTAGTGATAGAGGTGATGGGGTAGGCAGTGGTAGGATCGGTTGGTGATAGAGGTGGTGGTGGTAGTGGTGGGTAAGGTGGCGGGGGAAAGGATCGTGTGACGCGGAATAATTATTTATGATTATAACTTTTCAGCCGCGCTGGTACGCCTGAGTGCTAGAGCGGCAAATGAGAAATATGTGACTGAGGTTGAATCTTAAGATTTATACTTTTTTTGGAATGTTAACGAAATTAATCTGTTCACTCATTTCAAATCTGCCGCTTAAGCGCTCTAATGTACCGAGCCAACGGAATAGATCATATTAATATATGAATACGTATATGAATATGTATATTCATATATGAATATATATGAATAAGTACATTCATATATGAAAACATATATACATATGTGAATAAGTATAACGGAAATGAATATTAATATATAAATATGACGGCGGTAGATGGTGGCGGAGGTGTCGGTTGTTGGTGTTGGCTGGTTGTGGTTGTGGAGTTGGTGGTGGTGGTGGTGATGGTGGTGGTTGGTGACGATGGTGGTGGTGGTTGGTGGCGGAGGGAGGTGATTTACTCTTATATGAATATACTTATATTTATATTCATATATAAATATTACTTATCCTCTGTCGGACCGATATGTCGTAGCGTTTTGCACCAAAAATAAATGATGAACTGAGAATGATTCTTCTATTTTTAACCCCTTTTTTTCGGTTGAACTTACCTCCCTCTCTTTTTTTTTAAATATTATTTTCGGAACTTGAATTAACTAAAAAAAAATAAAATAAATAAAAAATAATAAAAAAATCCCGTTTTTTTTATAAAATACGTGAAATATTATAATAGAATATTACATTGTACATATTCTAAAAAATAATTTTAAAATGCAAAATAAATGGAAAAATCCAAAAAAAAAAATTTAATATTATTTTCGGAACTTGAATTAACTAAAAAAAATTAAAAAATAAAATAAAATAAAATAAATAAAAAATATGTCTCACGGTCTCACAAAATTAGACCGTATCACATAAACGTAAAACTATATATATATATATATATATATATATATATATATATATATATATATATATATATATATATATATATATATATATATATATATATATATATATATATATATATATATATATATATATATATATATATATAACAAGCCAAACAACGCACCATTCATGCCTCAAGCGTGTTTAAGCGGGAGATGTCATTATGTATTTTATTGAAAACACATTTAAAAATCAATATGTATGTCTCTTTTCGAGATAATTGACAGATGGAAAAAATATCAAATATGATTAAGTTTCGAAACTCTTAACAAACGCTAGGTTACTATCAAGTCATTTAATATATTAGACTATTAGAGTAATTTACTTGCTCATAGTCGAAGGAAGAAATAATTGTCAATTAGTGTTCCTAACGGAATTTCCATATATTTTCATGTAATAAAACATATCAAATGACTCTTATTTTAAATTAAATTACAAATATTGGTCGATGATCATAGAATTAGACGGCAAAAACTGCTACCAATATTCAAAATTTAAATTATGCGCTAGTTGGTATCTTGGTATGATTATTGTTTTGCATGTATTTTGTTGTTTAAATTTAAATTGTTAAATTTGGGCGGATTTGTAAAAACAATTATTCGATCAAAACATATTTCAACATTCAAGTATCTCACACGCAAACCGAATCTTGCAATTTAATTTACTTAACAAACTTGCCTAACCTTGTCAATTAGTAACCAAACGAGTACAACCCCCATTTCATTTGAGTTCATTTTTTCACACTTTTATGGGTTTGGTTTGACCTCAAGTCGATTTCAATTTCATTACACTTTATCAAGTGATGTTTACGTCTGGTTCTTTGGAAAAGGTAATTCAAATGTTTCAAATATGTGTCACGTGATCTTGGATTGTGTCTTCAAAGTGATTGTTACGATTTTAAAAAGGTAATTATATTTTTTAAGATTAGTGGTTCAATTAGATGATGGATGTACCATGATAAATAAATTTGTTGAATCAACTTATCATAAAATCTCGCAAGTTGATATAGACTTATCAAACACTGCAAAAAAAAGATAATTTTTAAATTTGCTTCAAGTTCAAACAATTTTATTCGAATTAAAAGTAGTGGAATTCTTGAATGTCTTTAATTTAGTTGATAAAGTAACAGTATTTCATGAGGTCACTTCGAGGGATCCTACTTTTTGTGGGTAGAATTTTTATATCGGCATGCAAAGAGGGTGTGGTCTACCGTTAGGGTTCAGCAAGGCAACCCTTTCAGACTACTTATATTTGCTCTTGTATTGTGAGTTTGTGACCACTTGTATATAAGATTAGAAACACTTGCAAACTTCTTCACCATGCACGATATATTGATGATGGGACCGTCATTGGAGATTTAGAGGATGTGACCATATTATTAGACATCATTAAAGGACTAGTTTACGAGTTTACGATTGAAATGAATATCAAGAAAATTGAGTTATTTTGGCCTTTATGTTATGACAAGAAGTTTCGTGGGCGGTTTTATACCCTATGACATTGGGAGGTCGTTATTAGGAACGATTATTTTTGGGAGGGGGAAGGGGGGGGGGGGGGTGATTAGCAAGGACACTAGTTTTATTAGCGATTTAGCCATAAAGAGAGCTACCAACCTTGTCAGTTTGATGTCCTTTCTTCCATAATTATGTAAACCTCGGAGTTAGCTTATTTTGCTTTGATCTTATCTGTGTAGGTCCTTTCTTTGGAGACATCTAGTGGCAACTTGCTTTTTTACCCATTAGGTTTGGTGGTTTGGGACTGTACTCAACAATAAAGGCTTCCTCATATGCTTTTGTGGCCTTAGGGGACCAATCTTGAGTGTTATTGTACCGTATATTAAGGGATAATACCATATGTGGTATGGATTCTGATTATGTTTGTGCTTTGGCTTGTCTTCGTGATACCATTTTAAGCTTCGACCTTATCTATTTCATTAACAAGAATACCGTCCTATAAAGCCCAACATATATTTGTTGGATTACTGTCTAAGTCCGTAACTATGTTTGGTATGTACTTGACCCGGTTGTACATGGTCCTTTTGGGTTGCCTTTACCGAAGCAACTTGACAAGGTAATTTGAGGAAAGAGAGAGCATATTATGGTTAATATATTAAAAGAGAAATCATGTTTATTTAATTAGCATTGGTCATAAATTAATTAGGAATAAATTTGATAACTAAAAGAGATTAATTAAATAAAGGGGTATAAACTGTCAAATGTATGATAGTTGAGTTTTGGGCTAAGGAAACCAAACGGACTAAGGGGGAACGAAATTATGATGAAAGATCATCATATTTTCGTCCAAGGGCCTTATTCCAGAAGGTTCCTTGGGCTACTTGGTGGTTAAGTTATCTATTAGGGTTTAGACTAAAACCCTAGCAGCTAGGACTATAAATATGACCCTAAGGCTTCAATTTTCGATCACTTGCTTCCAAGAGAAACCCTAGGGCCGAAAATTAGTATCCTCCCTCTTCTCTCAAAGTCGTCTTCTTGCTTGAGGTGTTTGTGATTCATTTGAGGAGTTACAATTGTGACTCTAAGCTCAAGAGAAGAAGAGAATAAGATCTAAGCCAATTTTGAAGAGGTAAACATCTAGATCTGATGTATTAAGTTAATTTTCGAATCATGTGTAACATCCGAAAAATACAACCAAATTTAAATTTTCAATTTAACCCGATTTTCATTAAAATGTTTACAAAAAGGTTTTCAATACAAATTATTAGAGTATTCCCAGAATCACATTGCTACAAAATCATGAGGAGCGGTACGATCGCGCCTTCGCCTTACCACGGTCTCCTGAAGAACCTGAAAAACATTAAACCACAACTGTAAGCCCGAAAGCTTAGTGAGATACCCCCAAAATACCAACCACGCATACGCCCTTCCAGGCTGCGACCTTCCGGTCCAAACATACAAAACATACATAACATAACAGAACATAGAACAGCCATGCATATCGGGTCTACTGTGTGACTGGTCCGCCGTATCGGGCCTTCAGTCCATCGGATCCATCCTTCAGGTCTAGTCATGTCCTTCGAGTCTACAGTGGGGTTGGTTCGCCCGCATCGGGCCTTCAACCCACCTGGTCCACTCTCTGAGTCTACAGTGTGACTGGTCCGCCCGCATCGGGCCTTCAGTCGGCCTGGTCCACTCTCCGAGTATCGGCACGTCTGGTCCGCCCTCGTGGGGCCTACAGCCTATCCGGACCGCTCGCTGGGCCTTCGGAACATCCGCCCAGGGTATCTTGGCCTACAGCACAAAGCAGGACCCGCCTCAACCCATCTCCTGTCCAAACAACCATGTGCACAAAACATACATTCATATAACAGTCATAGTCAACAAGCCGAGCAAGCAGATCACATAGCATATCATTACCCTAACCGGGTTACCGACCTAACCGGTCACTAGCATAGCATCACTCTGTATATCGGGAAACTGACCTTAACAAGGTCTCCTAGTATGTACCATCCTAGCTACCAGGATGCAGACACATCAAACAATAACATAATAACCATAACCGAATCTCAATACAATAAAGGGCCGGCCTTGGTGCCTTAGACCCTGTTGATACAATAAAGGGCCGGCCTTGGTACCTCGAAACTGTCGGCTGAAAAGATAAGATCCCGCTGCTCCGAACTCTGACATGAACTCCTCCACTGAACATCAAAACATACAACTCAATAAATACCCTTAATTACCAAAATACCCCCGGAAGACAACTGGTCAACCTTGGACAAGTCAAAGTCAACCCCTGACTGACCCTACTCGCCGAGTCAACCCGATGACTCGCCGAGTCCATATGCTCAGAACTTCCCTCAATTAGAGACCCAACTCGCCAAGTCACCCCAAGACTCGACGAGTCCAACAACTCTGAGTCCACTCGCACCCAACTCACCGAGTCATCCCTTGACTCACCGATTCATCGACTCAACCAGAAATAATGGGACTTCCTCGACAAGACTTGCCGAGTCCAAATGGACTCGTCGAGTCCAAGGCTATCTTCAACCTACTCGCCGAGTTGTTCTTCCAACTCGTCGAGTTCCAGGCCATCTTCAAGCAACTCATCGAGTCCACCCATGTGACTCGTCGAGTACCACCAGTCTGAATCCATACAGAAGCATCTCAGGCCATGCAATTGATCCAAAACATAGATCCAACCTCCTACAATCCATCCATCACGTAAAGTGGCAAACTTTACGTGAATCTAACGAGATCTAAGCCATATTCACCTTAAAACCAAGGTTTGGGACATGGTAGCTTTATTAACAACACAAGAACAGGGGCTTTAATGCTCTTAAGATCTTCCCCACTCCAGATCTGAGGTAGCAACCTCAGATCCATACCCCAAACATCAAGATGTCACACAACCAAGCACCCCACACAACCCCAAAATGAGAAACTAGGAAGATACAGCCCAAGAACGAAAGTATTACCTCCAAAAGATGCCTCAATAGCAACCAAACTCGAATCCAAGCAAAGCCCTTTGATCCAAGCCACTTCTCCTTCAAGATTTCTTCAACCAATACCTCTCCAAGCTCTAATTTGCTCCACAAATGAACTCTCCACGAATTTAGGGTTTCTGGAACTCAAGGGGGGAATAAGGGAGGCTGTGGAGGGGCATAATGCTCTTTATATAGGGCTCAACCCCGAAAATTAGGGTTTTCTCCATAAAACACCTACTCGCCGAGTCCATCTTTGGACTCGCCGAGTAGGCCACTTGATACGCGACCATAGTCGCGACCTGACTCGCCGAGTCTATCCATGGACTCGCCGAGTCACCCTCCGAAACTTACACTTTTAGCCCTTCAACTCTACTCTTGCGATTCCGGGATGTTACAATTCTCCCCCACTTAAATTAGGCTTCGTCCTCGAAGCCTACGACATCTCATCTTCAAATTACTTCCCACGACGCGCCACCTGACCTTGACCAAACCAAGTCCCTCAAGGTACAACCATAGAAACCAGAAGCTCACTTTCTCCTTCCATATGGTGTCCCCACCACCTACACAAACCGGGCACCAGCTGTACCCTCCGATAACCACACTCAACAACCGAGAATTACCCATGATGCTTTATTGCTCCAATTCTCATCTTTCACTTGACTCATATGGCTGTAAAGCCACGAACCATCGCATCCCCGATCCGAATTCCACTCTATCCATCCCATGACGACCGAAAGACCCATTCTTCCATTCTGGAGCAACTCCCCCGAGTTCTCCTCTCGCAATCACACACACATGCTGATCTAGCTCTAGCACCCTCAGGTTTAGAAAACCTGATACACTGATGAGATCCTCAAACATCCTTCCAGGATGAACCGCTAATACATACCCAAAACCCTGATCAGAACTCACTGAGAGTCCAAGACTCTTTCTCTGTATCCCTTCCGAACCCCTCTCCCTGGCTCTACGCCGCGGTATTCCCTCCGCGCCCTGAGCAACATATCAAGTCGAATGAGCTTTTATTCTACCGCCGCAACACACTACTCAAAGACCATCGACGGACCACTCCAATCATAACTCTACACTGCCACTTTCACTTCCGTGAATTCGCACTCCCTTTTCAGAATTTCATTCCTCCCTCTTTCCTTACCAAGGAAACCACTCGTCCGCCCAGTCACCATGACAGGCACTATGGTGCTCATCCCACGCTACATTACCTCTTTGAAAGCGTACCCGACATCCATGCATCACCACTACTCTGACTCTCATCACAGGGACTCTCAAGCCCATGCACTACCTTCACTGCTCAAGATCGCTACCCGGGGCCAGACCTCCCAATGTAATCACACTGCAACATACGCAACCCATAACCTCGAACCGATCCAACAATACTCGCAGAGTCTTCAGCATGACTGGACCGCCTCCCCAGGCCTTCAGCCAATCTGGACCACCCTTAGAACCTTCAGCCAATCTGACTGGACCGTCCTCCGAGCCTTCGGTCTGACTGGTACGCCTACCGGCCTTCAGTCTATCCGGACCGCTCAACTAGCATTCATCATTCTGAACTATCCCTTCGGGAAATCCTCCCGTGCATACCGTTCTAGCCCTTTAGGGGTTTCGAACTCTATCTCCATCATACCTACTCAATCCCGGCCTGATCCCATGCCTTCCACAATCAATTGTTCTAGGTCTGTATTCCGCCCCGCACGCCTGATACCCACCCATACGAGCCTGCTCTCGGCTGAAAGAAATACCGCTGAATTCCCCAAGCAGCTAAACAACCACTCAGGCCCAACGATCATCCGGAGAATTTCCAATTCTCCCCCACTTAAGACACTGACAAATAATCACCGGTCGCCATCACCGATCTCCCAAAGCAACCTTGCAGAAAATAAACACTTACACGCAAAAGGTTTCTCACCTGCGCCAACAACTTTCATACAAATCATGTTTCCACGCTGCACAACCCGCTCGAAAGGAACCCAATCTTCAACTATCCATTCCTCAGACTGCAGAATCTACCAGGCCTTCAAACCAACACCGTATCCGCCACCAATCCTCACAAAGATAATCAATGATAGCTCGAAGTACTAGTCCATAACCATATCAATCCTTCAAGGAACAAAGGATACCAAAACGAAATCTCGATCACAACTCGCCAAACCCTCAGGGAACAACGGATACCACGCGAAAACCCGAAACGCAATTCCATAACCAACCAACGAAACTAGCAGATAACAATACTCCACAAAATCACAAATAATCAAAACAACAGGAAGAAACATGCCCGCAGCAGCAAGCTGAAAAACACGACCCTAAGCCCTTGAGGGCTCCGCTCCACCCTGACCTCCACCAGTGATCCTCAACGTAGCCGGCGCTGGAGCCTGCACTGGTCCTGCAGCAAGTCGTGGACAGTTGACCTTCAAATGTCCAACCTGATGACAATGATAGCATATCCTCAAATCCCGAACTGGCACTGACTGCCGACAATCCCTTGCATAGTGTCCCTCCTTCCCGCACTTGCGACATGCTCCACCGAACCGACAAACTCCAGCGTGACCCCTTCCAAACTTTGCACAGACGTGGCTACCCTGATCTCCCATCCTGGAATCAACGGTCTTAGACCGTTTCGTCGCCGGCTGCGACTGAACCGGAGCTTGCCTCAGCTCACGCATCTGCAACTCAATCTCTAACTCACGCCGCCTAGCGGCCTCCTGCAACTCCAGCAACATCTCGCACCTCTGCGCAAACACAAACTGTCTGATGTCTCTCTTTAGCATACTGAGATATCGGGACATCTGAGCCTGCTCCGAAGCGAACTCAGGGCAAAACATCGCCCTCTCAGTAAACATCCTGGTGATTTACATCACCGATTCCGAATCCTGTTTCAGCTCCAAGAACTCTTGAGCCAACCTCTCCCTCTCGACCTGCGGAACATAACGAGTGCTGAACATTTCTTTGAACCGATCCCATGAAATCGCAGCTCTCTGCGCATCCGAGTACGACCCCGTGGTCAACCTCCACCAATCCTTTGCCCCGAGCCTTAACAGGTTCAGAGCACACCTCACCCTCTGATCAGCAGGGCATGAATACGTGAAGAAACATCCCTCCACATCTGATAACCATCTCATAGCAACGATCGGATCCTGAACTCCATCAAAAGTGGGAAGCTTCGTATTATCGAAGTCCCGATATTGAAAACCTATACTGGCTCCTCCCCCTGCCGCTGCTACTGCTGCGGTAGCCGCGGCGGCAGCCGTCTCCGTGAGAGCCGCATAGGGCTCATCAAAATACTCCACCATGGCGGTCTTGATCGACCCAAACAACTCCGGCAGCTCAGCCCGAAACAGTGCAGCAACCTCATCATGCAGGATCTCACGAATCCTTGCATCCAACTCGTGCGTACTCATCTGACTGACAACCTCGGGTTGTACAGACCCACCCGAAACTCCCTCTCCTGCTCCTGATCCTGACCCGGATCCACTCCCAGCGTGCCCTGAAATCTCCATACTGAAAATAAAACACCAAATCTCAGACATATTCCACTATCCCGGGAACCAGCTCTCATCCCAACCCTAGAGGTCATGGTTTCCCTGATACACGTATGAGTCCGTGCTTTCAGTAGTACGGGTCCCATACTACCTTCCACACCTACCCATATTTGTATGAAGTACTTCCACAACACTCTAGCGACGTACATAACAACACTCCATCCTCACAACTAGAGGAACACTAGAAATCTCTCACAAGGAACCCTAGGCTACCAGGCATCATAAATCAGGCAACTCATCAAGAAATCCTGAAGATCCCTAGCCTAACTCTGGCATGCTGTTCTATCAAAGCTCAAGAAAACAATTGTCATGTATGGTATTTTGGGGTTACTTACTGGCTCCGGCTGATCGTACCTCCGCGTCCTCCTTTACTCATTTGAAAACCATTTTAAATTATCTTTTGAAAACCCTCCTCGATTTGAGACTGGAGTCACACAAGTGTTCCTCCAATTCACTCAAACCAAGGCTCTGATACCAACTTGTAACATCCGAAAAATACATCCAAATTTAAAATTTTCAATTTAACCCGATTTTCATTAAAATGTTTACAAAAAGGTTTTCAATACAAATTATTAGAGTATTGCCAGATCACATTGCTACAAAATCATGAGGAGCGGTACGATCGCGCCTTCGCCTTGCCACGGTCTCCTGAAGAACCTGAAAAATATTAAACCACAACTGTAAGCCCGAAAGCTTAGTGAGATACCCCCAAAATACCAACCACGCATATGCCCTTCCAGGCTGTGACCTTCCGGTCCAAACATACAAAACATACATAACATAACAGAACATAGAACAACCATGCATATCGGGTCTACTGTGTGACTGGTCCGCCGTATCGGGCCTTCAGTCCATCGGATCCATCCTTCAGGTCTAGTCATGTCCTTCGAGTCTACAGTGGGGTTGGTTCGCCCGCATCGGGCCTTCAACCCACCTGGTCCACTCTCTGAGTCTACAGTGTGATTGGTCCACCCGCATCGGGCCTTCAGTCGGCCTGGTCCACTCTCCGAGCCTCGACACGTCTGGTCCGCCCTCGTGGGGCCTACAGCACAAAGGAGGACCCGCCTCAACCCATCTCCAGTCCAAACAACCATGTGCACAAAACATACATTCATATAACAGTCATAGTCAACAAGCCGAGCAAGCAGATCACATAGCATATCATTACCCTAACCGGGTTACCGACCTAACCGGTCACTAGTATAGCATCACTCTGTATATCGGGAAACTGACCTTAACAAGGTCTCCTAGTATGTACCATCCTAGCTACCAGGATGCAGACACATCAAACAATAACATAATAACCATAACCGAATCTCAATACAATAAAGGGCCGACCTTGGTGCCTTAGACCCTGTTGATATAGTGAGGATAACTCACCTCGAAACTGTCGGCTGAAAAGATAAGATCCCGCTGCTCCGAACTCTGACACGAACTCCTCCACTGAACATCAAAACATACAACTCAATAAATACCCTTAATTACCAAAATACCCCTGGAAGACAACTGGTCAACCTTGGACAAGTCAAAGTCAACCCCTGACTGACCCTACTCGCCGAGTCAACCCGATGACTCGCCGAGTCCATATGCTCAGAACTTCCCTCAATTAGCGACCCGACTCGACAAGTCCAACAACTCTGAGTCCACTCGCACCCAACTCACCGAGTCATCCCTTGACTCACCGATTCATCGACTCAACCAGAAATAATGGGACTTCCTCAACAAGACTCGCCGAGTCCAAATGGACTCGTCGAGTCCAAGGCTATCTTCAACCTACTCGCCGAGTTTTTCTTCCAACTCGTCGAGTTCCAGGTCATCTTCAAGCAACTCGTTGAGTCCACCCATGTGACTCGTCGAGTACCACCAGTCTGAATCCATACAGAAGCATCTCAGGCCATGCAATTGATCCAAAACATAGATCCAACCTCCTACAATCCATCCATCACGTAAAGTGGCGAACTTTACGTGAATCTAACGAGATCTAAGCCATATTCACCTTAAAACCAAGGTTTGGGACATGGTAGCTTTATTAACAACACAAGAACAGGGGCTTTAATGCTCTTAAGATCTTCCCCACTCCAGATCTGAGGTAGCAACCTCAGATCCATACCCCAAACATCAAGATGTCACACAACCAAGCACCCCACACAACCCCAAAATGAGAAACTAGGAAGATACAGCCCAAGAACGAAAGTATTACCTCCAAAAGATGCCTCAATAGCAACCAAACTCGAATCCAAGCAAAGCCCTTTGATCCAAGCCACTTCTCCTTCAAGATTTCTTCAACCAATACCTCTCCAAGCTCTAATTTGCTCCACAAATGAACTCTCCATGAATTTAGGGTTTCTGGAACTCAAGGGGGGAATAAGGGAGGCTGTGGAGGGGCATAATGCTCTTTATATAGGGCTCAACCCCGAAAATTAGGGTTTTCTCCATACAGCACCTACTCGCCGAGTCCATCTTTGGACTCGCCGAGTAGGCCACTTGATACGCGACCATAGTCGCGACCTAACTCGCCGAGTCTATCCATGGACTCGCCGAGTCACCCTCCGAAACTTACACTTTTAGCCCTTCAACTCTACTCTTGCGATTCCGGGATGTTACATCATGTATGTTGGATTAGGGTTTGCAAGTCTTGGATTCAATGCATGTACAATAGAGAAACCTAGATCCAAATATTAGGGTTTGTATGAGCACATAAGATTGTTCTTATGCATAAAACCCATTAGTGGTATCAAAGCCTTGATTGGTTTCTGTTGTATGTGATGCTTTAACGTTTTGATTGCTGAAAATCGTTTTTTGTGCTAACTGTTTGATGAACTCGACGAGTTCCATGAGGAAGTCGACGAGTTGGGTGAACTCAACGAGTTCCAATGTGGACTCGACGAGTTTAGCTATCAGACAGAGGATATTTCGGGATTTTGTTGCTGTTTTGTCATGGGATTAATGCCTAAATCGTTTTTTTGATGATAAAATCCGAATATTATTGTAATTGAATGATTATCCCTACCAAAACAATAGATAATTTCAAATCTTTTGAAAAAAAAGTTTGTTTATATGATAAATATGGATTATTTATATTATTTGGTAATTATCTTATAACTAAAATTGGATTAAGTCAAATATAGATAATTATGAAATTAATTGCTTAATTTAAATTATTTGTTATTTGATCCCTTTTGTTTTGAAAATGTTCAAAACTTGTCCTCAAGTTTTGAAATTTAAATTTTATGATTAAAAGTTTAATTTTGAGTAATTTAAATTTCAAACCCTTAGAGTTTTACAAATTTAAAATTCAACCCTATACTATTATATTATTACAAGATTTATATATATATATATATATATATATATATATATATATATATATATATATATATGTTGCTGCCTATAAAATGGCGCTTAATGGGTGTACACTCACACCCACTGCTTGCTTGATTGGTGGAGGGTCGTTAGCCGAACGAATAGGATAGGACACTTAATTCCTCATTATAAGTATAATGAATATTGCAAAGTAACTAACATGTTTTTACAAATTCCAAATCTTAGTTACATTAGGGAAAAATGTGAAAAATGATGTTATCCCACAGAATCACACTTTGTATCCTTATCAAACGTTAGTGGAGCGTGCGTGGTTAACCAGCACACTAATTTGGGATTGACATTGGTGGCAAAGGGTGGCTCGATGTTTGTCATAGATCAATGGAGCGTGTGTGGCTAACCGGCACATTGATTAGGTGATAGAGACATTGAGTGCACCATGTTGATTCGCATGGTTATTCACAACTTGTTTTGCGATCCTCGGTATCCCAGTCGCAAATTTGAAGTGCATATCGAGATTTAAACATGACATTGAAAAGTTCAATGAATCTCAAAGATCTAGGATTTTTCAAATACATTTAAAACTTAAATATCTTTTTCGTTTTTCATGGTGAGAATTAGTGAATCGTCATTCACTTACCTTCAAATTATTTACTTTTAGAGTACGACATCCCTTTCTAAGTTATAAATAATGTTGTTAGGTCCTAGCCCTAATTTCTCATTTGGGTGTTTAATTATGGACTCATTTCTAATCAAACTTTGTTCCTTTCTTTTTCAGATGTCTGCTAACAACAACAACGCTTCTGGGTCATCCTTGTTGATGAACCTATGTCAAAAGGTGACATTTGATGGGTCAAATTCGAACGAGTGGATGAGGTACATTCGCATGATCACTCGCTACGAGGACAAAGAATATGTCCTTGATGAAAAGCTTGAAAAGATCATCCCAGATGTTGCTACTCCTGAAGAGCTGGCCGCCTTTGAGGCCCACGAGCGTGATGCTACGAAAGTTCATTGCATCATGCTGGCCACCATAAACCTCGAACTCCAAAAGTCCTATGAGGACATGTATCCATATGAAATGCATCAGGATTTGTTGGACAGGTACCACCAAAGCGCGAGGCAAGAGCGCTATGAGATCATTACTAACATGATCACCGCTAAGATGGGGAGTCGAGAATCCCTAACCTCTCATTTACAGAAAATGTAGAGGTATGTTGATCGTCTTCTCAAACTTAATGTTAAGTTTGATGAGGAGTTGGCTATCGACATAATCCTCCACTCCTTGCCTTCATGCTACAACAAGTTCAGAATGACCTACCACATGAATAAGGAAGAGGTCTCCTTGTGCAAGTTCCAAGGACTGCTGAGGACTGCTGAGAGAAACCTCAAAGACAAATCTGTTGCACCATCCCCTGTTGTGGCTGCTCCCGTGTTGGCAATTAGCCAAGGAAAGGGTAAGAAGAGGAAGGCTTCATGTAAGAGCCATCATAAGGGTAAGCCCCAAGATGGTTCCTCTTCTAGTGGAACCAAAGCTGGTTCGGTCAAACCCTCCTCCGACCCCAAAGAAGCAGAGTGCTATTACTGTCACAAGAAGGGCCACTGGAAACGAAGTTGCCCTCAATATCTGCAAGACATAAAGGATGGGAAGATTAAGCCCACCTTCGCAGGTATGTATTCTATTAAATCTAATAACTCATAATTTGCTACTTCATGGGTTCTTGATACAGGGTGTGGTTACCACATTTGTTCTTATTTGCAGGGCCTAATAAGAAGTAGGGAGATGGAACATGGGAAGATAAACTTGATTATGGGAAACAGAAGATCGTCGCCTGTGACCAGAGTCGAAGTTTATTCTTTAGTGTTGAGTAATGGGTTAGTATTAGATTTAGATAATTGCTGTTATTCGCCAGATATGGCAAGAAACATTATTTCATTTCATGGATTGTTTAGATAAGGTTTCAGATATTCTTTTGATAATAGTAATGGTTCTATTAATGTTTATTTGAATGGTGTCTTTTATTTCAATGCATTACCTTCTAATGGGATTTATGAATCTGTGATAGTTGTTGATTATTTAGGAAATGATGTATTAAATATTTATTCATCTACTAGCTTAGACACAGCCTGCTTGTGGCATTGTCGCCTTGGCCATGTAAAAAGAAACGCATAGCCCAACTCCAAAAGGATGGAGTGTTGGAGTCATTCGACCTTAAGGACGATGACATGTGTGAATCTTGTTTACTTGGGAAGATGACCAAGTCACCATTTACTGGCACTTATGAAAGGGGTGAGGGTCTATTGGATCTCATACACACTGATGTGTGTGGGCCGTTTAGATCCACCACAAGGGATGCTTGCCGCTTCTACGTGACTTTTACAGATGATTATAGCAGATATGGATATATCTACTTAATCAA
The DNA here is from genome assembly GCF_052625555.1 of Lactuca saligna. NCBI lineage: Eukaryota > Viridiplantae > Streptophyta > Magnoliopsida > Asterales > Asteraceae > Lactuca > Lactuca saligna. The sequence goes on from NC_136421.1 coordinate 291,771,643, forward strand.
GAAAAAGTTAGAAACCTTTGAAAAGTTCAAAGAGTTTAAGAATGAAGTGGAGAATCAGTTGGGCAGGAAAGTCAAGATGCTTCGGTCAGACCGAGGAGGAGAGTACCTAAGTCTTGAGTTTCACGACTATCTAAAAGAATGCAAAATTGTTTCGCAATTGACACCTCCGAGAGCGCCACAATCGAATGGTGTGGCTGAGAGACGTAATCGGACCGTGTTAGACATGGTTCGTTCTATGATGAGTTGGGCTTCATTACCAATAGCCTTCTGGGGGCATGCCTTAGAGACTGCCGCCCATATCCTTAACTTAGTTCCCACCAAGAAGGTTGCCAAGACTCCTCATGTAACACCGTAAATTTCAAAACAAAATTTTCAAATTTTCATAAAACATAATTCATTTAATATTCATAAAACATCCATAGTTAATTATCCAATTCAAGTAAATACAAAATCCCAAGATCCCAAATGTATAAACTCCAAGTGTGTGTACGGATCAAGCCGGCGCCTTCCCGCGGTCGTCACTAGTACCTGAAACAATAACATCAAACACTGTAAGCACAAAGCTTAGTGAGTTCCCCAAAATACCACATAAAACACATATTAGCCACTCGAGGCTATAACTCTGTGGGTCCGTGCACCTAAACTCTGTGAACCCTCAGGTTCTAACTCTGTAAACATGCACAGCATAAATCACATAGAAATAATGCAGTACAACACATCACATACATAGCATAAAAATACTCTATCACATAACTCTGGTTACCTACTCCAGGTAAAGTATAGTGAGAAGACTCACCTCGCGTCTCGGTAAGTCGTGAATTCCTGAAATCACTAGTGCTCGATCCCCCGAGCTAAAGTCCTCCTAAATCACATAACATCTTTAATTAACACTTTCCCTACTAAGGTTGACTACACTTTAACAAGTCAACTTAGGTCAACGTTGGTCAACGGTCAACTTTGACCGGACTCGGTGAGTGCATTAGGGCAACTCGGCGAGTCTGAGCGTATACACTGATTTCCCCGAAATCCTCCCTTAACACGTCGAGCATTCTCTCTAACTCGACGAGTTCCACCTGGCATGATTTGTGGGACCACCACGACTCAACTCGCCGAGTCTCAAGAACAACTCGGTGAGTCCAGCTTAACTCAGTCCACCTGTCCACTCTGATTTCCCCATGACTCACTGAGTCAACCCTCCCCAACTCGGCAAGACCACTCGCTGTGTGGTCGGACAACATTCATACGACTCGCTGAGTCCGTGCCATGCAATGACTCAAACTTGCTCATAAGGTCAGATCCAGTCCATTAACCCATAGATCCAGTCCTTCCAAGCTTATTTAGCACGTAAAGTTACAATCTTGATGCATATACAATATCTATATGACCATATATGATGTTTTTGACTCAAATACTACAACACAAGGTCATAAACTCCATTGCTATACATAAAGCTTGATGAGTGAGGCTCTCTGGACCTCTATGGATCCAGATCCAAAACCTGAACACAAGGAGGGAACCATTGGGCATCAAATCATCCCATAAATGTCCATAAGAAACCCTAGATCCCATAATACTTCACAAAACAGAATATAAACCGAAATCATAACTCTAGATTGATGATCTAAGCTTCAAATCCACGAAATAGCAACCTCCTTTGCTTCCTCTTGCCTAGAATATTCTCCTTCTTTGCTAAATGACACACACAAGGTCAAGAATGCTTCCTTACTCTCTCAAAACGTTCAAGCACTCAAGGGTTTCTCTCTAAGGGTTGGGTGAGCACAAATGACGGCCATAATGCCCTTTAAATAGGCATCAAACCCCGGAAATTAGGGTTTCCTCACACAGCGTGGACTCGCCGAGTCCACTCTTGGACTCGTCGAGTCCGGACGCGAACCCATGCCCAAATCCGCGGTCCTACTTGGCGAGTCTGGGCTTTAACTCGCCGAGTCCACTCACAATTCCATAAATAAGTCCAAAATAAATACCTGGAGATTCCGGGCTGTTACACCTCATGAGATGTGGACAGGGAAAGTTCCCTCGTTGGCACATATTAAGGTTTGGGTTGCGAGGATTTTGTAAGACGAGAGACTCACGACAAGCTTGAACCTCGTAGTGAGAAGTGTTATTTCATCAGCTACCCACGGAAGCCTTTTGGCTATCGTTTCTATAGATCGAGTGACAATGTTGTCTTCGTTGCTAGAAGAGGAGTTTTCCGAGAAAGGGAATTGATAAGCCAAGAGGACATTGGGAGGCAAATTGATCATGAAGTGATTCAAGAGCTAAGCGATGAAGGAACCTCTAACACTAGCACTCAACCCGAGGCAGAAACAGTTGAGTTCCGATGGCCTCCGTAGTCAATCAGAGATTGTGCCAGTTCCTTAGCACTTTCAAAGGTGTCAGGTTTGGAGGCTAACACGCTTGACCGTAATTGGGTCGTCAGTCCCAATATGTACCTCTCTATTTTCTTGCTCTCAGGAGCAATCATATCTGGGCAAAGGATTGTCAGCTCGCAGAATCTGTTGGTATATGTTGCGATGTCGGTACCAACCATTCCGAGAGTCCAGAGTTCATGTTCGAGCCTTTGAATCTCTCCCCTTGGGCAGTATTCTCTCATCATCATGGCCTTGAGGTTCTCCCAGCTAATGGAGTTTGCCACAATTAGAGTAAGTACTTTAACGTGGCCGTTCCACCAAGTCAAAGCTCTATCAATGAGTGTGAAGGTTGAAAATTTGACCTTGCTGTGCTCGGGGTAGGAGCAGATTTCAAAGACTGCTTCTGTCCTTTCAATCCACTGTCTTAGAGCCATCACACCACCAGTTCCATAAAACATACGGGGTTTGGCATTAGTAAAGTCCTTATAAGTGCATTCTCGGGGTTGCCCATGACTCTCGCCATGGTTGGAAAGGTGTGTGCCAGTTCTCGAGTCATTGGTACTCGAGTTATTTATTTGTGACATGGCAGCTGCTACTGCTGCGGTGACTGCTGCTTGAAACATGACAGCATCAAATTGAGGAGGTGAAGGTGAAGGTGGTGGTATCGGTGTTTCATTGATAGGGTTACACCTTGTATTCCTGCATGGCGGCATCTTTAACTACACGTTTAAAAGATGATGATATGGATAAGAATAAGTGACAAATGAATGTGTCTCATGAACCAAATCGCCATGGTTCAATCAACAGATGATAGCATAAAAATGAAAGTTATTTGTAAGACTGAAAGTATGAAACAAGTATTTGGTTTCTTGATGACTTTTCAAGGTTTCAACGTAATACTCAACGTAGTTATAATAGTGCCACTTATATTAATATAAAAGTTGATACAACGATCATGAAAATTTGACCCTTATAAGGGTCTCCGATTACAAAGTTCGAGAAATTTAAAGACTTTTAGCCGATTGGTAGGACTGATTGGCGAGTTTGCCCACCATCACTAGGAGTGCCCGATCGGCTGAACCTCCACCTCGGACATCGTAGAAATCTCGGCACATGCCATAGGGAGAGCGTATACTTTGTTTTTGGCTCCAGTGGACGAGGTGACTTCCCCAGACGGGAGTCGGTCCTTGAAAGTTCCTCCTAATGGGTGGAGGGTTGACTATTTCCGGTTCTGAGTCTGTCCCGGAGTCATCCCCGCCATCCAACTCAATGGGCTCCTCGTCCTCCTCCGGATCCTCTTCAATCCATCCTCCGTTGCCTTGTTGTGGGTAGTAGGGGTCTCCATGCGGGTGAAATCCAACCATTTGACTATACGAGAATAGGGTTATAAGATTTGAATAAAACTTGAGACATGTAATACTAATTAATCTAGCGTATGCACCAAATACTCCTATAGTATTTCAATTCTTGTGTTCGATCTTTGTGATATTTTTGGTAAGTTTTGACTTATTGCTCACTACGTACGTTCCTCGATATACATTGGTCCGATTTCGGGCAAATATAGTTGATCACGCTATATTTGTCCCAAATCTGATTACATATATCGAGTTTTAATCGTAGAGTCCAACTTGTCTAAATACTTGTTATATATTTTAATAAACATGAAAATAATGTGTTGTATGCATGTATTTGTACTTGAATGAACTAACATTTTTAAGCTATACGTAACGCGGCTCAGGCGTAAATAAAATCGTTTTGTCAGAGAGTATTAGTCCCTTAAGCATTTATAGTTTGTATATCTTATGTGGTTCAATATACTTAGTTCACTATAAACATTGCTCTGATACCAATCTGTCACACCCCCAAACCTGAACGGCGGAAACGTTCGGGGGCGGATGACTTCATGTGGTAGCATAACAAGTGAATACAAAGTAAAGAAAGCAATACAACCAATATATATATATATATATATATATATATATATATATATATATATATATATATATATATAACTGAAAGTTTACATTTGTCAAAAGTTACATGTTCAAAATCAATTACAAATATGATGTCAAAATATGAGAGTTAAACTGGCGCCGCAGCATCTCTTCATCAAAAGCATAATGATACCTGTAGTTACTGAATCCCTGGGACATACAAGTAATTTTGAAAGAGTAGATCAACATTTAAGCTGGTGAGTTTCATAAGTATTTAATGACAATGTTTGTATGAAATGAAATATCTTGTCCTTGTTTGTTTGTGTTTAGAAAATCCTGTATTTTCTACTAGTATAAAAGTAGTCTTCCTTCCAGACCAAAGTTTGTTTCCAAAATTTTTGTAAGTGTAAAACTAACCAATATGTTTGAAAACCTCGTAAATCAATGTACTTTTAATACCTCCTGTGAGTTTTATAACCATACTATTGACTCGGATTGCCTATACACAACGTTCTTCAGGCGTTGGAATGTTATGACGTTTGTCACCCCAAACGGTGGACTGTAGCTAACAGTCAGGGCGCGGGTTGTCAAGCCCGTATATATCTATACACAAACACCATGCTCCCCCTCCAAGGGATTCTGGTATATAATACAGGACTTGAAATGTGTACTCGAACGTACGTGAAGTAAATGTCTCACAGAACCGTAGTATAAAAACAGATTTACATGTTGAAATGTTCGTTTGTTATTGTACATGAAAATGATTTCTCGAAAATCGTGTTTCTAGTATGTAAAAGTTAGCAATATCTTCATAAAACTATACCTTTTAAGGTTTTCTAAAAGTGTGTCTCGTTTGTTTTTAGAATATCTAGAAAAGAATCACTTGTTATGAAAGCATAGATTTTTGTAACGTCTAAGATAGACACAACATATTTGAAATCTAAGAAAATGTTTAGTTTATACATGCATTACAACCATTTATAGTTTGTAAAGATATAATGCTATTGTAATATAGTTTTGTATACGGGAGTTCGTTATAAAGTTTGTAAATCACACCTGATTCCACTTAATAAAAGTGTATAATAATCTTTATATATAACACCCGATAGTAGTCGTATGTTTTACTTGTATTTCCCCCCTAGAAAGCATATAAAAGCGTTTAGAATATTTAAAAGGGTTAATTAAGGGGTATGAACTCACTTGAAAGTTAGAAGATAGCGAGATGAAAAACCGGGCAGAGTTTCGTCTCGGGAAACGGATTTTCCTTGGGATTCTCGGGAGTAAAATTGACCTTCGGGACTTGCACAAAATGACCAGGGCTTCGGGGTAGTGCGAGCACGGAAAACGAGGTAAAACGCAAGAAAAGTGAGAGAGAATGAGCAAATTTTTCGGGAACCCTCGCATCCTATTTATAGGATGCTGGAACCGCCTCCGTACACGGGGCGTACGCGTACGTCACGCATGAACGAGTCCTCGACTGCCTCTCACTTCGGATGGGACGGGGGTAGGCTCGCATAGGGGTGACATGGACGATCCACGGTGAAACTTTAAGTAAAAACGAATCACCAACTTCGAATGTTATCGGTTTTCTTTTCTTGTCAACATAGCTATTTTGATGATCCTGAGCTACTAACATCCTTTCCCTAATCACTTTCAAATTTTTAGCAGTCCGATGGACTATCTTGGGTCCCATAAACTGCTTTTCTCCAGCTTCAAGCCAACAAGATGGCGTACGACGCTTCTATCTGTACAAAGTTTGATAAGGTGTCATCTTAATGCTAGAGTGGAAACTATTATTGTAGGAAAATTCTAACAAAGGTAAATGTTTATCCCAGTTACCTTGGAATTCTAGGGTACATGCTCTCGGCATATCTTCCAATGTTTGTATCGTTCTCTGGCTTTAACCATCATTCTGTAGATGGTAAGTTGTACTCAAACAGAACTTGGTACCCAATTCCTCTTGTAGACTTCTCCAAAACGTTGAGGTGAAACGGCTATCACGATCCGATACAATTGTTAATGGAACACCGTGAAGCCTCACAATTTCCTTCACATAAGAATTCGCAAACTTATCCATAGACCATTTTTCGTTGGATGCTATGAAGTGCGCACTCTTAGTGAAGCGATCAACGACCACCCAAATCATGTCGTGACTGTTCTTTGTTCTAGGCAATTTAGTGACAAAATCCGTAGCAATGTCTTCCCAATTACCCATGGGTACAGATAAAGGCTCTAAACTCCCATATGGTTTATGATGTTGTGCCTTAACTCTAGCACATGTCACACACTCGGCCATATATTTTACAATATCAAGCTTCATCGTCGACCACCAATAATAGGGTTTTAGATCCCTATACATTTTAGTGCTGCCGGGATGAATTGAGTACATGGTTTTGTGAGCTTCTTCCATCAGAGGATCTCTTAATCCTCTTGTCTTAGGTACCCAAATCCGAACTTGGAATACCTTCAGTCCGTGATTGTTTATACCGAACACTAACATTTTTCTCAAACTTTCTTCCTTTCGGTCATTCTTCTCTAAAGCTTCTTCTTGAGATTTCTTTATACTTTCCGTAATTGTCGAGAAAACTTCTATTCTCAACGCCCTTGGCCTTTTTCTTTCAAGATTGTCTTTCCGACTGAGCGCGTCAATAACAACACTGGCTTTACCGGGGTGGTAAAGTATCTCACAGTCAGTCCTTGAGTAACTCTAGCCAACGTCTTTGCCTCATATTCAATTATTTCTGATTAAAGAGATATTGGAGAATATTATGATTAGTGAAAATTTTGCACTTCGTGCCATAGAGGTAATGCCTCCATATCTTTAGAGCAAACACTATCGCTGCCAACTCCAGATCATGAGTGTGGTAGTTCTTTTCATGCTCTTTCAATTGTCGAGATGCATACGCAATCACCTTTTCTTTTTGGTTCAAAACACAACCCAACCCAACACTAGACGCATCGCTATAGACAGTGAAGTCTTCAACTCCGTCGGGTAGAGAAAGAATGGGTGCTTCACATAATTTCTTCTTTTGCAACTCGAATGCTTCTTTGTGCTTATGAATCCAAGTATAAATAGCTACTTTGTGGGTCAAAGGTGTTAATGGAGTAGCGATCAAAGAAAAGCCTTAGATAAACCTTCAGTAATATGCAGCTAATCTTAGCAAGCTTCGGATCTCCGTGGTACTTTTCGGTTGTTCCCACTTCATCACAACTTCAATCTTTGCTGGATCAACCATTATCCCTTCTCGGTTGACCACATGAACCAAGAATTGGACTTCTTGAATCTAAAAATCACATTTGGAGAACTTAGGATACAACTTCTCTTTCTTTAAAACTTCTAACACTTCTCACAAGTGTCTGCTATGCTCCTCCTGGATTTTCAGGTAAATCAGAATGTAATCTATGAACACTATCACATATTTATCAAGGAATGGTTTACAAGCCCTGTTCAACAAATCCATGAATGCTACTTGAGCATTGGTTAGTCCAAATGACATAACCAAAAACTCGTAGTGTCCATATCTTGTTCTTAATGCAGTTTTCTCAACATCATACTCTCTCACCTTTAGCATGATATCCTGACCTTAGATCGATCTTTGAGAAATAGCTTGAACCTTGCAGCTGATCGAACAGGTCATCAATCCTTGGCAATGGATACTTATTCTTTATCTGTAATCAATACACATTCAAATTCTTCCGTCCTTCTTCTTTACGAATAACATCAAAGCTCCCCAGGGTGATGAACTAGGTCTAATGAAGCTTTTTTCCAATAATTCCTGAAGTTGTGTCATAAGCTCCTTCATCTCTATTGGTGCTAATCGGTACAGTGCTTTTGCTATTGGCGTCATTCTTGGTAACAAGTCTATTCTGAACTCCACTTGTCTATCATGTGGTAATCCAGGAAGATCTTCAAGAAATACTTCCAAAAAGTCACACACCACTGGTATGCTTTGCACCTCCTTCTTTTCCTTCTTAGCATCGATTACACATTCCAGATATGATGTACATCCCTTGGCCAAACACTTTCTGGCTTTCATTAAGGAAATGATTCCAGAATTTACTTTGCGTTTGTCCCCATATACCATAAATGACTCTTTCCCTGGTGGGTTTACTCTTACTATCTTCTTCTTGCATAATATTTTGGCATCATGGGCACTAAGCCAATCCATTCCCATCACGATGTCGAAACCATTTAACTCAATAGACAATAATTCCTCGTGGAAGTTATTCCCATTCAATTCGATGAAGATGTTTTTCATGCGATGGCTAATAGGTACAAACTTGCCACTAGCAACCTCGACTATTAAAGCATTAACTAGTCTATCAACAGGCAAAGCTAGTTTTCTACCAAATTAATGTGAAATAAAGGAGTAGTTGGCTCTAGAATCAAACAAAATTTAGGCAGGAAATTTGTTTACAATAAAGGTACCTGAAGCGACATTAGCTTCTTCCTTTGCAGCTTCAAGTGTCATCTTGAAGGCTCTCGCCTTCGGTTATGGTGGAATGTTGGGTTTTGCGGCCTCCTTCTTTTTCAGATAGTCTTTCAAAATGTGCCCTTCCTTGTTACATCCAAAGCATACCCTCTTGTTGGACGGACACTCATTGGCATAATGCCCAGTCTTTCCACACTTGTAGCAAGTCATCTCCTCACTATATTTCCCAGAGTGCTTTTTCTTGCACTTTTCACACCATTTCGCTTCGCCTCCTCCTCTTCCTCCAAACTTCTTAGAGTTAGACTTCGAAAATTTGCTTTTCTTGTTGGAACCCGAAGTTCCTTCAAACTTTCTCTTTTCACCAACTTCAAACTTGCTGGCGGTTCTTCCCTTGATCATTTCCTCATCAGAGTTGGCAGCCCAAATAGCTGCCTCCAAAGTAGGTGTGTGTCGTACTGGCACAACATAATCCCATGGAAGTCCCTTTGCGTACAGGTCAACTTTTGCCAACTCGTTTGGAACAATGCGCAAAGCAAACTACATTTTGTCTGTAATGGCATTGCTGTATTCATCAATGGACATGCTATCCTTCTTCAACGCCATGAATTGGTTCTCTAGCTCTAGTAGATTTTGGGCTGATCAGAACTTGCGTTTAAAGTATACTAAGAACTCTGGCGATGTCAGTTGTAGTGGCTCGTTGGGGCTTGTGGTATTCCCCAAATTGTACCACCAATGAACATCACCACTTCTGAACTGACGTACTACATATGTGGTTTGTAGTTTTCCCTTGGAACCGCATGTCATGAAGGCCAATTCCATCTCCGAGATCCAATCCATGACTCCGATCGGATCTTCTTTTGCAGTGAAGTTCGATGGTTTGCAAGTTAAAAAAATATTTGTACTTGCATCCAAGTCCATCACTTCCTCCATCTTGGTTGTTTCATCTATCTATAGGTGGGTTCTCTTGGCCAACAATCCCACTAAAGTTTCCTCCTTCCTACTGCCCTTCATTCAATTCGGGTTGTTCAATTGGTATTGTAAGTTCTTCACGATTTTGCTGAAGCAGACATCTAGTTTCCTCTATTTGACGATCCAACATCGTCTGAATCATCATATGCACTCCGGCCATTATTATTGGCTCAGGTGCTGCTGCTGCAACAGGTACTTGCTCAATCGCTGGTGGTTGAGGTTGTTGATTCTTGTTTCCGTTTGCGTTTCCAACTCCACTCCTAGTTCTTGCCTTTTTTATCTATACACCAAGTAAGGTGAATTTAGATCTTTACTCACGATAGATATTTAAATCATCCATATCACTCCAAAAAGCTCACATGCTAGTTCTAATATCGTAGTTATTTGCTTAGAATCCTAAACACATAAGGTTTCTAGATCGCGTCGGCAATAGACCATAGATCCGAACAAATATGGCAAACATATAACATTTAGCACATAAGAGTATTTTAGGCATCTTTCCTAAAATATACTAGTGCTCGTGTCTAAAATATGGTAGACACTCATCTCACGATGATCACTTAACATTCTAAGTTTAAGTCTATAAATCCTACAAATTCCTAGTTCGCTTAAACTAATGTTCTGATACCAACTGTAACATCACCCAATTTCTCGGCCAGAAAAGAACGATTTAGTTTATGCTTTTAAAATAAAACCAGAGTAATCTTTTAAAAGATGTTGCGAAATTTTTTCCTAAAACAAAATATGATAAAAATTTATCAAAGCATTTCTGAAAGAAATGTATTTTCATTATATAACAAAACCTTGGGATTTCATGTTCCGATATAGACCAAAAGCACAAATAGTACATTATAAGCCTTACAATAGTTATTTACAACTACAGGCCTATAATCCAAAATCCCTTGTCATTATCCAACTATGCTCTCGTGCCACTACCTGTAATACAAAGAAAACTTGGTGGGTCAAGCTTGGGAACCTGGTGAGCATATAGGGTTTTCAACCCACATTATTAATTTTCATCAATCAACAATAAATTTATTAATTTCATCAATATACAATAACCCTGATTACCATTCCCATTATCCTCACATTACGTCCCTAAACACCTATCACAAGGGACCTAGCCTAAGGATCATCATCAGGATGGACACACTCCTGCTAAGGTGATTCCTCAGCCATACATGTCCTTGAGGCAACCATGATGGGATGGAGTAAGGCAAATGAACACCAAAGCTCATTAACACCTACAGGTTGCGATCCTACCAACGTTCCACAGAAATGTCTAGAAAAGTCTGTGGTCGTCATCCATACTCTGCTAGATGCCTGGATCACAATAACATCGAGGCATCTCATCATTTTATTTCATCATACATCAACAATCTACCCATGTTTTACCCAAAATTTTTGTAGATAAAAATACATATACAGTTTAAAACATGTATAAAATATTCATCTCAAACAAACAATATAATTACACATAACACGTATTTTATAGAAAATACTTCATATCTATGTGTAAGATGAAAGTAACTACACACTCAAATGTTAAGAAGACGATTGGACAATACTTCGGCTCTAAAAATAACATTCTTCGATGAAACCGGGATGTTTTCTCAAAAACCGGGTTTCATGCGGGCATAGTTTCGGCTCGAAAACTCTTTTTTCTTGGGATCTTCAGGGCTCTGGAACTTGCTTCGGGTGCTAGGACGATACACTAGGCTTCAGGGGTATTTCTTGTAATTTAGGAGATAGTATAAGGGTGAGAGATGTAAATAAAGTAAACAAAATTCCGGCATCCTTGAATTCTACTTATAATGCCTGAACATCGGTGTTACGCTGGGCGTAATGTCCTCGTACACAGGTCGTAGTGCAAGGCGGTCCAGTACACTGAGCATACGGGTGGATCATTTCGAACGCATCGGAGCTACGTACACGCGCCAACCATACGATGGACTAGGCTATGTGGCCCAACTCAGACCATACACACGAGTACGTTGTGTGTACTCTCATTTATCAAACTTCAAAAATTCATAACTTCCGTATACGAGCTCCGTTTTTGACATTCTTTATATCCACGCGTAGGTGAGACTATGCTCTACAACTTTCGTTTAGACTGTGTCGGCTAATTTTGACTTTATTTTTAAAGTTATATTTTTAACATGCTGGGACAGGAAAAGTCCATTAAAAATTCATAACTTCTTCATCCGACATCCATTTTCGTCTGTCTTTTTACCATTAAATTACAATCAACAAGACCTTAGATTCTCGTTTAGATTGTTTCGGCTGAAAATCACTCAATCTAAAATTCAAGTTTCAAGTTGCATTCTGCTATGCCAAATTTTAGAAAATTCATAACTTTCTCATACGAAGTCAGATTTGGGCGTTCTTTTTATGCAGGCTCTCGGTTTAACGAATACTACGACTTTCATTTAGATCACTAATGCTAAAAATCATTCTATCGTAAATTCACTATTTACGTCACACAACGTTTTGTCGGTTCTATCGCGAAACTTCGACATGTCATAACTTCTTCATTATAACTCGGATTTCGACATTCTTTATATATCTAGAATAATTGTCACGACCACTACAACTTTCTTCATAGATATCGGGTTTATCTAATGTTTTATTTTAATACTTATTTTTATCCTTAATTCATTTAAATCACAAGAATTGCATAAAACACATAATACTAAAATAATGCATTTTTATTATTTCAAAACAAATCACTAAGGTTGACCTAGACTATTACATCATCATTAGTGCCTAGCCTAGAAACACGGACATTACATGGAGTATCAAATTATCCTTAAGTATCGCCTCATGATTTTAATATTTTCGGTTGATGTGGTATTCCCAATTTGGTGTAAGGCATGTTTGGACTCTTTTGTGGAACATGCATTACATTGTATAGAGCTACCGTTAATTGGTCATTACAACACGGTTGATGTGGTATTCCCATATGGTTAGGGATGTTTTTTTTATGTATTTAGGAATGTTTAGGATTACGCTAAGAAAGAGACACTTTTGAACTTTAGAGTGACTAGTTGGTAGGGAAGTATCATCACTTAGATTGATTGACGGTTTGGTTTTTGGATTCATAGAAACGAAATGTACATGTATATATCTAACATGAGTTTCTCCTCTTGTGAGATTTAGAAGTCATTATAGAAAATCAAAGTGAAATGCATGAGAAAGTGTGTATAGAAAATCAATACGTTTTATAACATTCTATTTGTTGTTTTCCTGTGCCAGATGTTGTGGAGCTTTCAATAGAATCCAACAAGTTATGCATATTAACGGGACAACATCAAGATTTATAAATATAGTTTTTAAAAGTGTTAGTATTATTTGCTAGAACATTAGCGACACAATTTGTTGTTCGTTTGTCTTATACATCGATGTAAATGTTAAGACATAAAAATATTTATCCTTTTATTAAAAGTAAGATCTCATGTTATAAAAAGATAGAAAAAATTAATAAATCATATGTTATAAAAATAGAAAATTATGTGGCCTTGTTTTTTAAAGGGATAATAAAAGGCCTTTTGATATAAAAGTCCTTAGGTTTCACATTTTTTGTTGGTTTAGTCCTTCTAACGATTTTTGTGCAATAATGCCTAATGTTTTCAAATTTTTGTTCATAATAGTCATTTAGCTGGTTATCCCTCTCTTAGTCGGTAACATAGATCCTGTGTTGTAATGACCAATTAACGTGGCGTCTTCCTACCTTAACTAAAAAGAGCAAATGAAGTGGGGGAAGTAAGTAGGTGCTCGGTTTTGGACCCATGACCATGAAGATAAATGATCACAAACTTACCATCAAACTACATTCGTATTGATGTGGTTTAAGCTAAATCATTATATATAATTACTATTTCTACTGAAACTTTTAATAATAATAATAATAATAATAATAATAATAATGATAATAATAATAACTTTCATTATTATTATTATTATTATTATTATTATTATTATTATTATTACAAATTATTTTTATTATAAGTTTTTATGCATGTATAAATATATTTTATAATACGATTTAAAATGTATAGATATAATTTTAAAGGTATAAAAAACATACTTATTAATATTTACATATATACCAATAGTATTTATTAGTATTTATTAATAAAAACGTTTTTATTTATAAAATACAAATAAATATACCTTTTACAAGTATAAAAAGGTATAAATTCATTTAAAAATGCATAAAAACGTATTTATTTGTAAAATACTAATAAATATACTTTTGATGCGTATAAAAAATATAAGTTCCTTTAAATATATAAAATTCATATTAGAAAGTATATATATATATATATATATATATATATATATATATATATATATATATATATATATATATATATATATATATATATATATATATAAAGGTATACATATGCTTACAAATATATAAATACTGATATCTTTAGACAGATTTTTAAATGTATAAATATGTTTTTTAATATATAAATAGCTTTAAAAAATATTTAAACCTTTAAAACTTATTTTTATGTTCTTTTATTCATATAAATTACATTTATTTATATGTATCTGATTTGTAAAATACTTATTCAAATGACAAAAATACATATTAATAAATAAGCAAATTTAATTTAAACATTATAAAATATTTTTATTTTATATATATATATATATATATATATATATATATATATATATATATATATATATATATATATATATATAAATAATAAAAATATGAAATTCTATACCTTAAAAAATATTGTCATAATTGTATGCTAAAGAATACGTCTTTTATACTTTAAAGATTAATAAATATGTGTCGTATAAAAATAAAATTAAAAATAGGATTAAGAGTAATAATAATAATAATAATAATAATAATAATAATAATAATAATAATAATAATAATAATAATAATAATAATAATAATAATAATAATAATAATAATAATAATAATAATAATAATTATTATTATTATTATTATTATTATTATTATTATTATTATTATTACTACTGCTACGACATCGTCATTCTTTATAGATACAAGATTAGAATGAGTAACATAAAAAGCGTTGTGGCGTGGTGATATTTGGTATACCCGGATATGGAAGGGGCGAGGGTTCGATCCTCTGTAATAACAATTTTCCTTGTCCTCTGCTAGATTTTAGTTATGGAAGAATACACTTGTGGTGGTCCCCGCCTCTGCTCAGCAAAATGCCCGGTCATCAGTGCCACCTAAGCAGAAAATGACGAAAATGACATGCTATGGGTTAGGAAACCGGTTAAATGGCGAAAATGAGAAAAAAAAAATTGAATATATATATATATATATATATATATATATATATATATATATATATATATATATAAATAAGGGCAAAGCTTAGGAATAGTGAAGTTGTTGCTTTTTTGGAAGAAATTGTCCTTCGATTACGGTGGTATGTTATCTTCTGTATTTTTTGCTGACCATTTTTGATTTGGGCAGTTTATGTCATTTTGTCGATTCTTTATGGATAGGTGTTCATCATATCGTCTCTTCACCGTTTATCCGCCCAATCACATTTGGATAAGTGTTATTCTTATTCACCGTTTTTTTTAGCGAGTTTATATGTTTCGCTTTCTTCAATTTGTTGCTTTCGCTTTCTTCTTTCCACCGACGTTTCACCGCTTCTTTCCTTCACATAAATCTATATCTCTTAGATGATTTCCCACCGCTACTTCTTCGATCGTTCGACTTCATCACCTCTGTCCACCTGTGCTTCTGATCGTCTTCTTTTTTCTAATCAGGTTTTGATTTCTTTTACTTTATTTCATGTATATGTTACCGACATGGTGGGATTTCCACTGTTTTGTCTACAAAGAGGCAATAGATCGACCCGGAGGGGTTTTTCTATTCGAGTAGGGTTCAGTGGGATATAGTGTCGACTACACCACGATGCACTCCTGGTCGCTTTCATGTTGGACACCACTGCCTCCGGTCTCCATACGACGGAAGCGATGACGCCTCCCCCTTCGACTTCTTTCATGCTATTATCACCGACCCATTGAGGCCCACGAGGTTTTGTTTCTCAGTTTAACCACCATTCTCCAGTCAAAATTTCCACCTTCGAAACGAAACCCAAAGTTCCATTCATCGGTTTCTTCTTCTCCACATCTACTTCCCACCATCTACTCTAATCGAATTGTTTTCTGCAATCATCGGCATCTTTGAACTGTTATGCCCCTATTCTACATTTTTTTTTCTGCACACCACACCACAGACTTCATATCTTTTCTTTGATTCCATATGTTTCATTCGTTCACTACCTTCCTGATGAATTTGTGCATCTGAACCGTTGATACAGTGCAGTCGGTCATCTGTTAAGGTTTCAATTTTCGATTTTCACCATCCTTTTCGACTTCTTCTTTTCTTTCTCTTTTTCTATCTTTTGATTGATTAGTTTTTTGAATGATACATAATTGAGTATATGAGATTTGATTATAGCTCTTAGGATGCACACCAACTGCTCAATAAAATGCTTGAACCAAGTTTTTCAAAAAAAAAAATATTAGATGATAACAACCATAGGCATGGGGACGGGATTGTTAGGGAGTGATGCAGAGGATTAAAGATCAGCAACTTTCAACATCTACAAAACCAGCAACCATTGTAATTGCACCCTAAGTGTTCATTAAAATGCACAGGTTAGTTATTTTTTTTCATTATATGTGCCAGCCAAAACATATGCTTAACTGTGTACAAACAACTTCATTTCACGACTTGAAGATTGGATTCCCTTTTAATGTAAGCTCTTGGATCCAACCAGCCTAACACATCTTTTTCTTCTCACTAAGTTCCTTGGATTGTTAGCTACTAGAACTACAAGTTATTTTTTAAATAATTTTCAGCATCAAATCAAATATTTTTATGTAAGCCAAGAATAATATGTCACACCCCCGAACTAGGACAGTGGAAAGATCCGGGGGCGGATGATGTCATTGTATTGTATCATCGCAATTGAATATAAACGGACATAACAACCCACACAAAATACATTAAGAAATACCAACATACATTGTTTACATATTGTATTTGTTCATGAATTACACAAAAGTGACATAAAAGTAAGAAATTCCAAAATGTAGCAAATTCGGATCTTAGGTACCTACTTACTGGTTCCCTGAGAATACAAGTCATTTTAAAAATCACCAACATTGAATGTTGGTGAGTTCATAAACATATTTGTATGAAAAGATTTGTAACACATTTGTTTGAAAATAGTGGTGTATCTCTAGAAAATCCAATATTTTCTATGAAAATGATTTGTAAGCCTTGTTTCCAAACGGTGAATATATGCATTCGTGTCCTTGGTTTTCTTTTGTTTGAAACTGTAAAGTGGATGTATGTTCCCAGGAAATCCTGTATTTTCTGTTTTATGAAAACTGTGGTCAAAACCCTAGACCAGTAGTGGAAAAACAATAGTATATCGAGAGGAAAAATATAGTTTTATATTTTATAAAACTAGTGAAGTGTAATAGCTCAGCGAACAGCTCAGGTGTAGCGGTGTCAATCCCTGTATTGATCTATACACAGTTATCTCGCTCTCTCTCCAGGAGACTCTGGTTATAATGCAGGACTTAGAATGTACACTAGGTAGGTATGGGGAAGATAGTGTCTCACTAGAGCCTTAACGGATTTACACGAACTTTGACTCCGATTATTGAATAATGAAAATGACATTACTAGTGTAAATTTATGATTGAAGTTTTATGACACGTGATTCACAGATTTCATGACTCGCTGTTTATGCCACACGTTTTACAGATTTCATGACATGCAGTTTATTACTCATGCTTCATGAGCTTTATGATAGGTAGGTTATGACACACGAATCTTTATGTTATAAATTTTGTTTTGTATACCATTTTGGTTAAATTATTTATAAAACTTATTATAAATAATCATTAGTGAACGTGTCTAATTGTAACATATGTTGTAAAAATAGCATAATATTTTAGGTTGTAATCCATCAAAATGCTTGTTGATTTTCATATGAAAAGTATGAAAAACACGAAAAGTTGGGGGTATAAAGCTCACCTTGTTGATTTCCTGAGTTTTTAGGAAGGAGAAGAAGGAAGTTTTCGAGCCTATCTTGATCTTGGAGAGATTCTTGAAAGATTAATGTTCGAAGAAGCTAAACATGAAAGTGTTGTGTAAACATGGAGTTTTAGCTTGAAGTGGTGCAAAAATACTTGAAGTTTACAAGAATACTTACCAAGTTCTTATGAGTGTTTGGAGAAAAACCCTTGAAGATGGAACACACAAAATGAGAGAGTGAGATGGGAGGAAGTCTTGAGAGTTAAGTGAGTAGAATGAGTTTTGTGAGGATCGGGTGGGGGGTATTTAGTCGAACCGAGGATTGGGGGGGGGGGGTGTTCAGTCGAACCCTCTTAAAATAAGGGGGAAATGGCTTGGCCTTTACTTGTTGAATCTTGTACTGCAAAGCATGGGAGTATGATGGGTGGTAGAGGGTGTTTCATGGCTGTCTTATGGTCTAAGGAATGTCAAGTAGTGAGGTGTCACCACCCTTTCTGATTTCTTTTTTTTTCTTTTTTTTTTCTTATTTGTCCCATGCTCAAAACGATTTCATTAAGTGTGTAGAGGGGTTTTCGGTTTTTAGGTGGCTAAGAACACCCTACACATCCTCAATGTTTTCGGTTCTAAGATGGGTATGAGCTTTCGGGTTTAATTTGGCCTAATCTAGGAGTTTTCGGCCAAAGGAAGGCCCAAAAGAAGGGGTTTTTGGACCAATAAGGTGTGTATGGCTTTTGGGCTTAATTTGGCTAACCAAGGGTTTTTGGTCCAATAAGACCCAAAGAAAGAAGGGTTTTCGGTCCAATAAGGTATTTGGGCCGAGAACTCTAAGCAAAGCCCGGAAATTGATTTTTTCTAACACTTAGATCAAACTTGGGTTTTCATGAGGTTATGACAACTTGATTCTAAGTATGTGCACATATGTATTCGAATAACATTGTAGTTTGAATTTCACTATTTTGATGTAACAAGGTTACATAGAGGAAATTGTTTTGTACATGAATCACCATCTCAACCCTAATTTGGCTAGTTGTGATGTAATAACTAATAAGTAATGTTTTGTACATCTTTTCAGTTGATGTAAAGACATTGATTCAACATGAAAGAAATCAAGCAACTGAGTTTTGTTATAAATATGGCTATGAGATGCATGTTTATGTATTTGCAAGATGGTATTAATCTTATAGGTTTTTTTTTTTTTTTTTTTTTTTTTTTTTGCGTTCCATTTATTAGATTATGTCATATCATTTTTATGTTGATAAATCTATATGTTGTGGGATTGCTGACAAATCACAAGTTCATACTCAACATGCTTACATGAGACCACTTGGAGTAGGTTAGTTTCTAGATGTGAAGTTGCTATTAGTTGTTTATTTTTGTGAATGTGCATGATTTTATTGATATGTTTGAACTTTAGGGGGTGTTTGGATAAATTAGAGTATAGCTTATTAGTTTATTGCTTATTAGCTTATTTGCGGTGGGAATAAACAATAATCAATAAGCAAGGGGGGATGCTAATTAAAATCAACTTATTTAGATTATTCCTACCATAATAAGCTGATTTTTAAGGATTCCTATCCAAACACTTAAACTTAGCTTATTGTGGTAGGAATAAGGAATAACCAATAAGCACCCTCTTTTCTCCCTATCCAAACACCCCCTCAGTGGCTATGGTGATGGGTATTGATGATGAGAATGGGCCTAAATTCTTCAAATATGATCAAGTAGGCCACTTCTTTGGACATTATGTGTGTGGAATTTTGTAATGGATTTAGAAAAAGATATAAATATGTTATCTGATGTAGTTTTTGAATTTTGTTTAGGCAACAAGTGTTGGATTGAAAGAGCAAGAGGCTATTAATTTCCTTGAGAAGAAATGGAAAAATGACACCCTCAATTTACTTATGATGAAACGGTACAAGTGAATTACTACACTTTCTTTGAGTTGCAACTATTTTGTAATTGTATTTAACATTGACATATGCTTGATGCATCCCATATTTGACTGCAGACTACAATTGTTGCTTTGCAATCTGTTCTACAAGAAGATTTCAAGGCCAATGAGATTGAGGTATGCCAAAAAAAATTATGTTCAAAAAGTAAAAGAAAATGATTTTTGACACATGTTATTTGGTATGTTTTGTGGTAGGTTGGAATTGTGAGAAAAGAGAATGCAGTTTTTTGTGTGATGTCAACAAGATGGTATATGGCTCAAAAATTGAGTGGATCATTTATCTCTAAGGTATATGGTTTACATTTTCTGGACTTAGATAGCGTTTGGGAATGATGGAATGAAATGGTTTATTCCATTGGAATTAAAAAAGCTTTTTTTTGTCTGATGGAATGGAATGTATTACTTTCTGCTTCTTTCCATTTTGTTAATTTTCATTCTTTAGTCAATGTTTTCATGATTGTAGTCAATTGGTACCCACGATAGGAATTCTATTATCCACACCAACCACCCACTTCATGATTTTTGCATAGGTACTGACCAAGTACTGGTATTCACTCATTTTTGATAATTTTTTAATATGATATTAGTTTTGGTTGTTAACTGGTACCCACGATCGGAATTCTATTATCCACACCTTTTGTAAAGCGGGTCGTTTAGAGAATGCAAAAAGAAGTAATAGACTCTATATCAAATTTTAATATTAGAAAGTATCATGTTTGGTTCTTTATAGACAAAAATTGACTATTCTAGATTGATAAACTAAAGACAGAGGCTTCTCTCTCTAAAATTTATTCTACCATAGGTAACCAAAATGTTCACTTACAGGTATGTTCTATCATCTTTATAAAACAAACAAAGAAAGAAATAGCAAAAAAGTTAGTGAATGATAGTTTGGTCATTTTTGTTATTATAGGTATGTTATATTTCTTTTATCAATGATGTCAACTCTTTTTCTTCCAGATTTAAGGAAAAAGATGTTCCTTTTCATTGAAGCCTTTCTGTATTAAGTAAAAAGATACACCCATATACATCTGAGCTAATAAATTTCTGCTACCAGGTATGTCACCTCAACACACCAGAGAGTTGGACAACATAGAGTTGCACAAACATTGCTGCAGTTAAGTCAGCTTCATTGTACTACAACAGCTTAAAGGTAGAAATGTTTTTACCTAGAGAGACCGAAGTAAACGAGTTTTTATGTAATTCTAGGACCTTTTATCAAGTTCAATTAGCTTTTAATTTGAAAGTTATGTAACTTCAGATCAATGTTGAAATTGGAATACATTATTTTGATCAACACTAGAATCAAATATGTTTTTTTTTTTACACTTGGTATCAGATCACGATTACCGTGAGATGCAAAGATAGTGACTTTGCATTTTCTATGTTAACAAATCTGTACCCCACAAAATGGGGTTCTTCATCTAGTTAAGCATTATTGCGGAGGGACGAGAAAACTATTGAGGGTAACTAACTGTTATGTTTGTTCTCATTTGGTCCATTTCCTTTTTTACTCAATATACCATCGAACTTGTTTGGGTTCACCATAACCCTTTTGACTAGCTTTTGACATGTGATAGTCGGTCAAAGGGTTATGATGAACACAAACAACAAGTTTGATGGTATATTGAGTACAAGAAAAAGGAAAGGGATCAAATGAGAACAAATGCAACAGTTGGTTACCTTCTTGATTCATTTTCCCTTTACCCATTTACAGCAAATCTCACGTCATCTTCTGCTGATATTAATGACTTTGTGAGATTTGTTCTTGCTTCTCTTCAAAACATAACCCTCGAAAGAACATTATTCATACATGTACAACTTTGTAATGCACTTAAATATTTATTTGGGGATATCTTGACTAAGCAGGTGTATTTCATGACTACATTTACGTTTACAATCAAATGATTTATCGTATCATGGATTCTAGACAAGTCTATAAACGAGTGAAATCACAAGTGTTGTGATTGTTTAGTTTACTTAGCTTTAAGATCGAATTCATGGGATAAGATACAACATCAATATGTACAATATCATGCAGCTTTTGCAGACACATTACCATAATATACGTTGAGGTAAATGTTTATGCTAAGAAATATACCTCTCATACACAGTTATATCCTTTTGCAGAGAGGTGTTGACAAATGACAACTAACCACAGTAAGCATAACATAAAGCATGTTTTAGCGAAGTTACCCCTCCGAAACGCTCTTCATATACGTTATGACCAAAGAAGGTTGCAGTCTTTGATAATTTTGCAACTTTAATTTCATTTAACTTTTTAGGGAAAATGAATCAGGCGGGTAACCAACTGTTGAGTTTGTTCTCATTTGATGTTTGTGTTTACCATAACCCTTTGACCGGCTATCACAGGTTAAAAGCCGGTCAAAATGGATATTTGAACACAAACAACAAGTTTGTTGGTATATTTAGTACAAAAAAAAATGAAATGGACCAAATAAAAACAAACGCAACAGTTAGTTAACATCAAGAGTCATTTTCTCCGGAGGGACTAAACCCACAAAAAAAAGTGAAACCTAAGTACTTAGGCCATAATAAAAAGCAGCACCGTGGGGTCGATAAAGTCAATCAGTTGCTCTAAGCGCAAGTAGATTTGGTCAAGTTTAAATGGTCATGTGTTGACTCCAATAAATTAAAGGGAAATTAATTTTTTATAAGTAATTAATATTTCAAAAAAATAAGCAACTAAAAAACTGAATAAGAAATAGTTCCGATCAAAAATGACATCTTAAAAGTTTGATTAAAACCGTATCTTTATAATGATATATTATCTTATTATTTTATTTCATTGTTTTTGTTAGCTTTTTATAAATATATCATGTGATGTCCTTTCTTAAGGCTAAGGTTTCAACTTTCAAGATTGTCTAAGAGATATATAAATTATGATTAGTTTAAAAATAAATTAAAATTGTGTTTAACAAATAAAAAATAAATAAATAACATTTGATGTGTCAACTTGGGTTTTATCTATTTATTATAATCACATATTCATATACAAACAATTAATTTTCAAATAAAAACTGCTTAGAATTTAAAATTCATAACCCAACGCCTATGCTTCATTTCTTTTCATTTTTCGTTGCAAAAACCACTTACATCGTATATGGTCCAAGAATCAAGATGCGGGTATATTGATTCGGGTGGGTGTAATAAACAGTTAAACACACTGTCTCAGTTCAACTAAAGGGGCGGGCGGTATTAGTATTACGCTAGCATGCAGCTTACAGAATTAGACTGCACTTCAACTACTTTCAGAAATGAATTCAACCTTCTAGACATTAATAAAGTTGAATTAAATAAATAAATTTCATCTAGAAATTAATTACAAAGTCCATTTTGTAATACATTATATATACATCACCCATTGGCTGCCGTCACTCTTTTATTATTTATTATTCTGGAAGGCACAACTAAAAGTCTATCATGATATATATATATATATATATATATATATATATATATATATATATATATATATATATATATATATATATATATATATATATATATATATATATATATATATATATATATATATACACGTTTAGGTTCATTTGAGACCACTTATATTTTGTGAGACCGTAAGACGCATTTTTTTATTTTTTTATATTTTTTTTAGTTAATTCATGTTCCGAAAATAATATTTAAAATTTTTTTTTTGATTTTTCCATTTATTTTGCATTTTAAAATTATTTTTAGAATATGTACAGTGTAATATTCTATTCAGAATATTTCACGTATTTTTAAAAAAAAAACGGAATTTTTTTTATTTTATTTTTATTTTTTTTATATTTTTTTAGTTAATTCAAGTTCCGAAAATAATATTTAAAAAAGGATTTTTGGATTTTTCCATTTATTTTGCATTTTAAAATTATTTTTAGATTTAGTCTCACGATCTCACAAAATTAGAATGGTCTCAAATTAACCTGAACCTATATATATATATATATATATATATATATATATATATATATATATATATATATATATATATATATATATATATATATATATATAGGGTGAGATCCGTTGAGAACTCATAGTTTCCTGAGAACTCGAGAACTAAAGGTGGAACGTTAGATCAAAATTAACTCATTAAGGGCATGATCGTGATCTTGCCAATCTCATGTTTAATTTTGTGTGTTACCGAAAATTTTAATAAAAATGTCTAAAAATCAACATAATAAATCACAATTTTGGATTTTTTTTTTTATAAAAATAATAATTTTTTATTTAAAAAAAAGGCAGATTTTTAATTTTTTTTTGGAAAATACAAATTTTTAAAAAATGATTTTTTTTAAACTGTATTTTTTTTAAAACAATACACTTTTAAAAATTAGTAAACTTTAAAAAAGAACTGGAATATTTTAAAAAACTATAATGTTTTTAACCAAAAAAATCTTAACATTTTATGTGCTTATATGCATATTTCTTTCAATGCAATAATGCATATTTCTTATACTAGAATATTCATAAGTAAATCATAAAAAAAAACACATTTTTATTATTAATATAGAAACACAATAGTACACGTACTTTATTTGATACAAACTAAAATATAAAAAACAAAAAATGCCACAAATTTTCAAAGCGTTTTCATTTCATCGTGTCAAGATTTCCATATTTTTTTCTTCAATTTGTCACTTTTCACGTCTTCAGCATTTTCCACAAATTCTTCTAAATCTACAAAAAAAAAATTAAAAAAGAAAATTAATGCAAGAACACTAAAAAAATACATATGTATATATCATGTAAGATACACATGTTATTATATCATATAAGATTCACATTTGATTATATAATATGATATAGTGTGAAATTCATAAGAAAATTTTTAAAAATAATTAACAAAGAACACACACAAAATACATGTGCACATATAGATGTAATTCATATGAGATTCACTTGTGATTTAAATATGAATCACATTTAATTCATATGTGATTCACTTGTGATTTATATGTGAATCACATGTAATTCATATGTGAATTACATGTGAATCACATGTATTTCATATGTGAATTACATGTGAATCACATGTATTTCATATGTAGTTCACTTGTGATTTACATGTGAATTACATGTACTTTATATGTTAATTACATGTGATTTACATATGAATCACATGTATTTCATATGTGATTCACTTCCGATTTATATGTGAATCACATGTAGTTTATATGTAAATCACATGTAATTTATATGTGAATCACATGTAATTTACATGTGAATCACATGTAATTCATATGTGATTTACTTGTGATTTACATGTGAATCACATAGACAGTATTGATTCAGGGATTACTCCCTCAATACCTACCCGACAAGGGTTAGGGTATCATCGCATGAATACGTAGTCACAACATCGCCTGAACTCGTAATTTTTTTTTTGGAAAGGGAACTTCCCTAACGAGGGTTTCCGGGCCAGCTTTCGCGCACCGACTAATCCCCCGCTGCAAACATAAAGCTTTGCTTTATGCCCTGGAGTCACTGCAGGCGAACCTCCATGGCCACAAGGGCTGAGTGGTGCCAGGATTTGAACATTGGTCAATAGGTTATCCACCATATCTTCCACATGCCTTACCAAGTCAGTATTTGAACATTGGTCAATAGGTTATTCATAGTAAGGGGTTAGAGTATCATCGCATGAATACGTAGTTACAACATCGCCTGAACTCGTAATTCATCACCTACAGGTTATGAGCATGCTAGTGTTTCCACGGGGTTGTCTAGAATAGTCTGTGGTCGCCATCTATACTCTGGTAGATGACTACATCTCCAAATTGTCGGACAAGGTTGTAGTATCCTACATCACCTATCTATCCTCACCTAATTATCATCACCTATCTCTCATTATTTTATTTTATAACACACCAACTATTTCATCTACCCATGTTTTATCCCAACATATTTGTAGATATAAAATAAATATACAATTTAAATCATTTAAAACATGTATAAATCATTTAAAACATGTATAAAATCATTCACCTGAGTAGGTGGTGATTCGGTTCTCGGATAGTACTTCGTAACTCTTAAAACAATTTTCCTCGACAAAACCTAGTATCAATACCACTAGGGTTTAGTCTAACGTTAACCGCGACGAATTAATAGTCTAGCTATTATTATTATATAAGCATTAAACAACACTATATAAATCATAATAATAGTCCAAATAATTATTTTAAGGTCCTAATAATGTTACTATAATTAATTAGAAGCTATATTAAAAATAGCGTTGGCGTAGCTCACTTACAGCGGATTTTAAAGAAAAATTGGGCTTTGCTGGAGCAGCGTTTTGAAACCGAAAGACTCTTTTTCTTGGGACTCCGGGAGCCTCGGGGCTTCCTTAGGGTGCTAGTGGATCACCTAGGCTTAGGGGAGGGTTAAAACCCTTAGAGAGAGAAAGTTTAGAGAGAAGAAATGAAGAAAGGTACGAGATTTTCGGAATTGCTCGCATGCTATTTATAGTAAGTTTTTATGACACTCACGTCGTGAGTGTCATAAGACTCATGTTGTGAATTTCATGATTCACTTCTTAGAGTTGTCATTTGCGTCCCTAGCTTCGGATGGAGGCCATGATAGCTCACGTCGTGAGTGTCATAAAGCTCACGTCGTGAATTGGTGTAACAGCCCGGAATTTCCAGGTATTAATTTTTGGCTTATTTTTGGGAATTGTGAGTGGACTCGGCGAGTTGGAGCTCAAACTCGCCGAGTAGGATTGCGGATTTGGGCACGGGTTCGCGTCCAGACTCGATGAGTCCAAGAGTGGACTCGGCGAGTCCACGCTGTGTGGTGAAACCCTAATTTCCGGGGTTTGAGACCTATTTAAAGGGCCTTATGGCCATCATTTGTGCTCACCCAACCCTTAGAGAGAAACCCTTGGGTGCTTGAACGTTTTGAGAGAGAAAGGAAGCATTTCTTGACCTTGTGTGTGTCATTTAGCAAAAAAGGAGGAGATTCTAGGCAAGAGGAAGCAAAGTAGGTTGCTATACTGTGGATTTGAAGCTTATATCATCGATCTAGAGGTATGATTTCGGCCCATCTTCTGTTTTGTGAAGTATAATGGGATTTAGGGTTTCTTATGGTCATTATTGGGTTGATTTGATGCCAATTAGTTCCCTTCTTGTGTTGAGGCTCTGGATCTGGATCCATAGTGGTCCAGAGAGCCTCACTCATTAAGCTTTATGTATAACAATGGAGTTTATTACCTTGAGTTGTAGTATATGGGTCAAAAGCATCATATATGGTCATATAGATATTGTAAGTGCATCAAGATAGTGACTTTACGTGCTAAATAAGCTTGGAAGGACTAGATCTATGGGTTAATGGACTGGATCTGACCTTATAAGCAAGTTTGAGTCATTGCATGGCACAGACTCGCTGAGTCCGAAGAACAGACTCGGCGAGTAGTATGAATATTGCCCGACCACACAGCGAGTGGTCTTGCCGAGTTGGGGAGGGTTGACTCAGTGAGTCAGGGGGGAGTCAGAGTGGACAGGTGGACTAAGTCAAGCTGGACTCGCTGAGTTCTTCTTGAGACTCGGTGAGTTGAGGCGTGGTGGCCCCACAACTCATGCCAGGTGGAACTCGTCGAGTTAGAAGAATACTCGACGTGTCAAGGGAGGATTCCAGGGAAATCAGTGTATACGCTCAGACTCGCTGAGTCGCTATAGTGCACTCGTCGAGTCCGGTCAAAGTTTACCATTGACCGTTGACCAGCGTTGACCTAAGTTGACTTGTTAAAGAGTAGTCAACCTTAGTTGGGAAAGTGTTAATTAGAGATGTATTGTGATTTAGGAGGACTATAGCTCGGGAGATCGAGCGCTAGTGATTTCAGGATTTACGACTTACTGAGACACGCGAGGTGAGTGTTCTCACTATACTTTACCTTGAGTAGGTAACCAGAGTTATGTGATAGAGTATTTGTATGCTATGTATGTTATATGTTGTACTGCATTATTTCTATGTGATTTATGTTGTGCATGTTTACAGAGTTAGAACCTGAGGGTTCATAGAGTTTGGGTGCACGGACCCATAGAGTTATAGCCTCGAGTGGCTAATATGTGTTATATGTGGTATTTTGGGGAACTCACTAAGCTTTGTGCTTACAGTGTTTGATGTTATTGTTTCAGGTACTAGTGACGACCGCGGGAAGGCGCCGGCTTGATCCCTACACACGCACGGAGTTTATACATTTGTGATCTTGGGATTTTGTATTTACTTGAATTGGATAATTAAATATGGTTGTTTTCTTAATATTAAATGAAATATGTATTATAAAATTTTGAAAAATTTGTTTTGAAATTTACGGTGTTACAATTTGGTATCAGAGCCTTGGTTTGAGGGATTCGGGTACACCTTCGGGGGTATTTGAACTCAAACTGAGGATTTGGAAAAATATTTTCAAAAGAGAATTAAACTTTTCTAAGAGTAAAAGATTTTTAGAGAAATTCAAGGAAGAAACGTGTGTACGATCAGTCAGCGCCCGAAAGGTGATTTCCCAAAATACCCTTATATTATATGCTTATGATGTATTCTCTTGCTAGAGTAGGCTAGGTATTCTTATTAGGACTAGAGTGCCCTGATTTGTGATGCCTTAGCCTAGGGAGATGTGAGCTACTATGAGATGCTTGAGAGCGAATAGGTAGCAGCGAGGAGCTTATGAGAGATCTATTAGAGAGTGATAGAGTACTTGGAATTTGGGATCCAAAGAGGAGGATTTCGGGTGTGTACTGAGACGGTGTGGACAGTAGTATTGGGCCCGTACTACTGAAAGCACCGGGGCGGTGCACGGTCCAAGTAAGAATCTTCGGAATACCAAGGATCAAGGAGGGATGGGTTGTCGAGTGTGAGTATGCTCGAGCGGATTCTAATTTATCGTATGTTGTATTTCAGAGGTTGATCATGGTGAGGACATGTCATATGCCGGAGGGTGTTGGGGCTAGTGATGAGGAGATCCGACAGATCATTCATGAGGAGGTGGCTGCGGTCATCAGGGCAGAGATATCAGAGATGTTCGGGTCTATTAAGACCGCGCTGATCGAGACCTTCGACGAGCGTTATGCCGCTCTTTCTGAGGCTGCGGTTGCGGCGGCCACTGCAGTTGTTGCTGCTGCTAGGCCGCAGGGTGGTGACGCGTTGCTGTTCCGGGAGTTTAGCAACACGAAACCACCGGAGTTTGATGGGACCCAGGACCCGGTGGCGGCTATGAGATGGATTTCAGACATAGAGGGGTGTTTCTTCACTTGCTCATCTCCTGAGAATTTGAGAGTACGGTTCGCGCTGAACCAGCTTCGCTTGGGAACGAAGTTCTGGTGGAAGTTTGTCATAGCACACTTTTCGCCTGCTGAGCTTGTGGCAGTAACCTAGGAGAGGTTCACCGCCATGTTCCGAGATAAGTACGTTCCCTAGGTGGAGAGGGAGCGTTTGGCCCAGGAGTTTCTAACCCTGAAGCAGGGCACTGAGTCTGTTACGGTGCTTACCAGGATGTTTCACGAGAGGGCGGTGTTCTGCCCTGAGCACGTGTCCACTGAGCAGGCACGTATGAGTCGGTATTTGAGTATCTTGAGACGAGACATTCGGGAGTTCGTGGCGAACTACTCATACCGGACATTTTCTGAGCTTCAGGAAAATGCACGGAAGAGGGAGATCGAGCTGGAGACTCAGGCTAGGGAGGAGGCTGAGTCTCATGGGAGGGATCGGCGACCGACGCAATTCCAGCCGGTAGCCAAGCTGGCCAAGCCCGCTGATCCCAAATCAGGGAGCCAAAAGGGTCGTACTTGTGGAAAGTGCGGCAAGGGTCATGATGGAGTGTGTAGAGCGGGATCTTGCTACAAATGTGGCAAGGAGGGGCATATGGCCAAGGACTGCCCCAAGGGGTTTGCAATATGTTTTCACTGCAACCAGACCGGACACCAAAAGGCAGAGTGTCCACAGTTGCGGGGATCAGCTCAGGGAGCACCTCAGGGATCTGCCCCTGCCTCCATCAGAGCTACCGGGAGTGGGCAAGTGAAGGCCAAGGCGCCGAGGACACGTGGGAGAGCATTTCAGTTGACCGCGAAGGAGGTCCGCGCAGCGCCCGATGTCGTGGCTGGTATGTATTCTTTCGTGTATTTATTATAATTTTGAAATATTATGCTTATATTCTGTTATGCGTAGGTACTTTTCTTGTGAATTCTGTACCTGCCTTGGTATTATTTGACTCGGGTGCGAGTCGGTCCTTTGTATCTTTGGCTTTTAGTCAGCACATTAGTGTTAGTCGCGAGGCGCTGAGTCGGCCTCTGAGAGTTTCCATAGCTGACGAGAAGGCGATATATGCCACGGAGGTGATCCGTGGGTGCGTACTCGAGATTTTCGGTGTTGAGTTCCTGATTGATTTGGTTCCTATTGCCATGGGGGATGTTTGTGTAATCGTGGGCATGGACTGGTTGAGCAAGTTCGGTGTGGTTATCGACTGCGAGCGGCAGCTAGTGACCATACGAGACTCTAGTGGGGGAGTTCTCACAGTGTACGGCGAGGGTACCTGTTCTGGATCAGCATTTTGTTTGACCGCTAGGGTGAGGCAGTGTTTACAGCAGGGCTGTAAGGGTTTTGTGGCGTACGTGTCAGATACGCGGGTTGATTCCAGGAGGCCAAGGTCGGTGGAGGAGGTTCCTATAGTGCGTGAGTTCCCGGATGTTTTTCCAGAGGAGTTGCCGGGGGTGCCTCCCGTGAGGCAAGTAGAGTTCGATATTGATTTGGTACTGGGGGCCGCGCCTCTCGCTAAGGTGCCTTATCGTCTTGCACCTCCAGAGATGCAAGAGCTATCCTCGCAGCTTCAGGAGCTGTTGGGGAAAGGGTTTATTCGGCCGAGTAGCTCGGGAGCGCCCATTCTGTTTGTAAAGAAGAAGGATGGTTCACACCGGATGTGCATTGATTACCGGGAGTTGAACAAGCTGACGGTCAAGAACCGTTACCCGTTGCCGATGATCGACGATTTGTTCGACCAGTTGCAGGGAGCATCTTGGTTCTCCAAGATCGATTTGAGGTCTGGATACCATCAGGTGAGGGTACGAGATGAGGACGTCCAGAAGACAGCGTTTAGGACGCGTTATGGGCATTATGAGTTTGTGGTGATGCCTTTCGGGCTCACCAATGCTCCGACAGTGTTCATGGATCTCATGAACCGGGTATGCAGGCTGATGTTGGGTCGGTCGGTGATCGTATTTATTGATGACATTTTGGTATATTCGAGATCTAGGGAGCAGCACGAGGAGGATTTGAGGGAGATCCTCGGAGTTCTGAGATCGGAGAGGTTTTATGCCAAATTCTCCAAGTGTGATTTCTGGTTGCGAGAGGTCCAGTTCCTAGGACATCTTGTTAACCAGGATGGGATATTGGTCGATCCGGCCAAAGTGGAGGCAGTGATGAGTTGGGAGGTGCCGAGGTCACCCTCCTAGATCAGGAGTTTTCTAGGGTTGGCCGGTTATTATCGGAGATTTATCAGGGATTTCTCTAAGATCGCAGTGCCACTCACTAGGTTGACCCGGAAGGGTGTTGCTTTTTCATGGGGCCCCGAGCAGCATGCCTCCTTTGAGATGCTTCACCAAAGGTTATGCGAGGCCCCGGTCTTAGCCCTCCCGGAGGGAATGGAGGACTTTGTTGTATACTACGATGCATCAATTTTGGGGTTGGGAGCGGTACTGATGCAGAGAGGGCATGTGATAGCGTATGCATCGAGGCAGTTGAAGCCTCATGAGTCGAGGTATCCCACCCATGACCTAGAGTTGGGGGGCAGTGGTGTTCACCCTCAAGATTTGGTGCCATTATTTGTATGGGGTTCGGTGTACGATATACACGGACCATAAGAGTCTGAAGTATTTGATGGATTAGCCCAACCTAAATATGCGGCAGAGGAGGTGGTTGGATGTGCTTAAGGATTATGATTGTTAGATCCTGTACCATCCGGGCAAGGCTAATTTGGTAGCCGACACCCTGAGTCATCGGGCGGAGAGTGCCCCGTTGCGAGGTGTATGTTTGCGTTTGACCGTGATGACTCCGTTGTTGGACACCATTCGAGGAGCACAGGATGAGGTAGTGAGGTCGGAAAACCAGAAGAGAGAGCGAGTTGTTGGATTGGTATCGGAGTTCGTTACCGCTGGTCGGGGGCTTATGACTTTTCAGGGGCGTATTTGGGTACCGTTCGTGGGAGGTGCGCGTGCCATTTTGATGGAAGAGGTACATCGGTCGAAATTCTCGATCCATCCCGGGGCCACTAAGATGTATTTGGATTTGAGGAAGGAGTATTGGTGGCCCTGTATGAAGAGAGATGTTGCGTGGTTCGTTGAGAGGTGCTTAACCTGCCGTAAGATTAAGGCCGAACATCAGAGGCCGCATGGTAAGTTGCAGCCATTGGAGGTTCCCGAATGGAAGTGGGAACAGATCACCATGGATTGCATCACCAAATTGCCAAGGACTGCTCGGGGAGTTGATGCAATTTGGGTGATTGTCGACAGGTTGACGAAGATCACTCACTTCCTTGCCATCAGTGAGAGTTCTTCCGCAGAGAAGTTAGTAGAGATATATGTGAGGGAAGTGGTATCTCGACATGGGGTGCCGATCTCGATTGTCTCTGACCGGGATGTGCGTTTCACTTCCAGGTTCTGGAAGAAGTTCCATGAGGAGTTGGGTACTAGGCTGCATTTTAGTACCGCATATCACCCCCAGACAGACGGACAGAGTGAGCGGACGATTCAGACCCTTGAGGACATGCGTCGAGCATGTGTATTCGATTTCGGGGGAAGTTGGGATACGTATTTGCCGTTGGCCGAGTTTTCTTACAACAACAACCATCATTCGAGCATCGGTATGCCACCCTTTGAGCTGTTGTACGGGAGGAAGTGTTGGACCCCCATTTGCTGGGGAGAAGTCGAGCAGTGTGTTATGGGCAACACGGAGATAGTGCTTCAGACGACAGAGCAGATCCAGCAGGTCAGACAAAGGTTACTGACTACTCAGAGTCGACAGAAGAGTTATGCGGACAGACGCCGGTCCGAACTTGAGTTCCAAGTCGGTGATTTTGTGCTCCTGAAGGTCTCTCCTTGGAAGGGAGTGATCCGATTCAGGAAGAGGGGCAAGTTGGGGCCCCGATATATCGGACCATTTCGGGTAGTCGCGAGGGTAGGCAAGGTAGCCTATCGCTTGGATTTGCCAGCAGAGTTGGGGCAGATTCACGACACTTTCCATGTGTCGCAATTGCGGAAGTGTATAGCCGATGAGTCGGCAGTGGTTCCATTGGATGATATTCAGGTGGATGTGAGCCTGAATTATGCTGAGAGACCAGTGGCCATCAGAGATCGTAAAATCAAAGTTCTGAGGAACAAGGAGGTACCTTTGGTCTTAGTTCAGTGGCAGCATCGGAAGGGGTCCGAGATGACGTGGGAACCGGAGCGTGAGATGCGAGAGCAGCATCCGGAGTTATTTGCAGAATGAGACTTCGAGGGCGAAGTCTAGTTCTAGTGGGGGAGAATTGTAACAGCCCGGAATTTCCAGGTATTTATTTTTGGGCATTGTGAGTGGACACGGCGAGTTGGAGCTCAAACTCGCCGAGTAGGATCGCGGATTTAGGCACGGGTTCGCGTCCGGACTCGACGAGTCCAAGAGTGGACTCGGCAAGTCCACGTTGTGTGGTGAAACCCTAATTTCCGAGGTTTGATACCTATTTAAAGGGCCTTATGGCCGTCATTTGTGCTCACCCAACCCTTAGAGAGAAACCCTTGAGTGCTTAAACGTTTTCAGAGAGAAAGGAAGCATTTCTTGACCTTGTGTGTGTCATTTAGCAAAGAAGGAGGAGATTCTAGGCAAGAGGAAGCAAAGGAGGTTGCTATACTGTGGATTTGAAGCTTATATCATCGATCTAGAGGTATGATTTCGGCCCATCTTCTGTTTTGTGAAGTATAATGGGATTTAGGGTTTCTTATGGTCATTATTGGGTTGATTTGATGCCAATTAGTTCCCTTCTTGTGTTGAGGCTCTGGATCTGGATCCATAGAGGTCCAGAGAGCCTCACTCATCAAGCTTTATGTATAGTAATGGAGTTTTTGACCTTGAGTTGTAGTATATGGGTCAAAAGCATCATATACGGTCATATAGATATTGTAAGTGCATCAAGATAGTGACTTTACGTGCTAAATAAGCTTGGAAGGACTGGATCTATGGGTTAATGGAGTGGATCTGACCTTATGAGCAAGTTTGAGTCATTGCATGGCACGGACTCGCTTAGTCCGAAGAACAGACTCGGCGAGTAGTATGAATATTGCCCGACCACACAATGAGTGGTCTTGCCGAGTTGGGAAGGGCTGACTCAGTGAGTCAGGGGGAGTTAGAGTGGACAGGTGGACTGAGTCAAGCTGGACTCGCCGAGTTGTTCTTGAGACTCGGCGAGTTGAGTCGTGGTGGCCCCACAACTCATGCCAGGTGGAACTCGTCGAGTTAGAAGAATACTCGACGTGTCAAGGGAGGATTCCAGGGAAATCAGTGTATACGCTCAGACTCGCCGAGTCGCTATAGTGCACTCGCTGAGTCCGGTCAAAGTTGACTGTTGACCAGCGTTGTCCTAAGTTGACTTGTTAAAGAGTAGTCAACCTTAGTTGGTAAAGTGTTAATTAGAGATGTATTATGATTTAGGAGGACTATAGCTCGGGAGATCGAGCGCTAGTGATTTCAGGATTTACGACTTACCGAGACACGCGAGGTGAGTGTTCTCACTATACTTTACCTTGAGTAGGTAACCAGAGTTATGTGATAGAGTATTTGTATGCTATGTATGTTATATGTTGTACTGCATTATTTCTATGTGATTTATGTTGTGCATGTTTACAGAGTTAGAACCTGAGGGTTCATAGAGTTTGGGTGCACGGACCCACAGAGTTATAGCCTCGAGTGGCTAATATGTGTTATATGTGGTATTTTGGGAAACTCACTAAGCTTTGTGCTTACAGTGTTTGATGTTATTGTTTCGGGTACTAGTGACGACCGCGGGAAGGCGCCGACTTGATCCGTACACACGCACGGAGTTTATACATTTGTGATCTTGGGATTTTGTATTTACTTGAATTGGATAATTAAATATGGTTGTTTTATTAATATTAAATGAAATATGTTTTATAAAAATTTGAAAATTTTGTTTTGAAATTTACGGTGTTACAATTGGATCTTATCCTCTCGCAGCTTTTAGATTCCGATTTATGACAGAATTTCGTGAGCGTCATAATTTTCACGTCGTGAATTGGATCTTATCCTCTCGCAGCTTCTAGATTCCGAATTATGACAGAATGTCGTGAGCCTCATAATTCTCACGTCGTGAGATAGCTAGTTTAGGGTTTTTAAAAGCTAAATCTTCGGAATGCCATAACTTTTGCATACGAACTCCGTTTTTGATGTTCTTTAGATCCACGCGTAGGTGGAGACGTATTCTAAAACTTTAATTTAGATCCCTAAGGCTAAAAAGTCTTCTATCTTAAATTCACTATTTATGTCTCTCGGTGCCGTGCCGGTTTTGCCGAAAAACTTCGACGGGCCATAACTTCTTCGTTATAACTCGGATTTCGACGTTCTTTATATGTACGGAACCCTTGAGATATATTCTACAACTTGGTTAAGATTATTTATTATAAATAATATTTTGTTGAAAAGTCGTTTTCTACCCCTATTATCTCTATATTGACTAGCCCGGATATACGGGCGTTACAGTCAGGGTATGGGTAGAACCCCAGAAGGCTCGGGGACACTCTTTCCAGCTTAATGTCGAGGAGGCTAGGACAAAACCAACTGTGGTGGTTGGAATGTTTCTTTCCCTTATCTCATTGATTATGTTTATTGTATGCTTATGTGTTTGCACCTATGTTAGGTACGTTCTTAGTGAACTCGTTTCCTACTCTGGTAGTGTTTGACTCAAGATCGAGATGGTCTTTTGTCTCTTGATCTTTTAGCAGGGAGTTTGGTTTGCCTTTAGGATAGTTAGAGTGTCCGTTCCGAGTTTCCATCGCCAACAAACATGATATTTCTGCTTCATCAGTTTACCAGGGTTGTATGTTATTGTCGAGTGCTTGAAATATTCTCTTCTGGTCAAAGATTTGACCATATCGGAGATTGTTCTGATGTCTCTCTTATCAAAAGCCTATTCGCCTGCTTGCTATATCAAGGGGGAACAAAGAATTACCTTCGAAGTTCACAACAGGAAAAGCTCAATCACCAAGTCCCGATTTTGCTCCTTACTAGGGCTCAATCAGAATGATGATATGGTTGACCCTGATTCTGTCTCCATCACAACCATCATGGAGATGTTTTGCCAAATAGGGTACAAAGAAACCCTAACTACCATCTCTAAATTCAGGAAACCCAACCTTCTACCTCAATGGAATGGGCTTTTTACCCTTTTGTTCAAAAGTTTTTCTGAGCGTGTGACTGGCTCCGATTGTACCAGTAAGTTATTCATGACCATCATGTATGAGATTTACATGGGAGGTCAACATTGATTTTGGGGTTGTTCTTTTGTCTCAATTGGTCCTAAGTACCCATTCTACAACCCAACATAGTGAAATTTCCTGTGCTTGCTTCCAGAAAATCATCGTTCAAAGGGCAATTGAAAAGCTCCAGATTCCATTGATGAAAGATTGCTTTATGCCCGCTGTTTCAATCTTCGACACTACAAACATCATTCTTGCAGACAACTCAAAGTTCTCATTGTTGGCTCCATTCTTGAAGCCATGTTTCACGATGTTGGATTTGTTGATAAATTCCTCAACCGTTTCATCCAGTGTTGCATATTCGCAAGCCGTTGTCAAGGCAATGCTTGACACTTTGACGAAAGAACACACTGAGAGCCTAGTAAAGGAGAACAAGACTGTAGAAGACTCAACAACATCCTATCATATAGCGACCGAAAAATTCGAAAAACTAGTTTCTGAAACTCAATCATTCATGTCGCTCTTCCAGAACTCCTTCTAGAAAAACACTTCAAAAGAAAATGAGGTGCTCACAAGTCTTGGGCTAACTCTTTGCACTGGAAAGGAGTCTCTTGAGACAGTTCGCACCAAACTTTAACACGATAACACTGGGTTTCAGCACTCCATCACTGCTCGAATCAACAAGCTCCATGAGGATTTGGCACTTGAAAGTAAGATCATGGATGAACTGGTGGCCAAAACAATGAGGGTCAAGGTTCAGTCCCTTAAGCTCTCTCAAGCAAACAAGGAGATCGAAGAACTCAAATCTCAATGAGCTGTTGTAAAAAGTTGCATTTCGGATGTCAATGCCATGCTCTCCAATCTCATTGAGGCTCACAATCCTCTCTTCCCCATTACCATTCGCAGGAATTTGGCAGATAAACTTCGCCCAATGATTTCCATGCTCAATCACATAGGGAGTGTTTCAGAGTCTGTTTTCCTTCCAAAACAAGGGGAGAATCAAATAAAGAACAACCTTTGAAAGTTTCTCGTGCTTCTGTACATGATGAAGAAAAACAAAAAGTCACAACTGCACAGAAGGGTCATGAAGCTTTGGTTTCAAAAGGAAAAGAAAAAGTTGTTGATAGTGACGAAGACCAACCTGATGAGCAAGAGCTGAAATGAAGGAGGGATCGTGAGGCTGAAATGGATGAGCATAACAGGATAATCAGAGAAACTGAAGAGAAAGCCCGAGCAGAAAAAGATGCTCAAGCCACTCTAAAAGGTCGACAGACTTTATTTCCATTGTAGATATGAAGCGATTGATCAACGAGGATGTTGAAAATCCCAGCATTTACTGGCTGGAGCTTATTACTTCTTTTGACCTGGAGAATATTGTAGATTTGCAGTTTGATAGGCCAATCACTCCGAGAGCATTCCTCTTTTGCAGTTTCGGGGCAATTGTGGATGCTCCTCCATCTGATGCGAAAGTAGATAAATCTTTGATGGAGTTTTATCTGAAATTTGCCAAGCCTCAATATGAAACGTGGAGTACACAGAAAATTACTATAGTGAAGATTGTTGGGCCAGTTGAAACCAGAAGTTTCGTAAATGCCAAATTCAAAACAGTGAGAGGTTCATAGAGTATTATTCATAAGTTTCCTCTAGCTGATCTCCTGTGTCTTAACCCCTATGACTGGATTGTTTTGTTGCATTTCCTTCTGAGGGAAGAGAAGAAATATGAGTCGATAGTGGAGCATATAAAGAGGATAATAGTTTCGTACATCTATGAAGTTGCGAAACTTGACACTGAGATCGCCACTACAATGCAGCAAAAGCCAACTGTACTTCCCTGCGGCTCAGCAAGTGATGTTAACAAGATGCAGATGGGGAAGATAGACAAAAACAACTGGACCATGATGTTCCATCCTGAGACTATAGAACGTGGCGACTTCGTAAAGTGTCTGTTCGCACTTCCTGATAAACATCTCTTCTCCACTACGTGCCTGAACTACATGTTGAAGA
This sequence comes from Lactuca saligna, assembly GCF_052625555.1. Classification (NCBI taxonomy): domain Eukaryota; kingdom Viridiplantae; phylum Streptophyta; class Magnoliopsida; order Asterales; family Asteraceae; genus Lactuca; species Lactuca saligna. Next base: position 291,809,849 of record NC_136421.1, read on the forward strand.
TTACTGGCAAATGTCCAGCGAATGATGCTTGTGCGAAGAAGAACTATTTAGATATGATTAAATGGTATATTTCTTTTCGCAGCACTCTTCTCGCAGTTATGCCCAAGCTCTTCAAGACTACGAAGAAGGCACCAAACTAAAGAAGAATCTCGCCTCAACTGACGCAAAGGGAGAGATTGTTGGGTTTAAGTGTTGCGTCATTGTGATTATTTGTTTAGTCCATTTTGTAACTGGGTTGGGCCTGTCCACCCATCTTTTATTATTAGGGTTATAATATTTAAGGTGCATGCATGCATCGTATTTTGTATATTTGAAAATAGTCTTGTAACCCTACACGCCTCTACAATAGCAATTCTTCATCGAGTTTCTTCTGAGGCTGTGGTTTATAATCATTAAGCACATTTTGATCTATTTGTCCTGTTCATATTCTTTACTTGTTTGAACATATTCGATCTAAATAGTATTCAATCCTAACATAGCTCGGTGTGGAAAACCACTATCACAATGTACACAATCCCTTCTTCATAATCATTCGCACCAAATGTCAATACAAATAGTTTTACCACCGCAACAATCACAATTATCCCATTCGTTTCCTTTACAGCTACAATTTACAAAAGAAGAAGATGAACTAGAATCAAAATAAAAATCCAACAATGAAACCCAAAACCAAAATCCCAAAATCCAAGGTTTCAAATAATAATTCCAATACCAGAGCATTTTATTCCAAGACCTACTCATGCTAGAATGGTGTCACTGGAGACGTTTCATCGAAAACAATGATTGTGTCCGACAATGATCACAACAACAATAAGTTGACAACTGACATCAAAGGTGAAGATAAAAAAAGTGTTTGGTGATGGTAGAGAGAGAGAGAGAGAGAGAGATTTGGTGTTGAAGAAGATAATGTGGAAACCATTAAAGTGTTGTTCTTTATGGTTTAACTTTACAACCCCCAAAAGTTGATTTTACAACAATAAGTCACTATTTACCATAACTCAAACTTTAGTTTGTTAGGTCAAAATAACATTAACCTATTTATATACAAGTTGATATCGATATTTGATGAGATGATAGATAGACATTAAATAAGACTGTACGTCGTTCTCTTTAGTGATCATATAATAAATTTTAATAAATAACTAGTAAAAACTAATACTTAATAGTAATAAATTTAAAAGACATAATATCAAATCACCGAATAATCATACTATTATATTAAATAAAATGGATATTACACTAGCCATTTTTACATGACATTTCTCATCATCAAAGCGAGATTGATTTAGCCTGATTTATACTTCTCGCGAATAATTAAATTTTTATAGATGTCCATCTGTTATGACTATTTTGATTAAATTATTTATTATTTATTAAATCTTAAAAAAACAATATATAAGATTAACATAAGTTTTCTTTTTTCCTTATCAAATAATTATGTATTGAAGAACTAAGGCACGTGAAATGCACGAGAACGTAATCCACACTTTTAATTAGGTTATTCTAGACTTCCAAGAACTTTCTCCTCTTCCTTAACTGAAGCAATTGCCTCATCTTTTACGATTTCCGAATACGCGGTCACACGGTCTCATCTTTCCTCTCACTTCCCTTTTCCACAACATACCACACACGTCACACGTGTGCCACTATATATATGTACAAGGAACTTGCATACTACAAACCAGACCAACAACATTAACAAATAACAATATCTCCGACATCATTTCGATACAAATGACGATCAAGAGAAGCTGGGAAGACGACAAAGAGGTAGAGAGTCTAGCCATGGCTAACTGCTTGATGCTGCTTTCAAAAGTTGGTGAATCGGGTGCTTCACCGGGTCGGCTTTTCCACTGCAAAACGTGTAACAAAGCGTTCAAGTCATTCCAAGCCCTCGGCGGCCACCGTGCCAGCCACAAACGGCTGAAATCATCTGACCTGAGTGAGCTGCCGTCGCCGGCGAAGCCAAAGATACATGAGTGTTCGGTTTGTGGGTTGGAGTTTGCGATTGGGCAAGCTTTGGGTGGTCATATGAGGAGGCACCGTGACGATGCTAATGATAAAAGTGGTCGGCCGGTGGTGGCGCCGCCGGTACAGTTGACGGAGAAGAGATGGTTGTGGGATTTGAACTTGACGCCGCATGAGAACGACTTGAAGCTGTGGAGTAGTAGTGTAAAAACGGCTCTTGCTATATAACGACGGCGTTTTGTTTGAACAAATGGAAGTTGATGGCTTTATTGATCGTCGTCACTGGACTGTGCATATATATGTTCATAGGCAGATGATAATTAGAAGGGAGCAGTTTAGATTTTAAATTTAAATTATTTGTTCTTTTTTTACATATTATTTTCACATATTTTTTTTGCTTATTATGGAAAAGATACTCACAGTTTTCTTCTCGTTTGACAACAAAATTGAATTCGTGTGTTTGACGTTATTTTCATCATCAAACAAATTAAATGCAAATATAAAATAAATTAAAAACTTAATAAACAGACTTTTTTTTTTGGAAAGGGAACTTTCCTAACGAGAGTTTCCGGACCAACTTTCGCGCACCGACTAATTCTCTGGAGTCACTGCAGGCGAACCTCCATGGCCAACATATTTGGCTAGAAGTGTTCATCGGTTTAAATCCAACTAAGTTGATGGAACCGATCCAATCCAATCGTCAATTGGATATTCGATTTTGTGAATCAATCTAATCTAATTCAATACTACTCCGTTTCAAATTGATAGTTTATTTTTGACTTTTGAAGTTTTTTTTTTTTTTTTTTTTTTTTCAATTTTGACTTTAATATTTTTATTTTGATAGATAATATTTGATACAAAATATATGAATGGATTGTATTTTAAATGTTTTTCGTTGTTATAAATTTCATGAAGTAATATATATTACAAATAAAAATATTTAAAGTCAAAATTGAAGAAAAAAAGAACATCAAAAATCAAAATTGGACTATCAATTTAAGACACAAGGAGTATAAAAAACCAAACCGTCCAATCCAATTGGATGTTGGATTCAATTAATTTATCAAATGAATCTTTTATTGGTTTAATTCATTTGTTATCTATTATCCAACTAATTTTAATCTCTATATCAAATAACCAAATATAACTATGATAACTAAAAATAAAACAACACACAATTTGTCAATTACATTAAATAAGACTAACATAGTAACATTAACTTTAAATCTTCAACTTATATTTCTTGTTGAATAATTGATAATGTTAACTGGACGTGGATAATAATATTTTATATTTATTAGGTTATAATTTTATATTCAATTGGACGATTATCTATTAGTTTTTCAAAATGACCCAATTAAGGATCCAATACAAATGGATTTTGAGGTTTCACATTTGATTTATTCAAATTGTAATTGGATATGCAATCCAAACGGTCGGTTCTTCGTTGGTTCAAATTTGATCGGTTAATATATGCACACTTTATGTTCAACAAACTGCAAAACTAGTTGCAGCTGATATGTGACAGCTTTTAGCTAAAGGTTGGAAACTATAGATTTTATTTGTATATGAATATTCAAAAAAAAAAATTAAGCTTTAATAACATGTAAAATTACAACCATTTGGGTTGTAGTGATTTGGTAATGTATGTGGAAGATATAGTGAATAATATATTGACCTATATTCAAATCCTGACACCACTCAACATTTGTGGTCATGGAGGTTCGTCTGCAGTGACTCAAAGACATGGGGCAAAATCTCATGTTTGCAGCGGAGGATTAGTCGATGCGTAAAAGCTGATCTAAAAACCCTCGTTATGGAAGTTCCATTTCAAAAAAAAAAAAAAAAAAAAAAAATGTAAAATTACATAAAATGAATTATCAAAAAACATGTTAATTTAACAAAATAATAATAAATAGATTTATAAAATTATAAAAAAAGTTTTTTATTGAACGATATTTAAAATAAAATTCTAATTTAAAGCTCGTTGTTTTTAGATAAAAACGAGAAGATCTACTAGAATTTAATTAGTGGGGTGTGATCAGTCTAGAAGATTAATACATACAAAGTCAAATTAGTACGTAAAAGAGGGGGCTGCTTAATAAGTTGATTGATTTATAGACCTCAAGAATTTATTAAATTTCTGTAAGATTAATTGGGTCCAAGGTCTTTAGCGTGCACTCTTTGCTTTTCACACTGTTTTGATTTGTTTCTAAAGATAACATTACCAATTATAAAATATATTGAGTACACTTAGGATAGAACTAGACATTGTGAACATAATATTTCTCGAGATTTCTAGCTTTTTCGCTTACATTCATTTATTGTTTTATTACTAAACAAGTTATATATATATATATATATATATATATATATATATATATATATATATATATATATATATATATATATATATATATGGTTAAGTTCAAATGAGAACACAATTTAATGTAACAACGTGAGAACACTACTTTATGTTACTATTCTACTATGAATTTAATATGTATATTATTGTAGTAATTATAAAATGAATATATTCAATTTAATACTATATTCTACTATAAATTTTTTATATATATATGTAGTAATTTAGTAAATTCTAATTTAAATGTTAAATATGTGATTGTTCTTATATTCGGTGATGAATAATGTGATAAAGTTGTACATACAAAATTTTAATGTAAATATTAATGTATGATTGTTTGTATATTTATTGATGAATACTGTCATATCGTTGTATATACAAAATTATTAGTAGAATAGTAACATAAAGTAGTGTTCTTACGTTCTCACATTAAATAATGTTCTCATTTGAACTTAACCCTATATATATATAAATGGTCCCTGTGATTTCCAGGAATATCAAGTTTAATCCCTAAGTTCAAAAAACCTCACAGATAGTCCTTGTGGTTTCAAAACTTTTAACAAATGGTCCTTCCGCCTAACTCCGTCAGCTTTCTACCGTCAAGTGAGAGACATTTTCGTCATTTCAATACACAAGGACGATTTATGAGGTTTTCTCTATTTAAAAAAAGAGAAAAAAAATATAATTATTTAATTAAAGGACCCCACTCTCTCTCTCTCTCTCTCTCTCTCTCTCTCTCTCCCCCCCTCTCTCTCTCTCTCTCTCTCTCTCTCTCTCTCCAATACTAAAATTAAAGACACACATTAGAAGATCACAAACATTAACAAATCGAGAGTGAATGAACAGATCTTAATGGATCATACTTGCTTCTCGAATGGGCAATTACCGGTGTTCGCCGGAGGAGCATCCGCGGCGGTGTTTTCCTCCTGAGATATTAACTCCCCCTTAAGCAGCTTTGAGATAAGATCTGTTAGATCGTAATAGATCTCAACATCTTCTGCTCTCATTGATTCATCAACCTTCCGATTTCATCCAAAAACCAAATCGAATTTTAGTTTATACATCGAAAATTATACCTATTTCAGTCGGAGAAACGAAGAGTACCTTGAGGATGCCCATGCCATAGAAATCAAGCATTTCGCCGGTAGGTTTATGGCCTTTGAATGGACCTTCAAAGTACCCCAGTGCCAGAATTTGTACGATATCACCGGAGGTCCGGAATGAACTCTGATCACCTCCCACGCAAATCCACGAGGAAACGCCGATCGGAAAACGTCATGAGAGGATTCGAAGGTTTCTTCTTCTGCTTTGTAGTACTTGTACTCTTCTGGAAGTGTACTTTTCAGCAATGCATTGTAGCTTCCCACCTTCAGTGTTTCTTCCGCAGACAATCTCTCTCTCTCTCTCTCTCTCTCGCACACCCACGAACGAACACTAGTCTCACGCATCCAGAACTCTTCGTAGATTCCACCTACTTGATTGAATCAATTGCTGTTGCTGAATTTGAAGGAATATTGATTCCAGAATTATAAGGAAAAGGCAGTCATGGTCGACATTTAGGATCACTTGCAGTCGAACGCAAACCAAATGATCGAGTAGCGATTGGAGAAGCAATTAAGGTCGTGACCTGTTTCTATGAAGATAAAATGGAGTGGGGTAAACGAGTATGGTGGATGTACGAGTCAATTTTCCCCAGTTTTCCAATTGTGTGAGAGAGAGAGAGGCCCTTTAATTAAATAATTATATATATATATATATATATATATATATATATATATATATATATATATTTTAAATAGAGAAAACCTCATAAATGGTCCATGTGTATTGAAATGATGAAAATGCCCCTCACTTAATAGTAGAAAGCTGACGGAGTTAAGCGAAATGACCATTTGTTAAAAGTTTTGAAACCACGGGGACTATCTGTGAGGTTATTTGAACTTAGGGATTAAGCTTGATATTCCTAGAAACTATAGGGACCATTTTTGAAGTTTTATCATATATATATATATATATATATATATATATATATATATATATATATATATATACACACACACACACACTACCTTATAAAAGAAATCTTGTTATTTCTATAAATAAAATCAATATAATAATAATATTTTTTAAGACGTTCAAGTCTTTAAGCTTAAAGTACAACCAACTATTAATATAATAATATTATAATATATATCTTATAAATGATAATGCTATGGATACAAGTATTAAAAACACATTTAAATTAGTATTTTCTTATTTTTAGGGATTGAATTAGTATTTTCATCAATTTTGACCCAATTTGTACTCCTAAAATATCTCTTCTCTGGTATGTGGTGCATTCGAAATCTGAAGCACTTCTTTTCGACAAATCGTTTGAAATTTAAAAGCTCATTCAAATTGGAGTTCCCTAATTTTTTGCATGAAATATAGTTGACTGGAGACTAATTCAAATCTTCATCTCTTTTTCCTCCATGGAATCCAACACCACAATATTTGTTGGTTTTGGCATTGCACTTTTATTTTTGTGAAATCGATCGATAATGGTGCAAGTGTTCTTAGAAATATAACATGTCTCCGAATGGAACTAATTGGTTGAAAGAAACTATTTGCCGCCGCCGCTTTACGCGGTTAAACGGCTAGTATGTGTATATATATACAGTTTGAATCAAGTAATACATTTATAAATCATTCCTCTAGCATAGATGTTAGGAACAAAAATAATAGGCACATATAACATGTAATTATCTTAAATACTTTATATTTATATGTAAGATGAAAGTAATTATGCACTCACTTGTTAAAGTGGATGACTCGAAGCTGGACAACGCTTTGCTTTAGCACTTCAATTTCCCTTTGATATGACCTAGGTTCGTTTATCTCTAAGTCTTAGTTTATTATCTCTTATGACTAATTAATAGTCTAGATCTCTCAGCAATCACAATGTATATTAATCTATAGTTGATAAGAGACAACTAGGTAGGATCATATCGAAGGTAGGGTCTGTTTGGTATACAGAGTATATTGCTTGGATATTCCACTTTAAATACCTCACTAAATCTTGCCTAACCATGATCATCATAAGTAGATGAATTAGTAATATGACGTTGGAGCCACTGACAATTCTTATTTATAAATTCATAACAATGACTATGAGTTTTAAATATAAATTACACTGAAATAATATATAATGTAATTTAATTTACAGAGATATACTAGACCAAGGTCTGGAAATTACACTAGCAGAGTTCCTACTCGATGGCTACTACTTTTCGGATACTCAGGGATCGCAAGGCTTCGTTGAGATATTAAAAACTAGGGAAAAACTGAAGATTATGGAGAGAGAATTTGTATAGAGGGTGTGAGGAACGAATGAACTTGGAACAACTATTTTTACGGAAAAAATGCCATACGTGCGTTGCGACATGTCCGATTTTGGCTGGAGTCACGTTGCCTTCTTCTAAAAGGTATGCATGTCGCGCACGCGCACGTGACAAATTTTAGAATTTCAAAATTGCATAAATGTTTCATACGAACTCCATTTTTTACTTACTTTATATCTACACGTAGCTATTGACAAGATCTACAACTTTCATAGACCCCGTCGGCTAATTTTGACTTTATTTATTTTACACAGGAGTAGACTGTTAAAGCCCATATAATATACATAACTTTGTCATCCGACGTCTATTTCCGACTATCTTTATATCGTTGGAATCCTATTAATGAGATCTTAACCTTTCGTTTAGATTGTTTCAGCTAACAATCAACCGATCTAAAATTTGATTTATGAGTTGTCTATTGATACGTTGAATCTTAGAAAAATCATAACTTTGTCTAATGATATCAGATTTGGATGTTTTTTTTATATGTATGCTCTCGGTTTAACGATTAATACGACTTTTGTTTAGATCACTAAGACTAATAATTGACCCGTCTCCTATTTGGTATCTACGATATCCTTATGCGCGTCGGTTCGAACGTGAAACTTCAACGGATCATCACTTCTTCGTTATAAATTTGATTTGAGTGCTCCTTATATCTCCAAAATCCTTGTCATGGCTATTTCAACGGATCATAACTTCTATTTAAACGTGTAGTCTATTCCTATTTTATTATATTATAGTAAGTACGTATACTACAATTAATTACATATAAATCACATTATACTCAAATAATTTTCCTTTATCATATCAAATAAGTTACAATTGTTGACCCTAATTATTACATCATCAAATTAATGCCTAACCAAAAAGGCGTGTGTTACATTATAAATGGCTTTCCCACGGAGTTTTTTCTTGCACAGAAACTACAAACTTGGAAATTGATTAGCATCAAAGCCTATACGAATGTTATATGAAAAAAACATAGGTTTGGCATCAAAAACCAAACTTTCAATACATAATATTTTAGTGCTTGGTTATGAGCCTTTCAACAAACAATTGGTGGGCATACAAATAACCAAAGTTAATTTACCTCAGCAAAGGCCTAGATGTTGTTTCTTTTGACCACCATCATGAAGTATCCCCTCTTCATCAACTAAAATGAACACTGGAACCGAAAAAAATTGTAACTTCATTGAAGAAAGAATATTAGGGAAAACCAAAGAAGAAATGGTGGAACACAACCCTTCAAATGAAGCAGGTTTCAATAACCTTGCCAATAACCCTTAATTGATTTGTTGCAATGTAATTAGGTGAGAGAGGCGGTGAGTTGAGCCACAACTCAATATCTGAAGCCGGCTTATGAACGTTATTGTTCATAATCTGGAATGTGCCTTAATATTATATATAATTTTAGACTATTTAAATAAAACAATTTTCCTTAAAATCTTACCAATTGCTCTTTAAAATTTTTATTCTCGATTGAGTTTTTCCATGCTAATATGCCATGCACATCATACCAGTTGCTCTTTAAAGTCTTTATTCGCGATTTTATATATGGATTTTATTTTATCCAAGAGTTGGAAAGCTAGACAAATAATTGATGTTAAAACGCACCGATTAACTTATTCTTAAAGTCATTGTCTAATTTAAAATGAGTACCGAGATTACCACCATGTCAACCACAACCTCAACAAGTTTCTCATCATTCATAAGATGATTTAGCGGGATTATGTTGCTAATTTAGTTGTGAGTCAGATTGATTTGACAATTTGCTTGAGATTTTAATGTGTTCAAAACCAATTTGTAGAAGTAGCAGCCGATAGTCGCGATTCACTAAAGAAAATAAACAGTAAAAACAGGATAGTCGCAATTCACTAGAGAAAATAAACAGTAAAAACGGGGTATAATTGATAAGAACGAAAAAGGAAAGTAAATCCTTCTTGATTACTCCTTTTTCCTTTGAATAATGTATTTATTTTCATTCATTATCTTATGTGATAAGGCCATATCGTGGCCTCAATACATCTATTTTTTTAAAACGGGTAAGCAAAATGTTCCCTTTCTTTTCAAAAATGGAGTTTCCCGGCCGCACTACAATTTTCCCCGGCTGCTATGCGTGGATATAGGAGAGGGGGCTCGCTTTTTAGACATTATGCGAAAACATCATTTCAAAATTCCTAAATTATAATTAAAAAAGAAAATAAAGAAAAATCTTTTTTAATAGCCCAAGTTCAGTTATGCCCTACACTAATTACAATGGCCTAGAATAACTTAGCCTAAATTTTAAGTAACGACCCAATGTTTTTTTTTTTTTTTTTGACACCAACTAACCTAATAGGTGATAGTTTGAACTTTGAAATTTGAACACAACTTTAGGTTTATAATGCAAGTTGTATAAAAGTTGAATGAGGTGATTATTAGGATTGAATAGGAGTTGAATGGAGTGTGGATGATGACATGAAGTAAAGTTAAATGATTTCGAACGGCAAATACAAATATATACTAAACCCTCCTAAATCATTTCACCTATGTCCATAGTGAGACTTGAACCCCCGACCTCAAGAAGAAAAGACAACACCAGATACCGCTGGGCTAGAATGGTTCAATAGAAATAATAAAGTGGTGATTATGACTCCATAAGAGTTTAATAGGTTGTCAGTGTTGTTATATAGGTGTTTAATAGATGATATGACAATCTATTAAATTTTATAGTGTTCAATGGGTTGTAGATGCCCTAAGCATAACCCACAATAAGAAAGAAATATCAACGCCTCTAAACTCTTACCTTGTTCTTCGTTTCAAAATTCCTAAATTATAATAAATAAATAAATTCCTCAAGAAGAAAAGACAACACCAGATACCGTTGGGTTAGAATGGTTCAATAGAAATAATAAAGTGGTGATTATGACTGCATAAGAATTTAATAGGTTGTGAGTGTTGTTATATAGGTGTTTAATGGATGATATAGCAATCTATTAAATTTTATAGTGTTCAATGGGTTGTGGATACCCTAAGCATAACCCACAATAAGAAAGAAATATTAACGCCTCTAAACTCTTACCTTGTTCTTCGTTTCAAAATTCCTAAATTATAATAAATAAATAAATTCCTCAAGAAGAAAAAACAGCACCAGATACCGTTGGGCTATAATGGTTCAATAGAAATAATAAAGTGGTGATTATGACTGCATAAGAGTTTAATAGGTTGTGAGTGTTGTTATATAGGTGTTTAATGAATGATATAGCAATCTATTAAATTATATAGTGTTCAATGGGTTGTGGATGCCCTAAGCATAACCCACAATAAGAAAGAAATATTAAAGCCTCTAAACTCTTACCTTGTTCTTCGTTTCAAAATTCCTAAATTATAATAAATAAATAAATAAATAAATAATAAGAAAACAAAACCTTTTAACGTAGTTTTAGAAAGAATATGTTTTCAATGTTCTAAAAAGAAAAATAACAAGAAAGAATAATATTCAAAAACCCATACTCAATTGCTATTGTTTCGTCTTGTTCACCGCTAATCTCTCTTGGATTTTACCTCTTGGTTGCTCGAAGATTGTCCTTCATTAGGTGTCATAAAGGCAACCGCATGAGCCACGATAGTTCCTTCTTTCTCGACCACTAAGGGCTCCACTTGAGGGGATCCCAAAGTTGCAACCTGCTAAACCAGTGAATACAAAGAGTAAATAATCTCCTACAAAAAAAATACAACATGTATTTAATTAAGTAGGAAGAAAGAATTGTCACCTCATCGTAAGCGAAGAACGAGCCATATGAGAAGCTCATATATGTCTGAATATTCGATCTGAAATCAGCAAAAGCATCCGGGTTGAAACTCCATGGTGTAAGGAATGAATTATCGACTTCTAAGAATGACAAGAGTCTTTGAAAGTTGCTTTTACTGTGGTCAACAGAAGTTTCATACGGATTTTGGTTCCAGGTTGATCTCCATTCTTGTTCTTTCCATGGATTCATAGCTTCACTGATAATCGCAAAGAACTTCAGGTTGGTTTTGAAAACGGTTTGCATGTGAAGGACCTGGGGGTTTCTAAAATAGTCGATATATACCTAGGGTTTTACGGAATAAGATTTGTTGGATGTTAAGATAACTATATCTTTTGTATGTACAAATCCAGTTGTAATCGCAATCCTACTCCAATTTGGATTTTTGGGTCTGACTTTTAATATGTATACATCCAAGGTTACTCTAGGTCAAACATTAATGATGCCTTATATTGTGAGGATATATCTTCGGATGAAAGAGCAACCTCTGCTTCCTTTAGGCAAATCCATGTTATTTGACCGTAACGGACAAAATAGTGATTCGGAGATTGAGAATAATGCAATTCCAAAAGGTAATGTGGCCCATGAATTTCAAAATAAGAGATAAATGTGTGAAATTTAAGTCCAAAAATTCAAGAAAAATGTTCAGAAAAATCTTATTATTTTCAAAAAAAAAAATTCAAAAGAGTCTCATTTTTTAATAGAAAAACCCAACACACCAACTAATTCTTTCACTTTGGTCCCTTTTTACCCTTCAAGCGGTCACTTGCACATGTTTCACTCCAAGATGGAAAGCACTAATATAATGATTTGGGATAACATAGCAGCTAACGTGTCACGTTATGGATTTCGAACCTATGCCTTTCTTCCTACAAAGGAAACACTTACCAATGTAGTTAGATGCCTTGGTTGTTTTAATTCTTCTATATATACATATATACTAAATATATTGCTGAAGCTTTAAAAAAAAAAAAAAAAACGAGAGGAGTAAGATTCGAACTTGCACCCCTCCTACATTTAAACAAGTAACTTACTAAGGTAGTGTTTGTTTTTTGTCTGCAGATCTGCAAGACGTCTTCTGTCTGCGCCGCGCAGACCACGCGCAGACATTAGTCTTCGCAGACTGTTTGTTTTTTTGAAGACTGCAGACCTAAAAATGTCTGCGCGCCCTCTTCTTGGCGCAGATGTGGACCAGAGTCTTCTAACATCTTCAGACATCTTCTAGCTTAAAAAAACATATATATCTTTATTTTTTTTAAGTTTTTTTTTTTAATTTATATTTTTTCCAACTTTATTAATGATAAACAATATGAAAAAAAATGACAAAACTTAAAAAAAAAACATTTGACGATACAAACATGATATTTTTAACAAATTTATAAATAAAAATTTATTATAATAATAGTCGTTGAAATTGTTTATATAAATATGAAAAAAAAAAATCAAAATATATTCTTATATTTTTTTGCCAAAATTTTGTAAAACTTTATTTAATAGAGTATCATCAATTTCTCGAGAAAATATTTATCGTACGTTTTTAATAGATTTATTTGAAAAAATCGAAGTTTATTTCCATCTATTTATGTACAAATTCTTTGATCACTAATTATAATGTTTAGTTATAACTTTGCAATCAAAGTTGTTGGTTTTTATCAAATATGTATATGAATTAATACCATTTTTATTTTTATTTTTTATATAATAATACATAAAAGTTGATCTAGATTCGTTATATATTTATAATAAAGTCGTAAAAATATATAAAAAATTCGCTTTGAAGTTTTAAAAAATCAGTTTATTTAGATTTCAGTTTATTTTAATAGCCCGCAGATGTTAAAAAAACAAACAGTCTTCTTTTTTCAGACTGCAAACGTTTGATCCACCTCTTCTACTGCAGAGGTCTACAGATGTGGTCCGCAGACTGCAGACATTTTGCCTCAGAAAAAACAAACAGCACCTAAGTAACTATAAGATTTATATTTTTTTTTGTACTTCACTTATATATATATATATATATATATATATATGTGTGTGTGTGTGTGTGTGTGTGTGTGTGTGTGAAAAGTGAATATACCCTTAAGGGTATATAAGCTTAGGTACCAAAACTCATAGTTTTCCGAGAACTAAAGGTGTAACGTTATATCAAAATAAATTCATTAAGAGCATGATTGTCATCCTACCAATCTCATTTAATGTTTATTCTTTTGTGTTATTGGATCATCGCCTGCACTTCGGCCATCGTCATTGGTTCAGGAGCAGCTACCACAACTGATATTTGCTAAATCACTGGAGGTTGGTTTCTATTTCCATTTGCATTCCCAGCTCCACTGCGGGTTCTTGCCATCTTGATCTATACACCGAATAAGGTGAATTTAGATCTTTATACAAGATAGACGTTTAAATCATCCTTATCCCTCTGAAATGTTTACATGTTATTTCTAATATCGTAGTCATACGTTTAGAATCCTAAACACATAAGGTTTTCAGATCCAGTCGGCAACAGACCAAAGATCCGAACAGATAACAGCATATCAGCCACAAGACATTTAGCACATAAAGGCATTTTAGGCACAATTCCTAAAATAAGCTAGTGCTCACATCTCACAATCATCGCTTAGCATTCTAAGTTTTAGTCAAGAATTCCTAGTTCGCTTAAACTACTGCTCTAATACCAACTGTGACATCCCCATTTTCACGGCCAGAAAAGACCGATTTTGTTTATTCTTTGTTTTAAAATCAGAGTAACATTTTAAATAAAAGTGTTGCGGAATTTGTCCCAAAACAAAAGATGATAAAGATTTATCAAAAGCATTTCCATAGAAATGTATTTCATTAAAAAGACTTGGGATGTCATGTTCGATACAGATCATAAGCATAAACAATACAACATAGGCCTTACTACATTATTCCGTATTTCCAGGCCTAAAATCCCTTAATCTCTCATCTTATGACATCACATCTATGCACATGCGCCACTACATGTAATACAACAAACTGAGTGGGTCAGGCTTGGGAGCCTGGTGAGCACATAGGGTTTTCAACCCACAATAAATAAGTTTACTAATTTCATCAATCAACAATAACCCGATTACCCATTACCGTTATCCTCTCGTTACGTACCTAAAAACCTATCATAAGGGACCTAGCCTAAGGATCATCATCGGGATGGACGCTACTGCTAAGGGGATTCCTTAGCAATAAATGTCCTTAAGGCAACCATGTGGGGGATGGAGTACACCTAATGAGCACACAGCTCAAATAAACACCTACAGGTTGCGAGCCTGATAGCGTTCCACCGGACTGTATAGAATAGTCTGTGGTCGTCATCTATACTCCGCTAGATGACTAGATCATCAATACCATCTATAACGAGGCCTCTCATTATTTTATTTGGTCACACAGCAACTATCACATCTACCCATGTTTTATCCAACACATTTTGTAACAGCCGGATTTTTCAGGTATCTTGTATATTTGTGTTTTTGGTGATTTGAGAGGGGACTCGGCGAGTTGGAGCTCAGACTCGCCGAGTAGGGACGCGGATCTGGTCGCGGGATCGCGCCTGGACTCGGCGAGTCAGCGCTGTGTAATGAAACCCTAATTTCTCGGGTTTGAGACCTATTTAAAGGGCCTAATGGCCGTCATTTGTGCTCACCAGTCCCTTGAGTGAAACCCTAATCGAGTGTGAGCATTTGGAGCAAAGTAGGAGGCTATTATTGATCTTGGAGGTGTCATTGTTGCAAGGAAGGAGAAGAACTAGCCAAGGGAAAGCAAGTGGAGCCACTTCTGAGGGTTTGGAGTCCAGAGCATCACTTTTGTGGTAATAATTTCGAGTTATCTTCTTCCTTGTTGATGTTTATCTAGATTTAGGGTTTGTTGGACCCTTTTGTGGCAAGATCTAGTGCCCTCTTGGTCCCTTATGAGGTTTGAACCATAGATCTGGACCCTTAGAGGTCCAGAGTGTCCCTTTACCCAAGCTTTTTGGGAATCAATGGAGGCTTTGGATTGGAATCCTCATGCCTTAGGTCAAAAATCCATTTATGAGCCATGGGGTGTGTTATGGGTACCAAGATAGAAGCTTTACGTGATGAATCAGTCTAGGGAGGCCAGATCTATAGATTGTGGAAGCAGATCTGACCTTAGAAGCAAGTTGGAGTGGTTGCATGGCATGGACTCGCCGAGTCTGTTCATCAAACTCGGCGAGTAGTTTGAAGATTGCCTTGGGATTGCTCAGTGAGTGGTCCAATCGAGTCATGGGTAGACTCAGTGAGTCAGGGTGAGTTAGAGAGGGACAACAAGTGGACTGAGTCGAACTAGGACTCGCCGAGTTGTTCTTGAGACTCGGCGAGTTGAGTCGGGGTGGCCCCGCGATTCTTCCAGGTGAAACTCATCGAGTAAGGGGGGAATACTCGACGTGTAGGAAGGGAATTTCAGAGGGTTGGTGAAAGCGTCTAGACTCGCCGAGTCCGGTCAAAGTTGACCGTTGACCAGAGTTGACCTGTGTTGACTTCTTAGGGATAGTCAACATTAGAGATATAAAGTGTTAATTAGAGACATATGATGTTATAGAAGGATTAGAGCTCGGAGGATCGAGCACGAGGGATTTCCAGGATTCGTGAGATACCGAGATACGCGAGGTGAGTCTTCTCACTATACTTTACCTTGAGTAGGTAACCAGAGTTATGTGATAGAGTATTTGTATGCTATGTATGTTATGTGTTGTACTGCATTATTTCTATGTGATTTATGTGGTGCATGATTATCAGAGTTAGAACCTGAGGGTTCGCAGAGTTTGGGTGTACGGACCCACAGAGTTATAGCCTCGAGTGGCTATTATGTGTTAAACGTGGTATTTTGGGGAACTCACTAAGCTTTGCGCTTACAGTGTTTGATGTTATTGTTTCAGGTACTAGTGATGACCGCGGGAAGGCGCCGTCTTCATCCGTACACATACACTCGGAGTTTTTACATTGTGATCTTGGGATTTTGTATTGACCTATATTGGATAATTAATATGGTTGTTTGATGAATATTAATCGAATTATGTTTTATAAGAAAATTGAACATTTTGTTTTGAAATTTACGGTGTTACACATTTTGTAGATATAAAATACGTATACAATTTAAAACATTTAAAACATGTATAAAAATCTTTCATCAAACATAGACAGCAAGTATTCAGGCAATATGCACACACAAAACGTAAATTATATAATAAATACTTCATATCTATGTGTAAGATGAAAGAGACTATGCACTCACTTGAAAAAGGTGGTGATTCTTCCTTCGTACAACGCTTTTGTATCTCTAAACAATTATCCCTCGATAAAACCTAGTAACAATATCTCTAGGGTTTAGTCTAACGTTAACCGCGACTAATTAATAGTCTAGATATTATTACTATTATGTAAGCATTAAACAATACTTATATAACCCATAATAATAGCCCAAGTACTCATTATAAGCTCTTAATAATGTTACTATAATTATTTAAAAGCTATATTAAAAGTTGTGTAGGCGTAGTTCACTTACAGCGAGTTTTAACGAAAACCGGACTTCGCTTGGAGCAGCGTTTCAAAACCGAAAGACCCTTTTTTCTTGGGACTCCGGGTGCCTTGGGGCTTCCTTCGGGTGCTAGGCGTTCACCTAGGATTTAAGGAGTGTTAGAAACGTTAGAGAGAGAAAGTAGTGAGAGAAAGATGAGAGAAAGGTGTCAACTGCTCCTCGGAACGCTGGGCGTTCAGTAGCTACGCGGTGCGTAGCTTCGGATAGGATTGTCAGCTCGCTCTAGCTGGCTCGCACTCGCATTGGGTTCTTTCATTAACAGTGTAATATTCTCATGTAGCATGTAGCATGTTTTGGAGTAACATGATGTACTTTATCGAACGGGGTTCTTTCATTAACAATGTAATATTCTCATATTGTTTCATTTAAAATTGATCAAGAATTAGCCGATGTAGTCTAAACGAAAATTGTAGAATATGTCTCCACCTACGCGCGGATATAAAGAACATCGAAAACGGAGCTCGTATGCAAAAATTACGGGGTTTAGAAGTCAGAAGGGTGATGCTGTGAAGGGGGTGACGTGGCTGAATCTAGGTCATTGCTTTCTCCCCAAGTCTTGCCACCATATGGTGACATGTGGCACCATGGTAAGCCATATTTCATCCTATAAATATAACCCCTTCCACCCTCATTTCTTCAAACCTCCACCTTTCTCTTTCTCTATATAAATTCTCTCTAAACCTCCTAACCCCCCCACCCCCTAAAGCCTTAGGAAACTCTCTTAGGGCTAGAAGAAAGCTCTGGAGTGCCCGATGGCTCCAAGAAAAAGAGCTTTTCGGCTCAGAAGCTTTGCTCCAGCGGAGCATGGTTTTTAGTAAAACCCGTTGTAAGTGAGATACGCCTACCCTACTTTAAATATAGCATATATTTAAATATAATATCGTTATTGTGAACCTATAAATATGATGTCTAGGTTGTGATTTAGTGAGGTGTTTAATGTGGGATTTCCAAATAGTATACTTCGTATACCAAACAGACCTTACCTCCGATATGATCCTACCTGGTTGTTCATTACTTGATAGATCATGAAAGTACACTTTGAGTTCATGATGAATCTAGAATAATAATTAGTCGCAATAAAGATTTGACTAAAACTTAGTGATAATAATGCTAGATTTCGTCGAAGGAAAATAGAATCGTTAGAAGTGAAGCGTTGCTCGAGTTTGGAATCAGCACTTTAACAAGTGAGTGCATAGTCACTTTCATCTTACACATAGATATGACGTATTGTTTATTAATTACATGCTATGTGTGCATATTATCTGTTTACTTGATATCTATGTTGGATGAACATTTTTATACAAGTTTTAGATGATTTATACCGTATGCATACTTTATATCTACAAAAATGTTGGGGTAAAACATGGGTAGATGAAATAGATGATGTGCGATAAAATGATGAGAGGCCTCAATGATGACGATGATCCAGTCATCTAGCGGAGTATAGATGATGACCACAGACTATTCTAGACAGTCTATTGGAATGCTAGCAGGCTTGCAACCTGTATGTGTTTGTGAACGATGTGTTCACCGGTGTACTCCATCCCCCTCATGGTTGCCTTACGGACAATTATTGCTGAGGAACCCCCTATGTAGTAGTGTCCACCACGATGAAAATCATTAGGCTAGGTCCCTTATATTAGATGCTTTAGGGACATAAAGTGAGGAAAACAGGAACGAGTAATCGGGTTTATTGGGTTTGCTGAAATTAATAAACTTATTTATTGTGGGTTGAAAACCATATGTGCTCACCAAGATCCTAAGCCTAACCCACTCAGTTTCTTGTATTACAGGTAGTCACACAAGAGCATAGTTGGATGACTTGACGAGAGATTATGGATTATAGGATAGTATGTACAAATAAATGTTGTAAGGCCTATGTTGTTCTGTTTATGCTTTTGATCTGTATCGAACATGACATCCCGAGGTTTAATTATAATGAAATACATTTCTTCGAAAATGCTTTGATAAATCTTTATCATATTTATCTTTTGGAAACAAATTCTGCAATACTTTTCTTTAAAGGTTACTCTGATTTTCAAAACAAAGCATAAAGAAATCGGCCTTTTCTGACCGTGAAAATGGGGATGTCACACAAACAGAGGAAATGGTAAACCTTTTCGAAAGAAACAAAAGTCAAGTTTTTCTGAAAACGGTTTTCTTATGTAAAAATGGAGAGTACAATGTGCGAAATTGGTCGAGCTCAAGTAAGTGTTTCCTGCAATTTAACAATGCTATTAATATATATTTTTTGGAACCGATGTTGACCCTGTTATTTGCTAAGTGTATGCTTTCAAAGTTGTATATGGTTAGGATTGCATAGCCCTAAAATTATGGATTCTGCCTTATTTCGTGTTCCTTGTTTGGTTGTGGTCTTAGGGTAGAAGCTTTATTTGACTGTCTATATGATTCTATTTATGTATAACTTGCAAGTATAAGGCAACCTACGGTGTTGATTGAGGTTTTGGTTCTATGTGGATTGAGAAATCCTAGAATAATCTAGGATATATGTATGTGCTACATTTTGTAGGTCATGTTTTATCTATGGTTGGGTGACCTAGAGGTATTAGGTATGGCCTTAGGGAAGGTACAAGTAAGTGTGGAAGGTAGTATTAGTCCCATACTACTAAAAGCACATGACCTATACCCGAAACAAGGACACACCTGGAAGCTATAAGGAGTCCGATGGGGAGGAATCCCTTCGCACTTCGTTATCAATTACTTTCCATGTTGTATTTTTAGTTGAGGATGGTGATGACTACACGAGGAGGGTCAGGTTCCGGATTAGGTTCTGGATAGGGTTCAGGCTCTAGTGCAGAGCTGGTTGAAGAGAGCTTGTGCGAGCTTATCGCGGCTGAGTTTACCCGCAACATCCTTGATGCTACCCCAATGATTTTCGGTACCGTCAATCAGGGTATCATGGAGATTATGGAGGACTGGCTTAAGTCTTTTTGAGCCGAGATCGATGTGGCTCAGATTGTAACTCGAACTCCCTCATTCCTGTAGTTCAAGGCATGTAGAGCACCTGATTTCTTTGAGGTTAAGGGCCCCATTGCTAGTTGTTGCTGGATTGCTAACTTGGGGAATGCTCAGCGCACGAGCTTTTTCCACGAGGCAGCAAAAGTGGGATTTCATGTCCTATATGTTGAGGGATTGGGCGCGAGACTGGTAGGAGGAGGTTACCAGTGAGGTTGGGTCGTCGGGTGTGATAGTGATAATGTGGGAAAACTTTGTGCGGAGGTTTGATTAGGAGTTTGCACTGGCCATTGAGGTGCAACAGCTAGTGAGGGAGTTCCAAGACCTTCACCAGACTACGGAGTTTGTGGCGGAGATTACTACCATGTTCAGAGTAAGGGCAATATTGTTCCCACAATATGCTGCAAATAAGGAAATGAGAAAGACAAGATATCATGTTATGCTGAGGGATGATATCCGAGAGTTTGTGAGCTTTTCAGGGTGCAAGACCCTAAATGACATGATTGAGAAGGCTCGTGAGTGGGAAATTGAGTTGGAGCTCTGAAAAAAGCAAAAACTGGAGCTGGTTCAGACAACAATTGGTGATGGTAAAAGTCTAAGACCTCCGATCCTCCTAGGAAAGGCCATCATACCCGGGGCAATTGCTCCAAGTGCGGCAAGCCACATAGTGGAGTCTGTTGGGTAGCAAGCTCGGTATGTTATTGTTGTGGCCAGCCCGGCCACATGAGCAGGGAGTGCCCCAAGAAGGGATTGATTTGTTTCCACTGCAACTAGACCGGCCATAAAAGGCCGATTATCTGAGATTGTCTGGTGGGGACGTAGTGGCGCCTGCACCAGCCACCTTGAGGATTACTGATGGCTGGCAGGGCAAGGCAGAGGCTCCTACGGTGAAGAGTAGAGCGTTCTAGTTGACCACTGATGAGGCCCGTACAACACTGGATGTCGCTACTGGTATGTGACTTATCTCTATCTTTATTGTTTTATTATTATGCTTATGTTTTTATGATCTTTTTAGGGACCTTTTTGGTCAATGGATTATCGTATCATGTTCTTTTTTATTCGAAGGCTACCCGATCCTTTGTATCTCTGGCGCTCAGCAAGAAGTTTCGAGATGCTCCGGGGACTTTGGATTCCCTTCTTGAGGTAGATATTGTGTGGTGAACCAAGAAAGCGACCCTCTTGAAATCAATCCGAAGTGCCCCTCACTACTGCAATGCTGCTTCTGCCACCGCAACGAGAAGTGTTGAAGACATCCGCAACCTTCATATCGGAACAAAGACTTAGTGTTTTTTTAACTTATGTATTTACTATGTATTGTCCAGTGTGCCTTGAATAGACACTTCTTTTAATTTATAGTCTTTTTTTATTCTCCTGTATTGTTCTCGGAACTCTATAAATAGAGTCTTCCACTTCAGTTGCAATAAACATCTTTCTTACATCTTATATCCTACATCTTCTCTCATTACTCCTTTATTTTCAGGATCTTACATAACTTAAATTCTAATCTTAAGATCGTAATCTCTCCTTCGGAGCAAGTCATTCTTTACTTAATGACTTTAAGTTGATCATACTTACTAACTTGGTTTGAATGCAATCCTTGTTAAGATTCATCTTAGTGTTTACTTGATATAATACTTGATGTCATTTATATTTCCTTAAATTTTCATCTTTACATTTCCGCATCTAATTATCTAACTTTCTAACTCTAACATCTTATTATTGTTGAGCTTTATGATCCTTTGAGTTAAACTTATTCCACACTATAACCTGTTCTAATGTTTGTTCAAGTGTGTTTCTTAAAAGTTTTTCTCTCAACAATTGGTATCAGAGCCAAAGTGGTTGCTTTTTGAACAAAACTCTGATTTTGAAAAGCCTTCTATACCACTAAATCTCATTGTTCTTAAAAAACAAAACAAAACAAGGAAATATGGCACAAACATTATCTCTTAATGTTTCCAACAGTGTTGGAGGTTCGAATAGAGCTCCAATACTGGTGGCAAATGTGACATCCCCATTTTCACGACCAGAAAAGACAGATTTTTGTTTATGCTTTGCTTTAAAAATCAGAGTAACCTTTTAAAGAAAAGTGTTGCGGAATTTGTTCCCAGAAAAATATGATATACATATACATATATATATATATATATATATATATATATATATATATATATATATATATATTATCAAAGCATTTCCGAAGAAATGTATTTTATTCCTTTTTAAACCATGGGGATGTCATCACCAATACAGAAACATAAGCATAAATAGACCTTACATTCATTTACACTAGTGATCTACATCTCCTTAGTCGCTCAGTGTAATGTAGCTTCGGATCGACACCTTACTACAAGAAAAAGATCCTTTTACGACGCGCAAACCACGACACTCATTGATTTATGTTACACAAAAGAGAGTGACATTAAAAAAGTGTCATCTCTTCAAAAAAAATTAAGGATTTAGGTCACGCATTATTGTGTGCCCTTAAATTAGTGTCATAAGGAAAAAAAAAACACGGAGGGCACTGTATCTTAAATGCGGGTCCTCTGTAAGTGTCGCTTTATAATTTTAATGAACATGCGTTTATTAGATAAGGGGAAAATGAAATCCCTAAAATTTTGAAAATCCGCCTTGTTCTTTTCTCCCCTCTCCCTCATCTCTTATCTCCGATCTGCCTCTCTGCTACTTGTTAATCTTCTCATCAGATCTCCGCTCGATCTCCTTCTTATCAGTATCATCAAACATCTCGTTCACCATCCCCCGTCCTATCTATAACAAATCTTTCTCTCTCTCTCTCTCTCTCTCTCTCTCTCTCTCTCTCTTCCATTACCTACCACAAATGGTTTTTCGAACACAAGTAAGGGAAAACCTAGGTTGATTCTCCAGGTTTTAGTACCTATCTTCCACATAGTATAAGGTACAATCCAACTCCCAAATAATTTTCAAAAATAAAATTTTGTGGATTAAAATTAAAATTAAAATTAAAAACAAAAATAATTTCCAAAATTAAAATTAACAATAAAATTAAATTAAATTAAAATTAAAATTAAAATAAAATAAACAGACTAAATTTTTCAGTAATTACTGAAAATAATTTTGTGACACTGGGATCAAAGTTGTTGGACAACCCTAATCTACTTGTTAGGACCTTATTTTCATGTCTTTTTATGATCGATCGCCGGTATTGTGGTCCACTTAAACATGAAACATTTGTGACAAATTCGGACAATCTAATAGTGACACGATATTTTGAGCCCTTATTCTTAGATAAATTTCCTAGGGACCATTTAGCTGATGACAACCAGGGATATTATTGTCCACCTAAATTGAGCAACGAGGTCTACAGACAATTTGTATGCGTTCAATTTTAATTGTACTAGAACATGTTTCCCGCTTCTTGATATGCTCCAGTAATCAAGAACTTCCAGAATATTCCTTACATCGGGTGAGCAAACAATTATTAAAAGAGAAGATAGATTTAGAATGAATATGTTATACACCAAGGTCGGATCTCTTCCAATCACACAGAGGATGAAACATATGACTAACTGAAGTTTTAGAGGGATTGAAGAAAAGAAGGGTCCATATACTGTGTACCAGGTCGAATTGTAAGTCACGCAAAGGAGACAGTATATGGCTAACAGATAGAAAGAATTTCATAGATAGAAGATGCAGAGAGATAGAGTTGCATGTGTTACATTCCAGGTCAGATCTTTCGATCGCACGGAGGATGCAACATATGACTAACAGACAGAGAGAAAGAAAATAATCTTGTACAAACCTAATTTATCGGAATTCCCCAGTCACCTCATCAATACTGGAATTAAGGATAAAATCTGCACATCGAGGAAAAGTTAATCCAGAGTTCTAGATACGGGTTCTTTTAATGTGACCAGTAGATTCCCATGTATATCTCCCTGCTCAACCTATCCGAGCGTCGTATTGTCAGGCTAAACGGATCTAACTAGGTTAATTTTATCAAATTTCCTTAAGTTCAAATCTACCTAGTCAAGTCCATTTAAAATTTTCGTGCCTACCAGCGCATCGAACACAGATCGTAGACACTTCAGCTTTGGTAGGTTACACAAATTTATATTGCCCTTTATCACTTGGTAATATCACTTCCCGTCACAACACCTACAAACAAGACTATTAGCAACATAGTTTTTTTTTTAATTTTCTGAACTTTTTATTGTTTTTGGATTTTTGATTATTTCTCCCCCTAAATTTGCGCATATGTAAGGTCCTTAAACGGATCTTACCAGTGATCAAACAAACACACAATTGATTTAAACAAGAATAGGAGTACAAACAGAATTAAAACAAGCTTGCACACACTTATATTGCATAAAACGTCTGGTACAACTTGATTTCTAAGACTGTGAACTCTCGTGGCATCAACAACTATTAATAACCTACATAACCCCTATATATAGTGGAGTAGGGCCGGACACTGGGTTTACGTCTGTAAATAGGCTTACGGCCGTAAACTCACAAACAACCAACCAAAACCTCATAAATACTCAAAATAACTTATTACAATGAAAGCCTAGACCAAACCACTAACTAGACCCTTCATTATGCCTGGATCGGTAAGGTTGCATATCGGTTGGATCTCCCTGATGAGCTCAGTCAGATCCATAACACCTTCTAAGCATCTCAGTTGTGGAAGTGTGTATCTGATGAGGCTACAATTATCTTGTTAGATGAAATTCAGGTGGACGAGAGATTGAACTATGTTGAGAGGCCCATTGCAATTTTGGACAGGAAAACTAAAGATCTTCGTAACAAAGTGGTAAAGCTAGTGAAGGTACAATGTCAGCACCGGAGGGGCTCCGAGTGGACTTGGGAGCCATAGGAAGAAATGAAGGAGCATTATCTAGAATTGTTTGAGGCAACAGACTTTGGGGACGAATTCTAATACAAGTGGGGAGATTTGTAACATTCAGAATGTAGGTATTTACCTTTTAACCATTGGAATGAATTTATTGTTGCAAAGGAGGTCCCTACGTACGTTGGGCGTACATATGTGTACGCTTAGCGTACTAGGGTGGCATGGACGTAGACATACACCATGTACGCGAGGCATATGTGGCTTAAGTCAAAACCATAATTTTTGAACCTTGAACCCTATTTAAGCACTATTATGCCATTTGGACCAAACCCTAAACAACCTCCATTGCCTCTTTACATACCTAAAACCGTAGTTCCTTTAAGAGTTATTCTTGAGCTTGAAGGTGCCTAAAGTAACCTCTTTTTACTATGTTACCAAGGAGAAGGAATTGGTGAGCAAGTATTGAACATGGGAGAGCTTGTAGATCCTGCATCTAGATCATCTTGGAGATCTTTTTGAAGTAAAAAAAGTCTACATCTTGCTAATCCTTTTGCTAGTTTAAGTTACAGTTTGGTATTGGGTCCTTTTTTGGTCTATCGACCCTCTCTTGTGAGTTTGAGCAACTCTACATGTTTGAAATGTTAGATCTAACCTCCATGGACATGTTAAAAGCATAAAAATGCTAACTTGATGGTTGTTATAGGAACATGCATGAGTAAAAGGTATTAAAAGGGGTCTTAATGGGAAAAATGAGGTGTTGGGTTTGCGTGTGGCATGCATGGGCACAAAGTTGCCAACTTTATGCCCTGGGACCTCTTAATCGATTCAGGTTTGGAATTGGACGTTGAGACTTTGCATATTAAGCATTGAATGCCTTTATGTGAAAAAATGTTTGTACACTAGGCGTAGTATCTTGTACGTTGCACATACCACCCAAGGATCTAGTATGGTAAGTGTATTGAAGATGTACGTTGGGCGTACGCTTCCAGTGGACTTTTGCTTCCGTTGGGCTTTTGAGCCATTTGGTCTCTATTTATCCTTGGTCCTAGATTTATTAGAGTAGTGGGCCATTGAACTTGTCATTGGACCGTAGGTGGTATGGTTTGGGCCTTTTGGGCCTTGTAGCCCATTATTGTTATGGACCTTGGATGTTAGGCCCATTATTAAAGGATAGACTTTTGGGCCTTAGTGGAGGAGTTTCGACTTAGGAGTTTGGGCCTATGTCTTGGATTCATGATTTAATTTTAATTAGGATAACTCGTGTTTATTCAATGTGAGATTTCCGGACTAGTAGTCGAGCATTATTTTATCAGCAGTCTGAGGTGAGTCTTTTCACCGTATCCATGGGTTGAATGCACCAATGTGGGTCCAATACCATATATGTGGATTGTTAGTTGTTGTGCATTGACTGTAAAAAGACCCTGGGGGTAGCCCATGGCACTTGTGTGAAGACCATTGGGGTAGCCCATGGCACCTGGATATCAGACCATGGGGATAGCCCATGGCATTCTAGGTAAAGACCATGGGCTAGCCTATGGCACTTGGATATTATACCATAGGGTTAGCCCATCGCATTCCAGGTAAAGACCATGGGGGTAGCCCGTGGCAACATTATGTAGATTGCATGGTATTTTGTGGTTGTATGTTATGTGATATTTTGGGAAACTCACTAAGCTTTTGCTTATAGTTTACTTGGGTGTTTCAGGTACTTCCGGTATTAAGGGGAAGGGCCAGGCATGATGGCATAGCATTCACTTTCCAACACTTTCCACATTTATCTATTTTGTTACTATGATATATGATACGATATGATGTAATGGATTTTTGGGAACAAATTATGATTGTATTTCTATTTTCAAAAATGAAAAAAAAAATATCAAGTTTTTGGGCTGTTACAATTTTAATGGTGTTACCGTTGCGAATGCTAACAATACTTGCATATTGCAAAGAATTTTTCTGGGATCTATTTGCTTATCTTATCTCAAACACTCGTATACCTACCTTTGAGTCGCCCCATCATTCCCGCCATTGAAGTCCATATGAATTCATGAATGTAACGTAAGGCATATCTTGTATAAATCTGTAACCTAAATCCGTGAATCCATAGGCAATAGATTTAGAAACTGATACAAGTTCATCGCTTGATTTGAGAAATGAAGGATTTGGTTCTGAACCAATATCGCCGACTTTGTGCACTCCGATTTGGCTTGTAGCATTGGCTTCATCTGGAAAATTGGTCGAAGTAGGTTAAAGGAAAAATGTTCAAACAAATGTCAAAGGGGTAACCGGGTGACCTCTTCATTTTGTCTAAAAGGTAACACCTATTCTAGGTATTACTTAATTTAATTAAGTTTTAGGGTTTTGGTGTGTGGACTTGGTGAATTGGGAGTCCAACTTGTCGAGTAGAGGGCATTAAGGTCGTGGAATCTACACCCTACTCGACGAGTTGGAAGGCCTACTCGGCGAGTAGGCGCTATAATGATAAAACAATAATTTTATGGTTTGCACCCTATATAATCTCTTTATGAGCCTTGAGGCTGATCACCCATCAGCCTCCAAACCCTAAGAACGACTGTGCTAACCCAAATCCCTATTCTCTTCCATTTTGTGAGCAAGAGTGACCTTTGAAACGTAAGAAGAAGGAGATAGTGAGAAGATCCAGCAAACCAAGCACCCATCCTTGAGCTTAGTCATCTTGTGGATTGTTGTAAGTCTTCAAGACTCGATTTTTATCAAATAATATGCCTATATCTTGAGTTTACTCTTAATTTACGACCCTTCTTGTTAAATGCATGCATGGGATTCATAAAGTTTGCAACTTTATGAATCTCCATAGCAAAATGGTCCCAAGGTTGGCTAGATCTGGCCTTTGGTTGAGCAAGGACACCATGCAAGGGTTTTATGGCATACTTCACTCTTTTTGGCCATTTTGACCTAGGGACATGCATTGGACATGCATGTGTTGGATTAATGTCTAAGTCCATAACTATAATTGGTAAGATTTGACCCGACCCGGCATGGTCCATTTGGGTTGCATGGCATCATGCACTTGGATAGACTATAATGAGAGAAATAAGACACTTATGGTTATTAATATATTATAATTTCTAGTATATTAATAATAAGAATAATAAGATTATTTAATTAGTATTGATCAAGAATTAATCTAGGATTAATTAAGTGATCAAAAGAAGACTAATTAAATATATGGGTTGATTGTCCAAATCATCCATACTTATATAGTGGGCTAATGCTCCATGGATTATCTAGTTGGGCCAAAACCCATATGATGCTCCATGGATGCTCCATGGTGTATTTGAACCCATGGATCCAAGGAAATGGAAAGTCATGACAATTAGGGTTTACCCTAATTGTATAACTATATAAGCATCTTATTCTTGATCAAAATCGGCCACTAGAGAGACTAACAAAGGGCTAGCTGATTTTCATGAAATGTAGAATTCTCTCAAGTTATTCCAAGTGTATTTGGTGTTGTGTGAACCATTTGAGGTGTCACACTTGGGGCACTAGGCACTCAAGCTTCATGAAGACATTCTACATCAAAGAGGTATGTATTCTATCTTGTTATATTGATAGTTTTGTATGCTAGATTAGGATAATACCTTGGATGTTCATATTTGCATGTATAATAGAGAAAACATAGATCCAAGGTATTTAGGGTTGCATGTACACTTAGGAGTGTTAGAATGCTCATAACCCAATAGCATGTCCATAAAGCCTCCATCTTTGGAACGTTTTAAGGACTAGAAACCTTTCTGGAAAGGAGGGATTTTAGATCCCTAGATTTCTGTACCATATGGCAAAGCTTTGGAGCTTTTAAACCTTTTTAAGGGCCTCAGAGCATTTGGAACGTTTCTAGATGTAACATCCCAAAAATACAGGCCAGAAATTTCACTTTTAAATACGTTATTATTAAACCAACAGTGTAATAAAACATTTGTAATGTCATGTCATGTCAAAATCAAAGTAGAAATAATTAAACATGTTATCATAAAACAATATCAGAGTGTAATCCCAAAGATCTCATGTGCGGAAAACCATAGTGTGATGCGCTGCGATCAAGCCGGCTCCTTTCCATTAGACACAAAGTACCTAAAACCAAAACTGAAAACCGTAAGCACGAAGCTTAGTGAGTTCCCCCATCATACCACATACAATACAATCATATCACATATATACTGTCAGGCATTTCTGGGGTGCCCGGACCTACCCGGTACGGCCATTCTGGGGTGCCGACCTACCCATGCGGCCATTTTGGGGTGTCGTCCTTCCCGTTTCAAGCCATTCTGGGGAGCTGACCTACCCATATCGAGCCATTCTGGGGTGCTGACTACCCTTCGGTCGTAACAACCGAACCTCGGGGACTATTTCACCCCTACTACTACAACTATCACATATAACATAACATAAACATATTATTAGACATATCTGGGGTGCCTGAGCTACCCTTCGGTCCTAAAAACCGAACTCGGGGACTGGTTTCCTCCTACTACCTCTATCACATATAACATAACAAGCCAGCATGCAAACATATCATCACATACTGTTAGACGTACCTGGGGTGTCTGACTACCCTTCGGTCCTAACAACTGAACTCTATTACTATCACATACGACATATCATGCTAGCATATAACATATCAGGTAGTAGCAAACCTAGATGATATCACAAAGACAATCATCTATCATACATCTCCTACTGGTGGGCCGGCATTGTGGCCTTAGACCCACCACTACTGGAAGGTAACTCACCTCACACTGCTGAAGTCCCGAAGACACAATCCCACACTTGCTGAAGTCCCGCAGACTCGACCCCAGTTGCTGGCTGACAGATTCCCGAAGTGTCAACACCAAAATAACACCCAATTAATAATTGGGTCTCAATACATAACCATAAGTACATTCTTTGGGTAATTACTACATTACCCCTAGCTTGGCTTATTCAAGCCCAAGGCCCAATCCATAGGCCCAAAGTCAATTAGGAATCAAAGCCCAACACATGGCCCAATTTTCCAAATTGGGCCTAGGCCTATACATGGTCTTATTCTAAGGCCCAACATCATATAATCATTAAGGCCCAAACTATGGCCCAATTATATACCCAAGTGAAATTAGGGTTTCACATAAAATTATGATTAGGGTTAAGTTTCCTACTTAACCCATTAAGGATATAATCCTTTAAGGACTTAATCCATTAAGTCAAATATCGCTTAGATTAATCTTGCCAATGTTTATTATTTAATATTTCCAGTTATTAAATAATTTGCGTGTGTCCTGACTAATTCCCCAAATTAGGGTTTTATTGGCATTAGGGTTTTTCCAACACAAATACTAGCCCATTACTAATTTGTTGGGCTTTTAGGTCAATTAAGATTTATTGGTCCTATTAGGCCCACTAAAATATCATTAAGCCCATTAGAGTTTTCACTAAGCCCATTAGGCTTTTATTATTAGTCCATACATCCTTGCCCCTTCATGTAACAATCATTTTAGCCCAATAAGCCCAAATTCGTTACTCACACTTTTATGGAGTCGAGTAAGTCAAACCTAGTTTCAAAAGAGAAAAGAGATTCAAACAGCCGCATACCTCCAAAAATTTCGACGTTCACCAAGAGCTTCTTCATCTCGTAATCGGCATCCTCCTTCCGCTCCGACGATATCAACTTCTCTAGCGACATCGGCTCCTCCTCCGATGCCTTCTTACTTGAGACGTTATCCTCTCCAGCAACATCGAAATAATCCGAGCACCCTATCTGATGTGGGGTCTTTAGATGCGTATCTCAAAAACGTGAACGATCAATGGAAATTGCCCTGCTCCAATGCTTCTTCTAACTGCTCTGACTTGAATTTGTTAGCTTGGTAACAGGCCAGAAATGGCGGTTGCATCCCTTTTAAGCAAATTGATGATAACCCATCTGAACAAGTCAGACACGATGGCCTTGATCCCGGAAGCAACACCCCTCTAGGAGCCCTTAGTTGCTATCTAATTCTCTCTCTCTCTCTCTCTCTCTCTCTCTCTCTCTCTCCCTCTCTCTCACTCACTCTCTCTGGTTGATTCCGATGAGATCTGAGGCTGATGATGAAACATAGTGATGGCAACTTCATCCTGAATCTCAATGATTCATTGTGTGGTGCATCCTCCAAACCCTAGTCCCGCTACAATAGTATGTATAAGAAATCGTGTTCGAACATCCAATTGCCTTCCAGGAGACGTGCTTCTCGCACAATAGAAAAAGAGAAGGACACTAGATCATGTCGGGTAGCAGGGGAGGAAGAAAACGCAGAACCACAATCCGGCAGTTATGGTCCCTTGGGTTTAGCCTTATGACAAAATATACCCTAGATGGAAATAACTCCTTAAAGATGATTTCTTCATAATTACAATTTAAACCCTCTACTTATATGCTTAACTTGTACTTACTAATTATTATTTTCTTTATTTATTATCAATGTTAAATATCAAAATCTATTAAGTTTGTATTTTAACATTTATTATTTATTTCACTTAGCCTTCTAATACCATAAAATTCGCTAAACCCCCTTTTTTTTAAAAGGCAATGATAATAAATAAATAAATATGACGAAAAAAAAGAATAGGGCATTACACTAGAAGGTAAAGTTGGAAACTTTATCCTTCTAGACACCTTAGGGCTTTAGATCTAAGCCCTAGAGTCCCTGGATTCGGTGAATCATCACAACAAGAAAATATGAAGGGGGACTCGACGAGTTGCTCTAGGAACTTGACGAGTCGGATCGAGTTTCCCCACCTTCTGAATATCAAGTGAACTCGTCCAGTTGATGAAACAATTCGGCGAGTTGAATATGGTTTGATCAGGTTATCTGGACTCTGTAGGAACTCGACGAGTCACTAGCTGCATTCGACGAGTTGAGGTCAACATGAATTGTTGACTTTAACTGTTGACTTTAACTTTGACCAAGGTTGACAAGGGTTGACCATGAGGGTAATTTTGGGATTTTGACAAGTATATCTTATGATTCTTACAGGTGGTTGAGTCGGAGCAACACGTGGGACATATTTGGTTCTAGCATTATCAGTTTCAGAATTCGAGAGAGGTGAGTCTTCTCACCATACCAATGGGTCTAAGGCACCAAGGCCGACCCATTTTATGTTATGTGCTACACTGTTTGCAGAGATATGTGGTATGATAGTTAGATTTGTGCTAAGTAGTATGCTAGTGATTGTATGTTATTGCATGGAAGACCCTGGGAGGAGCCCGTGGTAATTGGATATAAGATGATGTGGGGTAGCCCATGGCATTCCCAGGTAAATACCATGTGGGGTAGCCCATGACACGATGGTATAAGACCCTGGGGGAGCCCACAACATCCTTACAGGTTAATATATGTGTATGTAGTATGTTAGAAACTTATGTGATATGATATCTTAGGTTGATTATGTATGTATTTGCATGAAAGACCCTTGGGGATCCCATGACAGTTGTATATAAGACCATGTGGGGTAGCCCATGGCACGAAGGTGTAGGACCTTGGGGGATCCTACGACATCCTTACAGGTTTATGTATGCATGGTTTATGTGGTATGTGTAGCTTTATAGCTAATATGATATGTGTTATGTGGATTGTGTGAGGGGTATGCTTTGGAGAACTCACTAAACATTAGCTTACAGGTTGTAGATGTGTTTCAGTTACATCGGATCCCAAGGGCAAGGTGTAACGACCCGAAAATCATGTTGTTAACGATGTTAGTTTTCCATTACATGACTTGTATAGCTATTTATATTCTAAGGATATAAAATTAAAATAAACTAGATAAAATGGTGTTAAATAATAGCTAAAAGAATTAATCAAATTTATAAACTATATAAATAAATTAAATTATATAAACAAAATGTTTAATATAAGTGAAGGTTAGAATTAATTCAAACAAAATTATAGGGTGGAATATGAGCAAAGGAGCAAAGTTAGGGGGTAAATGATGTAATTTGGGATTTAAGCTCTCTTTTAATCACGTAAATAGCATTTAAGGTTGCGTCCATCGGGATTCATACGTTTTCTTGGGCCATAGAAAAGAAAGCGGAGAGAAACGAGTGCACGAAAGGGGGAAGAATGGGGGTATGGAGTTTTTAGCGAGTCGTAAGGAACCGGTTAAGATTTCCGGTCGTTTTCTTCCTTGGCCTCTACGAACGCATCAAGATCGACCCTATCTCCTTCTTGGGCTGTTGCGGTGTTCTCAGAAAAAAAAAAAAAAAAAACGAGAGAGGGCATGACGAGGGCAACGAAGGAGGTGAAGAGAAGACGAACTCAGGCACTTTGCTGCGTTTTGTTCCAATCTAGGTATTTTACTTATGATTCCTTCCCTTCTCACGAGTTTGCCAAAGACTACAGGTCTTTCTTTTGACCAAATAAACATCCCCGTTATTACTAGTCTAGAACAAGAACCATATATGAAAGTTAGTTGTTTGAATCCTTACGTGAATGGAACCACATTCCAGCCTACTTCTCTCATTTTGTAGCAGAAATGTTGGCTGTCAAAACCTATAAAACTAGCCATTTAAACCTAATTCAGTTGCTGGAAAAAAAAAAAAAGGATTTATATAGAGAATTTAACTATTTAAGTCGTCGTGCGTTTAATTTGAGGAGCACTGTGGCATCTAAAGGTTATTTGTGGATGACTAATTTGGTAAAAAAAAAAATGGTGAAGGATACGTCCAACTTAGTGCCTAGACATGCAAACAACTCTCCTGTGGTTTCGATGTGAGGTAGCAAATATATGTTAAATTACCTTGTTATTTAATGGTTTAATCAAATGAACACATTAGATGGCAAGTTTCAAACTGTTTTGTATGAAGATGTATGCTGCAAACATATATCGTCGTTTGAGGGAATTAATATCAAGGTTTTAATTAATTGTCACAATAAGTTAGTTATATTATTAATTAGCAAATCAAAGGGAGTTTTGTGGCATTCCCCACTTACGTACTATTTATGCCATACTCAGCACCTATGGCATGAAATAGTTATTTATATTAATATCCATGAAGTTAAGAAATGATTAAACCTATCTATTTAATTATTTAGGTTCCATAAATGATTAATAGCTTAATTAAGCTTATAACTATCATAACATGGTTAGGTTAATATGTTATAACGTGAAGTGTTTAAATTTAACTTAATGTCATAATATTTATGTTTAGGTGAGTTTATAGTTTTAACTCACTAAGGTTGCATTATTGAAACGTGCAATCCGTAGATGGTGATTTCATTCACTTTAGGATGACCATGTCATTACTTGTACTTGATGATGATATGATACTGGTGATGCTAATATATGCTTTGTGCTAATACCATGATATGACGCAATTGTTATTTTGCTTACACTTTGATGTACTTGATGTATATGACATGCTAGCTTAAGTTGCTTGAAATATGATATATGGTTATGTTTTGATGTGCTGGTTATGAATAAATTGCATGTTTAATACACATTCATAAGGTATGCATTATATGACTTGCTTAATTTATAAATGACATTGCGGGGTTATCGTAGAGGGTTTGGGTAGTTCATGATCTTTGCCTAAAACCTTATCCGGATCATTGAGGGTGCCTACTAGGTTGAAAGAGTACATATAGGAAGAGCTATAGCCACAACGGTGATTAGTTGCCGGTCTTTCTAGATAACCGTATGACACATGGTTTGCGGGCACTTCGGTGTTCGTGGGCTGGAGTGATGTTGGTCCCTCGTTCGCGGCCAGCGCAAACATCACGTGGGAATCGGGAGGTGTATCGTTGGAATTGGCACCGTTTGTACCGATCCTGAACGACACCGCGGGATACTTGTACTTTGCAAAGTCAGAGTAGCGAAAGTGGAGTCACAGGGTTGGTGTTTCGGGTGGAAGTCATGAGCTTCTTAGAGCATTCGGCTGGTCGTGCACACAAGTAGTGAACGAGGTGTTTCTCTTGGGTTAGGTAGCACTAAGAGACACTTTTCTATCAATCGGTTGGATAGATATAATAAAATGTTGAACATGTAACAAACGGTTGGTTGCATATTAGAAGGTTGAATATATAGCAAAGGTTGATTATTAATGAAAGGTTGAACATGTAACAAAAGGTTGGTTGCATATTAAAAGGTTGAATATATATATATATATATATATATATATATATATATATATATATATATATATATATATCAAAGGTTGCTTATTAATAAAAGGTTGAACATTCAATCGTTGCTTATATATTAAATTGGATTAATTCTATGTTATGCGGTTGCTTATGTGGTATTTGATTGATCATATATGTAATGTGGTAGAATTATGGTTAAACATATATGCATGTATGCGGTTGAATATGTGATTGAATAATTATGATATGCGGTCATTTTCTAAGTGGTATTTGTCTATCATTTTTATGCTTCATCATAAAATGAATGATTGACCCATTTGGAGCTTGTATGTTTTATGTGCAACTTTTTGAACTCACTCAGCAGGGGCTGACACTTGTATCTTTTCTCTTTTGTACCTTATGATTGGTGCAGGCAGTTTAGAAGATTGGCCTAGGTGAGAGGGGTTCTTATGGGTAGTAGATTTATATTAACGATACCACTCTTGGACACGTTTTTGATTATTTACTTTAAGTACTATTGTTTACATTTTAAATGGTTTGGAATTATGATTGAATTTTTGAAGTAACGTTGTGGTTTCGAAAATGTTTTGAATAAAAAAAACTAACTCTTCCGCTAACGTATTCTGTTAAATAAATGTTTTAAAAAGAAAAAAAATATGTGGTAAAAATCACGACGTTACAAGTTGGTATCAGAGCCAGGCTGTGAGTGAACTGAATATAGAGGACAGTGTTCAGACTCACAGTGTAGACTGGCTCAGTCGGGTGCTCTAGGATTCTTAAGGGGGAGGGTGTGTGTTGAGAGTTATATGTTATTTTTTTGTATGCCTTTAGGACATTTATTTCTTTTCGATATCGATGCATCCTCTCTTCTTTCTCACGGATCATGTAATTGTTAATATCTCTCGACGTTGGGGGAAATACTTGTAGCTAACAAGATTAGTTATCTTGAAGCCTTGTTCATAGTTCAAATAGTGTTTTGCGTGTCGAGGAAATAGAAGATCATCTTGCAACAATTATTGATTGCATGTATTCGACAAAGCCTTGCAAGTTGTTTGTTTATCGTTGGTCGATGGCATACTAGGAAGAGAAGTTTTATTGTATTATACAGACCCTCACATGTTATGGAATCCATGAAGCAAAATAGGTGAATCGATCTTTAACTTAAACCAGTGATACATATAACTTCGTGGTAATGCCAGAAGCAAATATATATGTGTGTGAACGTTAGTATTGGGCCCATACTATCATAAGCACATGATATATATTTGGGGCTGGAGGAACCACGAAGAAACCCGAGGACCTGGTGATCGGTACTCAGAGCTAAAATGGATGTATGTTTGGTAGACCTTTATGTGTCATTGTTCTCTTTTGTGCTCGTTTTGATGTACCTAGAGTCTATTGACTTCAACGTTAGATAGTAACGCGGTTGTAGGAAATATAGCCTCAGTGTAGTAAGATGTTTGACGTGTGTGAAATCTTTGCAGATGACCACATTTTCTTTATGATTGCCTTCCTTTTGGGATCCAGTTGTGCGATGTTGTTTTCAGTATGGTTTGGCTTTCCGCCAACCAGACTGAAAGTCTCTGAGTTGAAGAGCATATGAGTATTCTGCTTGTCGGGAGAGGGTACATCTTACGAGAAAATTTTTATGGTGTATTCTTTTTCCTACAATTCCTATGATGATGGCACTCAAGTTTTTAGCGAGGTGGTGTGAGGTCTTCTTGACTTATGCGATTGAGAGTTCAAGGAAGATGATAAGTCTCTTTGATACGAAGCTTGCTAAAGAATGTAGCGATATTTTTCCCTACTGAGGTTTTGAGTGATATTTGAGCTCTTATTAGTCGAGCCAAGTAAGTAGTTCCCTAATGTGTTAGCCATGTTATACTGATATTTGAGCTCTTATTATAGTATGGAACTTGCTATGTGCATGCTTTTAAAATTGTGTACGGTTAGGAGCTTATAGCTTTAGAATGATTGGTTTGGCATTGTTTCCTGTTCCTCTTTTGGTTGTGGTCCTAGGGTAGAATCTTTTATTCGAAAGTCTATTTGATCCTTCTCTGTGTATAATTTGCATGCATAAAGGAAACCTGTTATGATCGATCTGATTGATGTGAGTAGAGAAAAACTTAGGGCAGCCTGGGATTTGATGTATGCGGTAGTCTATGGAATATGGCTTATTTTGGGACAAATTAGAGTTATCAGGTAGAGCCTTGGGGAAAGGTACAGGTAGGTGTGGAAGGTAGTATTGGGCCCGTACTATTGAAAGCACAGAACCTGTACCCGAATCAACATTAGACCTAAGAGCTCTAAGGAGGGCCGGTGTGGGAAGATACCTGGTATGGATATCCTTATCATTATGTTTTATGGTATTGCAATATAGTATGGTGGTGACACAACATGGGACTAGGGGATCAGAATCGGGATCTAGATCCGGGGCTGGATCAGGCACACTACCGATGTCATCGATGAGAGGCTGTGTGAGCTTATTGTAGTCGAGGTTATGAGGGGCATCATTAAAGCTACCCCAGTTATATTTGGGACGGTCAAGGAGGGTATGATGGAGGGTATGATAGAGAGGCTCAGGGTATTCAAAGTCGAGATTGCTGCAGGCCAGGTTGGGGCCCGAACTCCCTCATTCCAAGAGTTCAAGGCGTGTGCGAGCCAAAGTTTTTTGGGGTCGGGGACCCCATTGTTAGCCGATGCTGGGTGGTGGATATTGATAATGCCCGACGCACGAGTTCTTGCTCGGATGCGGCAAAGTTGGGATTTGCTTCTTGCATGCTGAGAGACAGGGTCCAAGATTAGTGGGGCGAGGTTACTAGCCAGGTGGAAGCTGCTGGTGTAGCTGAGATGACATGGTCCGAGTATGTCTGGTGGTTTGATTTGGAGTTTGCACCAGCCATTGAGGTGCAGATGATAGTGAGGGAGTTCCAAGAACTCTAACGGACCACTGAGACTATGGTGGAGATCACCGCCAAGTTTCGTGAGCGAGCATTGTTGATCCCACAGTATGCTACCGATAAGGATATGCGGAGGATAAGATATCATTCCATGCTGAGGGATAATATCCAAGATTTTGTAAGCTTTACAAAGTGCAAAACCCCAAATGAGAGAAGGCCCGGGAATGGGAGATGGAGTTAGAATTTCGCACCAAGCGGAAGCCGGAGCAGGCACAGGCATTGGTGGGTCAGGCTAAGAAGCCTAAGACCTCAGACACTTCCAGCAAGGGCTAGTAGGGCCGGGGACGATGTGCTAGATATGGTAAATCGCACTATGGGGTTTCTAGGATAGTAGGGATACCAGGATGTTACTCTTGGGGTCAGTAGGACCATTTGAGCACGGATTTCCCCAAGAAGGGCTTGATATGTTTCCACTGCAACCAGATTGGCCATAAAAAAGCAAACTGTCCAAGGTTGCAGGGAGGGGGACGAGCAGTGGCGGTGCAGCGCCAGACGTTGTGGCTGCTACATGTCTATATTCTCTGTTCTTATTATTTATATGGCTTATGTGTACTTTATGCTTGTATAGGGACCTTTTTGGTCAATGGTATGTCTGCTCATGTCTTGTTTGATTCGGGTGCTACCCGATCATTCGTGTCCCTTGTGCTTAGCAAGAAGTTCCGAGACGCATTGGGAACTATGGATTCCCCGCTCGAGGTAGAGTGTAACGACCCAATTTTCACGTCCGAAAATTTCGTTTTAAAACATTACTTTAGAAAACATTAATAATTAAAAACATTGTTTGATCACACAATAACACAACGTAAACCATGTTTAAAAAGCCAAACCATACAACCCAGCAAAATATCAGAGTACAAATCCTAGTGAATCTCGTAAGTGCGGAAACCAGAGTGTGTGCATGATATGCCGCTACCGCGCCAGCTCCTTCCCCTTCGAAGAAGAGGTACCTGAAACCAAAACTGTAAAATGTAAGCACAAAGCTTAGTGAGTTCCCCCACTGTACCACATACCACATAATCACATAACATACGTAAATTGTCAGGCATATCTGGGTGCCCGACCTACCCCTTCGGCCCTCTCGACCGGATCCTACCTAGCATATCTAGGTGCTGGCCTCCCCTTCGGTCCTATCGACCGGATACTGCCTAGCATATCTAGGTGCTGGCCTCCCCTTCGGTCCTCTCGACCGGATACTGGGGACTATTTCACCCCTTACTACTACCACATAACACATATATCACATAGTCTATCTAGCATGGCTGGGCATGACCGCCCCTTCGGCCCTATCGACCGGTATTCTGGGGGACTATCTCCCCCTACTGTCACTAACACATAACATAACACAGTAGTAGCAACCCTAGATGAATATCACCAAGACAATCATCTAATCACACATCTCCTACTGGTGGGCCGGCATTGTGGCCTTAGACCCACCGCTACTGGAAGATAACTCACCTCAAAGTAGCTGCTGAACTATTCGGGAACCGACGGACTGCTGTTGCTGCTGCTCCGGAAATCCTCCGACTGCATTTCCCACAACATACTCAATCACACACTGCTAACTGTCCTTTGGGTAAAATGACCATTTTACCCCTGGTCAAGCCCTAAGTCAAAGTAAGAGTCAACTTCCAGTTGACCCGACTCGCCGAGTTGGCTCTCCAACTCGCCGAGTTCCTATCCAGACGATTGTCCTGAGTCCCTGTTTTTACTCGTCGAGTTAGGCTATGACTCGACGAGTTTTTCTTCTAAACTGACATTGAAGTTCTTCATCCTACTTGCCGAGTTGTATGAACAACTCGTCGAGTTCATCTTCATCCGATGAACACTCATGCTTAGACTCGCCGAGTTGTATGAACAACTCGCCGAGTTTGTTCTTGATCTATGAAGATTGCCTTGGACTCACCGAGCTAGGTCATGATTCGCCGAGTCCTACCATGGGTGAGTTCAGCTTCCAACTCACTGAGTCACACCTTGTGACTCACTGCTCAAACTCGATACAGCAAAAAGGGGATAACTCGGAGACTCGCGAGCATACTCGCCGAGTCACATGAACGACTCGCCGAGTCGTTGCCATGCACCCATTAATTACACCAATTTGTTCGATTCCAGTCCATGCCATTCACAGATCTGGGGTTCTAGGACACGAATCACACGTAAAGTTTCCAACTTTACGTGTAGATATTCACCAATATGGATTTTAGGGTTCAAAGTGCCTCAAAAGGGTAGATCTAGGGTGAACAAGCCACATGGGTCCATAAAGCTAACAGATCTGAGCTCCTGGAGCTCAATCTTGCCTAGATCTAGAGGCCAATCAACTTATTACGAAATATTATGCACATACTAGCTTGGGGAATGGCTCAAGAATGTCTTAAATTAAACCTTAAGCATAGAAACAGGGGGAAAATCGGGTATACCTCAATGAAACTGTTGAAAGAACACAATGATGCTTGGATGGCTCTCCTTCCTCTTGATCTACTTCTCCTTCTTGCCTCAAAGCCTTCAATAACACACACAATAGCCTCAAACTCTCAAGGAACAAGCTTAGAACGAGGGTTGGGAGCTCTGGGGGTGAATGGGGGTTGGCATGGGGCGGATATGAGGTTTAAATAGGGTGCAAACCCTTGAAACTTAGGGTTTCATCCAACAGTGGTGACTCGCCGAGTCCAGGATATGGACTCGCCGAGTCGGCAACTTAAACGTGTCCTGGGTCTCGTCCCTACTCGGCGAGTCGGACCTGTGACTCGCCGAGTCCAAAGCTAAAAATGGAAAATACTTAAATAAGATTTACATACCAGGAACCAGGTGCTACAAATCTCCCCCACTTATTTTAGACTTCGTCCTCGAAGTCTGCTGCTCGATCCTGAAACAGCTCGGGGTAATGCTCCATCATCTCGTCCACCGGCTCCCAAGTCCATTCCGAACCCCTGCGGTGCTGCCATTGCACCTTCACTAGCTCCACCCTGTTGTTCCTCAAATCCTTTGACTTCCTGTCGAGGATCGCGACTGGGCGCTCAATGTAATTCAGGCTGTCATCAACCTGAATATCCTCTAACGGCACTACCGCTAAATCGTGTAGGCACTTCCGCAGCTGAGAAACATCGAAAGTGCTATGGATCTGGCTGAGCTCGGCTGGCAGATCCAGCCTATACGCCACCTTGCCCACCCGGACTACAACCCTGAACGGTCCGATGAATCTCGGGCCCAACTTGCCCCGCTTCCTGAATCGAATGATGCCTTTCCAAGGCGACACCTTCAGGAGAACCATATCCCCGACTTGGAACTCCAGGTCGGATCGACGCTTGTTGGCGTAGCTTTTCTGCCGGCTCTGAGCGGTCTGAAGCCTGCTCCGTACCTGTTGGATCCTCTCGGTCGTCTTGAGCACCACTTCGGTGCTCCCCATGACTCTCTGGCCAACTTCACCCCAGCATATCGGGGTCTTGCACCTTCGTCCATACAACAGCTCAAAAGGAGGACGGTCAATAATCGCGTGATAGTTGTTGTTGTATGAGAACTCGGCCATGGGAAGATAGGTATCCCAGCTACCACCGAAGTCTAGCACGCATGCCCGCAACATATCCTCCAAAGTTTGGATGGTCTGCTCGCTCTGGCCATCCGTCTGCGGGTAAAAGGCGGTGCTAAAATGCAAACGAGTTCCCAACTCGTCATGGAATCTCTTCCAAAACCTGGAAGTAAAACGCACATCCCTGTCCGAGATCACCGATACCGGTACCCCGTGCCGCACCACGATCTCCCTGATATATATGTCGGCCAATTTCTCGGCCGATATGCTCTCTTGAATCGGAATAAAGTGAGCACTCTTGGCCAGTCGATCCACGATGACCCAAATCGAATCCACTCCACGCGCGGTCCTGGGAAGCTTTGTATTAAAATCCATTGTGATATCTTCCCATTTCCACAGTGGAATGTCCAACGGCTGCATCTTACCATGCGGTCTCTGATGTTCGGCCTTGACCTTCCTACAGGTCAAGCACCGCTCAATGTACCATGCCACATCCCGCTTCATGCAGGGCCACCAATAATCCAGACGAAGATCCCTATACATCTTCGTCACCCCGGGATGAATAGAGAATCGGGACTTGTGCGCCACCTCCATCAAAACCTGGCGCACGCCTCCGTGATACGGCACCCACACCCTACGGTGTAGGGTCAATAGTCCTCGGCTATCATAATCAAAGGAGGACACCTGACCTACCACGCGCTCGCTCTTCCGATGCTCCTCCTTGATAGCCTCCTGTTGAGCCTCCTGAATTCGCTCCAATAGGGGAGTCACTACGGTCATCCTCATGCATACGTCCCTGATCGGTGCCACCTTGCGGCTAAGCGCA
Source organism: Lactuca saligna (assembly GCF_052625555.1). Lineage (NCBI taxonomy): Eukaryota > Viridiplantae > Streptophyta > Magnoliopsida > Asterales > Asteraceae > Lactuca > Lactuca saligna. Next base: position 291,852,161 of record NC_136421.1, read on the forward strand.
TCGGCCACCACGTTGGCCTTCCCCGGGTGGTAAAAGATCTCGCAATCATAATCCTTCACCACATCCAACCACCGACGCTACCTCATGTTCAGATTCGGCTAATCCATGAGATACCTCAGACTCTTGTGGTCCGTGTAGACGATACAACGAACCCCGTAGAGGTAATGTCGCCAAATCTTGAGGGCGAAAACCACAGCCCCCAACTCCAAATCATGCGTCGGGTAGTTTGCCTCGTAAGGCTTGAGCTGCCTCGAAGCATAGGCAATGACATGCCCCCTCTGCATCAGAACTGCGCCTAACCCTGAAATGGACGCATCACTGTAAACCACAAAATCCTCTACGCCCTCTAGCAGGGCTAAGATCGGCGCCTCGCACAATCTCTGTCTCAGCGTCTCAAATGCAGCCTGTTGCTCGGGTCCCCACCGAAAGACCACGACTTTCTTCGTCAGTCGCGTCAGGGGTACGGCTATCTTGGAGAAATCCTGGATAAATCTCCGATAGTAGCCCGCTAATCCCAGGAAACTCCGAATCTCAGATGGAGACTTCAGAACCTCCCATCTCATCACGGCCTCAACCTTGGCCGGATCGACCACAATCCCGTTCTGGTTGACGAGGTGCCCAAGAAATTGCACCTCGCGCAACCAGAACTCACACTTGGAAAACTTGGCATACAATCTCTCCCTCCTCAGGGCCTCCAACACCTCTCTCAGATGCTCCTCATGCTCCTCCTGAGTCTTGGAATAAACCAAGATGTCATCGAAAAAGACTATCACAGACCGATCCAGCATCGGTCTGCAAACGCGGTTCATGAGGTCCATGAACGCGGCAGGAGCATTGGTGAGCCCAAACGGCATCACCACAAACTCATAGTGGCCATAGCGCGTCCGAAACGCGGTCTTCTGCGTATCCTCCTCCCTGACCCTCATCTGATGATAACCCGGACGCAAGTCAATTTTGGAGAACCAAGATGCTCCCTGAAGCTGGTCAAAGAGGTCATCAATCCTCGGGAGTGGGTAACGGTTCTTCACCGTCACCTTGTTCAACTCCCGGTAATCTATACACATCCAATGCGACCCATCCTTCTTCTTCACAAATAGAATCGGGGCTCCCCAAGGCGAACTGCTCGGACGAATGAATCCCTTGTCTAGCAGCTCCTGCAGCTGCGTAGACAACTCCTGCATCTCAGGAGGAGCCAACCGATATGGTGCCTTGGCTATCGGAGCCGCACCAGGAACGAGGTCAAACCTAAACTCCACCTATCGCTCTGGAGGTATCCTAGGAAGCTCCTCTGGGAAAACATCTGCGAAATCTCGCACCATCGGAACCTCGCTCACGGTCGCATTACCCGCCTCCCGGGTATCCATCACATACACGACATATCCTGCGCATCCCTGCTGAAGATAGCGCCTAGCCCTCGCTGCTGAACATACAGTGGGTCCACACTGTGGCCTCTCGCCATGAATCACTAACTCTCCCCCGCTTGGGGTCCTGACCTGCACTAGCTACTGCGCGCAGTCTATCACTGCCCCATTAGGGCTCAACCAATCCATGCCAATAATCACCTTGTTCCCACGCAATGGAATGGGAACCAAGTCTACCAGGTAACGCTCCTCAAACAAACGCAGAACGCAATCTCGAAACACCATCGATGCTCGTACCGATCGATCATCAGCAATCTCTACTTCTAAAGGACAATCTAACTCGCCTGAAGTCTTATGAAACCTCTTGCTAAGCGCAAGATAAACAAACGATCGGGATGCACCCGAGTCGAACAATACCTGAACTGGGATGCCATTCACATGGAACGATCCTAATGCATACATATACATACGGAGCACATATCAATATCATAACATTATAAAACAAAGGGTAGAGGGAAAGAATCATACCTGTCACCACATCGGGTGCGGCGCGTGCCTCCTCGATAGTCAAATGGAATGCTCGGCTCCCCACCATCGGAGCCTCTGCCTTGCCCTACCGGCCATCCGTGATTCGCAGGGTCGCTAGAGCTGGCGCCTTCACCGGCACTGAAACTGTCAACTGGGGGCAATTGGCCCTCTTGTGGCCCCTTTGGTTGTAGTGGAAGCACAGCAACTCTGATGTCTGAATAACTGCTGCCAGAGCAGTGCAATCCCTGCTGATGTGTCCAGACTTACTGCACTTGTAGCAGCCTGATGATCCCATCCTGCACGCCCCCTCGTGCGACTTGCCGCATTTCCGGCAGCGTCCCCGTCCCTGTTGGCCTTTCGGCTGCACATCTGATCCGTTGGGCATCTTTCCCGAAGCCCCTCCTGTCTGACCCTCCTCTGACTTCCGTTTCCGGATATGCTCCAAATCTATCTCCCTCTCCCTCGCCCTGGCAATCATAGAGTCCAAGGTAGGGCAAGCCGAAAAGCTAACATGCTCCCGGATGTCAGCTCGAAGCATATCGTGATAACGAGTCCTCCTCATATCCTCGTCACCAGCATACTGGGGCACCAACAAAGCCCTTTCCCGAAACTTGGCGGTGATCTCCGCCACAGTCTCCATCGTCTGTCTCATATCCAAAAACTCCCTGGCCAGCTGCTGAAGCTCGACAGCCGGCGCAAACTCTTCCCTGAACCTGGTCACAAAGTCCGACTAGGTCATAGCCTCGATAGCTGAGGCTCCCAACGAGTCACCCACTGACTCCCACCAATCCCGGGCTCGGTCCCGTAAACACCCTGCTGCATACCTCACCTTCGACCCCTCGGGGCAGAAGCTAATCAACTGTGCAGACTCGATGTCTGCAATCCATCGCCTAGCAGCAATGGGGTCTTTTACCCCATGGAAATCTGGCGCACCAATGCCCCTGAAGTCCTTGAAGGACAGTGTGCGTGACCCCGACTGGCTAGATGCCAAATCACTCCTGAATGCCCGCAGGCGATCCTCCATCAACTCCATGATCCCTTCCTTGATCGACCCAAAGATAATGGGAGTCGACTCAAGGATACCCCTGGTGATCTCTGACGCGATGAACTCACGCGTAGCCCCTCATTTACCAGCTCGGAACCTGATCCCAAACCTGACCCCTCTCCAGAACCGCCATCCACCGGCCTCGATCGAAGTACCACCATTATGCAATACATCACAACAACCATTAGATATACTGATGCTTTCTGAGGGATCACAACTACTTACAAGTTCCCTAGTCTTGTCTTGGCCTTCCTTGGTTCGGGTACGGATCCTCTGCTTTCAGTAGTACGGGCCCATACTACCTTCCACATCTATCCGTACCTTCTTCAAGGACTTCCTCGACTCCACCAGGTTCCTTACACTAAGGCTGGTTACTACTATACTCATCCCAGGCTCGCCCTAGGGAAATCTCCGTCTCTACTCGATCCAGTCCTCAGCTGCTGCAGGCCTCCTTGTAATGCCAATTAGCCATCATCTGAACACCATCACATGCGACGAGACTCAGATAATCCTTCGAGTGCCCGACTCGTCCCTGCAACGGTTGGACTCAAACAAGAGCTGCGCAGTAGGATCAAATTCGGTACTCTAAGATTATCCAACTCTGATCACCTGTGATGTGACATATTGTCCTAACGGCTAATTCCCATTATTCGGAGTCCCACGTAGCACGAAGCAAGCAGCATCCGGACAAGGGAAACGACTTCAAACAATTTCGCTCTCATAGAGAGAAACTGAACTAGCACACCGTGCTAACTCATACTACCAGGCACACCCTAACGGGCTACCCTACTGCTGTCTACTCTATACTAGCATGCAATTCTTATATAGGTGGAACACATAAAGCAGGCACATAAGGCATCACGCCTAGATCCTTAGTCCTATTCTAGCATGTTGTTCTACAAATGCTGATAAATATAACATAAACTTGTATGGGTACTTTGGGGAATACTTACTTGAGCTTGGCCGGTCGCGCACATCACACACACTTTGTTCTTTCTTAAGCTCTTTCCTCCATTTAGAAAACATTTTTTTTAATCTTTTAATCCCTTGATTTGAGTTCAGACACCCCCGAAGGTGAGTCCGAATCCCTCAAACCAGGGCTCTTATACCAACTTGTAATGACCCAATTTTCACGTTCGAAAATTTCGTTTTAAAACATTACTTTAGAAAACATTAACAATTAAAAACATTGTTTGATCACACAATAACACAACGTAAACCATGTTTAAAAAGCCAAACCATACAACCCATCAAAATATCAGAGTACAAATCCCAGTGAATCCCGTAAGTGCGGAAACCAGAGTATGTGCATGATGTGCCGCTACCGTGCCAGCTCCTTCCCCTTCGAAGAAGAGGTACCTGAAACCAAAACTGTAAAACGTAAGAACAAAGCTTAGTGAGTTCCCCCACTGTACCACATACCACATAATCACATAACATACGTAAATTGTCAGGCATATCTGGGTGCCCGACCTACCCCTTCGGTCCTCTCGACCGGATACTGCCTAGCATATCTGGGTGCTAGCCTCCCTTTCGATCTTCTCGACCGGATACTGCCTAGCATATCTGGGTGCTGGCCTCCCCTTCGGTCCTCTCGACCGGATACTGGGGACTATTTCACCCCTACTACTACCACATAACACATATATCACATAGTCTATCTAGCATGGCTGGGCATGACCGCCCCTTCGGCCCTATCGATCGGTATTCTGGGGGACTATCTCCCCCTACTGTCACTAACACATAACATAACACAGTAGCAGCAACCCTAGATGAATATCACAAAGACAATCATCTAATCACACATCTCCTACTGGTGGGTTGGCATTGTGGGCTTAGACCCACCGCTACTGGAAGATAACTCACCTCAAAGTAGCTGCTGAACTGATCGGGAACTAATTGACTGCTGTTGCTGCTGCTTTGGAAATCCTCCAACTGCAATTCCCACAACATACTCAATCACACACTGCTAACTGTCCTTTGGGTAAAATGACCATTTTACCCCTGGTCAAGCCCTAAGTCAAAGTCAGAGTCAACTTTCAGTTGACCCGACTCGCCGAGTTGGCTCTCCAACTCGCCGAGTTCCTATCCAGACGATTGTCATGAGTCCCTATTTCTACTCGTCGAGTTAGGCCATGACTCGACGAGTTTTTCTTCTAAACTGACATTGAAGTTCTTCATCCTACTCGCCGAGTTGTATGAACAACTCGTCGAGTTCATCTTCATCCGATGAACACTCATGCTTAGACTCGCCGAGTTGTATGAACAACTCGCCAAGTTTGTTCTTGATCTATGAAGATTGCCTTGGACTCGCCGAGTTAGGCCATGACTTGCCGAGTCCTACCATGGGTGAGTTCAGCTTCCAACTCACCGAGTCACACCCTGTGACTCACTGCTCAAACTCGATACAGCAAAAAGGGGACAACTCGGAGACTCGCGAGCAGACTTGCCGAGTCACATGAACAACTCGCCGAGTTGTTGCCATGCACCCATTAATTACACCGATTTGTTCGATTCCAGTCCATGCCATTCACATATCTGGGCTTCTACGACACGAATCACACGTAAAGTTTCCAACTTTACGTGTAGATATTCACCAATATGGATTTTAGGGTTTAAAGTGCCTTAAAAGGGTAGATCTAGGGTGAACAAGCCACATGGGTCAATAAAGCTAACAGATCTGAGCTCCTGGAGCTCAATCTTGCCTAGATCTAGAGGCCAATCAACTTATTACGAAACATTATGCACATACTAGCTTGGGGAATGGCTCAAGAATGTCTTAAATGAAACCTTAAGCATAGAAACAGGGGGAAAATCAAGTATACCTCAATGAAACTGCTGAAAGAACACAATGATGCTTGGATGGCTCTCCTTCCTCTTGATCTACTTCTCCTTCTTGCCTCAAAGCCTTCAAGAACACACACAATAGCCTCAAACTCTCAAGAAACAAGCTTAGAATGAGGGTTGGGAGCTCTGGGGGTGAATGGGGGCTGGCATGGGGCGGATATGAGGTTTAAATAGGGTGCAAACCCCTGAAACTTAGGGTTTCATCCAACAGCGGTGACTCGCCGATTCGCCAACTTAAACGTGTCCTGCGTCTCGTCCCTACTCGGCGAGTCGGACCTGTGACTCGCCGAGTCCAAGGCTAAAAATGGAAAATACTTAAATAAGATTTACATACTAGGAACCAGGTGCTACAAATCTCCCCCACTTATTTTAGACTTCGTCCTCGAAGTCTGCTGCTCGATCCTAAAACAGCTCGGGGTAATGCTCCATCATCTCGTCCACCGGCTCCCAAGTCCATTCTGAACCCCTGCGGTGCTGCCATTGCACCTTCACTAGCTCCACCCTGTTGTTCCTCAAATCCTACGACTTCCTGTCGAGGATTGCGACTGGGCGCTCAACGTAATTCAGGCTGTCATCAACCTGAATATCCTCTAACGGCACTACCGCTGAATCGTCCACTAGGCACTTCCGCAGCTGAGAAACATGGAAAGTGTTGTGGATGTGGCTGAGTTCAGCTGGCAGGAGTGCCTCTGGAGAGGCAAGTGGAGTTTCGAATTGATTTGGTGTTGAGTTTCGCTCCAATAGCGAAGGTGTCACACCCCAAAACCAGGAACGGCGGAAACGTTCTGGGGCGGAGGACGTCATGTATAATATCAACAACAATGTAAAGTAGTAAACAAGCAACAACATCATCCATTGCATTAATAATATAATTATTATACCAATGTGTTCTGTCAAATTTTGATAAACACTAAAGCATAAATCAAAATGAAAGATAAGTCTTGAACAAACTCCATCTTCCTTTCTCCTTGCATCGGTACCTGTCTATGATGACCTGAGGATACAAGTAATTTTGAAAGCGAGTATCAGCTTTGAAGCTGGTGAGATCATAAGTATTAATGTGTCTTAATTTGTAAAACTTATAATTTTTAAGACTTGACATTGTTTTGAAAGAAAGCTCGTATAAGTATGAAAATTTTTGTAGAACAACTGTAAATGTTTGAAAAACCCTAGAAATCCCTATGATTCCTATTAGTAACAAAAGGAGTCTTCTACCAAGACTTGACTGTTCTCAATGTAATCTTCTATCAAGACCTAATTGTTCTGAATGTAGTCTTCTACCAAGACCTAATTGTTTTGATTGTAGTCTTCTACCAAGACCTAACTGTTCTGATTGTAGTCTTCTACCAAGACCTAACTGTGTTACTATTATTATCATTATAAGAAATTGTATCCTTTGGTACTAGGATACTTACATATAATTCACCTCATTGGTTATGTGAATGAGTCACAGAATAAAGGTAATAATACAACTAACCTAAATATTACCCTTTGATACTAGGGTAACTAACATTGTTAACTTTAAGACATCCGTAGACGTACTTTTACCTCTGTTGCTAACAGCTGGGTATAGGAATAGTCAGTCCCTTAAAGTATACCTGTAATGGTATCAACCGTTGACATCCGTGGATGTGCTTTTACCTCTGTAGCTAACAGAGATTTTAGGAATGGCCAATCCCGCAACGTATCCTTTGGTACTAGGATATTAAATCCAATCTATCTCGTCGATTATGTGATTTTATCACAAAGTAAAGATAAGAATGAGGATTTGATAACAGAGTTGATACATATAAAAATGTAATAGGACTCCTCCTGATATATCTATGTAAAAGTACTCCTATAAGTGTGATCATGTAAAAGCAATCATGTATATGTACTTATGTAACTGTACTCATGTAAGTGTAATCATGTAAAAGTAATCATGTATATGTACCTATGTAAAAGTGCTAGCTGTAATGTATGTTCTCTCTATCTAGCAAGTATAGTAATGTATTGTAATGTTCTACGTGTGCTAACTGTAATGTGTGTTCTCTCTATCTAGAAAGTATAGTAATGTACTGTAATGTTCTAGAAGGTATTGACTCATGAATGAACTGACTCATTTGTATGATATCGCGTTCTAGTAATTGTTCTAGTATCTTCCTAAACTACCCATATGGTAGTTTACTAGTAATCTATCTGGTAAGTATGGACATGGATGTATACCCTTGCTACCCAAGGGCATATGTTGAACTGCAAGGACCTTTTATGACTATATATGTACACATGATATATAACTAATATTTAAATGACTTTCGGACGAATACCCGATATCCCACCAGACCACATCTCAAGGCGCGAAAAGGAAATAGGGTGGATAGCCTTCCTAAGTCTTTTAAACATTTCTTATATAACTATACATATAGAGGCATGCAATTTATAATATAAAAGCATAAATAAGTTTTGTAAGACATTTGAAACATAAATATTATTTTAAGAAAAGATCGACTTGATGTCAATCTATAAAACAATTTGAAGGCATAAGTTTAATAAAACAGTTTAAGTATAAGGAAACATTTGTTTGAAACACAGTTGTAAATAAGTTTGAAAGGTAATGTACGGAGTAAGATGTACAGTGTAATAAGGAGTTTAAAACATATAAAATGTTTATAAAAAGTCATTTGAAGGAAACTGTTTGGTAAAACGGCTAATGAGTAGCCAAATCATTTGAATGCTGTATATTAATCACATGTGATTGATGTAATAAGTAATATAATCCTACTTACTAATCACATGTGATTGACATAATAAGTAGCATGATTCTACTTGTATCCCCCCCCCCCCCCCCCCCCCGCATAAAACATTTAAAAATAGTTTAAAACATTAGTTAAGGGGTATGAACTCACCTGCAGTAAGTGACTGGAATATAACGGACTGTTATCGTACGGAAGGATCGGATAAGTGCTTGGTGTCAAGTGAAGACTTAGACACACACAATGATCCTAATTACATATGAAAACATATGTATATAAATAATTAGTGATTAAAACACTAATTATACAAGTAATAACATTTAAGCGTGAGGAAAACACTTTTGGTCAAGTGCTAGGAGGCTAATGGGTTGCAACAAAGGAGTGCAATGCCCCTAATGGAAGTTTAAGGTCAAAAGACCATATTCATTGGAGTTTATGGCCCAGGGGAGTAAGCTCCTGTCCGTAAACTCTCAACCAAGGCCTAAATGGTGCTTAGAATTATCACAACTCTAGTGGGGAATTGTTTCAAGGCTATACACACTACTAGAAAAAAGGCCTTTTACGACGCGCAAAACACGACGCTCTTTGATTTATGTTACGCATTAGAGAGCGACATTAAAAAAGTGTCATCTCTTCAAAAATTTTAAGGATTTAGGTCGCGCATTACTGAGTGCCCTTAAATTAGTGTCTCATGTAAAAATATTAAAAACAGGGAGGGCACCTATAATAAAAAGGGCGTCCTCTACAAATGTCGCTTTATAATTTTAATAAACGCGCGTTTCTGGGACTCGGGGGGAAACTAAATCCCCCAAAATTTTGAACACCCGCTTCCTCTTCCTCTCTACTCTCTACACCCGCCAAATCGACTTCATTCTCTCCCTTCTTTCTCTCTGCAAACCCCTTCTTCTCCGATCGACTTTCACTTCCTTCTATGTGCAAACCCTAATCAAACATAACACATTTGAAATAGTAATATCTTCTTTCATTTTCTCCCCTGCTACTCTCTGTAAAACCTAGCAGCCGCCACCACTAGAAACATGGAAAATCCCCCAAAATTTTGAAGTACCCCGCTCACTCCTCTTCACCTCTACCCTACTCCATCTACAATGACTCCCCACGTTTACAAACCCTAGTCTAGTTGTGCTTCTAGCCTTGGTCCTATTTCTTCATCCATTCAGCAAATTAGGGGAACACGACTTCTCATTCATCCCTCAACTTCATCTTCTCAATCAAGAAAAAAGGATTTTGGTTTTTTTCGTGCATCTGCATCATCTTGGTGGCGATAAACTCTCTAAGGTTCGTTAATAGTAACCCATTCCCGATTTTTTTCTCCCAAATATGGTAAAGTTGTTCGTTTAATTGAAGTTTCCTTTCTTCAACAAAAATTGTGTTTAACTACGGCCGACAACTACGATCTCCTATTTCTCCCAGGAATAGGAGGTGTTACTATGCTATGAAAAGGACGCTTCTACCATCTCCTATTTCTTCAACAAAAAAGTTTATGATGGCGGAGTCGACAACTACGGCCGCCACGACTACTACTGTGAGTATGTTTTTTCTGATTTTTCATTATATTGATTAAATTTCAGTTTAAAATTTGTGTTTAACTACTTGATGTTTGTCTTTAAAATGTTGAGAGTGATGAATCTGTTTGGTTTTATTTTTGAACAGAAGAACTTTATTTCTTCATCCCCTGTAGATCATCTCGAAAATCTCTACCCCTCTCTTAATGTTATTTTGTTGAACCTCAGTTTGATGTTTTATTTTATATTTTACAATGAATCGATACTTAAAGTATGTGATTTTGGCATTTGTTTTCGATGGTTATAAATGTACAATTAAAGTAAATGGGTCAGAAAAAAGAGAGCATATATGCACTCCAAGTGATCGACAAAATGCTTGAAAGAGCAATCTTCTACATATGAAAACAATGTGTACCTGAATTAGATGCCAGATCTTGTTCATGGTAACTGAGTTACCACTAGAAGAATCCAGGCCAAGATTGTGATCATATGCATTCTTAAAAGCAGTAGCTGACTGAAAAATGGAACAAAATACACATTAATAAATAAATCGAGTAACAAAAGTATGATAAGTTGATGGACTTACTTTATATTCTAAACTATGTTTTCTTGCATCATTGAGTTTTCTCACAACCTAGACATATGTTGCAGCCTTTTTATCAACTATTGCCAAAAGCTCCATGTTAGAAGGACCAGATGAAATGTGAGGACTAGAAAATAGAGATAATATTGGCCCTGATCGGTTAGCCCCAATGCTTGAATCAGTTACATTGGTCCTTGCTAAACTGGAGATGCGGCTCAAGCTGTGAAGAAAGTCCCTTTTTTCCTTTTGCCAGTCGTCCTGACAGATAGAAAAAAAAATAGGTAATTTAGTATTAAACAGGCGGTAAAAGGGTAATTTAGTAGATATCAGAATACAGAATTGAAGTGTAACTTTGACTTTGTGTAGAAACTAACCTCTAACACTGTCATCATGTAGTCACTAAAGTTTCTGAGATTATCTTTCTGGGCTTCCTGAACAGCAGAAACCATTGCCATTTCACGAACCTGAGATTATGAAAATGTAACATAAAGAGCATGAATGTATAACCATGTGAGCCTCCTGCAAATGGGCTAGGTTATAGTCCTTTTTTCTATTAAAAATGATTGAACATTTAATCTTTTTTATTTTATTTATATATTTTGGTATTTAGGGCCTCCAAATGTGGGGGCAACTGTCATGCTTAATATTCTTATAGATGGGTACGTATAAATTGAACCTTCTTAATATTCTGATAACTGGGTATGTTGATATAAGTTTTTTTTTTTTTAAAAAAAAGGGGTAACCTCTTTGTTCACATTTTTCCCTTTGTTGAAATGATATGGGCCACTGACAGGAGCATCAATGAACTCAGCAAGAACCTTGGGACCAGCAATAGCTGCAAATAACTACAAAGGCATATGGATCTACCTTACAGCTCCCATCCTTGGCGCACTAGCTGGTGCAGGTATTTACACAGCAATGAAACTGCCTGAGGAAGATGATGTATAGCATTTATGTGACCATAATGCCCTGAGGAAGTTTTCTAAGATGTTTTAACCTCTCAAATGTGTATGAATCTGCTGACCGGTTATGATGGTTCCAAGTTATGGTGGTGATATCATAGAGAAGTGGGGATATAGATGATTCTTTCATTGCTGACCTGGTGGTTGGTCTTGCCTCTTGTCAAATCAAAGCAGGCTCTCCTTCTCGTGGAGAGCGCTTAGCCAAGTACAATCAGGTAAAAACTGAACAAAACTTAAATTTGTTTACCAATTAATGAAAATCTAGACATTTCTTGAGATAAAAAAATGAATGCAACAGATAGCAATGTGCTTTCTTCGAAAAATATATACCATTTATAACATATTTTATCCAAATAGAAAGGATATGTAGAAGATTTTTAAATTATAATGTCGTAATAAGAAAAGCAAATGCAAAGCAAAATTTTATTCTTTATTAAGTTTAATGCCCGTGTCCAAGAGTGATCATATTTGATTAACAAACTTCTGACGGGAGTGTGAAGGTGGCAGTTGAGCTATAATCACGACCAGGCTCGAGTTGTGGTTGTCGATCGATTTCAGGTGATGTACTTCAGATACTTTTCCTACATATGGACCCAATATTATCCCTCCCCGGACTTAAAATGCTTTCAGTTAAGTTTCTAATTATCTACACATATAATCAGCATAAAGAATCTCTTATATTTTATGTAAGTTTAATTAAAATAAATAGTCCCTTGTTTTTTTTTTTCAGGATACCAGGAGAGATTCTACTTCAATCTAGGTGACACTGGCTTCAAGGTCCGTTTTTTATACAATCATACCCATGTTTCATATTAAATTGGCACTTTGACTTTTCAATGTAAGGGTAAGATAGTCATTTAGTCTTTTGATAATTTATATTTTATTGTGCAGGTGTTCCAAACCAAGTTTGCTAAGATAAGCATGGGTACGAATTTCTCAATCCTTTTACCTAATTGCTCTCCTCCCAACACGTTAAAATTAATGAATGTTTTGATTTTTTTTGGCACTAACACTTGGATGATGCTTACTTTGACTTGCTGTTGGAGAGGGTAGTGGAGTGGGCTTGCTGAGTGCTGATTGTGTGTTTGATGGATGAATTGGTCCTGATTTGTGGCTGGATACTAAAGGTGATGAATGCCACAAATTATTCTCATTATTGTTTGTTTTTTTATGTTAGTTTTGCGAGAACATATGTATTTAGCTTTCAAGGATATGACTGCCTCATCTGTCGTGGGTCACGCTCCATATTACTGCTTGCAGCAGAAGCATAAAACGGTGCTGATTTGTTTCTTTCTACTTAGTATTTCTTACTGGTTGTGAACAAGCCTCTCATCTCACATTTGAGTTTATAGGAATCAACAATCACTATGAAACTTCTAGTGTCTAGATTTCTTACTGGTTGTGAACATTTGTTTCTTCCCTTTCTACCCTTCACTTGCAGGTTGATGATTTGTCAAGAATGTTCAGACTATTTTCCAAAAATACCCCATGGATTGGATCCTGTCTCTATTATGTTTAAAAAGATTTGTGATTTAGAAGCTTTGGAGGAAACGAGACTCAAGGAAAAGTAAACACATAGAGAGTTGTTGGCACATAGTAAGCTAGATAATGCAATTGTATATAAATGAGTTCATTTTATTATAACATTTACTCACTATTGGAATAATTATTTGTATTTGACATATTAGTGAAATGAATTATCTTTGTTATTTATGGTATTTTATTTTGTATTATGAGATTTTTAATGTATTATTTAATTTGAAAATTAGTAAATCTATAAATAATATTTTTTTTAAACATTTAAGATTATGATACGCAAAAATGTGTGTCATCTTCATTTATGACATGGCCTTTCTTGACAGGGGCTTTCATGATACGCATTGTGTGTCATTAACACGCGCGTCGTAAGGTTATGACACGCGAATGCGTGTCGTCTTCCTTTATGACAAGATCTTCCTTGATACGCATTGCGCGTCGTAAATGCGCGTCGTAAATGAGCGTCGTAAATGCGCGTCGTCTATAGACGACGCGCAAAAGCGCGTCATCTCTCTTTATGACAGGGCCTTCCTTGACGCGCATTTGCGCGTCGTCTGAGCCTTTTACGACGCGCAATGAGCGTCGTAAAAGGCTGTTTTTCTAGTAGTGACAAGTGTTTGGGTACCATATGAACTCCTTTGGGGAGTTTACAGCCCATAGACCATATTCCCTTGGAGTTTACGGCGGTAAACTCCCTTGGGAGGGTTCTTATGGTGCTTTCAAGTCTCAAACATTTCTAGGAACAAATCTAGACTTTAGTACTTAGCTTTAGGAGGGTTTATGGCACATTTTGCACCATTTTATGGAGTTTACGGCCATAGAACCTTTTGGGCCATAAACTCCCTCACTCTTGGGGTTCTAAGTGTTTTAACTAGTCCATAACACATTTAGCTACTTGCCCAAAGTGTCACTTGGTCTAAGGAAGGATTTAGGGTGTCCTTTGACCCCTTTAAAGGAGTTTACGACCCAAGAAATACTCTTGGCCGTAAACTCTTCCACACTTGTGTTTCCAAGAGTTTTCTAGGTTCTAAACACTTTAGGGTATTTGTCTAAAATAGAGTCCAAGCCTTTGGGATGATTAGGGCACATTTAAGCCCTTGAAAATGGTGTTTACAGTACAAGAAACTCTTGGGCTGTAAACTCCTATAACTATGTGTTCTTGATTGATTTCTAGTCTCTAAGCTAGTTACCTAACAAGGAAATGGGACTAGATGGCCTTTAAGCTCCATTTTGGAGTTTACTCCCCAAGAACGTTCTTGGGCGGTAAACTCCCGGATCTCATATATTTGACATATAATCTATGTTAATAAGCATAAAACAAGCATTATAACACAACTAGGGAAGTATACTCACAATCTGGGATAAAAACTCGAAGATCCGTGAGAGAGAATATTGACTTTTCTCTAAATGGAATTCAACAAATGAACCAATTTGGTTCAGAATTCTATTTATAGTCCTGAAATATTTTTGGCAGAAAATATTTTTATTCCTGGAACGAACTCTAATGTCTTAGAGTAATGGAATAACAGTGTTGCACAAAACCCTAGTGCAACCACTCTCCTAATATCTTCTTAAGTGTAAATCCTGAAAACTGCCTAACTTACACTCGGAGTCTGAATTTTCACTGTAACTGATCTACATCTATTGGCTTGATATGGTTTGTTCAGAATGGAAATTTCGGGTTGTCACATCATCCCCCTGTTAAAGGGAATTTCGTCCCAAAATTAGAATTTAGGCAAGGAAGTATGCATGAATGATCGAGTCGTGAGGAGGAAACTTCCTAATCGATTGGTTCTAGCGTACTTAAGTGAAATTGGGATCTCAGTTGGCATTCCAATGAACCTTCACTAACTGGCGACGGCGTTGCTTCGTCCGCTTGACCTCTCGGTCGAGGGTCACTACGGTTCTAATACGAAGGCTGAGGATCTCGGTCGAGGGTCACTGTAACTGATCTACATCCATTGGCTTGATAGGTTTGTTCAGAATGGAAATTTCGGGTTGTCACAGAAGGCACCATACCGATTGACACCCCCCGAGATGCAGGAGTTATCGATGCAGCTTCAGGAGTTGTTAGGCCAAGGGTCCATGCGTCCGAGCAGTTCCCCGTGGGGAGCACCGATCCTGTTAGTGAAAAAGAAGGATGGATCACACAGGATGTGCATTGATTACCGAGATATGAACAAACTAACGGTAAAGAACCGTTATCCATTGCCAAGGATTGATGATTTGTTCGATCAACTGTAGGGTGCGTCTTGGTTTTCCAAAATGTGAGTTTTGGTTGTGAGAGTTTCAGTTCCTTGGACATCTCATTAACTAGGATGGGATTTTGGTCAATTAGGCCAAGATCGAGGCAGTTATGTAGTGGGAGGTTCCGGAATCTGTGACATCCCCAAAATCTCGGCCAGAAAAGACCGATTTCATTTATGCTTTTTAAAATAATTTTCAGAGTAAATCCTTTTAATTTTAAAAGAGATGCGGAATTTGTTCCCAAAAACAAAACATGATAAAATAGATATTTATCAAAACATTTCATAAGAAATATGATTTCATTTCATAATCAAAAGTCGGGATGTCATGTTCCGATACAGATCATAAAGCATAAACGATAGCATTACAAGTCATTCAACAAATATATACATATACAGAGTTGTAAACAAAACAACTTGATGTTCGCCCATCTTAAGCTCTTGCGCCACTTCCTGTAAAATAAATCAACTGAGTGGATCAGGCTTGGGAGCCTGGTGAGCATATAGGGTTTTCAACCCACAATAATTATATTTAATTTCAACAATCAACCATAAACCCGATTACCCATTCCTGTTATCCTCACCTTACGTTCCTAAAAATAACGTCTATTATAAGGAACCTATTTCAGGATTTTTCATCGGGATGGACATTACTGCAGAGGGGCTTCCTCAACAATAAGTATCATATAGGCAACCATGTGGGGGATAGAGTACACCGGTGAACACGTCGTTCACAACACCTACAGGTAATGAGCCTGCTAGTGTTCCACAGGACAGTCTAGAATAGTCCGTGGTCGTCATCCATACTCTGCTGAATGACTAGAATAACACCAATAACACCGAGGCCTCTCATCTATTTATTACACACCAATTATCCACCCATGTTCTACCCAACATATTAGTAGATAAAAATATACGTTTTTATACATAGTTTAAAAACCTGTATAACATGCTTTAAGCAATACATATTCCACATAACAGATGAGGCATACACACATAACACGTATTTCATAGAGAATACATCATATCTATAAGATAGAAGAGAGTGAATATACACTCACACGTATAACAACCAAATATATACACATAACACGTATTTTATAGGAAATACTTCATAATATTGCGTTGGAATGAAAATAACTACACACTCACCTGATCAAAAGATGATCGGGCAGCACTATGGCTTGCAGAAGAGGTGGTTCTCCGTAGATCTGGAAGATCTTCACAAAACCGGGCTCCTCGCGGGCAGGGCTTCGGCTCGGGAATAACGCTCTTCGGGATTCTCGGGGCTTCGGATCTCGCTTCGGGGCTCGGGAATATTATCGGGGCTTCGGGGTACAAACGGCATGAAAAACGAGGCAAAGGACCAGAGAGAATGATGAAATTTGCAAAGGAAACTCGGCTGCATTCAGGTCTCCTTTTATAGGTGCTGAACCCTCGCACGTACGCGGGGCGTACGCCTCGGTGGTCGTCAGCGCTTACGTCATCGGTCCATCTCCATCATTGTATACGACTCGCTACTCCGTAGAACTCGAGTGCCCTATGTTGTACGCGGGGCGTACAGCAGTACGCGCTGCGTACTTCGGATAGACCGCCTCTCCTCTCTTCGGATAATATCGGAGTAAAATAAAAATAAATATTAAATATTTTATTAAACTTCAGAAATTCATATCTCCTTCATACGAACTCTGATTTCGACGTTCTTTATATCCACGCGAAGGTGAGACTACGCTCTACAACTTTCGTTTAGACTCCGTCGGCTAATTTTGACTTTTATTTTTATTATTTATTTTTAGAAGGCCGGGACAGAAAAACTTCGTTATAAATTCATAACTTCTTCGTCTGACGTCCGTTCTCGCCTAACTTTTCATTGTTTCGCTACTAACAACAAGATCTTCGATTCTCATTTAGATTGTTTCGGCTAAAAACCGCTCGATCTCAAATCGAGTATTCGGGCTGCATGCTGCCACGTCGAAACTTCAGAAAATCATAACTTCCTCATACGAAGTCAGATTTGGGCGTTCCTTTTATGCACGCTCTCGGTTTAACGAAATCTACGACTTTCGTTTAGATCGCTAAGGCTAAATATCACTCTATCTTAAATTCATATTTTACGTCACTCATCGTCATACCGGTTCTGTCTCGAAACTTCGACTGGTCATAACTTCTTCGTTATAACTCGGATTTTGGCATTTCTTATATCTCCGGAATCCTTGTTTCGACCACTACAACTTTATGCAAAGATGTCGGGCTTATCTCACACTTAAATTTTGACGCTTATTTTATTCTTAATTTATTAAATTATAAAATTAAGAAAATACACACATAAATCACATAATTCAAATAATTCACAAATAATACATTCTTATTATTTCAAGTTGAGTTACAAGGTTAACCTAGACTATTACATTGCTAAAAATGGCAAGCCTAGAAACACGGGCGTTACAGAATCTCCCACGGATAGCAGGAGCTTTTTGGGATTGACAAGGTACTACCACAGATTCATACAAGATTTCTCCAAGATTGCGGTACCCCTCACTCATCTGACGAGGAAGGGGGTGGATTTCCGGTGGGGCCCTGAACAGCAGACTGCGTTTGAGACTCTATGATAGTGACTCTGCGAGGCGCTGGTTTTGTCACTCCCTATGGGAGTTAAGGATTTTGTAGTGTTCTATGAAGCATCGATCACCGGATTGGGAGCGGTCGTTATGCAGAGAGGATGGGTAATAGTCTATGCATCGTGCCAGCTAAAGCCGCATGAGATGAGATATCCTACACACGATCTAGAGTTGGGAGCGGTGGCATTCGGTCTTAAGATTTGGAGACACTGTCTCTATGGGGTCCACTTTACCATATACACAGACTGCAAGAGTTTGAGACACATCATGGATCAGCCGAACCTGAACATGAGACAACATGTGGCTGGATGTAGTCAAGGAGTACGATTGTGAGATCCTTTACCATCCGGGTAAAACAAATGTGGTTGCGGATGCCTAAAGCCGCAAGACAGTTAGATCCTCTGTCCCAACGACATGTATGAGGATATCAATGGATTCTCCACTAGTGGTATTGATTAGAAATGCTCGGGATGAGGGTGTACGATAAAACAACTGGAAGTTGGAGAGGATTAGAGCCAAGATCACCATATTTGTGCAGGATAGTCGAAGATTATTGACCCGTTGCGATCGGATATAGGTTCCGATGTCTGGTGGGTTCAGACAGATGGTTCTGGAGGAGGCTCACAAATCTCACTTCTCCATTCACCCGGGGGCCACCAAGATGTACCGGGATTTGAGTTTGAGCTACTAGTGGCCATGAATGAAGCGAGAGAACGCTTGGTACATCAAGAGGTGCTTGACCTGCAGGATGGTCAAGGCCGAGCATTAGAGGCCGCATGGCAAGATGCAGCCTCTTGACGTTCCCATGTGAAAATAGGAGCAGATCACGACGGATTTTATCACCAAGTTGCCGAAGACGTCAAAGAGTTTCAACGCTATTTGGGTCATCATGGATCAATTAACCAAGAGTGCCCATTTTCTACCTATTTGAGAGAGTTCATCGGCCAAGAAGCTGACTAACATGTATATTCGCGAGATCGTTGCTCACTGCGGGGTTCCGGTCTCTACTATTTCAGACCGTGATGTTCGATTCACCTCCCGTTTCTGGAAGAAGTTCCACGAGGAGCTAGGCATGCGACTACATTTCAGTATATCTAATCATCTGCAGACAGACGGCCAGAGTGATCGGACCATACAGACCCTTGAGGATATGTTGAGGATCTATGTAACGCCCGCAGATCCGGGCTAGTCAATTTAGAGGCAATAGGGGTCGAAAATGACTTTTCGACAAAAGATTATTTAGAATAAATAATCTTAACCAAATTGTAGAATATGTCACAAGGTTTCCGTACATATAAATAACGCCGAAATCCGAGTTATAACGAAGAAGTTATGGCCCGTCGAAGTTTTACGGCAAAACCGGCACGGCACCGAGAAGCGTAAATAGTGAATTTACGATAGAGCGAGATTTATCCTTAGCAATCTAAACAAAAGTCGGAAGTGTGCTGTGCGAAAATGGGTGATGTGGCACAATCTTGGCCATTGCTTTCTCCCCAAGTCTTGCCACTAGATGGTGACATGTGGCACCAAGTTCAGCCATTTTCACCCTATAAATACCACCTCTCCCACCCTCATTTTCTTCACACCTTTCCCATTCTTTCTTCTCTTTACTCTCTCTCTAGAACCTCTCTCTAGCCCCGAAATCCCCCGAAAAGCCTAGGGAACCTCCCTAGCACGAGGCGGAAGCCCCGGAGTGCTCGACGGCTCCGAGAAGAAGAGCTTTTCGGCTCGGAAACGCTGCTCCAAGCAAAGCCTGGTTTTCTATAAAACCCGCTGTAAGTGAGCTTTGGCTACGCTATTTTTAATATAGTTTTTATTTAATTATATTAACGTTATTAAGAACATATAATAAATACTTGGGCTATTATTATGGGTTATATAAGTATTTTTTTAACGCTTATATAATAGTAATAATAGCTAGACTATTAATTAGTCTCGGCGAATAATAGACTAAAATCTATTGGTGATAATACTAGGTTTCGTCGAAGGAAATCATTTTAAAGTAAACGAAGCGTTGTCCGAGTACCGAGTCACCACCTTCTCAGGTGAGTGCATGGTCCCTTTCATCTTACACATAGATATGAAGTATTTATTATATAATTTACGTGTTGTGAGTGCATGGTCCCTTTCATCTTACACATAGATATGAAGTATTTATTATATAATTTACGTGTTGTGAGTGCATGGTCCCTTTCATCTTACACATAGATATAAAGTATTTATTATATAATTTACGTGTTGTGAGTGCATGGTCCCTTTCATCTTAGACACAGATATGAAGTATTTTAATATAAATTACGTGTTATGTGTGCATATTGTCTGAATACTTGTTGTCTATGCTGGTGAAAGATTTTTATACATGTTTTAAATGATGTAAACTGTATAAAGTATTTTATATCTACAAAATATGTTGGGTAAAACATGGGTAGATGAATGATGATGGATAAAAGCTGAAATAGAGGAACATTACTAGTACAGACCTAGTGCCCTATAGGTATACATTGGCAGCAGTGGACCTAGTACCCTATAGATGAGCACTGGCAGCTGCGCCACAACCCGTAGATGATTTAGATCTACGGTAAACAACCTAGCAGCTGCGCTCTAAGGATAGTATCGGCAGCTGCGTCTAATAGGGAGCCTTATGACCATGACAGTAGTGTTTAAAGGTCAATACCGGCAGAAGCGCCTCATAGAAAATGTCCTAATTCTAGCAGCTGAGCCTAAGTGACAATATTAGCAGCTGTGCTTGACTAATGTGTCATTGGCAACAATGGACTTCATGTTGTTTCCTTAGGATGATCCTTAGGAATGAATGAATGAGAAATAGCTGATTCTTAGGGTAGATCCTTAAGAATAAAGAAGATAATGGGGATGGATAATTGGGTTGATTGTTTGATTGTTTAAACATAATAATTATATTATTGTGGGTTGAAAACCCTATGTACTCACCAGGTTTCCCAACCTGACCCACTCAGTTTATTTATATCACAGGTGTTGATATGAAGTGACATTACACTGAGAGATTTAAAGAGATGTAGATCACTAGTGTAAATAATTGTAAGTTCTGTTTATGCTTATGTTTCTGTATTAACGATGACGTCCCAAACGTTTTAAAATGAAATAAATACGTTTCTTCGAAAATGTTTTAATAACGTATTTACCATGTTTTTCTGGGAACAAATTCCGCAACATTTTTATAAAATAAAGTACTCTGATTTTTATAAAGCATAAACAAAATCGGTCTTTTCTAGCCGTGATTTTAGGGATGTCACAGTTGGTATCAGAGCATTAGTTTAAGCGAACTAGGAATATGGATTTATTTCTAGACTTAAACTTAGAATGCTAAGCGATGATTGTGAGGTGTGAGCACTAGATTATTTTAGGAATTGTGCCTAAAATGATTTTATGTGCTAAATACTTGTGCCTGATATAGTGTTAGTTGTTCGGATCTATGGTCTGTTGCCGACCGGATCTGGAAACCTTTTGTGTTTAGGATTCTAAGCGTTTAACTATGATATTAGAACTAGCATATAAACGTTTCGGAGTGATAAGGATGATTTAACCGTCAATCCTAAGTAAAGATCTAGATTCACCTTATTCGGTGTATAGATCAAGATGGCAAGAACCCGTAGCGGAAACGTGAATGCAAATGGGAACCGAAACCAACCCCCAGTGATTGAGCAAATACCGGTTATGGTAGCCGCTGCTGAGCCAATAACGATGGTCGGAGTGCAAGCAATGATCCAGGAAATGTTGGATCGTCAAATGGAGGAAATCAGACGTTTGATCCAGCAAAATCGAGAGGAAGCGACTATTCAGATCGAACGTCCCAAGTTGAATGAAGGGCAGACTGAGGAGGAGAACTACAGTGGGACTGTTGGTCATGTCAACCCACCAATAGTTCGACAAAACAACCACGACGATGAAGTCGAGAGGAATGGATGCAAGTACAAGGATTTTCTGACTTGCAAGCCATCGACTTTCACTGGAAAGGAGGATCCGATCGGGGTCATGGATTGGATCTCGGAGATGGAATTAGCTTTCATGACGTGCGGTTGCAAGGGAAAACAACAGACCACATTTGCAGTGCGTCAATTTCGAGGAGGCGTTGTACGTTGGTGGAATACCTTGGGGAAGACTCTGAGCCCCAATGAGCCCCTACAACTGACATGGGTAGAATTTCTGGTGCAATTCAAACGTAGGTACTGCTCAGCCCAAAATCTGCTCGAGCTAGAAAACCAATTCCTTACCTTGAAGAAAGGAAGCATGTATATTGATGAATACACCAACAAATTCACAGAGAAGATGGAGTTCGCATTACGTCTTGTTCCGGATGAGCTGACGAAAGTTGACAAGTATGCAAAAGGACTTCCATGGGAGTACACGGTGCCAGTGCGTCAGGCACCTACTTTGGAGGCAGCTATCTGGGCTGCCAAGTCGGTTGAGGAGATGATCAAGGGAAGAGCCGCCAACAAGATCGAGGTTGGCGAAAAGAGAAAGTTTGAGGGGTCTGCGAAGCCTGATGAGAGAAGCAAGTCCAGTACAAGGAAGTTTAGAGGAGGAGGGAGTGAAGAAAGATGGTGC
Organism: Lactuca saligna; assembly: GCF_052625555.1. Classification (NCBI taxonomy): domain Eukaryota; kingdom Viridiplantae; phylum Streptophyta; class Magnoliopsida; order Asterales; family Asteraceae; genus Lactuca; species Lactuca saligna. Next base: position 291,874,726 of record NC_136421.1, read on the forward strand.
GAGAAGTGTAAAAAGAAACACTCTGGAAAATGCGGTGAGGAGGTGACTTGTTTCAAGTGTGGGAAGCATGGGCACTATGCCAACGAGTGTAAATTCAACAAAAGGGTGTGTTATGAATGTAACGAGGAAGGGCACTTCAAGCAAGATTGCCCAAAGAGAGAAGGGGCTACAAAGCCAAATGTGCCGCCAAAACCAAAGGCAAGAGCATTTCAAATGATCCTTGACGAAGCAGCTGACGATGCAAGGAATCAGGAGTAAGGATGGATATATAGAGATCGAGTCATGAAGAAGCTATATAGATAGTTTCACATGATGTAGCCTATTAGAGGCATAATCTAGGGTGAACTTGAACACCCATGTAATCGTTTCAAGTAATAAAATAAAACCTTCGTTTTGTTATCTAATGTGTTGAATGATTATGTGATTTGCTGCATGGTGACTTGGGAAACTGCGGGACAATACTTGGGACGAGTATGAGTAGGTGTGAATGGTAGTAGAGGCCTATATTACCGGAAGAACAGGACTCACACTTGGATCAGGGAAAGTCACAAGGTTACCAAGAAGCCAGTAATTGATTTCGTTTTATTCAAGTATGCCGTTACCATTGTTTCGGTAATGACTAAGAAGATTGTTGTTATCCCAACCCTAGTGGTCATGTCACATTGAGTCCGACTACGATGAGTAGGTTACATGGTTTAGAGAACCAAGTTTGATGTAGCGTCCGACTTTAACCAAACAACTGAAATCAAAGCGACCAATAGCAGTATCGGCTTGACGCTAAAGAAGTTGGTAGCTAGAAAGGCTACATGTTAAAGTGTGATTATATCACATTAGAATGTGAAGGAAGGCATAGTTTATTTCAGAATTTAACTCTAAAAGACCTAAGTCTAAACGAGCATCACATGATGATACGTCGTAATCTGGAGTCTAACCTGAAGAAGATAGCTGGTGCACAATTAAGTACTACTTACAGACAATAAGTCTAAAAGATAGACTCAAAGGAATAAAGAAGTTATAACTATTACCTAGGATGAAGAGATGACGTATGGAGTCATTATACGAGCCCTGTTTCGTTGATGATTCCGGGACGTAATCATCCTAAGGGGGAGATAATTGTAACGCCCGCAGATCCAGGCTAGTCAATTTAGAGGCAATAGGGGTCGAAAACGACTTTTGTAGAATATGTCACAAGGTTTTCGTACATATAAAGAACGCCGAAATCCGAGTTATAACGAAGAAGTTATGGCCCGTCGAAGTTTTACGGCAAAACCGGCACGGCACCGAGAAGCGTAAATAGTGAATTTACGATAGAGCGAGATTTATCCTTAGCAATCTAAACAAAAGTCTGAAGTGTGCTGTGCGAAAATGGGTGATGTGGCACAATCTTGGCCATTGCTTTCTCCCCAAGTCTTGCCACTAGATGGTGACATGTGGCACCAAGTTCAGCCATTTTCACCCTATAAATACCACCTCTCCCACCCTCATTTTCTTCACACCTTTCCCATTCTTTCTTCTCTTTACTCTCTCTCTAGAACCTCTCTCTAGCCCCAAAATCCCCCGAAAAGCCTAGGGAACCTCCCTAGCACAAGGCGGAAGCCCCGGAGTGCTCGACGGCTCCGAGAAGAAGAGCTTTTCGGCTCGGAAACGCTGCTCCAAGCAAAGCTTGGTTTTCTATAAAACCCACTGTAAGTGAGCTTTGACTACGCTATTTTTAATATAGTTTTTATTTAATTATATTAACGTTATTAAGAACATATAATAAATACTTGGGCTATTATTATGGGTTATATAAGTATTTTTTTAACGCTTATATAATAGTAATAATAGCTAGACTATTAATTAGTCTCGGCGAATAATAGACTAAAATCTATTGGTGATAATACTAGGTTTCGTCGAAGGAAATTATTTTAAAGTAAACGAAGCGCTGTCCGAGTACCGAGTCACCACCTTCTCAGGTGAGTGCATGGTCCCTTTCATCTTACACATAGATATGAAGTATTTATTATATAATTTACGTGTTGTGAGTGCATGGTCCCTTTCATCTTACACATAGATATGAAGTATTTATTATATAATTTACGTGTTGTGAGTGCATGGTCCCTTTCATCTTACATACAGATATGAAGTATTTTAATATAAATTACGTGTTATGTGTGCATATTGTCTGAATACTTGTTGTCTACGCTGGTGAAAGATTTTTATACATGTTTTAAATGATGTAAACTGTATAAAGTATTTTATATCTACAAAATATGTTGGGTAAAACATGGGTAGATGAATGATGATGGATAAAAGCTGAAATAGAGGAACATTACTAGGACAGACCTAGTGCCCTATAGGTATACATTGGCAGCAGTGGACCTAGTACCCTATAGATGAGCACTGGCAGCTGCGCCACAACCCGTAGATGATTTAGATCTACTGTAAACATCCTAGCAGCTGCACTCTAAGGATAGTATCGGCAGCTGCGTCTAATAGGGAGCCTTATGACCATGACAGTAGTGTTTAAAGGTCAATACCGGCAGAAGCGCCTCATAGAAAATGTCCTAATTCTGGCAGCTGAGCCTAAGTGACAATATTAGCAGCTGCGCTTGACCAATGTGTCATTGGCAACAATGGACTTCATGTTGTTTCCTTAGGATGATCCTTAGGAATGAATGAATGAGAAATAGCTGATTCTTAGGGTAGATCCTTAAGAATAAAGAAGATAATAGGGATGGGTAATTGGGTTGATTGTTTGATTGTTTAAACATAATAATTATATTATTGTGGGTTGAAAACCCTATGTACTCACCAGGTTTCCCAACCTGACCCACTCAGTTTATTTATATCACAGGTGTTGATATGAAGTGACATTACACTAAGAGATTTAAAGAGATGTAGATCACTAGTGTAAATAATTGTAAGTTCTGTTTATGCTTATGTTTCTGTATTAACGATGACGTCCCAAACGTTTTAAAATGAAATAAATATGTTTCTTCGAAAATGTTTTAATAACATATTTACCATGTTTTTCTGGGAACAAATTCCGCAACATTTTTATAAAATAAAGTACTCTGATTTTTATAAAGCATAAACAAAATCGGTCTTTTCTGGCTGTGATTTTAGGGATGTCACAATCTACGTCATTGACTTCGGTGGGAGCTGTGATTCTCACCTACCGCTTGCAGAGTTCCCCTACAACAACATTCATTCCAGTATTGCTGCTCCACCATTTGAGTTGTTGTATGGATGGAATGTCATACCCCACTCCATTGGGGTGAAGTCGGCCACAAAGTGATGGGTCGGACTGAGGTAGTTATGCAGACTACCGAGAAGATTCAACAGATCAGGTAGCAGTTGCAGACTGTTCAGAGTCGGCAGAAGAGTTATGCTGACCGATGCCGATCCAAGTTGGAGTTCCAGGTCGGCGACATGGTATTGCTGAAGGTATCACCCTGGAAGCATGTGATTCGCTTCAGGAAGAGGGGAAAGTTGGGTCCCAGATACATTGGACCTTTTCGAGTTATTGTTAGGGTTGGTACGTAGGCATATAGATTGGATCTCCCAGAGGAGCTTATTCAGATCCACAGCACTTTTCACGTCTCCCAGTTGCAGAAGTGCATATGTGATGAAGAGGTAGTGGTGTCTTTAGATGATGTCAAGATCGATGAGCGCCTGAATTACATGGAGAGGTATGTGGCAGTTTTCAAAAGGAAAGGGAAGGTTCTATGGAACAAGGAAGTGCCTTTGGTATAGGTACAATAGGAGCATTGGAGGTGATCTGAGTGGACTTGGAAGCCGGAGGCTAAGATGCGGGAGCATTACCCGGATCTGTTTGCTACGACGGACTTCGAGGACAAAGTCTAGTTCAAGTAGGGGAGAATTGTAACATCCCGACTCCCACGTATTAATTTGAAGTTTTAAATTCATATTTTTAAAACCTACTCAATGAGTTGGTTTCCCCCTACTCGTCATGAAGAAACTGATATGGCCACATAGTTTATGGAACCAACTTGACGAGTAGGAGGACCCAACTCAATAAGTTGAGGCTCTCTATGAAAACCCTAATTTTTAGGGTTTGCACCCTATTTAAAGGACCTTAAGTCCTTTTTGCAGCCTCCTTACCACCTTTTACATCCAGAGACAAACCCTAATCGAGCTAATATCCTTTTAAGTATTTATGAGGCTAAAATAGTGTCTGTTTGTTACATTTCTTGAAGAGGCTTGAGGATTGAGAAGCTTGGAACAAGAAGGAGCTTGTAGATCCAGCATCTACATCATTTTGGCATTCTTTTGGAGGTAAAAAGTCATTACCTTGATCATTTTCTTGTTAGATCTCTTCATTCAAGAGCTTAGGGTCATCTCTAGCTTATTCTTCAAGCATTTCTGGTTTTGAGCATGATTTGAAGTTGTAACCTCATATCTGGACTCCTCTACGCCCTCATGTACATAAAGCCTCAAGCTTTATGAATCTTTGGACCTTCTCCATTCCATAAACCTCTTCCTAAGGCTAGTTTCGAGTGTTTTAGCTTCATGAAGCCTTGCATGCATGTAAAGTTAACAACTTTACGTGGTAACTACACCCTAGGAGGCTAGATCTATAATTTTGAGACTTAGTTTTTCTTAAAAGCATCTGAATCAGGTAAGGACAGAAGGAACTCGACGATTTGCATAAGCCAACTCGAAAAGTTGGTTAGGGTTTACGCGCCTTCTGAATTCTGAGTAAACTCAGCGAGTGGGTGAGGTAACTCGGCGAGTTGGTGAGGGTTTTCTCGATCTTCTGGGCACTGAAGAACTCAACGAGTTACTCAGGTAACTCGGCGAGTCGACTTGACTCTTGGGTTTTGAAGTTCTAAAGGAACTCAATGAGTTACTTAGGTAACTCAGCGAGTTGGCCCTAGTTTTCCATTTCTGGGTTCTGGAGGAACTCGACGAGTCGGTGGATGAACTCGACGAGTTGGGTCAACATGGACTGTTGACCTTGACCATTGACTTTGACTTTGACCAAGGGTTGCCCAAGTTTGACTTCTGAGGGTATTTTGGTAATTTGATATTTTAATAGAATCAGTTATGTGATGATTACAGGCAGTTGTGTTTGGAGCCGAGAGTTGGAGTTTGATCTTCTTGATTTCAGCACTACTTGTGAGGTGAGTTGTCATCACTATACTAACAGGGTCGAAGGCACCAATGCCAGAACTTTTTGGATTTTTATCATGGTTATTTCATGATGATAAGCTTAGTGATCTGTTAGGTCGGTATCCTTGTATATAGGATGATGATATGTTAGTGACCTATTGGGTCGGTATCCTGGTATATAGGATGATACTATGATTAGTGATCTGTTAGATCAGTTTGACTGTGTATGCATGCTAGCTAACGTATGATATTTATGTGTTGATTATATATGTGTGGTTGGGTTGAGGCGGACTTGCTTTGTTCTGAAGGCCAATAGATCTAGGGTGGATCGGATAGACTACAGACCCGTTAGGACATATCAGTTAGGCCGAAGGCCTGGAGAACGGTCCAGACAGGCTAAAGGTTCTGAGAGTAGGCTAGATAGACTGAAGGCCCGATGAGGGTGGTCCAGTCATAATGTAGACTCTATATGCATGTTGTTTGTTTTCTATGTTATGGTTATGATTTGTATGGCATTGGTATTTTGCGGGAACTCACTAAGTTTCAGGCTTACAGTTTTGGATTTTGTTTCATGTACTTCGGATGATGGTGGGAAGGTGAAGGCTTGATCGTGTACCTCTTCGCATTTTATGATTTTGATTTCTGGGATACTTTGATATTAAACTATTTTGAAAATATTTTGTAATTAAATGGTGTTTTTGAATGTTTGAAAAAGTTTTAAATTTGCATGAATTTTAAGGATGTTACACAATTTAATATGTACCAAATGAAGACAGATAAAGAACTGGATGAGATATGTAGGAAAGCGTGTAATGTTAAATGTTATGTAGTTGTCTTGTTTATGATGTTTCTAGTGTTGCTTGTAACAAGTACAAGGGCATAAAAGTCAAAAGTATTTGGATCAAATCTAATATAAATTATGCATGTATTTTTGTTTTAACCTTCTTACTTTTATTACTTGGTTATTGTCATGAATATGTAACGAGAACCTACTTTCAGTTTCAAATATGTAATGACAACCTACTTTAAGTTGTGAATATTTAATGACAATCAACTTTCAAAGTGAACGCATTATAAGAATTGAAAAGCATAGTTGTGAAGGATATAATTGACCAAAACTATAATAACAACCTACTTTCAAAATGATCATATTTTAACAAGATTTGGAAAGAAAGCATCATAACGAAATCATCCAAACTATAATGATAACCGACTTTCAAAATGACCAAACATGAACTAAATGAAAGCAAGATCATACATGAAAACATAAGATATATAAAGTAAAGTTCATATATGATATAGAAAGCATCGTATAATGTTAAACAAGTAAGATTCATATGAAATACCTTTGGGCAATCTTGAATTCATCCAAACTTTCTAATGCATTAGGGAAATAATTTTTAATGATTTTTAGTCATGTCTTCTTCATCTTGTATAGCCTTTCCATCACATAGATCATGATCTCTTCCAACATTGTAATGATGAGCTTTTTTCTAGCATAAAAAATGATGCCATTGCAGCTCCTTAATATTCCATTCTATATACGATCACATTCCCTACATTAAGTTTCACGTTATCATAAATGTAAGTCATAAACTTCTAAGGCAATGTTTTAGTTAATACATGTTGAGTAGGAAGAATGCCCTACTCTAGCTCTTGCGGTTTCCTTCCGTCAAATATAGATAGGCATCACTACTAATTGCTTTGATCTCATTCATCACTCTGTTGAAAGCAGCTTTATTTGAACACTTTGTAGCCATCCAAAACAAATTGTTGAATAACACTTTTTGAAACTTCTTCTGGAAATTGGCATAGATGTGTCAAATACATTGCATTTGTTTAGCCATGGACATTAACTCTTTAGTAGTTTCCATAAGTCCCTACAAGAAATAACAATTATGTTATCATAATAACATCACATTACTCAAGATATAAAATTAAAGCTAGATGAAGAGGTACCTTGTGTTGGTCTGACATGAAAGTGGTATCGGTGCCCTACCCTCAACTAAATCAAGATCATCCATCAAGTTATCAAGAAACCATTCCATTTGCTTTTTTTCTCCACATTCACCACAATAGGATATATCTTTTTATTCCCATCTCTTCCCATTGTATAAAGCAACTCACATTTGCATAACTCTTTGAGAAAGAGCCCATACAAACTGATAACCCTCCTACAAGCAGCTTTTCCATCCATCTATAAGAGCTTTGAAACAAATTTAGAACTTACTGAAATAGGTTGTACCATCAAGCATAATATCAACATTTATTTTCACTGTTGATCCAGGTTTTGATCTCCTGATTTCTTCACCATAACTCCGCAACATAGAGTAATTTTCCTTTAATGATCATTTTAACTCGACAAGTGCATGCTTCCTAGCCCTCCTACATTGGGACAAGCTCACTTTGGTGTTCAACTTCTTTGTGATCTTAGTCATCTTACCATTCGGTTCATTTATGGATAGATTCCTAGAAGTAAATAACTCTCTTTTTAAATGAGTCTATTTGGTGTTCAACTTCTTTGTGATCTTACCAAGGCATTTGTAAGTAAAGATGGTGCCAATATTGAATTGCCTAGAATAATGATGTGTGTAATTCAAAGATTTGATTTGGAATGCCTCTTCATTCTCACCATTCCAAGATTCCCAAAGTCTAAAGGTACATTGTTTCTCACTGTCCTTAACATATTTACCAAATCTCACTAACATCCTAGTATGCTCATTCTTTTGAAATCACGAAGGATAACCATTTGCAACAGCATAGATTTGTATGATAAACTTAAGTTGTTTAGGTGATTCCAAACGAACACCCAATATTGGTTTTTGTGATTTCCAATACGTGTTAGGATCAAAGATAGGATAATAAGTTTGGTCGTTAACTTCATTTTGAGTATCAAACTGGGAGTCATCAATATCCCCCTTTTCCTAGTTAGTAATCACTAGTTTACTCAAAAATTTGTCATTTATAGTGTTGTTTAAAAAAAGATTTACCTCAGTGCAAGAAGGGAATGTCATCACATGTGAGGGATTCCTCTTGCTCAGATTCCTCATCAGTTAGTGTTTGGACATTATCCTTAGCTTCTACTACAACTTCATCTTGAATCCAGTCAAATAATAGCTTATTAAACTGTTCTGCATAGACTCTCATCGTCCTCCCACTTCACATCCTGTAATCTACAAACCTTATGTGGTCCACTTCATCTTGAAGCTTCTTCAACCCCCTCTATTAATGTCTCACAAGGAAGAACATAATGCACAAAATCAAATTAATCTTTTATAACTTCCTTGAGTCTTGTAACAACCCAAAACTTCAAGGTAAAATTTTTAGTTTTCAATATAATTAAAACACTTTAATAACTTTGTTCAAGACATTGAAAAGCATTTCAAATAAAACAAATTTCAGAGTCTAATCCCGAAGATCACATATTGCGAAAACATGGGTGTATGCATTGAGATCGTCCTGAGCTCTTTCATTCAAAAACTGGAGTACCTGAAACAAAACTAAAAACCGTAAGCACAACACTCAGTGAGTTACCCAAATACTACATACCATACATATCGAACAATACATACATGACATACATAACCGCGAGCCATACATATCATTTATATATCATAATCAATAAATGTATTATGTATCGTGCATAGTCTTGCCATTATGCCACGAGCCACCTCATAGTCTTTTTTGTCAGGCCGAGGGCCACAACCCTAGGTCTTACAGACAAGTGCCAAGGGCCACCTCCTGGTCTTCCATGTAAAAATCACAAAGACAACTAACATACAAACTATACCACATAACTGATTTTTTGCCAAAGTTCAGACTCTGGTCTTGCATATAGTGTGTCAGGAGCCACCTCCTAGTCTTTCATACATAATTCCAAGGGCTAACCCCCCCCCCCCCCCTTGTGTCTTCCTACTATACGTAAACCAAATGGGCCAGCATTGGTGCCTTTAACCCATACAAATAGTGAGGAGACTCACCTCGAATGTTGAAGCTCGTTGCAGGAAATCCTTAATTGCTGCCTTGACAACTCCTCGAGCTAACAATACCAAAATATCACCCAATTAGCAATTGGGTCCCAAACCATGATCCATACTCCATACTTGGGGTAAAATGACCATTTTACCATTGGCCCAACAAGGTTCAAAACCATAAAATCCATGAAAGCCCACTAATGGCCCAATTTTCCAAATTGGACCCGATCCTATATGGGTCTTATCCTATGCCCATATTTCCTCGAATACAATTCAGGTTACCTCAAACACCCCTTGGGACAAACTTGGTCAAAAGCATAAGTCAAAAGTCAAAGTCAGCGCTCCGAGTTGACTCAACTCACTAAGTTGTTCCTCAACTCGTCGAGTTCCCCCATTAATCACCAAAATCGCGAAAAGTCGGTCCAACTCGTCGAGTTCGCCCCAAACTCGCCGAGTTTCCTCTTTAGACAGCAGAATCGGGAAAAATGATTCCAACTCGCCGAGTTCACCCATGAACTCATCGAGTTCCTCATTCAGAAAAACCTCTAAACCCATTAAGTCACCAATCTCGAAACTAAAGGCTCCACCACTCAGATTTTAATCTGAAATATCATCTGGAAGGGTGAAGTTTCCAACTTTACCCTTAAGAACCATTCTAATAGGTCAAAAACCCAAACCCTAAGCTTACGAGGTTTAGGGCTTACTTAATAATCACCAAATCGTCAAAACAAAGCTCGTGGATGCAGATCTGGACCTTAAAGGCTGAAAGGTCATGTAAAGTTTCCAACTTTACTCTCATGCAAGGCTAGAAGAAGCTCAAAAGCTTAAAAAAGGCCAAAAGAAAGGCTTAATAGATTCATGGAGCCCTTAAGACCATAAAGTTAATTAGCACGTTTATGCCACAAGAGCTCCCAAGAACCATGGATCTGAAAGAATAACTTCATTGGAATGACCAACACCCCATCAACCACTCTATTTGGACCAAAACATCCAAAAGGACCCTAAGAAGGAGATCTATGAATTCACAAAGCAAGGTTGAGACTTTTTACCAGAAAAGTGTCGAAAATGAAGCAAGGATTTGAGATCTAGCAGCTCCTTCTTGTATCACCAACTCTCACCAAGCTTTCCTTCATTCCAATGACTTCAAACACACCACCAAAGCACATAAAATGCTCACAACACTCAAAAATGCCTTAGGGTTTCGATGTTAGGGTTTAGGACAATGGTGGCTGGAAATGAGGGCAACATATTGGGTTTAACTTGTTTAAATATGGTGCAAAACCCCGAAATTAGGGTTTCCCATACCACATCCAACTTGTCGAGTTGGTCCTCTCCAACTCGTCGAGTTGATTCTCAAAAACGCGTGTGCCCAAGACTTCCAACACGTTGAGTTTCCTTCCATAAACTCGACGAGCTGGCCTTTAGCAATGACGATTTATTTCCATAATTACCTTCTAGATTTTGGGTGTTACAAGTCTATACTTGAATTTGTCGTACATAAGAAAGACATAGTCTAATTGTGGTGATGTCTCTTTGTCTCCATTTTCGTAACTCGGAGGATTTTTGATGAATACACCATGGTAGTTTATCTTAATAGAGAAGTCGCGGCTACCTTTTGCCTCGGTAGTCAATTATTCATCACTATTGGGTTTTCATCATTTCTTATTTTTGGAATGGGATGTTTTGAGGGAGAAGATATGATGTTTGCAAGTAAAGAAGACAGAGAACGGCGGTAATTTTGATTTGACATGTTTTTGGTTATCGACATTCAAAACGAGTTCGTTAAACCTAACATTGTCGTCATAACGTCAATAATTGAGATCCTCCTAGCCACGTTGGATGCCATGTAGGCAGTGATACTGGGAAATTGGCTTCACTAGGTCGCAAGGACCAAATCGTGCCAAAAATGAGACTTTGGAATCCAATTTAGCGTGATCAGATCTTCAGTGGCTAAATCGAGTCAATTTTTATACTTTGATGATCAAATAAGTTAAAACTCCTAGGTAAATTTGTATAGTTAGTGGAATGTTGATATGTCAATACATTACACTTTTAAAAGTTCAATATGAAGATGGTCTTAAAACCAATGTCTTTTCTATTTATGTTCACTCAAACCAACTTTCATTTTCTTAAACCAATATTCATATGCCTCCTTATATTTATCTTAACCAACAAACCCTTTCTTTAAACATATATCCATCCTTACCAAATATAAATCAGGAAGCAATGAAAACTCAAAAATCTTTCTAGAAACGGCAATCCTTCTAAGCATATTAGCATTATATATACTCCTTAAAAATGAACGAAATTCCTTTTTCTTGTGGCTCTCAAAGACAACAAAATCCTTTGAACAAAATGATATAGGGATAAAGAATTGGAAACCAAGATCATGTAGGGGTGGATCTTGTTTTTGATGTAGGGACGAAAAAAACACAAGAAACAAAAGAACAAATTTCCAGGTTCATTCAAAGAACATGCAACATTTTCGTCTTCTCCTGCAAGCATAGGGGCGTTAAGGGGAGGCAAAGTGAACAGTTATATAAGGTCCAATTTTATTCAGTATATATTTTTATTTAAAAATAAATAATTATAATAAGATAAGGGTTATTTTTTTTCTGTTCGTCATAAGCTTTTGAGAATATTTAATTTCTCATGACCGGCCCTACCTGGAAGGAAGTTGACTTGAGATTGATTTGGGGTTTTTTCTCAATACATGAACATATTTGCATGAATCTTTGAAAAGCAATTTACTTCAAAAAGAAAAGTTGAACGCTTACTCAAGCTTCTACGACTAAGTATTTTCATAGCTAAAGGCGAATATCAAATTACTGCGATCGATTAATTAAAACAACACATTTTATTACATATAACGAACATATATCCAATAAACATAATACAAACAGGTAGCACAACATCCACAATTAATTATTAAGTTTCACCCATATTGGTGAGATACATATTTTGCTTTAATTTATTTAATTCTGAAGATGGTGAGTCTCTATGTCTTTGGTGACTTTCTTGTAAAACTCCATTAGCGTATCTAGATCAGGAGCATTAGGGTCCAACTTCTCATACTCCACAGTCCATGTGACAATGCTGTCTGGACCATGGTTGTCTACTTGAACATGCGCAACAAAGGTCTTATAGAATTCCATGAGATCACCTTCAAGTCCCTTGAAGGTGACAGAGTTTTTCCCCTCATCGATGTCCTGGGTTATCGTCTTTATAACACACTCTTTTCCATCTGCAACAACATATATATCATCCAAAACGTTGATTTCATGCATGCAAGTGGATTTATATGGAAAAAGAAATATTAAGTGTATACGGTTTTACTATAGACTACATTAATTTTTCTAGTTGACAATGATCATAATGAAAGATGTTAAATATTGCATAATTGTGTGGTTTACCATGAAAATAGTTCCATAATAGAATACAGCCCACATTTCCAGCATCTCCTTCATTGATTTGACATTTGTGGATGTTAGTCGGTGTCAAGCTGGGAACTTGTTGGGGGTTTGATTTCCACAACTTGTGAAAAGCATTACCGTTTGACTTAATATAAATCTGAACTGATCTCGTACTCGGTGCCATATCTCTCTAGAACAATGAGAATGACTCGCTCGTATCATTTCTATTTTTTATATATGTCCTTCCTTAATTCATCGCTACCTAATTATGAGTAGATTCTGTAATTAACACATGTTATACACTCAAAAGAATTAAAAACTATTGTTTCATCATGTGATTCATGTCTAATTGAATATGCATGTCTTAGTGGCCATGCATGTTTTTATTAATTAAAAAATCAGAGAGAAAACAAATTAACAGTTAAGTGGTGTATCTTATCGTTTGATTTATACACGAAATTAATAGTTTATTAATTGATACATTATTAATTACTTACTCTTTTATGGTATTATCTAGCAACGCCTATTCCTTTTCTTCTCTTCATAATATATACGTACTTGATATTTTGAAATAAGCAATTGATAATGCACATATTTATACTAATTCTTAATGCACATATTTATATTAATTCTATAATTAAGAATTATGTATGTGGTGTATATATGAAACGATCAATAACAAAGAATTGGGAATTTGGGGTCGACTTTGATTTTTAAAAATAATTTATGCATATTTTTATGAGCGAACATAAAACATTTATAGTTTACCAAAAATTGTAGATTTTTGTTTTTAACAGATTAGAAGATTAGAAGGACTATAAAAATTTACAAAACTTAGTTTTGCAATCAAACAACTCAACTAACTTTCTGAAATTACCCAAATCAACTAAAGGAAAGAGACATTATATTATCAAACAAATGCTATTTCCTAATATGCCTAAATTCATATGTAAATGACTAATAGTACACAGTTGCAACTGAACTAATGAGATATTGCATAATTTTTGTAAACGATATCATATTACATTCTTAATGTAACAAGTAAATTAGATATACTTCAGCTTCACAATATCCCAAAGAGCTTAAACTTTAGGAATATATATATATATATATATATATATATATATATATATATATATATATATATATATATATATATATATTAATTTAGTTCCACATGTCAATATTATATCGTCATGTTCACATTATGAATGTTAATGAGTCAATCGAGTACACTTCCAATTAAAATTACAAATCCCAAACGAGGTGATTTTTTGAAAAAAGAAAACAAATGTGTTTATATAGTGAATTGGTATCTTTTTATAGTAGACAAAATTATGAGTTTTGATATATTCATGTAACACTCAGCCAATCAGGTAATTCTTTTTTGCTTCAAAGTATGAAAGTATTGCAAAAATGGTCCTTACGCCTTGTGTACGTAGGATGTAAGCTCTTAATGTTGGACGCAAATGCATGAGAGTATGTGGGGCATACTCATGGGTATGCAGGGCGTCCTCATCAAATGAGCAAACCCAAAATTTTAGGGTTAGAGCCCTATATAATGTCATTATCTGCCTTAAGACCCTCCCACCTTCAGCCTCCATTCTTCCATCTGATCCTTTGCAAACCCTAATCTCCATTTGAGAGTTTTTGAGTGGTTTTGAGTGTTTTGTGTTCATCCTTTAGGAAGGAATCCATTGGAGAGCATTTGAGGATCATCAAGCTTTGTGGATCTGTAACTTTCATCCCTCTAGCAACCTCCAGAAGGTATAAAGTTCTGAACTTGATGAATACTTCATTAGATATTGCTAGTTCTTGAGCTTTTGTGCCTTTTAGTCCCATAATCTTAGTATATATGAGTTTGGATTACTCTAGACCAAATGGGCTTTTCTTTCAGATGTTTTTGAGTGTTTTTGGTCATAAAAATATGATTCTTGGTCCCTTTCCCCCATCCATGCAAGAGTTATGAAGCTTAGGTTTCGGGTAGAAAGTTAGAGTTTGGATTTTGAGCACTTTTAGTAATGCAAAGTCATAAAGTTGGAAAGTTTATGATTTGGGAGGTTATTTAGGACTAGATCTAAGTTATAGACGTGAGGACTTAATGGAATAAGCACTTTTTAAGGGGAGAGAGAGAGAGAGAGTTGGTCGAGTATGTAGGGCATACAGTGGTACGTAGTGCATACTAGATGAAGGCCATGTAACAAAGAAAGGACTTCACTACGCCATACGTAGTGATTGAGTATGCAGGGCGTACTCAACATGTGTTGACTCTTGGACTTTTTACTTTGACCTTTGACCATGGATTTGACCAAGTTTGCTTTAAGGGCATTTTGGGTCATTTGAATAGTAGTTTGAGATTAGGTCCATGTTTATTGTATAGGTGACCGATAGAGAAAACATTTAGAACAGTGATCTATTCAGCTATTTTTCAGACTGTGAGATGGGTTTTCCTCATTGCCCTTGTGTGTTGAAGGTACCAATGTCGGCCTACTAGACAATGTCTCCTAGGATAGGATGTTGCTATGATGTAGTGATTTGTTATATCTGAATGATTATCTATTTGTTGTTATGTGTTTTATCTGTTGCATATATCCACGTAACGTGGTTGGGCTGAGGCAATATTGCTTTGTACAAAACTAACAAACTTGGGAGCAAGCCATACATAATTTGTGGGCCAAAAACGCAAGCTAGACTTATATTGTGGGCTCAGGAGCAATCCAGACATGAGTTGTGGGCCAGGTGGGCAAACCAAACATATGTTGTGGGCTTAGGGGTAATCCAGTCCAATGGATATGGATGCAGTATACATGTTGTTATATGTTGTATGCATGGTTGTAGAACTCGTTAATCGGTACCTACCCGGCCGACTACCGAGTAGCAAGTACTCAGGAGTACTCGGGAGTACTTAGGGAGTACTCGGATTTGATAATTCATGTAGAAATATTTTTAGGGAACTTATATATGTCAAAATTATAAGTTAAAAACTTAAATTGATTGAAATATATAACAAAATTAGATACATGTGAATACACAAAAACTGAAAAACACATAATGATCTCACTTCATGAATAATTACTGAAAATTTAAGATATATATATATATATATATATATATATATATATATATATATATATATATATATATATATATAGTAATAATCACATTTGTGTGTGTGTGTGTGTTAAATAATAAATCATTAGGTATATTATACATATTAAATCATAGAGTTGACCGAGTTTGACAATACTGCTCAGTTCAGTAAGGCACCGATCGGGGAGTACTCGAGATTCTGTAACTCGCCTCGGTAAGGGGCCGAGTAGCGAGTACTCGGAGGAGTAATCGGCTAAATCGGCGAGTTTTACAACACTGGTTGTATGGTGGTGGTTTGGGGGAATTCACTAACTTTGGCTTACATTTTGATTTTTATGGTTTCAGGTACTTCAGAGGACAGGGGGAATTGAATGCTTGATCATGCACATCATCTAGGATTTTATGTGTTTTGATGATTTGGGATACTCTGATTCATGATTATGGTTTTTGGGAATTTTTTTTTGTAAAGCTTATGGATTTTGTGATGGTTTTAAAATGAAAATTTTTCCTTGATTTTTGGGATGTTACAAGTTGGTATCAGAGCCTTGGTTAGAGGATTGGATGAACATTCGTGTAAATCCATACTCAAACTAAGGACCTACAAAAGTTTCCAAATGATTTTCAAAACTATTTTCAAAAATAACCAAGGAGGGATGAGATGTGTACTATCAGCCGGAGTAAGAAAGTAATCCCCAAGATACCCACACTGTTAATTGCTTATGTTGATTATGATAGAATTGCATGCTAGTTGTAGGCTAGGGATCTTCAGAAATTGCATGATAGAATTGCCTAAAGTATGATGCATGATAGCCTAAGAGATTTTCTTGTATTCTAGATGGAATTGACACCATTACTGTAATTGCTTAGTGTATGCACCATAATGGTACATAACTAAGATTTAATAGCCCGAGAATGTTGGTTTAGCCTTATTTCATGTTCCTTGTTTTGTTGTGGGCTCAGGGTAGAATCAAGTATTCGACTGTCTATGGAATACATCGTTATGTATGATTAGCATCCACAGGTGACTGCAAGGTTGGTGGAAATTCCATGAGTGAGTGTAGTTTATAGTAGGCCATCATGAGGAAGGATTATCCACTCCTGGGAAATGTATAAGATGTATGTGTATCCTATATATGGATCTTGCGATCAGGTGTTCTTTCACGACCCATTTATACGAATACAGGTAGGTGTGGAAGGTAGTATGGGCTCGTACTACTGGAAGAACATGACCCGTACGCATAGCAAGGAAGTCATGAACCCCAAGGCTCTAGTATTTCTATAATGATTGTAATAGTATGAATTGTGACTTTTCTCATGCATTTTGGTTCATTTTTAGTATGGTGTACAAGAGAGGTTCTAGACCAGGAGCAGGCGGCCCGGTGAGGCCAAGATTGACGGATGATGAGATTCGGGATTTGATCTCCACTGAGGTGACTACGGTTGTTCAGGGTGATATCTCGGAGGTTTTTAGGTCTATTAAGACCACGATGATTGACTTGTTCGATGAGTAGTATGTCGCTGTGATTGAGGTTGTTGTTGTTGCAGCTACTGCAGCTGTTGTTGTTGTTGTGGGGGTTTAGGGGAGAGGTTCATTCCAGTACCAGGACTTCAGCAACATGAAGCCCCCAGAGTTCGATGTGGTCAAGTACCGATCATGGTTATGAGATGGATTTCTAATGTGGAAGGTTACTTTTTCACTTGTTCCTGCCTTGAGGACTGGAAGGTCAGGTGTGCTCTTAACCTTCTTTGTCCGGGTGCGAAGGATTAGAGGAACCTGGTGACTAGTTCTTATACTCCTGAGCAGAGGGTTGCTGTTACTTGGGGGCAGATCTTAGAGATGATTCGAGCGGAGTATGTTCCCCTGGTATAGAGAGAGAGAGACAGAGAGAGAGGTTGGTTCAGGAGTATTTACCGTTGAGGTTGATGACAGAGTCATTAATGGAGATCACCAAGACGTTTACTGAAGCTCTTTTCTGTCCTGGGTATTCTGCTTCAGGTCAGGCTCGGATATCACGATACTTGAGCATGCTCAAGACTAAGATTCGACATTTTGTGACTACCTAACGATATAGTACCCTCTTCGACTTCAGGATGGTGTGCGGAGATGGGAGATTGAGATTGAGATCCAAGAAAGGGAAGAGAGGCAGGCTTTGGTGTAGCCACATCCTGCAGCAAAGTAGTTCAAGCCTACTGTTTCACGATATAGAGGTCATAGGGGTCATACTTGTAGCAAGTGTCAGAAGGCGCATTAGGGCGCTTATCGACCAGCTTTTGCGTGCCACAAAGATGGTAGGGATGTCCATATTACTAGGGATTATGGTCAGTAGGGCCCAGTGTTGAGCACCAGGATTTGCTACCATTATGATCAGACTGGCCATGTGAAGTTCAATTGTCCCTTTCTCGTTATGCAACCGGTGTAGGCTCCATCCCCGGCTACCTTAAGGATTAAATATGTACGACATGGGAGATCTTCAACCCTGAAGGCCATGGTACATGATTTTCAGCTCACATCGGAGTAAGCCAAGGTACGCCTGACATTGTTACTAGTATGTATTCATTTATTCTCTACTCAACTATTATTATGTATGCTTATGATTGTATTTCTGTTAGGTACCTTCTCGGTGAATTCCTTGCCTGCTCTTGTGCTTTTTGACTCGAGTGTGAGTTGGTCTTTTGTGTCTCATCCCTTCAGTAGGAGTTTAATATGGCTATCAGAGAGTTGGAGTGTTTGTTGCGAGCTTCCATCGCCAACGAACACGAGGTTTCTGCTTTGAGCATTTTTAGGATTATGCCTTGGAGATATTCGAGGTGTCTTACCCGATCGATTTGATTCATATCCCTATATGGGGTGTATGTGTGATAATAGGTATGAATTGGTTGAGAAAAAATAAAACAAATATATGTTGAATAATATAACTTAAAGTAAGGTGGGAAGTGTTTTGAAGAGGAAGGTCCAGATTTGCACCACACAACACATACACAACAACTTTTAAGTCGGGTGTCTTCTAAAAAACAAATAGATGTGAAAGGCCAAGCAGTGGATTTTCTTTAAAAAAAATAACCCTTACTATTTATTGTGAACTTCCAAAATATCAAAACTTTTTTTATATACAAGTGGTTATAAATGATTATAATTATCGTAGGACATAAGTCGAGAGTTATGGTTCATTTAGTATGATATGTATTGGGGAAGGGTTTTAATAGTTGTAGCATATTATAACTATTATTATACATAGATGATTATCGACTTATAATTGAATATAACTATCGTACTATACAAGTCGGATAGTCATGTTGAGCTCTTGTATCTTAATGCAACTTTGTCTTGAAAAGTTAGGTTGTAAGTCAATCCTGAGTAGCTGAGTTGTAAGTCTATCATGTGTAATTAAGTTGAATGTGTAGGAAACTAAAATTTAAAGAAAGTTGACTTTTAGTCAAATATTGACTAAAAATGCAATTTGATCATTTATGAGAAGTAACTGAGAATATAAAGTTGTGACTTCATGAAAATGGCCAATAAGAGTTTAAGTCACTTTGAAGATGTTAGATGAGTAAAGTTCAAGAGAAAGAATGCATGAGAAGATGCATTTTTGGTCAAAAGGGCAAAATGAGTATTTTATGCTTTTTGGACTAACTTTGTGACTTAATAGATTAAGACAAGTATTAAGTCAATGAGATGTGACTTAATAGAAGTATAGAGTATGTTCCTACCTTCGCGTGGATACAAATAAACATTGAAACCGAGTAAGAAACAAAGGAGTTATGAAAGTTAGAAGTTGGGACAAAAATGTCTCAAAGTTGGATTGGTATCGGTCAAAGGCTGGTATCAAGCCGGAACCGCAGTGTGGTGGGTTGAGTACCACGGTGCGACAAGTGTTCTACGTAAGAAATAATGGAAACATACTTTTCCCATGGCGCGGTATATAGGTATCGCGACGCGGTGGCCAAAGTAGGTTGCTATTGGAGATAGAGTACCATGACATCGCAAGAAGAATGCCACAACGTGACAAGAAAATGTGTGTCCATTGACTGAGGTCAAATGGTCACCGCATAGTGGTTATGCACCACATGAAAGGTTGTTAAGCCATTCATTCTTGTCATTTTCACCCTCAAACACCCCCATAAAGGAGTTATGACGATTTGAGGAATCAAGGAGGGGCATGAGGCAGTTTGTGGTGCTTATGGCTTGGATTGATGGTGGAATTATCAAGAGGTATTCATTTTCTCCAATGTTAATCTAGTTATGGATAAATGGTGATTTTGATGAATTGAGTTGGTTATGTTATATTATAGTGTGAAATATTATTAGTAGTGTTAAAGAAGGTAGTTAGATGCTTTAAAGAAGTGTGTATGTGATTCCCATGAGTGAGATTAATCCAACGAGAGTTAGGGTTTGAAACCCTAACTAATGATTATGTATGAATTGATGCATTAGATGTTAGATTATTATGAATTAGGTATTATGTGGTGCTTAATTCATTAATTGAATTGGATTAGCAGTTAGAGAATGAAAAGCTAGAAATTTGATCCATTAAGTGGTTATGTTGACTTTAAAAGTCATTAAGCTCTTAATAAGCTAACACAAGTATTAAGAACTTGTATGTATTTATGATTAGGCCTAAGAGAAATGGAGATAAATCAAGATGCATCAATTGAGGAAAAGAGTCCGAATAGGACAGTTAGTCTTCACTAACTGACAAGGTGAGTTATCACTCTCTCTCTCTCTCTCTCTCTCTCTCTCTCTAGATTTATGTTATATATATATATATGTATATATATATATATATGTATGTATGTATGTGTGTGTGTATGTATGTATGTGTGTATGTATGTATGTATGTATGTATGTATGTATGTATGTATGTATGTATATAATGGATCTTAGGGCACTAAGTGAGTGTCCTCAAGTAATGATAGGAAAATAGATGAAGAATATACGTGTAAGAACAAGTAGCAAAGCATGTACATATATACATATCATGTATAAGGTAAACACAAGATACATGTAGCAAAGCATGTATGTATACAAAGAGTATGTAAGATTAGATGATAAGGACCTTTGCTAAATACATGAGATAGAAGAAAGAGTTAAAAGATGACTATATACAGTATAATCATAAGGATAAGAATGCATCTCTATATATTAATGGTATTGTGTAGAATATTTATATGTTATTATACATAGATAAGGATTAAGTACTTAATGATTTAAGTACTAGAAGAGAAAGATTAAAAGATCTTTAATGAGAAAAGAAATAGATTGTGCATGGGACATGTGTTATGTGATGATTCATATAATAAAGGTGGAGATAAAGAGATAAAGGTTCCTTCGGGGAAAAAAGATAGAGGTTCCTTTAGGGACAAAAGACAGAGGTTCCTTTCGAGACAAGATATAGAGATTCTTTCAGGAATAAGAGTATGGTTCCTTCTGGAACAAGAGTTAAGGTTCCTTCAGGAACAATTGCATGGTTCCTACATGAACAAGAGTATGGTTCCTACGGGAACAAGAGTATGTTCCCCACCGGAATAAGAGTATGGTTCCTTCAGGATCAAGAGTATGGTTCCTATGGGGACAGGAGTATGGTTCCTTTGGGAGTAAGAGTATGATTCCTTTGGGAATATATCCCTAACGAGAAAGAGATGATGATTGCCTTTAGGAATAAAGATAGATGATTCTTGCTAGAATCTAAATTGAGTATGATTAAAGGAGTTAGAGAAAGGTTCCTTGAGAGGAAAAAGATAAGAGAGTTCTCTATAAGAACTTCGAGTAAGGAATTTATGAAGGATCCAGTAGGGATCAGAAGAGAGAGGAGTAATAATGTGTGAGTGTACCCAGTAATGAAAGTGGGATGTTTATCCCTTAGAGTAGGCTATGAGATGTGAACATTTAGTCTAGATGAGAATAAGGTGTTGAGACACTTAAGATGAGAAAGGGTAGAGTGTGGAAAGAACATAGAAGAGATGGAGATAGAGACAGAGTTAGAGTATGTATAGAGTATCAGAAGAGCCTGTTAAGAGGCTACGAGGACCGATAAAGACAAAGTAAGAGTTAGAGTATAAGAAGATCTTGTTAAGAGGATAAGAGGAGTGTATAGGAAACAGAGTAAACGACTGTGAAAGAGTGGAATGAGAAGAATAATATTTTATGCTAATAGAGAATGAGATCGGATGATAGAGTATGAGACAGATAAGAACGATGAAAGGAAAAAAAGATAGAAGGGTAACTCACCAGACACGTTGTGTCTTACAATGCATAGATTTTATCTTTTGTAGGTTCAGGTTGTAGCAGTCATGGTACCAAAAGAAAAGACAAGAGCATAAGAAAGATTTAGATAATAGGTTAATATTATGTATTTTCCTTGTTGTTCCAATTTTTAAGTAAGAATTTATTGTAAACCCTTGATTTGTCCTGGGAAGTAAAGATTTTAATTAGAGTAGAATTCTGAAAATGTAGATAAAACTCTGATAATTCTCATAGTTTAGATGTTAGAGAATCCAAGTTGTTACAGTTGGTATAAGAGTCATAGTTTAAGTGAATTAGGTTTGGATGTATCCATTCCTAGTCTTAAACTATGGAAGATAGATGAGAAACAGAGATTATGAGTTGGTTTTGGGATAAAGTGTGCTAGATGATTATGGTATACGGATGAATACATGTGAAGATAAAGAACCTGGGTAGTTAAAAATTAGTATATTTACCAGCATTGAAGGTTTGGGTCCAGAATGTTAGAAAAGAAAGAAAGAAATGTTATTTTACGAAATGATAAGAATGGGTTTTCTAGTTAAAGAGATGCCAATAGTATGTATAAAGAATGTATGTGGTATCATGAAAGAAAAATGTGATAGAATTGGTGTGTCCTAGTAGATAGGCACAAGATAAAGTATGTGTCCCAAAGAGAAGAGTTAGTCGAGATTTAGAAAGAAATGGGATGGAAAAAGGAATAGAAAAAGATAAAGATATAAATGGGGATAGAAATTTGTAAGAGGGTTAGTATACCTAAAGAAAGAAACGAAATATAGAGAGAGTCTATCTTGTAAAGAGTAAGAGATTAAATAAGAGTACTTATGAGTAGTATAGTAGATTTGGCATTGCTTGTGAGAAAGTAGCCATGCATAAAAGAGAAAGTCGATTGCTATATGGAAAGTGTATGAGATGTGTAAAGTAGAACTTGCACCGTGTTGTTAGATGCTATAAAGATATCACTAACTAGAGATAGATTAAAATAGAAAGAAGATATATATGCAAATAAAGAGAAAGTGGTGTGACAAGTGTCATGACGGAAACATAAGAGAAAGAGAAAGATGGTAGAAATGATCCCTTGTAGTTGTGTTAAGATCTAAGGAACATGAGAAAATAGTTTAGTACTTATGAGGAAGTAAAATATGTAGGTTATGTAGAGTAAGTTGACACTTTGATAGTATGCCTACAATAAATAAAGATGAGGAGGTGCAGGTCCTAGTGTGAGAAAAGATGGACTTGTGAAAGTATGTAGATTTATGTTTATGTTATAGCAGTGTAGTTATGAGTAATTGTTATAGAAAAAAGAAATACAGACCTTATGTGTAATAAGGGATAGTTATAAAGAGAGTAAGAAGTTACACATAAAAGTGGAAAGATAGTGGATTCATAAGAAGAGTCTAAAACTGGAAGTAAAAAACTAATAAGAGAATGAGATGGATAAGTTTCATCTAGAGATGAAAAGTTAGAAACATTAAGTGTGTGTAACTTCCCAATGTAAGAAAATAGTAAGTATGTGAAATACATCATTTAGATGTATCAAGTATAGAGCACGAAAGAAGAAGATAGAAAGTCATAACAGTTGGCTTGCGAGCAGCTGAGGACTAAAGAATATAAGTACCTAAGAATTTTCATGATTGAAAATTGGGTTATGAGAAAAGAGACAGAAAAGTTGTGAATCAATTGATGAAATGGTAAAGTTGAAACAGGATAAGTATGATTTGCATACAATGTATGGGTGTTGCAGACACATGGTACTTATTGTTACTTATTGTTGTTTAAGAGACCAAAACATATTATAACTTTTTACTTACATCATGTTTGGTCAAAGTAGCTTGTGTTTATATATATATATATATATATATATATATATATATATATATATATATATATATATATATATATATATATATATATTCGTCAAAAATAACTCCAAGTGTTTGTCATGTGTAAAATGACAAAATATAAAAGGTAAAAGATTTTTTTATCTAAATAAAAGCTTTAAATTGGTATTACAAAATAAAGTTTTTCATTTTATTTTAGGGTAAATGAAACAAATGTTCTACGAACTTTCTAGGGATGGTCCTTTTAGTCATTAAGTTATTTTTGTGGCTTTATGAGGGAACCAATTCGTGGACAACCTGCCTTTTTAGTCTTATTTACTTGTTTTAGCTGATTTGAGTGACACATAGACAAAATTTAGGACCCATCTCTCTTCTGTTCATCATCTTCTTCCGTGTAAGATAATAACTGATTTTAATGAAAAAGATTAAAACCCTTTGATTGTAACGTTAAGTTAAACCAACTCCATTTTCTTCTTCATACTTCTGTCACACCTTTTTTTGAAAACCCACCGCCGATTTTAAAAAAAAAAATCAAAAATCAACCACCGTAAAAGGAGTGTAATTTTTGTTGATTTTTTGTGATTATAACTAATTTTAGTCCTCAAATTCAATACCAAAACATGGCAGCAGTGGAGGTGGATCAAGAACAGAATCACAATGTAGAAGATGATCATTTCCTTTGATTTGTTGATTACTTGATATCTATATTATCCCCGACGGATGACAAAGATGTAGCTGATGAAGAATCTAGTAGACTTGTTTGGAGCTGCGTTGTTGGTCGGATTATCAAAACATGTAAAGCTTAATCAAGCGGAGTCACACCTGCTATTCTCCTCTCGGAACTATCGTAGGTTCTCTGGAACAAATTTGTGGTGTTTTGGTTTTTAGCTAGATTATGGATATGTTTTCGGTTCACATTATTGAAGAAACTACAAATGTGAGCCATCGCTGTCAACCGAAAGAAAAGCACATTTCTTTGACAAAAAAAACCACTATTGTGTAAAATTAGGGGTGTTTGGATGTGCATTTCCAAGGTTTTGAAACTAATCATCATACTCTGCCAATCAATCAACAAAATGCTTTTGGGCAGTTTAAAGTTAAAGAGGCTTTCAAATAAAGGTTTGTTTTCTTCCTTGTTTCATTGCATGGGTTTGTTTCACATGTAGTTGTGATTCAATATTTTTTTTTTTTGTGTGTGTGTGTGTGGTGGGGGGGGGGAGAGAGAGAGAGAGAGAGCAAACAAGGGAAAAAGGTGGAGATGAAAATGAATAGCAGTGGGTTTTTGTGGGTTAAAAAAAAAACTGGTCAAACAAATGTATATGCAGCAAAAAGATAAATGGGATTAAATGGACTACCCTAGAAAGTTCATAGGGTATTTGTATCATTTTCCTTTTATTTTATTTGTAAAAGCAAAAAAAAAAAAAAAAAAAAAAAGTAAAAATTCCCAAACATACAAGTTGTAATAAAGTTCTTGACATGAACAAATGTCTTAGCTTTTCATTATAACATAATATCTAAATATTATATGTTATAAATAGGTGTACCAACCGTACGTCAATTAACATGTGCCGAGAGTTTAACATGTCAGGTTCGCTTCTCCTAAAAGAATGATGATATGTTTCTATAAAACAAATGACATATTTCACTGGTATCGTTTTTTATTGATGATAAGATTTTGTTTGCAAACAAGATGAAGTTGAAATTAAATAAATGCAAGAAATAACAGTATACTTCAGTTGTACCTATTTGAAATAGCAAGAAATGAAAATAGGATGACAAAAAATAAAATAGATTGTTATTTCTTGCATTTACTTCTAGACTTTTAAGATATAATAATAAACCCACAAGCTAAAAGTGAAACAAAAAAGATTATAATGAAGCATATCCTGCAAGAAGAAGGAATCCAGAACCTATGTTTCACACATGCCACTAACACAATTTTTAAAAAAAGAATAGCAGATAAGTTGAAAATTACAAAATAACCCCTCACACTTAGTTTTTCCATCCACTTTAAGACCCACAGCAAGCCGACTTCTGTGCAGCTTCACCATTCCCACCACCCCCATCTGCTTGGTTTATCTTAATTGTCGTTGGCTGCAAATACGACAAAAAAAAAAACATTTATATAATTATTTTTTTAAAAAAAAAAAAAAAAAAAAAGTAGATTTTGCTATTTCATGGATTTACCTCAGCCTTGGTATCAGTGTCTGAAAGCCTTTGCTTGATATCCTTCGCAATCGAAAAGAAAACTTGCTCCACATTTAGATTAGTTTTTGCACTCTGTATAAAACACACAATTGTTACTATAAATATAAATTAATAACAATAACAAATTGTTTTTATTCATATTAAAGAATAATCAATTTGGTTTACTTACGGTTTCAAAGAATTTAATGCCATATTCATCTGCAAGTGCTTGGCCTTTTGCGGTAGGCACAGCCTAAAAAGATAAGAAAATTAATGTATCACAAGTTTTCCACTTTTTTTTTTTATTTCGTAAGTAAAGAATAATAAATAGTAAAAAGTCAAAAATACCCTTTTGCTTTCATCCATATCGGCCTTGTTTCCAACCAAGATCTTGTTCACATTGTCGGAGGCGTGTTGTTCGATGTTGCGAATCCAGTTTCTTATGTCTGCCATGATAAATGAGGGCAAATTTGTAAAAAGTTACGACTTTCAAAAAAAAACATTTCTCTTGATGTCTATGTTAAGTTGATTCTTTCTGTATTAAGTCAAAAAGAAAACCTTACTATTGAAAGATGACTCATCAGTGACATCATACACCAACAAAATGCCCATGGCTCCTCTGTAGTAAGCTGAAATTTTATACAACAAAATTAAATATTAAAAAGTAATATAACAAGTTAAGTTAGCATAATTAATTAATAAATAAATAAATGAGAGAAAATATAATACCAGTTGTGATTGTTCGGAATCGTTCTTGACCAGCTGTGTCCCAAATTTGGAGTTTGATACGTTTGCCATCAAGTTCAATGGTTCTTATCTTAAAGTCAATACTGTAATTCAAAATTATTTTGTAATTATTAATTGTAAAAAAAAAAAAAAAATTTAATAAAGAAATTAATAGATAAACTTGAACTCACCCAATGGTAGTGATAAAACTAGTAGTGAAAGAACCATCAGAAAAACGCAAAAGAAGGCAACTCTTCCCCACACCTGCAAAGAAAGTAAAATAATATTTTAGGTCAATGATTACAAAAAAGTATGAAGTTTATAATAATATTTTATACTTAAATAAGATAAATATACATATTCTTATACTAACAACCAAAAAGTAACAGGTTCGGAAGGTGGAAGATGAGGGTGAAGGTTTTTTGTCAATTTACTAAAGATGCAAATTTGCGAATAAATAATGAAATAGTAAAGATTGTATCTAGAATATTAACTCTTTAATGATTTTACTTAAAAAGGAAAAAACTGCAGATGTTTTATCATTCCTTCTAGGGTTCTTGTTCTTCATACCATATTTATCTAGTGTTCTTTTCTAGTGTTGATGCTAAGCTCACATGGAGTTAGGGATATATAAGTTTGAAGCAAAAAATGCAATAAAGATTTGAGATTCACCATTTTCACATGACCACATATAATATAATCTATACTATGCTGCATGAACTTGTATTTTAACTTAAACCTAGTAACGTGGAACAAAATGACATTTACTATGAAACTCTTTGGTGCTAAAAACATATAATGTTGCATTGTAATCCTTGGAGATCGGGAGTTCAAATTTCCTAAATATATGGAGACTACAATGACCTTTTTCTAGTAGATTCTCCTAATGTGATATTGTATCTATCGAACTTCACCATTTCTAGTAGATTCACCATTTTCAATGAACTATAGGACTTCACATCAATGTATGAAAACAATGATAGTATTAGTTTCCATATCTTCTATTTCTCTCCATTTCTGATAGAGTATCTAGTAATGCCCAAAAATTACGTTCCATATTCATGGAAATCATATGAAAAGAAGGGACAGTTTTTAACATCACATGCTCTTTCTTTCCCCCTCTCTATGGATAAACGAAAAGACCAACAAGATATGAATGTTCTTAATGCTCTCTCACAACACGCTTAACATCTTTGCTTCCTATTAACATCCCTAATCACTATCATTCACTGAAGTATCAGTCTGGTTTAAAGATTGAGAATAGACTTGCTAACACACAAGAAACACTTTTATGTTGCATAAAGGCTTCATGAAACAGTAAACTAATCGTCCAATTGTCTTCATGGAAACAGTACAATCGGCACTCCATGTATAACAAAACCAGACACCGGATTCATGATTAAATGCTCCAGATTAACCTAGATCCGTACAGGAACGACCTTCAAATTCCCTAATACTATTGATTTTCAGCTTCTAGACACTGACAACTAGTGTTGACGATCCTCAAACAGCTACTAATTAATCAATTTCAATATCCTACATAGACGATCTATTGTTACGAAGCATAGTAAAAACGTACCGCTATCGCCGATCAAAAGGAGCTTAATGAGGTAATCATAATCTGCCCGTGCCCTTGCCGGTGGAGCGGCCATTGAAGAGTCGGAAGAGAGTCGAAGAAAAAGCCCTAAAAATAGCGTATATATAAATATATACACACACTTATACCTGCATACCAATCAAATTAAAAAGTCACCGATCAGAATCAAAAACTAAACAAGTGATTTTAAACTAATTACTCCATTAATCGAACACAAACCAGATCAGAAACAAGCAATAGATCGGCCATGGAAGATCAAGATCGAGAGAGAGAGAGAGAGAGAGAGAGAGAGATTATTACCAGATACAAAAGGAATATTTCAGTTTACACCCCCTGCGATGATGGTGGGCTAAGATGCGCCACTTCCTCCTTCTTCTCTATTTTTTAGGTGCTTCTATTGTGTGTTAATGGTGCGCTTGTCACCTCCCGGCGCAATCTAGCAAAGGTGGGGAAAGAGAGGAGCGAATGAACGAATGAATGTTGACGCGCACAAAGATCAACCTGTAGACAGTTGTCGGTTTCTAAAGGAAAAGAAGTGGCTGACCATGGTAACAACGGTGTGCCAGCGACGTAGGCAACTAAACTTCTGTCGCTGACCTGGTAATAGTTGATTGATCAGATATTTATTTTTATTTGACACCAACCTATCCAAACTAATAATATGAACACCAAACTCCACTTTTTTACTTGAAATAGCATCATTTTTTAGTATGTCCACCATAATTTATTTCCTTATTTTTATGTAAATTATTAATTTTCATAATTGAATTAACATAATTTACCTTTTAAAAGTAACATTGTTTCAAGATAATTAACTATTCAACAAATGTGTTAAGTAGTTTTATTCTAATTTTATAATGTTAATTCTATAAGTGAATAGACAATGTAGTACGTAGTCTATAATAAACTTTCTTATATTTAATATGTCTATATTTGTGAATTTTTAAAACCTGGTTCACTTAGATCTTGATGTTTCCTAGTAATCATTAACAATCTTTTCTAGATCACATTCATTGTATTGGTTTTTTGGGTGGTTTAAGCGGGTCTTTTTATTTGGACATAATGAGGATGATCTTTTTAACCAATTAATGTTGGCAAAACGATATCAAGATCTGATGCTTAAAGATTATAATGGGTGAAGAAAAATGGTCTATGTTATATTATTTTTCAGAATCAAACAAAAAAAAAACTTCTAAACTCCAATCTATATTTGAAGATCTAATTTCAGCTTTCATAATTGTTTCGTTACATTTTCACTATAATGAGTGATTTGATCCATAATGATCATTTAGAATCCTTTATGAATCAACAGTATATCAACAATTATATTAATAGCATAGACAACAAAATTTTGAAAATTGCATTGTTATTTATTTTCAAATTATAATACGTGTAGCCTTCGGTTAGCAAACTTATTCTTATTTATTTTCAAATTATAAGATTTGTAGTCTTCGGTGAGCAAACATAATTTTATTTATTTTCAAACTAGCAAACGTTAGAATATATTTTTTATGTAACTAACCCAATAATTAGGTATCGTAATTGCTAACTTTGCTGTTTTAATATATTGAACTTAATATTAAAATCACAATAGAAAGAACTTATAATGGTATATTTAATTTACACAAAATTCAACTTTTTTATTATAGTTATTTAAGAACTTATATACGGTAGTCGAAATAAATGAGGATAAACTATAAATATGATAACCAACATAATTTAAAATAACAAACTAGCAATTTAAAATGTCAAATAATGTTTCTCTATATTTGGATTCCTCTAAAAACTTTATCTATAAATGAAATAGACACTAGAGTTGGTTCTTTTCATAATATATTCTCCATTCATTTATCATTATAAGGTACATTGGTTCGCTTTATGTGGCGAAAGTTTATTTACTAAATCAATCATGCCTTTAATATATATAAAACCAATAATTGGAATGAATTTTCTTTCTTTTCAATGTTTTGTGGTACAACTGTTTAGATGCGATTGCAAGAACAGGGATGAATATACTAAAGCCCTTACCAGCGAATCAAGGCCCACAAGTTTCCTAATTATACTGACACGTGGCAGTAACGTCAATGATCAAATGGTTGGTGAATGAATAGCAAATGTGTCCGATTACATCCTTCAAGTTTGTAAATCGAATTAGGCTGCAGGGGTATTAGGCTAATCAGTCTTTTCGTATTAATTTATTGTTATTATATGTTTACTTTTACTCTCCATATGGGAGTTTGGATTAACTTATTAGATTATTGTTTATAACTTATTTATGGTGGGAATAAGCAATAAGTAATAACAATGGAGAGAGATGCTTATTAAAATTAGTTTATTTAGCTTAATAAGTTGGATTTTATCCGAACACTTAAAGTTATTATTTTGTGGGAATAAATAATAAACATCTCTTTTTTTCCTATCCAAAAACCTCATTTGTCATTTTAACTACGAAATGGTCACCGCTGCCAAAATAATTTTCATATCATTTTTTTTTTAGTTTTAATTGTTTTATTTCATTTTTTATTTTATTTTTTTGATAATTTTATAAAAAAAACAGTTTTATAAATCATAACATGAAAATAAACTACATAATCTTTTTTTTCTTCTAAATACACTACTCGTCACCGTCATATATATTCAAGTCTGTCGAAATTGTTTATGTTTTTGTGTGACATGAATATCAACGACTCCATGCAAATACCCATCATTCCATTTATCACAAATCAAACAGTCTTTATTTGTTTCAAGTTGAAACAGCCTCAAGAACCTCTCTTTTAGGCGTAAGTGACATATCCAGACATCACTCCAAAATTTAGTAGACCTTCAATTTCCAAAGCTTTTTCTCATACAAAAATGAAGAACCAAGCCCCTTTCATGCATAACATTCATAGATTTCACAATTTTGGGTCGTATACCATGCGTATGTATCCGGGGGTTAAAAATTCGACCCCCCCCCCCTTTTCCAACATCACCATAAATCGCAACTATGAGATTCACCCATAAGGCATTTTGTTCATGTACAAACCTCCGTATCCACTTTTCAAGAAGGGAAAAATTAAAGGCTTCAAGACTGTCGATACCTAAACCTCCTTTAGATTTTGAAGCAAGAACTGAATTCCAAGCAATCCATGGAATTTTTCTACCAGTGTAATCACTACCCCAAAACAAATTGGATTGGGGATATTCAAGTTTCTTTTTAATTTGAATTGGCATCAGGAATAAGGACAAGTATAAATACCGAGAGATCGACCACCAATGGAGAACATGTTTGTTTTCTATCTAGATAACATGTTATTGAATTTAGCAATAATAGAGTTCCAACTTTTCAGGCTATACATACAACAACCAACAAGAAGACCAATGTAAGAAATAGGGAGTTGATCTGCTCGACATCCTGTAAAACTGGCAAAGCTACGAACTTTTTCACAATCTACCCTCGCACCATATAAATTAGACTTATGCAGATTAATCTTTAACCTAGAAATACATTAGAAGCTGTGTAATGATTGCACAAGAGCTCTAATCTTATCTCGACTCTAATCACCGAGGAATAAAACATCATCTGCATATAGAAGATAAGAGACTTGCAAAGAGTCAACCAAAGCACCATGAAAATAATCAGCTATCATTGCATCCTCTACCACTATATGAAGGGCCTTTATAAATAGAACACAAAGAAAGGGGGAAAGAGGGTCGTCATGGAGGAGCCCTCTCTTAAGCACAAATTACGCAGAAGGACTCACGTTAACTAAGACTGAAGTCGTAGTCAAATTTAAACGGCCATTAATCCACCATCTCCACTTATCTCTAAACCCCAAGAAATTACATAACACGCTCTAAAAAATCCAAGAAACTGAATCAAAGGCCTTTTCAAAATCCACTTTGAAAACATAAGTATTTTATTCTTCTTTTTGTACCGATCCAACATTTCATTAACTATGAGGGGACCATCTAAAATTTGGCGACCCTTGATAAACATCATTTGTTCGCAACTAACAACAAAATCAATAACACAAGAAAGGCAATTGACTTGGCTAGCACTTTGGCAACGATTTTTGTACCGTGCTCCGATAAGACTGATTAGAAAGAAGTTATAAAGTAGTCGAAACAAATAAGGATATAAAATATAAATATGATAAATAACCTAATTTAAAATAATAAACTAACAATTTATAATGCCAAATAATGTTTCTCTATATTTGGATTCCTCTAAAAACTTTATCTATATATGAAATAAACACTAGATTTGGTTCTTTTCATAATACATTCTTAATTATTTATTATCATACGGTATAATTAGGTTTGCTTTATGTGGCGAAAGTTTATTTAGTAAATCATTCACGTCTTTAATATATATAAACCAATAACTTGATTGGTTTTTCTTTATTTCAATGTTTTTTGTACAATTGCAACTGTTTAGATGCAATTTCAAGAACAAATAGAGAGATACTAAAGTCGTTTCCAGCAAATTAAAGCCCACATTGTTTCTTAAGGCTAGAAATGGGTGGATGATTCTTAGGCATAAAAGAGATGTCATATCAGCCAATATCAACTCGATTAGGTTTTCACCAGCCTTAGAAAATGATGTTTCATTAGTAAGTTTTTAGTCAGTGGGGTGAAAAAAAAGAGATAAAGAGAGGGAGGAATGAAAGAAATTGTGAGCAAATGTAACCTCACTCACGCATGGTCACAAGATAAATAGAGAGAGGGATGGTGTTCTCCCCAACCCACTAATACTAGTGCTCTTGTTCTCATTATTGGCAAAGGCAAAGGGAAGAAGAGAAAGGCTGCTCTTAAAGCTAACAGGAAGAACAAGGCCCAAGCTAGGTCTTCTAGCAATGGGCCAAAGGCGAATCCCAATTCATACATTCTAGTTGTTAATGACCCTAAAGAGGCCACTTGTTACTATTGAAATGACAAGGGCCATTGGAAGAGGAGTTGCCCCAAATACTTGCAAGACATCAAGGATGACAAGGTGAAGCCATCGTCGGCATGTATATACTTTATCCAAACTAATAACTCACCATATACTCATTCTTGGATCCTTGATACAGGATGTGGTTTTCAAATTTGTTCTAATTTACAGGCGCTAAGAGAAAGTAAAGAGGTGGAGCATGGGAAGACGAATTTCTTATTACCAAGATTGGGACTTATCATATCATGATTAGTAGTAATGTTAGGGTTAGTTTGATTAATTGTTTTTATTCGTCAGAAATGACACAAAACATTATTTCATTTCATGCATTATTTAGGTAAGGTTTTTGCTACGCTTTTAATGATTTGAATAGTTCAATTTTAGTTTATAAAAATGGTGTTTTTATATTCAAAGCTTTACCTTGTAATGGTGTGTTTGAAATTGTGACTTGTGTTGATAGCTTAGGAAATAGTGTATTTCATATTGATTTCTCTAATGGTCTAGACAAGGCATGCTTGTGGCATTGTTGTCTTGGGCACATTAAAAAGAAACACATTGCCCAACTCCAAAAGGATGGAGTGTTGGAATCATTTGAACTTAGGCCAGATGATGAATGTGAATCTTGTATTTTGGGAAAGATGACAAAATCACCTTTTTATTGGATCTTGTGAAAGAGGTGAAGGTTTGTTGGACCTCATATACATAGATGTGTGTAGGCCCTTCAAATCCACCACAAGAGATGCTAATCGATTTTATGTAACATTTATAAATTATTACAGTAGATATGGTTGTATTTACTTAATCAAGCATAAATCAGAAAACTTTGAAAAATTCAAAGAGTTTAAACATGAAGTCGAGAATCAATTAGACAGGAAGATAAAGATGCTCTAATATGATAGAGGAGGAGAGTATCTTAGTATCGAGTTCCACGACTACCTCAAGGAATGTGGAATAGTTTCCTAATTGACTCCTCTTAGGACACCACAACTTAATGGTGTGGCTGAGAGTCGCAATTGAACCTTATTGGACATGGCTTGTTCCATGATAAGTCAATCCACTCTTCCTATTTCCTTCTGGGGGTATACCTTAGAGACAGTTGCCCATATCCTCAATCTTGTCCCTACTAAGAAGGTTACCAAAACACCTCACAAGATGTGGACAAGGAAAGTTACCTCGTTAGCACATATCAAATTCTAGGGTTGTGAAGCTTTCGTTAGATGATAGACCCAGAACTAAGAGATGTATTTTCATTGGCTACCCATAAAAGTCTTTTGGATATTTGTTCTACTCGCTTAGTGAAAACGTGGTCTTTGTAGCACGAAGAGGAGTCTTTCGCGAGAGAGAGCTCATATGCAAAGAGGACAGTAGGAGCACAATTTGTTGTATTAGTGTCTAAGTCCATAACTATTTTGGTATGTACTTGACCCGATGGTGCATGGTCCTTTTGGGTTGCCTTTACCAAAGCAACTTGATAGGATGAATTATGGAGAGAAAGGATTAAATATGATTTATTAATATATTATGAGAATAATATATTAAAGGAGAAATCATATTGTTTAATTAATATTAGTCAATAATTAATTGGTAATTAGTTTTGTGACTAAAAGAGATTAATTAAACTTAAAGGACTGGAATTGTAATTATAAGATAATTGCAATTTGGGCCATGGATTGTCTTATATTAAGGAGTGGACAAATTCTATGGGGAAACCCATGAGAAATCGTCCAAGGCCTTAAGGAAAGGGGGTACATGGGTTGCTTAGGGCTTAAGCATCCAAATTAGGGTTTCCTTGTTAGATAACCCTAATAGCCTCACTATATATAGAACCCTTAAGGCTCAAAAACGTGGGGAACTTCTCTTCTAGGGTTAGAACACGTTTTGGGCAGCCTCCATCCTCTCTCCTCTTCATCCTCTTGCTTATGGTGTTTGTGAACCATTAGAGGAGTGACATTTGTGACTCTAAGCTTTCTAAAGTCAATACAAGGAGGAATTGAGATTGTTATTGCTACATAACAATCAAGGTATGATCTAAACCCTAATTATGTGTTGTATTGATTATAATATGTTAGATCTAGGGTTTATAGTCTTGGATAACTTGCATGTACAATAGAGAAACCTAGATCCAAGCATTAGGGTTTGTATGAGCACATAGGATGTCTTATGACCAAAACCCATCAGTGGTATCAGAGCCTAGATTGGTTTCTGTAACAACCCGTTATTTCAAGTCAGTAAAGATCGAGTCATGTAACCCCCTTGAGAAAGGAAATAGAATATGAAGTATTCAAAAACTCTATTTGGAGTACACTATGTGGTAGTTATCGTCTTAAGGTTTCCAAACATATAAATAACACAAAAATCCGAGTTATAACGAAGAAGTTATGCTCATTATAAGTTTTCCGACAAAAAAACCAACAATACAAAGTTGCGTAAAACGCAAAGTTTCAACAAAACACTTTCTGACCTTAGGTGTCTAAATGAAAGTCATAGATATCGTTAAACTACAAACATGCATAAAAAGAACGCTCAAATCGGACATCATATGAATAAGTTATGAATTTTTAAAGAAATTCCTTAAACACGTCACTTTAATAAATAAATAATAAAAATAATTTCGGAATTTGCCAACGGAATCTAAATGAAAGTTGTAGATCGTAGTCTCACCTTCGCGGGGATATAAAGAACGCCAAAAACGGAGTTCGTATGAGGGAGATATGAATTTTTGAAGTTTGATAATTAATTTATATATAATTTTTATTCAAAATTCGGTATTATCCGAAGAGGAGTCAGCCTAGGGCTATAGTACGTGCCGCGTACCCTAGTACGCCCCGCGTACTCAGAGGCCACGGCCTCGGATCGTCCACGTCGCCCCTATGCGAGCTATCCCTCTCCCGTCCCATCCGAGACGCTGCAGCCGAGGAAGCGGTCAGCAATGACGTCCCGTACGCGCCGCGTACGGGAGTACGCCCCGCGTACGCAAGCTGATCCGCCCCCCTATAAAAGGGATGCGAGGGCTCCCGAGAAAAGGGCTCATTCTCTCTCATTTCTCTTGCGTTTTTCCTCGTTTTCCGTGCTCGTACTACCCCGAAGCCCTGGTCGCTTCGTGCAAGATCCGAAGGTCGATTTTCTCCCGAGGAATCCCGAGATTTCCGTGGAAAATCC
This sequence comes from Lactuca saligna, assembly GCF_052625555.1. Classification (NCBI taxonomy): domain Eukaryota; kingdom Viridiplantae; phylum Streptophyta; class Magnoliopsida; order Asterales; family Asteraceae; genus Lactuca; species Lactuca saligna. The sequence continues at coordinate 291,910,987 of NC_136421.1, forward strand.
ATTTCCCGAGACGAAACTCTGCCGTTTTTCCATCTCGCTATCTTCAAGTTGTCAAGTGAGTTCATACCCCTTTCTAACACACTTTAAATACATTTTTAAATACTTTTACACTCTTTTAGGGGGGGAATACAAGTAAACATACGGTTATTATCGTGTATTTTATAAAGTTTCACTTCACTTATATTATCAAATAAACCACTTGGAACTCATTACTATTATGGAAAACACTTGTCATACTTTGTGTGCATTAGACTTATACGAAGCATATAATGATCTTTCATTGTTAAATCGTTTTATACATTCTAAAAACTTATGATTTTGCTTTATCAAACATTGTGAAAAAGGATAAACTTTGCATACAAAACTATCACTTTAATATAGACTTAATTGAGAATCCATGAGACGCGTACATCTTCAAACGTTACTTTTCTTTATTAGAAAGTACTGCAGTAAGTCCTGTCTATAACCAGAATCTCCCGCGACGAGAACGTGTCAAATGTGTATAGATCTATACGGGAAGTCATGATCCCGCACCCTGACTGTTAGCTACAGTCCGTCTTTTGGGGTGACAGTTGTCATAGCACTGCGACGCCTGAAGAACGTCGTTACAGCCATATTATGTTTAGTATGGTTATAAAACTCATCGGATATACAATTATTATGATATTCAGTTTTGATGAACGAGTAGCTATTAAAACTATTCTTCATCCAACCGGTTCGATCTTCGCATAGCTTTATTATATATAAAACTATGACACAACTTACGAGAAACGTCGGTTTCTTGCAATTTTCGGTCTTAGAGACTGCCATTTTGCGTGAGGAAAATAAGGGTTTTTCCTGCATACAAACCAAACAACTAATAGGAAAATAAGGGATTTTCCCGGTGCAATCATTTACAACTTGTAACACGAATATTTATATGCATTCCATACTTTTATAAGAAAATGAGGGTTTTCTTGGAAAACACAACAACTCGTATCTCAACCATTAGGGAAAATATGGGATTTTCTGGATCTAATGCTTTCATTTTCAATACAACAAATCACAACTCTTTACATTTTGAAAAGCTACGTTTACTGGAAAACATACACCCATTTTGGAATGGCATCCAATTTTTCTAAATTACTTATGGACTCACCAACTTAATTGTTGACACTTTTTCTTTGAAATAACTTGTATTCTCAGGAAATCGCTAAGCAGGTTGGGAATCAACTTTTGGGATTAACGCGCTGGTGTTAATTACGTCTTTTGAATGATGTTTATTTATTTATCTTTTGAACATGTAATGAATACAAGTATGTAAACATCTTGCAAAATTACTATATATGGTGGTGTGTACTTTCCTTTCTATGAACTGTTATGATATTGAACATGATGTCCTCCGCCCCCGAACGTTTCCGCCGTTCTGGTTTGGGGGTGTGACAGATTGGTATCAGAGCATTGTTTATAGGGAATTAAGTATATCAAAACCATTTCTTTTTGGTATACAACTATAAACTCAACTGGGTAAAAACACTCTGAGTAAGAGACATACTTTTAAAAATTTAATTTTTATTTAGTTTTTGTAAAGTAGGCATGCATTCATTTCATATCAACAACATGGTCATTATCATAATTAAAACAACATTGAAGTATTATATATCGGTTGTGCAGTGCAGGTATGCCTTGGGACATGTAATCGGAACTGGGAAGGATATAGCCTGATCAACTATATTTGTCCAAGAGCCGACTAAACATATGCCAAGGAGTGTCTGTAATGGACAACAAATTTTAAAATTACCAAAAGCATATCACTAAAGAATATTGAGGGTGTATTCGAGTGCCGTCAACCATTAAACTCGAGAGTAAGTTTCATGTGCTCTAACTTATAGTAAACTTTTAACCCTATTCTCGTACAGTCTAAATGGCGGGATTCCATCACCCCAATGACCCCTACTACCCCAACCAAGGTAATGGTGGGTGGATCGAAGCAGATTCTGAAGAAGACGAAGAGCCTATAGATTTGGAGGCAGGGGACGACTCTGGCACGGATTCGGAGCCAGAAATTATAAATCCACCAGTCCTACAACCTCCCGTCCACGTGAGGAATTTCCAAGGACCCACTCCAGTGTGGGGAAGTCACCTCCATCATTGGAGCCAACAACAAAGCTTACGCCCTCCTTACGGCATGTGCCGAGACTTCTATGATGTGAGAGGCGGGGGATCAGCCGATCGCGCACTTCAGGTCATGGTTGGCAAACTTGCCAACCAGTGCTATCAATCTGGAGTGCAAGCCAACCGAATCCGAGAGATCAATGTGGATGTGCAAATTCACACGGCCGATATCAACCGCCTAGAGTTGATGCAGAACGACATCCACATTCGCGCCGAAGCGTTTCAAGCACAAGCAAACGCGGCCTTCGCAGAATTAAGAGAACAACAAGCTGCGTTTGATAGACGCCTCATGGGGTCGAAGCAGTCCGACACAGAGTCGAGCTCTAAACGCAAGGCGCACCACAAGTAGTACTTGCCCAACTCTCAAATTTTGTTATAAACTAGGACTTCGGATAAAAGTATTATTTTCTTTAAAATTCTTCCGTAACCGGAGGCCTTTAGAGAGGCCAAGAAATTTTGTCTAGACCCCGATGTAACACAACTATATGTTTAATATATATAAGGGTATACCGCTTTTCTTACCGTTGTTAATCATGCGCAAATAGTTCGATTCATTGGTGTATCTATTCTAACTTTACTTTCAAGCTTAAAACATTGTGTCAGTTAAACTCAACTTCCTAGAACTATTAGAAGTTCATTCAATATCATTCAACTTTGAACTGCCAAAACTTATAATTTTCTTCCATATTTTTCTTTTGGCAGCAAGATGCCTCCTCGTCCAAACCTAAGGCCCAGGCCGGGCACGGCACCACCACCACCTCCACCACCAGCTTATGATCCGGCCATGGTTCAGGCTGCTATCACGGCAGCAGTAACTGCAGCCCTCTCGCAAATAAACTCCCAAGGGAATGGAGGGGCGGGAAGCAGCACGAATCATCCAAATCATGGCACTGGTCATGGCCAAGGAAGAGAATGTACCTACAAGGAGTTCTCTAACGCTAAGCCAAAAACTTTTAATGGAACAGGAGGAGTCATTGCACTAATGCAATGGTTCGAAAAGACCGAAACGGTCTTCGAGATCTGCTCATGCCTAGAAGCAAGCAAAGTCAAGTTCACTGCCTGCACCTTTGTAGATCGAGCCCTCACTTGGTGGAAAATCCATGTGAATTCAGTGACGCTCACTGTCGCCAACGCCATGAGTTGGGACGACCTAAAGGTTCTACTACTGGAAGAATACTGCCCAAGGGGCGAAGTACAAAAGCTTGAGCAGGAGCTCTAGAATCTGAAAATGACTGGGTCTGACCTAATCACCTACACCGCTAGGTTCAACGACCTCGCTGCACTGTGCCCTACCATGGTCAACCCAGAATCAAAGAAGGTTGAAAGGTACATTTGGGGGTTGTCACCCCAGATTCAAGGGCATGTCCTAGCTTCCGGCCCTGCTACCTACAACAGTGCTAAGCGCCTGGCCCAGCGACTCATCGACCACGGAGTAAAACCCAGTATCATTTCGACAACCGCAAATCCACCTAGGGAAACTCAGGGCCAGAGTAAGACTTGGAACAAAAGGAGGGGACAAACTCTCCAGGAAAACCCCAGGAAACAACAAGTGATAGCGACCCACGCTATTACAGTACCTGTGAACCCTGCCCCCACAAGCTCATACATTGGGAAACTTCCTAAATGCAACCGATGCAGTTTCCACCACCACGGTCCTTGCTCCAATCTTCAATGCACCAACTGTAATAAAAAGGGACATACAGCCCGCTATTGCAAAGGGCCAATCCAACCATCCGTTCCCACCACTAATACCGGGGTAAACCGCGCCTGCTTCGAGTGCGGAGACACAGGGCACTACCGCAAGTACTGCCCAAGGGTAAACAACCGGAATACCGGTGGAAGGGGCCGAGTTTTCGCAATGGGACAGGATGAAGCCATTGCGGACCCTACAGTTGTTACGGGTACGTTCCTTCTCGATAACTCGTATGCATGAATTTTGTTTGATAGTGGCGCGGAAAGGAGTTTTGTGAGTCACGGCTTTAAAGGCCTGTTGAAATCAATACCACAGTCATTGAGTGAACCATTCATAGTAGAAATGGCCAACGGGAAAACCGAAGGCACTAAGGAGGTATACTTAAATTGCACCCTAACTTTAAATGATCATCCATTCTCAATCAACCTCATGCCAGTCTCGATTAAGAGTTTTGATGTCATCATTGGCATGGATTGGCTGAGTTCTCATCATGCGGACATCCTATGTTACGATAAGGCCGTTCGCCTTAATCTGCCAACCGGCGAAACTTTCGTTATCTTGGGCGACAAACCAAGTACCACTCTTCGTATCATCTCAAGTATCCAAGCTCAGAAATGCCTACGCAAGGAATGTCACGCGTTCTTGGAACATGTTGTGGATGTGAAACGCAAAGTCCAAGATATCAAGAGTGTGCCCGACGTACGCGATTTTCCTGATGTTTTTCCCGAGGACCTTCCAGGAATACCACCTGCAAGGCAAGTGGAGTTCCGAATCGATCTGGTTCCCGGAGCTACCCCAGTAGCCAAAGCACCCTATCGATTAGCCCCGGCAGAAATGCAAGAGCTATCCAGCCAACTGAATGAACTACTGGGAAAAGGATTCATCAGGCCGAGCTTCTCACCATGGGGAGCACCTGTACTGTTCGTGAAAAAGAAGGATGGATCATTCAGAATGTGCATCGACTACCGAGAACTCAACAAACTTACCATCAAGAACCGATACCCCCTACCCCGAATCGATGACTTGTTCGACCAACTCCAAGGAGCCAACTACTTCTCCAAGATCGATCTGAGGTCGGGATATCACCAGCTGCGAGTCCTGGAGAGTGATATCTCCAAGACGGCTTTCCGAACACGATACGGACATTACGAATTCGTAGTGATGCCGTTCGGGCTAACCAATGCCCCGGCCGTATTCATGGATCTAATGAATCGGGTATGTCGTCCATTCTTGGATAAATTCGTGATAGTATTCATAGACGACATACTCATTTATTCAAAGAATAAAGAAGAGCATGGTCAACATCTGAGGCAAGTGCTAGAGACGTTACGGACTGAGAGACTGTATGCAAAATTCTCAAAATGTGAATTTTGGATTAGAAAGGTGGACTTTCTCGGTCACGTGGTCAGCAAGGAAGGGATCCATGTGGATCCATCAAAAATTAAGGCTATCAAAAACTGGTCTGCGCCAACTACACCAACAGAAATTCGCCAATTCCTAGGCCTGGCTGGTTATTATCGAAGGTTCATCCAGAATTTCTCCAGCATCGCAAAGCCTCTTACCGCCTTAACCCAGAAAGGTGTGACCTACAATTGGGGAGAAAAGCAAGATTCTGCATTTCAGACTTTGAAACAGGCCCTTTGCAATGCGCCCATCCTTTCTCTCCCAGAAGGGACCGAAGATTTTGTAGTATATTGCGACGCTTCGAAGCAAGGGCTGGGCTGTGTACTAATGCAGAGGGGAAAGGTTATTGCATATGCCTCACGACAACTAAAAACGCATGAGGTCAATTACACCACTCATGATTTAGAGCTTGGGGCGGTGGTCTTCGCTCTTAAAATTTGGAGACACTACCTATATGGTACCAAATGCACTATCTTTACAGACCACAAGAGCCTACAACACATCTTCAACCAGAAGGAGTTGAACATGAGGCAGCGACGTTGGGTCGAATTACTCAACGACTACGAATGTGAGATTCGCTATCATCCAGGAAAGGCTAATGTCGTGGCAGATGCCCTTAGCCGTAAGGAGTACTCTGGCCGAAGAGTGAAGTCATTAGCCATGTCAATCCATTCGCACCTGTCGACACAGGTCAAGGAAGCTCAGATAGAGGCCCTGAAACCCGAAAACGTGACAAGTGAGACCCTTAGGGGAATGGACAAGAATTTAGAAATCAAGAGTGACGGAGCACGCTACCTCATGAACCGAATATGGACGCCCAAGTTTGGTGGACTTAGAGAGGTAGTTATGAGCGAGGCACACAAGACTCCATACTCCGTACACCCCGGGTCAGACAAGATGTATCAAGATCTCAAACAACTCTACTGGTGGCCAAACATGAAAGCAGAGATCGCTACATATGTGAGCAAGTGTTTGACTTGTGCCAAGATCAAAATAGAACACCAAAAACCCTCAGGACTACTCCAACAACCTGAAATTCCTGAGTGGAAATGGGAGCAGATTTCCATGGACTTCATAACGAAACTGCCCAAAACTCAGGGTGGCCAAGATACTATTTGGGTAATCGTCGATAGATTAACCAAGTCCGCTCATTTCCTACCGATCATGGAAACTGATAAAATGGAAAAGCTATCGAGAATCTACATCCGAGAGATCGTACGACTCCATGGAGTGCCAATGTCTATCATCTCGGATAGAGACAGCAGATTCACGTCTAGGTTCTGGCAATCATTGCAAAAATCCATGGGAACAAGATTGGACATGAGTACAGCCTATCACCCCCAAACTGACGGATAGAGCGAAAGAACGATCCAAACCTTGGAAGACATGTTGCGAGCATGTGTAATCGACTTTGGTAAAGCATGGGAGGTTCACTTACCTTTGGTTGAGTTCTCTTATAACAATAGTTATCATACCAGTATCAATGCTGCTCCATTTGAAGCCCTTTACGGCCGTAAGTGCAGATCACCTCTGTGCTGGACGGAAGTAGGCGACACCCAACTAGCAAAAGGTCTCGTCCCTGATAGCACCCTCACTGGTCCAGAGATCATCAGAGAAACTACTGAAAAGATCGTGCAAATACGAGAACGACTGAGATCCTCGAGGGATAGACAAAAGAGCTACGCCGACAAAAGACGTAAACCATTGGAATTCTAGATTGGCGATCGGGTACTACTGAAAGTCTCACCCTGGAAGGGAATGATACGCTTTGGAAAGCGTGGGAAGCTAAATCCTAGGTACATTGGACCCTTCGAAATCATTTCAAGGGTTGGTCCAGTAGCCTACAAACTCCAACTTCCAATAGAGCTTAACAAAGTACATCCAGTATTCCACGTATCAAACCTGAAGAAGTGTCTGTCCGACGAAACACTTGTAATTCCACTCGACGAGATCGAACTAAATGAAAATCTTAACTTTGTGGAAGAACCCGTCGAGATCATGGATAGGGAAGTTAAACGAACTAAACAGAGTCGCATTCCAATAGTAAAGGTCCGATGGAATGCTAAGAGGGGACCCGAGTTCACGTGGGAACGAGAGGATCAAATGCAACAGAAGTATCCACATCTCTTCCCCAGCCCCTAAGATTCTTCTTTTGTATTAAAAATTTCAGGACGAAATTCCCTCTAACGGGGGGATGATGTAACAACCCGTTATTTCAAGTCAGTAAAGATCGAGTCATGTAACCCCCTTGAGAAAGGAAATAGAATATGAAGTATTCAAAAACTCTATTTGGAGTACACTATGTGGTAGTTATCGTCTTAAGGTTTCCAAACATATAAATAACACAAAAATCCGAGTTATAACGAAGAAGTTATGCACATTATAAGTTTTCCGACAAAAAAACCAACAATACAAAGTTGCGTAAAAACGCAAAGTTTCAACAAAACACTTTCTGACCTTAGGTGTCTAAATGAAAGTCATAGATATCGTTAAACTACAAACATGCATAAAAAGAACGCTCAAATCGGACATCATATGAATAAGTTATGAATTTTTAAAGAAATTCCTTAAACACGTCACTTTAATAAATAAATAATAAAAATAATTTCGGAATTTGCCAACGGAATCTAAATGAAAGTTGTAGATCGTAGTCTCACCTTCGCGGGGATATAAAGAACGCCAAAAACGGAGTTCGTATGAGGGAGATATGAATTTTTGAAGTTTGATAATTAATTTATATATAATTTTTATTCAAAATTCGGTATTATCCGAAGAGGAGTCAGCCTAGGGCTATAGTACGCGCCGCGTACCCTAGTACGCCCCGCGTACTCAGAGGCCACGGCCTCGGATCGTCCACATCGCCCCTATGCGAGCTATCCCTCTCCCGTCCCATCCGAGACGCTGCAGCCGAGGAAGCGGTCAGCAATGACGTCCCGTACGCATCGCGTACGGGAGTACGCCCCGCGTACGCAAGCTGATCTGCCCCCCTATAAAAGGGATGCGAGGGCTCCCGAGAAAAGGGCTCGTTCTCTCTCATTTCTCTTGCGTTTTCCTCGTTTTCCGTGCTCGTACTACCCCGAAGCCCTGGTCGCTTCGTGCAAGATCCGAAGGTCGATTTTCTCCCGAGGAATCCCGAGATTTCCGTGGAAAATCCATTTCCCGAGACGAAACTCTGCCGTTTTTCCATCTCGCTATCTTCAAGTTGTCAAGTGAGTTCATACCCCTTTCTAACACACTTTAAATACATTTTTAAATACTTTTACACTCTTTTAGGGGGGGAATACAAGTAAACATACGGTTATTATCGTGTATTTTATAAAGTTTCACTTCACTTATATTATCAAATAAACCACTTGGAACTCATTACTATTATGGAAAACTCTTGTCATACTTTGTGTGCATTAGACTTATACGAAGCATATAATGATCTTTCATTGTTAAATCGTTTTATACATTCTAAAAACTTATGATTTTGCTTTATCAAACATTGTGAAAAGGATAAACTTTGCATACAAAACTATCACTTTAATATAGACTTAATTGAGAATCCATGAGACGCGTACATCTTCAAACGTTACTTTTCTTTATTAGAAAGTACTGCAGTAAGTCCTGTCTATAACCAGAATCACCCGCGACGAGAACGTGTCAAATGTGTATAGATCTATACGGGAAGTCATGATCCCGCACCCTGACTGTTAGCTACAGTCCGTCTTTTGGGGTGACAGTTGTCATAGCACTGCGACGCCTGAAGAACGTCGTTACAGCCATATTATGTTTAGTATGGTTATAAAACTCATCGGATATACAATTATTATGATATTCAGTTTTGATGAACGAGTAGCTATTAAAACTATTCTTCATCCAACCGGTTCGATCTTCGCATAGCTTTATTATATATAAAACTATGACACAACTTACGAGAAACGTCGGTTTCTTGCAATTTTCGGTCTTAGAGACTGCCATTTTGCGTGAGGAAAATAAGGGTTTTTCCTGCATACAAACCAAACAACTAATAGGAAAATAAGGGATTTTCCCGGTGCAATCATTTACAACTTGTAACACGAATATTTATATGCATTCCATACTTTTATAAGAAAATGAGGGTTTTCTTGGAAAACACAACAACTCGTATCTCAACCATTAGGGAAAATATGGGATTTTCTGGATCTAATGCTTTCATTTTCAATACAACAAATCACAACTCTTTACATTTTGAAAAGCTACGTTTACTGGAAAACATACACCCATTTTGGAATGGCATCCAATTTTTCTAAATTACTTATGGACTCACCAACTTAATTGTTGACACTTTTTCTTTGAAATAACTTGTATTCTCAGGAAATCGCTAAGCAGGTTGGGAATCAACTTTTGGGATTAACACGCTGGTGTTAATTACTTCTTTTGAATGATGTTTATTTATTTATCTTTTGAACATGTAATGAATACAAGTATGTAAACATCTTGCAAAATTACTATATATGGTGGTGTGTACTTTCCTTTCTATGAACTGTTATGATATTGAACATGATGTCCTCCGCCCCCGAACGTTTCCGCCGTTCTGGTTTGGGGGTGTGACAGTTTCTATTGTATTGATGCATTATATGTTTGAAAAAAAATTCATTTTTTGTGTTTCTAGGGGCTGGACTCACCGAGTCCATGCTGACTCGACGAGTCAACTCGTCAGATGGAGCAAACTTCGGGATTTCTTGCTGTTTTTGATTAAGGATAGTTGCCTTATCATATTAGATCAATATAAATCCGATTTTATGATATATTTGGCTTTATTCTTGATCTAATTGAATATATTTATCAATTAATAAAATATTTGTTTCCTTATGTGATAATTGATTAATTATTTTGATTAAATTTGTAAATTGTTTTGCAAGAAATCATTAAATAAATCAAATATGGATAATTATGTGATTAAATGTTAATTTAGATTATTTGTTATTTGATCCTTGTTGTTATGAAAAGTTTCATATTTTCCCCATTAGGTTTTATAGTTTAAATTTAAACCCAAAAGTTTTGTTGTTTTGAAATTTAAATAGTTGAAACCCTAATGTTTTGAAATGTTTTAAAACTTGCCCTCAAGTTTTGGAATTTAAATTTTGATTAAAAGTTTAATTTTGATGTATATTTAAATTCTAAACCCTAATGTTTTTGAAATGTTTCAAAACTTGCCCTCAAGTTTTGGAATTTAAAAGTTGATTAAAAGTTTAATTAGGAATGTTAAATTCTAAAACCCTAGTATTATTTTGAAAAGTTCAAATCACACCCTTATGGTTTTATTAATTAATTAAGGTGTATAATTAAAAGAGGTTTAATAAATCCATATAAGTTTTGGTTTGCAATTTAATTGAATTAAAAGTATAATTATTAAATTTGACCACCTAGTATTTTCAAAGTGTAAAATACACCCTATACTATATATAACATTAAAAGTCTAACATTATATATATGTATGAGTAAAAGTCAGTCTTACCGTTAGTAGGCCTCATTCACGAAGCTGATCTATAAAGGGTGTTTAAGGAAATTGCCTATAATATGGCGATTGAATGGGTATCTACTCTTACCCACCGCACTCTTGACTAGTGGAGGGTCGTTAGCCGAACGGGTAGGATAGGACGAAACCTTCAATTATAAGTATGATGAAGTACAAAAGTAACTAAATGTTTTTCAAATTCCCAATCTTAGTTACTTAGGCAAAGTGAATTGATGCAATTCAATGAAATTACACTTTGTGCCCTTGCGAAGACGTTAGTGGAGCGTGTGTGGTTTACCGGCACACTAAATGGTTCTAAGAAAAGGTAGCAAAGGGTGACTCAATGTTTGTCATAGTTCGGTGGAGCGTGTGTGGTTTACCGGCACACTAAATGGTTCTAAGCAAAGGTAGCAAAGGGTGACTCAATGTTTGTCATAGTTCGGTGGAGCGTGTGTGGTTTACCAGCACATCGAATAGGTAACTGTAACATGTGAGGGCACCATGTAAGTTTGCATGGTTATTCACACCCGCTTTGTGATCCTCGGCATCCCAGTCACAAACAAGAGGGGCATATCGAGATTTAAACATGCCATTGAAATGTTCAATGAATCTCAAAGGTTCTAGGAGTTTTCATAGATTTAAAACTTAAATTTCTTTTTCGTTTTTCATGGTGGAAATTGGTGAATCGTCATTCACTTACCTTTAAATATTCTGCAACTAGATTACGACATCCCTTTTCTAGGTTGTAGCGTATTATGTTGGGTCCTAGCCTTAGTATCTCATTTGGGTGATTTACTAAGGTCTCAAACGATCAACTAACTTGAATTCGTTTTCTCCCGTTTTGTAGATGTCAAAGTTCGACAACTATGGTCTTCCCAAATCCCGTGGAACAAGCATTCCACATGAAGATGGTATTCCACGATTCGATCGAGGAACAAGATATCATGCTTCACTTCCTCCACCTCCTCTAATTGTTCTCCCTAACCCACAAGATTGAAGAATTGAAAGGTTCAACATCACTAAAAGTCCTATTGGAAATGAAACATGAAGATGGTAAACCCGTGTGTGCCCACGTTCTAGGAATGAAATCACACATTGATAGGTTGATAATGTTGGGTGTGTCATTCCCGAATGAGTTGGCTGTAAATCGGGTTTTGCAGTCACTTCCCGAATCATATAATGAGTTCAAAAGAAAGTATTATATGATGGATCATGACGACAACCTCATTGACCTAACTTTCATGCTCATTTGCTGTTGAATCAGAAATGATTTGGCGAAGCAATGGAGCGTATTTGTTAGGAAAGTCAACCAACCATGCTTCCGAGGACGTTCTAAGAGAAGCGACCTGCGTTTGCTGCCAAGAGAAAGGGCGTTGGATAGAAGTCTGCCCTAAGAGCCTGAAAATTCCAAAGATGGGAGAGTCAAAGAGTATGACTGCGCTTAAGGTAAAATCCACTATCTAACTTCGTTAAGTTCCTATTCATTGATTCAAAATACATGATGTGATAAGATTGCATTTGAATGTGTTTGTAGGATCGGTGAAAAGAAAGGAAGCTTAGTGAAAGAGCAAGATGAATCTAATCACAAGAAATGGATCTTGATCGCATGGACTTGAAGATTAGATTTTGAGCTTAGATAGTTATGATAGAGTTGTTAGAAATTTTCTTTTTGAAATACATAGTTTTCAATGGATTTTGCATTGTAAGGACAAATGTTTTCCGCTGCTTTTATAAATAAAATAAATTTTGGTTTGACTTATTTATTTATTTGTTTACTTCCTTGTAATGAAATCATTATGAAAAATTGATGTTTGAATATTTCTACAACAAATGGATATGATTCTTATTTATGGTGTTTATGAAAAAAAAAGTCAAGAATTTACCAAATAGGGAGAGTTTCTCATCGCCCAAGTTTCAATTGTACAAAAATTTGGAATCACGCAACTTGGTTGCATGATGAATGAGAAATTTAATATTTGGAAATTTGACTAATTCGTTGACAAAGTGTCAAGTGAAAGAACTAGGAGATCGAGCACACAAAGTTGTGTGTTGATCAAAGTCCACCACAAGAATAACGAAGATATTCGTCATGATTTACTAAAGGTTTAGTAAATATGATTATACTTATAAGATTAAGTGTAATTATGAATTGATGGAAAAAGTTTAAATCAATAGCAGCACGAATAAGAAGAATCAAGTAGGCAGAAAGATAAAAGTTTCTCCATTCTAAGAAGAAGGGAGAGTACCTTTTATGCTTTATGATAGGTCTTAATGATTAAGAACCATATCTCAAATGATCCTCTAAGTGAGTCTTAGTACAATTATATGTTTAAGAAGAGGAATCAAGAATTGAATAAATGGTTAAATCAAGAAGTCAATCATACTTCGTTCCAAAACGAGTCTTAGAGTTAAGATTGTGACAATGAGTGAAAAGTATTAAGAAGGTTTATAACATTCATCAAATGTGGAAAGTTGTGATGTCTTGGATAAGACAAAGGCCAACTAGGACCAATTTATGAAGTGTTTTGATAAAAGCTACACTAACTCTTGAATATTTGTTTTGTCAAGAAATCAAGATTAAGAAAGTTCGGTCCATATGAGTTTGAATTTGTCGTAAACTTTGGTTTTAACAAATTCACATGGATAGGAACACATACACTGTTTAAATCTAAGTGTCATAAGATTTCCTCCTTCATGAAAATGATTGTGAGGAAATGCTTTCACTAAGAAAGATTTTAAGAAGATAGTGATTGTAAAATTGCATTCTCGAATTCGATTATGGTTACGGTATCCCTTTCCATAATTTGAATTGTGAGGTTTGACAATTAGTCTTAAGTGTTTAGATACACATATGAACTATCTAAGGCAAAGGTGTATAAGTTTAAGAGGCCTTGATAAAAGATTATCAAAGCATTAAGTATTAGAAACATGGACTTAAGAAATTCAATAGGTATTGTTTTTCTGGAAGTTAAGATGTTTATGAATACATGTCGAAGCTAGTGGGATCATAAGTGTTATGTTTTATAATAATCATGATGATAGTGGGAGCATAAATGTTATGATTGTATGATTATTAAGGCACGTATTGCAAGTTGACAATATTAATTATAGAAAACAAGAGTTATACCTTGCAAAGTGGTAAGGGTTGTAAAGTTGTTTTGCTATAATTAAGGGAGAGAATATTATGCTTCATTTCAAATCTAAAGGCTTAGGTTGCGAAATGTAAATAAATTTAGTCAAAGGTACATAGTGTGTTCTTAAAATGTTCATTATGATTAAGGCATTCCTCTTCACAATTCGAATTTTGAGAACATAGCAAATAAAAATTATGCATCGTGTCCCATATGCTTCGGGTATAAGATCGATTGAAAATGCTTTAATATTTGATCATTCTAAAACTTTCCAAATGTCTAGCACATTTAGAGGGAAAAAGGACTAGAATTGGTTTTGACTAAAATAATTAAACAACTATCAAAGGACAATCCAAAGTTCGACGAGGATTGGTTGCTTGTGAGTAGTTGGAAGCATGGTATTGGATGGACCATATCGACATTATTATGAATAGAAAAGATTCTATTAAGAATGAGTTGTCATATGGAAAATATGGAAATGTTTCCATATTGGATGGACCATGTCGACATTATTACGAATAGATAAGATTCTATTAAGAATGAGTTGTCATATGGAAAATATGGAAGTGTGTCCATATTAGGAATTGAATATTGAAAATCTATGTCTAGATTAGAAACTTTTATGCAAAAGGATGTTCAAAGGAATGTACTTTGAATGAGAGACATCATATCTAAGGAGTTGGCTTGTAAAAATCTCCGATAAAAGACTTTGTAATATCATTGGCAATAGTCTTTGTGACTTTGGTGCAGTGACATTACGAAAGAATCATTGCATAGAATGTTAGAATCTAGCATATTCTATAAGTAGCAAGAATTTGATATTCTTTCACTTATGAAAAAGGATTTGGAGTTGTGAAATGAGAATGATTGGAAATGTGTTCAATTTGATCTATTTCACAAAGTAAGAACCATAGGTAAACATTGTGTGCATGCTAGGAGCATGGGACAAGTGTAATAATTCAAGTAAGAAGTTGATTGCCCGAAACGACAAATAATGAGTAATCGATATGGTGATAAATAAAAGGAGTTTTATTTATACTCAAAGGTTTGAGGCCATATGGGATTAGTATTATTCTTGTGTTTCACTTTGCATGTTTTGACTTCCTGAATAATTTAAATGGTTAAGAACAGTCAAATTATTCGAACGGGCCACAGTCGTTCATATTTTGGAAGTAGGTATGAATGAAGATTGTCGTGAATTGGTGTGTGGATTGTCTAAAAGAGTATTAGACATAAGCAAATGTTTGTTGCAACGTTCATGAGTGCTTATGAATATGAATTTGAGCATTGGATTAAAACCCACACTCACTTGGATCAGTCCATGAATTGTATCACGAGTGATTGGTGAAACGATAACATCTTATATTTTTGAAACCGAGATGTGTGAGTTGTATCTTGCTAATCGGTTGCACATTGATAATATGAAAACGCACTAGTAACTTGGTGTTATAAAACATATTGTTGAGTGTGATTCGGTGAGTGAGTGCAAGCAAGCATTGTATCAAAGTTTATCCGTTCCTTTTATCCAAAGAAGGATAAAAGCGATATCTTTGGGCCCCTTGATGATTTAGTGATGACAAACGTAAATGCTCCGCCGGGCTAGGGCTAATTAGATTTGTTCAATTAGTCAGTCGTCATAAATCGGAGATCGAGAAATAGTACAAAGAGAATGATTAGAAATTATCTCATACGATATCTAGAATGGAGGAATATATGATCCCTTATCTAAAGGAAAATCGTATCTGATAGGATCAGAGTTGACATCGGCTTTGGAAAGCTACGATTGCAGATCAAGATCTGAAGTCAAACGCAGAATAGTTATTAGACTTATCCAAATGGGAGACTGTTGGATTAGTGTCTAAGTCCATAACTATTTTGGTATGTACTTGACCCGATGGTGCATGGTCCTTTTGGGTTGCCTTCACCAAAGCAACTTGATAGGATGAATTATGGAGAGAAAGGATTAAATATGATTTATTAATATATTATGAGAATAATATATTAAAGGATAAATCATATTGTTTAATTAATATTAGTCAATAATTAATTGGTAATTAGTTTTGTGACTAAAAGAGATTAATTAAACTTAAGGGACTTGAATTGTAATTATAAGATAATTGCAATTTGGGCCATGGATTGTCTTATATTAAGGAGTGGACGAATTCTATGGGGAAACCCATGAGAAATCATCCAAGGCCTTAAGGAAAGGGGGTCCATGGGTTGCTTAGGGCTTAAGCATCCAAATTAGGGTTTCCTTGTTAGATAACCCTAATAGCTTCACTATATATAGAACCCTTAAGGCTCAAAAACGTGGGGAACTTCTCTTCTAGGGTTAGAACACGTTTTGGGCAGCCTCCATCCTCTCTCCTCTTCATCCTCTTGCTTATGGTGTTTGTGAAGCATTAGAGGAGTGACATTTGTGACTCTAAGCTTTCTAAAGTCAATACAAGGAGGAATTGAGATTGTTATTGCTACATAAAATTCAAGGTATGATCAAAACCCTAATTATGTGTTGTATTGATTATCATATGTTAGATCTAGGGTTTATAGTCTTGGATAACTTGCATGTACAATAGAGAAACCTAGATCCAAGCATTAGGGTTTGTATGAGTGTGATTCGGTGAGTGAGTGCAAGCAAGCATTGTATCAAAGTTTATCCGTTCCTTTTATCCAAAGAAGGATAAAAGCGATATCTTTGGGCCCCTTGATGATTTAGTGATGACAAACGTAAATGCTCCGCCGGGCTAGGGCTAATTAGATTTGTTCAATTAGTCAGTCGTCATAAATCGGAGATCGAGAAATAGTACAAAGAGAATGATTAGAAATTATCTCATACGATATCTAGAATGGAGGAATATATGATCCCTTATCTAAAGGAAAATCGTATCTGATAGGATCAGAGTTGACATCGGCTTTGGAAAGCTACGATTGCAGATCAAGATCTGAAGTCAAACGCAGAATAGTTATTAGACTTATCCAAATGGGAGACTGTTGGATTAGTGTCTAAGTCCATAACTATTTTGGTATGTACTTGACCCGATGGTGCATGGTCCTTTTGGGTTGCCTTCACCAAAGCAACTTGATAGGATGAATTATGGAGAGAAAGGATTAAATATGATTTATTAATATATTATGAGAATAATATATTAAAGGATAAATCATATTGTTTAATTAATATTAGTCAATAATTAATTGGTAATTAGTTTTGTGACTAAAAGAGATTAATTAAACTTAAGGGACTTGAATTGTAATTATAAGATAATTGCAATTTGGGCCATGGATTGTCTTATATTAAGGAGTGGACGAATTCTATGGGGAAACCCATGAGAAATCATCCAAGGCCTTAAGGAAAGGGGGTCCATGGGTTGCTTAGGGCTTAAGCATCCAAATTAGGGTTTCCTTGTTAGATAACCCTAATAGCTTCACTATATATAGAACCCTTAAGGCTCAAAAACGTGGGGAACTTCTCTTCTAGGGTTAGAACACGTTTTGGGCAGCCTCCATCCTCTCTCCTCTTCATCCTCTTGCTTATGGTGTTTGTGAAGCATTAGAGGAGTGACATTTGTGACTCTAAGCTTTCTAAAGTCAATACAAGGAGGAATTGAGATTGTTATTGCTACATAAAATTCAAGGTATGATCAAAACCCTAATTATGTGTTGTATTGATTATCATATGTTAGATCTAGGGTTTATAGTCTTGGATAACTTGCATGTACAATAGAGAAACCTAGATCCAAGCATTAGGGTTTGTATGAGTGTGATTCGGTGAGTGAGTGCAAGCAAGCATTGTATCAAAGTTTATCCGTTCCTTTTATCCAAAGAAGGATAAAAGCGATATCTTTGGGCCCCTTGATGATTTAGTGATGACAAACGTAAATGCTCCGCCGGGCTAGGGCTAATTAGATTTGTTCAATTAGTCAGTCGTCATAAATCGGAGATCGAGAAATAGTACAAAGAGAATGATTAGAAATTATCTCATACGATATCTAGAATGGAGGAATATATGATCCCTTATCTAAAGGAAAATCGTATCTGATAGGATCAGAGTTGACATCGGCTTTGGAAAGCTACGATTGCAGATCAAGATCTGAAGTCAAACGCAGAATAGTTATTAGACTTATCCAAATGGGAGACTGTTGGATTAGTGTCTAAGTCCATAACTATTTTGGTATGTACTTGACCCGATGGTGCATGGTCCTTTTGGGTTGCCTTCACCAAAGCAACTTGATAGGATGAATTATGGAGAGAAAGGATTAAATATGATTTATTAATATATTATGAGAATAATATATTAAAGGATAAATCATATTGTTTAATTAATATTAGTCAATAATTAATTGGTAATTAGTTTTGTGACTAAAAGAGATTAATTAAACTTAAGGGACTTGAATTGTAATTATAAGATAATTGCAATTTGGGCCATGGATTGTCTTATATTAAGGAGTGGACGAATTCTATGGGGAAACCCATGAGAAATCATCCAAGGCCTTAAGGAAAGGGGGTCCATGGGTTGCTTAGGGCTTAAGCATCCAAATTAGGGTTTCCTTGTTAGATAACCCTAATAGCTTCACTATATATAGAACCCTTAAGGCTCAAAAACGTGGGGAACTTCTCTTCTAGGGTTAGAACACGTTTTGGGCAGCCTCCATCCTCTCTCCTCTTCATCCTCTTGCTTATGGTGTTTGTGAAGCATTAGAGGAGTGACATTTGTGACTCTAAGCTTTCTAAAGTCAATACAAGGAGGAATTGAGATTGTTATTGCTACATAAAATTCAAGGTATGATCAAAACCCTAATTATGTGTTGTATTGATTATCATATGTTAGATCTAGGGTTTATAGTCTTGGATAACTTGCATGTACAATAGAGAAACCTAGATCCAAGCATTAGGGTTTGTATGAGCACATAGGAGGTCTTATGACCAAAACCCATCACAATTGACCTTGAAGAGATTTAAGATTCAACCAATGAAGGAACCTTATAAGACACTAGCACTCAACCAGAGGAAGAAATTCCAGTTGAGCCAGATGAGCCAGATGAGAATTCATTACCTCTTCGTTGTTCGAGTACAGTTAGAGTGCCACCTCAGATTTATGGTTTCCATATAACTATAGAAGGTGATACGTTTATCAGTGATCAAACACTGATAGATTTCGATGAGCCAGCTAACTATAAATAAGCAGTGACAGGTCTTAAGGTAGCCAAATAGAAAGAGGCAATGGACAGCGAGATCAAGTCCATGTATGATAACCAAGTTTCGAATTTGGTTGATCAGCAACATGGTCGAAAGACAGTTGGTTGCAAATAGATCTTCAAAAAGAATACTAAAATGAATGGAAATGTGCACACTTTCAAGGCACGACTGGTTGCGAAGGGATTTACTCAAACCTAAGGGATGGAGTATGATGAAACCTTCTCACCAGTGGGTAAGATAAAATCTATTAGTATAACGCTCACCATACTTACCTTTCATGATTATCAAATTTGGCAGATGGATGTTAAGACCGATTTATTTAATGGGAAGTTGGTTAAATATGCTTACATGAGTCATCTAGAGGGTTTTTTTGATGTAAAGTTTCCCAATAAGGTGTGCAAGCTTGAGAAATCCATCTACAAATTGAAACAAGCATCTCGCAGCTAGAATCTTTACTTCCATGAAAAAGTCAAATAGTTTGTTTTTTCTAGAAGTAAGAACGAGTCATGTATGTATGTCAAAGCTAGCACAAGTATAGTAACTTCTTTGGTATTGTATTTTGATGTCATACTATTTATAGGAAACGTGTAGCACCTGGTTCCTGGTACATAAAATTTATCTAAGTATTTGACATTTTTAGCCTTTGACTCGGCGAGTTGTAGGTCCGACTCGCCGAGTAGGCACGCGGTCCGGGGGCACGTTTAAGTTGGCGACTCAGCGAGTCCATATTCTGGACTCGGCGAGTCACCGCTCTTTGATGAAACCCTAAATTTCAAGGGTTTGCACCCTATTTAAACCCTCATTTCCGCCCCAAGCTCGCCCCCATTCACCCTCAGAGCTCCCAACATCGTTTTTGCCCTTTTCCTTGTGAGATTGAAGTGTTTTGGGTGTGTTCTTGAATTTTTTGAGGAGAAAAAATAGTAGATCAAGAAGAGGAGAAGGAGGCCAAGCATTTTTGTGACATCTCAACGTTTTCCTTGAGGTATATCTCATTTCCCCTCGGTTTTTCAAGCTTGTAGTCCCTAATAGCTTCATGAAAGTCCTTCTTGAGCCATTCTCCAGGCTTGTTTGTGCTTTGTGGGTTCTAATAAGTTGTTAGCCTTTAGATCTAGGCATGATTTAGTCCCTAGAGCTTGGATATACTGCCTTTATGGAGTCATATTGCATGAAAGTCCTAGATCTACCCCTTTTGGTGCACTTTGAGCCCTAAAACCTTCATTGGTGATTATCTACACGTAAAGTTGGAAACTTTACGTGTAAACCAGGCCCTAGGAACCCAGATCTATGAATGGCATGGACTGGATTCTAGCAAAATTGCGTGTATAGTTTTTGCAAGAGGCAGACTCGGCAAGTCGTTCATCTAACTCGGCGAGTCGGGTTGCGAGTCCCAGGGTTGTTCCCTTTTGTGTTTGCGAGTTGGAGTAGTGAGTCATAGGGTATGACTCAGTGGTTCGGAAGCCAGACTCACTCATGAAGTCACTCGGAGAGTCAATGCCATGACTCGGCAAGTTCATGGCAATCTTCTTATCTCAAGAACAACTTGACGAGTTGTTCATACAACTCGGCGAGTCACAGCTTAGAGTGTTTTCTTCGGATGAAGGTGAACTCGGCGAGTTGTTCATACAACTCGGCGAGTAGGATGAAGGACTATTGGACTTGGGTATAGAGAAAGGGACTCAGCGAGTCGGCAAGCCAACTCGGCGAGTCTGGTCAACTGGCAGCTGACTGTGACTTGACTCATGACTTGTTAAGGGCAAATGGACAATTTACCCTAAAGGCGGTTAGCAGTATTTTACTAAGTGTTTGGTGGGAATTACAGCCGGAGGATTTCCGGAGCAGCAGCAGCAGACAGACTATTCCCACACAGATCAGCAGTTACTACGAGGTGAGTTACCTTCCAGTAGCGGTGGGTCTACGGCCACAATGCCGGCCCACCAGTAGGAGTTGTATGATGGATGATTGTCTTTTTGATATTCATCTAAGGTTGCTACTACCTGTGATATGTTTATGTGCTAGTATGATATGTTGTTATGTGCTAGTGACAGTAGGGGGAGATAGTCCCCAGATTACCGATCGATAGGGCCGAAGGCGGTCATGCCCAGTCATGCTAGATAGGTTATGAGATATGTGTGTTATGTAGTAGTAGTAGGGGTGAAATAGTCCCCAGTATCCGGTCGAGAGGACCGAAGGGGAGACCAGCACCCAGATATGCTAGTCAGTATCCAGTCAAGAGGATCGAAGGGGAGGCAAGCTCCCAGTTATGCTAGATAGTATCCGGCCGAGAGGACCGAAGGGGTAGGTCGGGCACCCAATTATGCCTGACGATATATGCATGTTATGTGATTGTATGGTATGTGCTAAGTTAGGGGAACTCACTAAGCTTCGTGCTTACAGTTTTCAGTTTTGGTTTCAGGTACCTCTTCTTCGAAGGGGAAGGAGCTGGCGCGGTAGCGGCCCATCACACACATGCTTCGTATTCCGCATCATGAGATCTTCTTCGGGATTTGTACTCTGACATTATTATGTTTTATGTAATGTTTTCCAGACATGCGATATCTTATTAAAATATTATGAACAGTAAACATTTTAATTCGAATGTTTTGCTAAACTTATGTTTTCAAAAATGAAATTTTTGGCTCGTACTTTTGGGGTGTTACAAGTTGGTATCAGAGCCCTAGTTTGAGGGATTCGGACACACCTTCAGGGCGGGGGTGTTTGAACTCAAATCGAGGGATTAAAAGATTTTGGAAAGAGAAAATGTTTTCCAAAAGGCTAAGTAAAGGGTTTTAAGAAAGAACAAAGTGTGTGATATGCGCGACCGGCCGAGCTCAAGTAAGTATTCCCCAATGTATCCATACAAATTTATTTAGGTTTATCAGTTTCTGTAGAACAGCATGCTAGAATAGGACTAAGGATCTAGGAGTGATGCCTTATGTGCCTGCTTTATGTGCTCCAGTATATGAAAGAGTTGCATGCTAGAATTGAGTAGACATCAGTAGGGTAGCCTGTTTAGGTTATTCCTGATAGTACGAGTTTAGCATTGTATGCTAGTTCAATTTTTTTTCTCTACGAGGATAGAGTTGCTTGAGATTGTTTTCTTTGTGTCCAAATGTTGTTTGATTTGTGCTATGTGGGCTTTGAGTGATGGGAGTCAGCTGTTAAGTGGATACGTTAAGGTCACATGTGATCAGGGTTGAATAATCTCTGAGTGTTGAATTTGACCCTATTGCGTAGCTCTTGTTTGAGTCCTAACCGTTGTAGGGATGAGTCCCTTACTCGAAGGATTATCCGAGCCTCATCGCATGTGATTGTGTTCAGGTAATAGCTAATTGGCATCACAAAGAAACCATCAACAGCTGAGCACTGGGATGGGTGCGTCAGAGGTTTCCTAGGGAAAGCCTATGATAAGAGTAGCAATGATCAGTAGTAGTGGAAGGGACCTGGTTGAGTCGAGGCGGTCTTTGGGGAAGGTATGGATAGATGTGGAAGGTAGTATGGGCCCGTACTACTGAAAGCAGAGGATCCATACCCGAACTGAGAAAGGCTAAGATAAGACCAGGGAACTTGTAGTGGGTGTGATCCCTCCAGGGGTATCAGTATCACTAACAGTTGTTATTTCTTTGTATTTCAGAATGGTGGTACTACGCCCGCGGCCAGCAGTTGGCAGTACAGGAGAGGGATCGGGTTCGGGACCAAGTTCTGAGCCAGTAGATGAGGGATTACGCGAGTTCATCGCGTCTGAGATTACCAGAGGTATCCTTGAGTCGACCCCCATCATCTTCGGGTCGATCAAGGAAGGGATATTGGAGTTGATGGAGGATCGCCTCCGGGAATTCAGGAGCGACATGGCATCTGGCCAGTCGGGATCTCGCATGCTGTCCTTCAAGGACTTTCAGGGCAGTGGTGCACCGGATTTTCATGGGGCGAAGGACCCCATAGAGGCCAGACGATGGATTGCAGACATTGAGTCTGCACAGTTGACTAGCTTCTGCCCTGAGGGGTCGAAGGTGAGATATGCAGCAGGATGTTTGAGGGATCGAGCTAGGGATTGGTGGGAGTTCGTCGGTGACTCGTTGGGAGCCTCGGCTGTCGAGGCTATGACCTGGTCGGACTTCGTGACCAGGTTCAGGGTAGAGTTTGTGCCGGCTATCGAGCTTCAACAGCTAGCCAGGGAGTTCCTAGATATGAGACAGACAACGAAGACTGTGGCGGAGATCACCGCCAAGTTCTGGGAGAAGGCGTTGTTGGTGCCCCAGTACGCGGGTGATGAGGATATGAGGAGGACCCGCTATCATCATATGCTACGAGCTGATATTTGGGAGCATGTCAGTTTTTCAGCTTGACCTACCCTGGACTCTATGATTGCTAGGGCAAGGGAGAGGGAGATAGATCTGGAGCACATCCGGAAGAGGAAGGCGGAGGAGGGGCATGTTATGGGGCTTCGGGGAAGAAGCCCAAGGGATCCGATGCGGGGCCAAAAGGCCAACAGGGACGGGGCCGCTGCAGGAAATGCGGCAAGACGCACGAGGGAGCGTGCAAGTTGGGATCGTCAGGCTGCTACAAGTGCGGCAAGTTAGGGCACTTCAGCAGGGATTGTACCGCCCCCGCACCTATGATTCAGATATCGGAGTTGCTGTGTTTCCACTGCAACCAGAGGGGCCACAAGAAAGGCCAACTGCCCCCAGTTGACATCACCAACGCCGGTTAAGGCGCCAGCTCCAGCTACCCTGCGGATTACAGATGGCCGGCAGGGCAAGGCAGAGGCTCCAATGGTGAGGAGTCGGGCGTTTCAGCTGACTGCAGAAGAGGCACGCACCGCACCCGATGTGGTGTCGGGTATGATTCTTTCCATCTACTTTTATTTTATGATGTTATGTTATTGATATGTGCTCTGTGTATATGCATTAGGATCGTTCCATGTGAACAATATTCCGGTTCAGGTGTTGTTCGAATCGGGTGCCACCCGGTCATTTGTTTCCCTTGCGCTTAGCAAGAGGTTTACTGAGTCCTTGGGCATGTTGGATTGCCCTTTAGAGGTAGAGATTGCCGATGATCAATCGGTGCGAGCATCAGCAGTGTTCAGGGATTGTGTTTTGAGGTTATTTGAGGAGCGTTATTTGGTGGATTTGGTTCCCATACCGTTGCGGGGGAACAAGGTGATTATAGGCATGGATTGGTTAAGCCCTAATGGGGCAGTGATAGATTGCTCATAGCAGCTAGTGCATGTCAGGACCCCAAGCGGGGGAGAGTTGGTGATCCACGGTGAGAGGCCACAACGTGGACCTATAGTATGTTTAGCAGCGAGAGCTAGGCGCTACCTTCAGCAGGGATGCGCGGGGTATGTCGTGTATGTTATGGATACCCGGGAGACGGGTAAGGCAACAGTGAGCGAGGTTCCAGTGGTGCGAGACTACGCCGATGTGTTCCCGAAGGAGCTTCCTGGAATACCTCCGGAGCATCAGGTGGAGTTCAGGATCGATCTAGTTTCTGGTGCGGCTCCAATAGCCAAGGCACCCTATCGGTTGGCTCCTCCCGAGATGCAGGAGTTGTCTACGCAGCTGCAGGAGCTGCTAGACAAGGGATTTATTCGTCCGAGAAGTTCACCCTAGGGAGCCCCGATCCTGTTTGTGAGGAAGAAGGACGGGTCACATCGGATGTGTATAGATTATTGGGAGCTGAATAAGGTAACGGTGAAGAACCGTTACCCACTCCCGAAGATTGATGACCTCTTCGATCAGTTGCAGGGAGCATCTTGGTTCTCCAATATTGATTTGTGTTTGGGCTATCATCATATGAGGGTTAGAGAGGAGGATATACAGAAGATCGCATTTCGGACGCGTTATGGCCATTATGAGTTCGTGGTGATGCCGTTTGGGCTCACCAATGCTCCTGCCGAGTTCATGGACCTCATGAACCGCGTGTGTAGACCAATGTTGGATCGGTCTGTGATAGTTTTCATTGATGACATCTTGGTTTATTCCAAGACTCAGGAGGAGCATGAGGAGCATATGAAGGAGGTTTTAGAGACCCTAAGGAGGGAGAGCTTGTATGCCAAGTTCTCCAAATGTGAGTTCTGGTTGCGCGAGGTGCAGTTTCTTGGGCACCTCGTCAACCAGAATGGGATTTCAGTAGACCCGGCCAAGGTGGAGGCCATGATGAGGTGGGAGGTACCGAAGTCTCCATCTGAGATTCGGAGTTTCCTAGGATTAGCAGGCTACTATCGAAGGTTCATTCAGGATTTCTCCAAGATAGTCGTACCCCTGGCACGGTTGACTAGGAAATTCGTGGTCTTTCGATGGGGGCCTGAGCAGCAAGCAGCGTTCGAGACTCTGAGGCAGAGATTGTGCGAGGTGCCGATCTTATCCCTGCCCGAGGGCGTGGAGGATTTTGTGGTATATTACGATGCGTCGATCTCAGGCTTAGGCGCAGTGTTGATGCAGAGGGGGCATATCATTGCTTATGCCTCGAGGCAGCTAAAGCCTCACGAGGCGAACTACCCGACGCACGATTTAGAGTTGGGGGCGGTGGTCTTCGCCCTCAAGATATGGCGACATTACCTTTACGGGGTTCGTCGTACCATTTACACGGACCATAAGAGTTTGAGGTACCTCATGGATCAGCCGAATCTGAACATGAGGCAGCGTCGGTGGTTGGACGTGGTGAAGGATTATGATTGCGAGATCCTTTACCACCTGGGGAAGGCCAATGTGGTGGCCGATGCGCTTAGCCGCAAGGCGGCCGATCAGGGATGTTTGCATGAGGATGACTGCGGTGACTCCCCTGTTGGAGTAGATTCGGGAAGCTCAACAGGAGGCTATGAAGGAGGAACATCGGAAGAGTGAGCGTATAGTGGGACAAGTCACCTCCTTCAACTATGATAGCCGGGGGTTATTGACACTACACCATAGGGTGTGGGTGCCGTATCATGGATACGTGCACCAGATCTTGATGGAGGAGGCGCACAAATCCCGATTCTCTATTCATCTAGGGGCAACGAAGATGTATCGGGATCTTCTCCTGGACTATTGGTGGCCCTGCATGAAGTGGGATGTGGCGTGGTACGTCGAGCGGTGTTTGACCTGCAGGAAGGTCAAGGCCGAACATCAAAGACCGCACGGCAAGATGCAGCTGTTGGATATCCCGTTGTGGAAATGGGAGGATATTACGATGGATTTTATCACGAAGCTTCCACGAACGGCGTGAGGAGTAGATTCGATTTGGGTCATCGTGGATCGGTTGACCAGGAGCGCCCATTTTATTCCGATTTCGTAGAGTATCTCGGCCGAAAAGTTGGCCGATATCAATATCAGGGAGATAGTGGCGCGGCACGGGGTGCCAGTGTCAGTGATATCAGATCGAGATGTACGGTTCACTTCCAGGTTTTGGAAGAGGTTTCATGATGAGTTGGGCACTCGTCTGCATTTTAGCATCACCTTTCACCCGCAGACGGATGGTCAGAGTAAGCGGACCATCCAGACTTTGGAGGATATGTTGCGGGCGTGCGTGTTAGATTTCGGTGGTAGTTGGGATACCTATCTTCCCTTGGCTGAGTTCTCGTACAACAACAGCTACGAAACGAGTATTGACCGTCCCCCATTCGAGATGTTGTACAGTCGGAGGTGCAGGGCCCTAATATGCTGGGGTGAAGTTGGCTAGAGGGTCATGGGGAGCACCGAGGTGGTGCTCAAGACGAACGAGAGAATCCAGCAGGTTCGGAGCAGGCTTCAGACTGCGCAGAGTCGGCAGAAAAGTTACACCGACAAGCGTCAATCAGACCTGGAGTTCCAGGTCGGGGATATGGTTCTCCTGAAGGTGTCGCCTTGGAAAGGCGTCATTCGATTCTGGAAGCGGGCAAGTTGGCCCAAAGATTCATTGGACCATTCAGGGTTGTAGCCCGGGTGGGCAAGGTGGCATATAGGCTGGATCTTTCAGCCGAGCTCAGCCAGATCCACAGCACCTTCCATGTCTCCCAGCTGCGGAAGTGTCTCGTGGATGATTCAGTGGTGGTGCTATTAGAGGATATACAGGTTGATGACAGCCTGAATTACATTGAGTGCCCAGTCGCAATCCTCGACCGGAAGTCGAAGGATCTAAGGAACAAGAGGGTGGAATGGACTAAGGAACAAGAGGGTGGAAAGTGCAATGGCAGCACCGCAAGGGTTCGGAATGGACTTGGGAGCCAGTGGAAGAAATGATGGAGCATTACCTCGAGCTGTTTCAGGATCGAGCAGCAGACTTCGAGGACGAAGTCTAAAATAAGTGGGGGAGATTTGTAGCACCTGGTTCCTGATACGTAAAATTTATCTAAGTATTTGACATTTTTAGCCTTGGACTCGGCGAGTTGTAGGTCCGATTTGCCGAGTAGGGATGCGGTCCGGGGGCACGTTTAAGTTGGCGACTCAGCGAGTCCATATTTTGGACTCGGCGAGTCACTGCTGTTTGATGAAACCCTAAATTTCAAGGGTTTGCACCCTATTTAAACCCTCATTTCCGCCCCAAGCTCGCCCCCATTCACCCTCAGAGCTCCCAACATCGTTTTTGCCCTTTTCCTTATGAGATTGAAGTGTTTTGGGTGTGTTCTTGAAGTTTTTGAGGAGAAAGAATAGTAGATCAAGAAGAGGAGAAGGAGGCCAAGCATTTTTGTGACATCTCAACGTTTTCCTTGAGGTATATCTCATTTCCCCTCTGTTTTCAATCTTGTAGTCCCTAATAACTTCATGAAAGTCCTTCTTGAGCCATTCTCCAAGCTTGTTTATGCTTTGTGGGTTGTAATAAGTTGTTAGCCTTTAGATCTAGGCATGATTTAGTCCCTGGAGCGTGGATCTACTGCCTTTATGGAGTCATATTGCATGAAAGTCCTAGATCTACCCCTTTTGGTGCACTTTGAGCCCTAAAACCTTCATTGGTGATTATCTACACGTAAAGTTGGAAACTTTACGTGTAAACCAGGCCCTAGGAACCCAAATCTATGAATGGCATGGACTGGATTCAAGCAAAATCGCGTGTATAGTTTTTGCATGAGGCAGACTCGGCGAGTCGTTCATCTAACTGGGCGAGTCGGGTCGCGAGTCCCAGGGTTGTTCCCTTTTGTGTTTGCGAGTTGGAGTAGTGAGTCACAGGGTATGACTCAGTGGGTCGGAAGCCAGAATCACTCATGAAGTCACTCGGCGAGTCAATGCCATGACTCGGCGAGTTCATGGCAATCTTCTTGTCTCAAGAACAACTTGACGAGTTGTTCATACAACTCGGCGAGTCACAGCTTAGAGTGTTTTCTTAGGATGAAGGCGAACTCGGCGAGTTGTTCATACAACTCGGCGAGTAGGATGAAGGACTATTGGACTTGGGTATAGAGAAAGGGACTCGGCGAGTCGGCAAGCCAACTCGGCGAGTCTGGTCAACTGGCCGTTGACTGTGACTTGACTCATGACTTGTTAAAGGTAAATGGACAATTTACCCTGAGGGCGGTTAGCAGTATTTGACTAAGTGTTTGGTGGGAATTACAGCCGGAGGATTTCCGGAGCAGCAGACAGACTATTCCCACACAGATCAGCAGTTACTACGAGGTGATTTACCTTCCAGTAGCGGTGGGTCTACGGCCACAATGTCGGCCCACCAGTAGGAGTTGTATGATGGATGATTGTCTTTTTGATATTCATCTAAGGTTGCTACTACCTGTGATATGTTTATGTGCTAGTATGATATGTTGCTATGTGCTAGTGACAGTAGGGGGAGATAGTCCCCAGATTACCGATCGATAGGGCCGAAGGCGGTCATGCCCAGTCATGCTAGATAGGTTATGAGATATGTGTGTTATGTAGTAGTAGTAGGGGTGAAATAGTCCCCAGTATCCGGTCGAGAGGACCGAAGGGGAGACCAGCACCCAGATATGCTAGTCAGTATCCGGTCGAGAGGATCGAAGGGGAGGCAAGCTCCCAGTTATGCTAGATAGTATCCGGCCGAGAGGACCGAAGGGGTAGGTCGGGCACCCAGTTATGTCTGACGATATATGCATGTTATGTGATTGTATGGTATGTGGTAAGTTGGGAGAACTCACTAAGCTTCGTGCTTACAGTTTTTAGTTTTGGTTTCAGGTACCTCTTCTTCGAAGGGGAAGGAGCTGGCGCGGTAGCGACCCATCACACACATGCTTCGTATTCCGCATCATGAGATCTTCTTAGGGATTTGTACTCTGACATTATTATGTTTTATGAAATGTTTTCCAAACATGTGATATCTTATTAAAATATTATGATCAGTAAACCTTTTAATTCGAATGTTTTGCTAAACTTATGTTTTCAAAAATGAAATTTTTGGCTCGTACTTTTGGGGTGTTACGAAACGACGTTCCAACTATGCAAGAAGCAAAATATTGTCTTAGAAAGTGTTTTGCTATGAAGGATCTAGGAGAAGTTTCCCATATTCTTGGGATAATAATTTTGAGAGATAGAAAGAGAAGACTAATTGGACTTAGTCAAAGTACATATGTGGACAAGGTACTAAAACGGTTTAGTATGGAAAATTCCAAGAAATGAGAGCTACCTGTTCAAAGCAATGCCAAATTTTGTAAGACTCAAAGCCCAAGTACGGATGAAGAAATTGCTCACATGAGTCGAGTCCCTTATTCTTCGGCTATAGGATCGATCATGTACAATACGACGTGTACTCGCCCTGATGTGTCATTTGCTTTGAGCATGGTCAATCGCTATCAGGAAAATCCAGATAGAGCTCATTGGACAGCAGTAAAGAACATTCTCAAGTATCTGCAAAGGACAAAGGATATGATTATAGTCTTTGGAGGCAGTAATACATTAATAATGATTGGGTATAGTGACGTCTGCTTTCAACCATATAGAGACAATTTTCGTTCTCAATCTAGCTAGGTATTTACATTAAATGGAGGAGAAATTACTTGGAAAAGTTCCAAGCAAGACACGGTGATTGATTCTACTTGTGAATCATAGTACATATCGGCAAGAGAAGCATCAAAGGAAACAACACGGTTAAAGAACTTCATTGGAGATCTTGGAGTTGTCCCAACCATTCAGGAACCAATGGAACTTTTCTGCGATAATGAAGGAGTGGTTGTTTTAACCAAAGAACCGAGAGATCATGGAAAATCAATACATATTGATGGAAAGTACGATTACATCGGACATAGAGTAGAAGAAGGTTATCTCATAGTGAAGAGAGTCATGTCAGAAGATAATCCTGCAGAGCCTCTCACAAAGGCTCTAAGAAGGATTAAGCATAAACAACATGCTATGAGAATTGGATTGAGAGAAGACATTAGTTTTAGTAGTTAGATGATTAGTCATAAACTTGTAACAAAATAAATGTAATTGAATTTTGGTGATTAAATAATAGAGATTATTTTTTGAGTTTGTTTACTGCCTTTGTCAATTATTTATTTTTGTGTTTCGTTTTGCATGTTTTACTTCCCGAATAATTTAATTATTCAAATTCCAAGTCGCTCATACTTTGGAAAGTAAGTAGTGAATTAAGACTGTCGTGAATTGAATCGTAGGTTGTCTAAAGAAGTTAGACATAGCAATTGTATTGCTACAACATTCATGAGCACTTAGAAATGGAGATTTAAGTATTGGATAAACCCACGCTCAAAGAATTACTTCATGGATTATATCACGAGTAATTCTGAGATGATAATATCTTATATTCTTGAAATGGAGATATATGAGTTGTAATTTACAAGTCGGTTGTGAATTGGTGTTGCGTAAACACATCAGTAACATGATATTATAAAATGTAGTGTCATGTATGATTTGGTGAGTAAAGGATACAAACATATAAGTCAAAGTTTATTCGTTCCTTTTGCACTAACGGGAAAAGCGATATCTTTGGGCCCTGTGGTGATTTGGTGTTAACTTATAGTGTTGGGCCTAGCCAGGACTCAATTGATGTGTTCAATTTGAAGTCATATGTCGTCGTCATAAATTAGGAAATCGTGAAACAAAATTTTAGACAATGAGATTGATTCTAATCCATGTCTCATGTACGTATGATATCTAGTGGAACTGAGGAATACTGGATCACTTATCTTAGGACCAATGTTTATTTATCTCAGAGTTCGATAGTTGCTATAGAAGCACCTTTGTTGCTAATTTAGAAGTTATACTGGTAATTCCAATTATAGACTTATCCAAGTGGGAGACTGTTAGATTAGGTGTCTAAGCCAATAATTGAATTAGTATAATCTTGAACTATTAGCAAAGTCCTTTTGGGTTTCTCTCAAACCTAGTAATTGAATATGATGACTTTTAAAGAGAGAGATTGATTTATTGATTTATTATATGATTAATAAATATAAATAACTGAATTTATTAATATTTTATGAAATAATACATTAATTAGAAATATTCATATTTAATTAATAATTAATTAGAAAATAATTAAGTTAATTTTAGGATTAACTGTATTAATTAAAAGTGCAATGGTTAAAGTGTAATTGTTCAATAGTTGAACAAGAAAAAGTCTAGAACCTTCCTTGGAAGGAGGTGGACGAATTCTAGGGTATTCCAGGGCATCTGGAATAATCCTTTTAGACAAATAAGAAGTTGGATTGTAACATCCCGAAAAGAGGTATAGTTCACTGACCTTAATCTTTTATGTATTTGTCAAGACTAGTCCTTATTGAGAAAAGGTGGCAATTGAATATGCGGGATGTACGCATGTGTACGCGCAACGTACTCATGCACTTTGCATGATCGTGGAGGCCACCTAGTATGTTGGGTTTACCATAGGGTACGTTGGGCATACTAGGCTCAGAGTAAAACCCTAATGCTCTTTTCTTTCCCTATTTAAGGAACACGATGACCTTATTTCCAGCCACCTTTTCCAACCTCCAACCTCCCTCAAACTCTAATTTTGTATTCCTAGTTTGTGTGAGTGTTTGTGGCTCATTTGAGTGTTCTTGTGAAGCTTTTAGTGAAGAAGGAGCCTTGAAGGAAGGATAGTTTGTGCTTCTAGCTCCTGGATTTGGGTTCTACTCTTGTTGGTGCATCTTCCAGAGGCGGAGTCTAGACCGACAGTTCGGGCGCGAGATTAATTGCTTTCTAGCGAGAGGTGAGTCTTCTCACTATACTTACTTGAGTGGTTACTTTTGTGTGACTAAAGGGTCTTATTCATGTTATGGACTGGAGGCTCTTACTTGTATTACTGACCGGAGGGCCTTATCTGTTTATGTGTTATTATGCATTCTGTATTTGTGACTTTTGTTATTATGTTATTTTGTGTATTTACTGAGTATTACCGGAGGGTCCATACCGTGACGTGAGACCGTAGGGTCTTCACTGAGACACATAAATCGGAGGGGCCTTATCGAGATTTAGCAATAAGAGGCAATTTATTTTTGTATATGGTATTTTGGGGAACTCACTAAGCTTTATGCTTACAGTGTTGATTAATGTGTTTCGGGTACATCACAGGATCGTGGCAAGGCACCGACATGATTGTACACACCAACTTGATGATTAGAGTTTATGTGGATTCTAGGATATTTGACTTTGTTTCATGATATTTTGTATTTGACAATTACATTTTTGCATGGGTTGATGCTATGAACTATGTTTTGAGAATTTAAAATTGAAAAAAAATATATATTTGAAAATTTGAGCTGTTACATAGATAATTACCAATTTGAATAAAATATTATTTTATTCATTTAGGGTTATCTAGGGTTTCCAATTTTCACTATAAAAGGACCCATAGAGCTACAATTTTCGGCCACCTCTTCCTACCCTAGAGATAGCCGAAAATTGACATCCCATCTCCTCTCTTAAAAGCTTCTTATTGCTAGTGTTGGGTGTGAACCATCAGAGGCAATACATTTGTGTTGCTAGCTTCCAAGTTTCTAAAGAAATGATTCTTGATTGTTTACTACAACAATCAAAAGGTATGTTGTTCCTTCTATAATTTTTGAAATTACCTATGGTTAGTGTGTTCTTGTTGTTCAATAGAATGTTACATCAATAGTGTTATGACTTAGATCTTTAGGTTGCATGTACCCTTACGTGTAAGGATTTATCCGTGTTAATACATGTAAAACCCATCAAAAGTCACCACAAGTTTGTATGAAGGAAGTTTAAGAAAAAATATTTTTTCATATGTTTAACAATATTTTATTGGAATAAAGTTGTTGCATAAGGATGACATTAAGCAACAGGTTAGTTGCTCAGTTGATGCAAATATTACCAAAATAAAATTAAATGAGGAGTTTTTTTAATGAAAAAGAAAATCAACTATGATGAAGTTGTGGTTTATAAGGCTGATGATATGACTCAAATTTGAGTGGTGAGACTACACAAGTGGAACAGAAGGTGGTGTTACCTGATATCACTTTCTTATCACTTGGCAATAAGACAAAAGATGATAGAATGTTTGTTCTTATCACACGGAACACTCTTATATGTACACATAAGACTAAGGTTTTAGTTACACCCGAAGACAACCAACCTTGTTTAAAAATGTTGTTGCACCAAGGTGAACCAGACTAGTCCAATGAATATGGAAGCATCATTGGAGGATTAAGGTACATGACAAACACTAAGCTAGACATTTCATATGTCGTAGGAATGATGGGTCGATACATAGAACATTTCACATTCAAGCATATACATGTGCTAAAGCATATTTCAAAGTATAGTAAAAGAGCAACAATTTATGATCTAGTTTTTGTCAAATGGTATATCATTGGAAAGAAAGAAAGATTAAGTAAATCATTTGGAAAATTCAAGTTTGACAATATGAAGATGATGCTAGGAATGAAGATGATGAGATTTTTGGATTAAGGGGAAAAATGTTAGAATAATCTAGAAATATGGGACAAGTTTAGCTAGGGGTATTTTCAGAACTGCTATTTTTTAAATGTTTTTGAGTTATTTTAGGAGTCTAACTCTTTTAGTATATATAAGGGTTAAGTAGAAGTAATTGTAATTAGTTTTTTACGCTCTTGTTTCTAATCAAGCTTGGTGAACAAGCAATTTTCCCAGAACTGTTTCTTCCCATGTTCTCGTTTCATTCTCTCATGTTCACTATTTTTTGTTTTTTCTCTGTTCCAATATTACCTGTTTGCAATTTTGAACTAAACGTTGGTGAACAAGGTTTAATTCACATGTTACAACTGTTGGATAAGGTGTCTAAGTCCATAACTATTTATGGTATGTACTTGACCCGACCCGGCATGGTCCATTTGGGTTGCATGGCACCATGCATTGGATAAACTAAATAAGAGAAATAACACTTATGGTTTATTAATATATTATAAGTTCTAATATATTAATAATATTATTTAATTAGTTTGATCAAAAATTAATTTAGAATTAATTAAGTGATCAAAAGATAACTAATTAAATATATGGGCTGATTATGTAAATCATCCATAACTTATATAGTGGGCTAAGAGGCTCCATGGATTATCAAGTTGGGTTCCACCCATAAGATACTCCATGGATGCTCCATGGAGTTAATCAATGGGTCATGGAAATGAAGAGTCATGTTACATTAGGTTTTACCAAATGCAACACATTATATAAACCATGTAACATCTCCCAAAATCAGCTACACATGCATACTTGAGGGCTAGAGCCAATTTTTGAGTGTTATACTTTCTCTCCAAGTTTACTCCATAGCATTTGGTGTTGTGTGAAGCATTTGAGACATCACACTTGGGGTGCTAGGCTCACAAGGTTTCAAGGAATCAAAATAAACAGTAAGGTATGTAATTCTATCTTTCATTTTAGTTAAAATGTTCCCCATGTACGCTAGATAGGATCATGAACCTTGGAAATCAATTTTGCATTAATCTTAGACAAACATAGATCCATGGTTTATTAGGGTTGCATGTACACTTAGGAAGTGTTAGAATGCTCAAAACTCATCAACAACACCACCACTGGAACTGGAGTTGATGTCATCAACACACCCAACCCCGCCTACTCTTCTTGGTTTCGACAGGACCGCCTCCTCTTTGGCACCCTCATTGGTAGTTTATCATGTACACTTAGGAAGTGTTAGAATGCTCAAAACTCATCAACAACACCACCACTGGAACTGGAGTTGATGTCATCAACACACCCAACCCCGCCTACTCTTCTTGGTTTCGACAGGACCGCCTCCTCTTTGGCACCCTCATTGGTAGTTTATCACCATCCATCGATCACCTCGTTGGCATTGGATTTTCACTTTGTCTGTGAGAAAGTACAAGCAGGCGCCCTGCTCGTTTCCCACATAACCGGAAATGATCAACTAGTGGATGCTCTCACCAAACTTCTCTTCAAGCACAAGCAACGGCTTCTCATATCCAAGATTGGACTCCTCTCACAACGGTGCATCTTACGGGGGCATGTTAGACCTAATAAAATTTGAATATTTTGAATTATTTTGATTTGCTATATCTTCTCATTTATTCCCCTGTTTTATTACCATTCATTGTTTGGTAATTCATAGGGATCGATAGCTTGTATTTGGGAATGCAATCATCTTTCCTTATGTATATATTCTTTCATTCATCAATGGAAATAATCAATTTGAGATAGATAACATTTCTATTTTGAACCCTTATATCTGAACAATTTTAAGAGCTTAGAACTTACTGACAATAACATAATTGAAACCGACAATAATATGTTTTATCAGTTTTCAGCTTAGGTGACATACAAAGTGGCATATAAAAAGCTATAGCTTTAACAACGTTGATATATCATCTTACTATAACCTTATTATATCTATCATACACATACATGATTAAAAAAATGTGCAACAACCACGTGATAGCAGAAATAATGTAACTTATAGCATAATTAAAAACTGTGATACAAATTAAAGTCATAACATGACAAACAACTAACACAAAACAAAACCAAAACCATAACTTGCCTTGACAAAATTCAATCTCAAAACACAAAATAAATTCATCTTTTTCAAAATATCATGTTTTTCAATAGAAGAAACCAAGCACTTTTCCACCAACATTCTTCCTCCTAGCTTCTTCATGATCCATGATTCCAGCAGATGTTGTCAATACAATGTAACCAAACTACACATTCACAAAAACACCCAAGGGCAAATTTGTAAATTCAAACAACAAAAAACAATTATATATAATAAATATATAATTTGATTAAACTAACCTGTCTTGAAGGGAGAAGTCTAGCAGTCCATGGTTCAATTTCCTTGACACCAACATCAAATCGAGGACTGATAACTCCACATTTGTTCAATCTTCCATTCAATTCCACCACAATCTTACCTGATCTGTGATCATCAACATACTCAAACTCACCAATATAACCTGTGTAAAACAAAACAATGGTTGGGTTATTCAGATTGGGGAGATAAGAATGTTTCAAGATAAATTGAGAGGAAGTGTTAAAGAGACAAACCATGTTTTTGCATAACAATAAGGAACTTGATGATAACTTTTGAAGAAGGCCTAATCATGACCTGTCTTTTCCCTCTCTTCTCAGCATTGTACATGCTTTTAAGAGCATCATTCAGAACACTAACCCTCACCATTGTTCAAAAATTTCAAGATCCTGGAAGAAAAACAAATTGAAGCATCAATAATGATCTAAATTACTTGAAAGTTATTTGATTTTTGAAACATGAGATGGTTTTACAATTGAGTAAACGATACTGAAAGCTCAATTTCGAAAGGAGAAAACATATCAGATGTTCAAGTGATTCATCATAAACTACTTGAAATGATGAATCTTAATTCTGATATATGATGCAAGCACACAGTAAATTACGAAGTAAACACAATTTATAAGCACGATGTGATTTGAAGTCTCTTGGGAAAAACGAAACACTAATTCCTTGCTTTTACAATTGAGTAAACGAAACACTGAACAGAGAAACTCACAAAGACTCATCATTCGTCAACACGTACTCCATAAACAAACAGCTAGCTTACCAGATTATACAGAAACTGAAATCCACTTAAGGTGCGAGATCATGCATTAGATATTTCAAATAAAATGACGAAACCAAAAGCTAACAATAAATGTCAATAGTATGTTCTTCGTTTGATAAGCCTAAAAGTCACATCACGGAGCAAGAAGAGGCATAATCATTCAGGTGTCGAAAATAAGACATCAATGTAATAAAGAACTAGATAAAATCGAAACGGGCGAATAAGAGGTTTATAGATCGAGCAAACGATTAACTTAATCAGAAGTCAAATTGCAAAGAACAAAAGCTTATGCACTGCAGCAGCACTATGTAAATGGCCCAAAACACGTATACGCCCCTGAGAGAAAGAGAAAGGGTTTACCTCGAAGCAGAAATAGCAGCGGCGCGCAAAGGATCGCAAAGAGTGAAATAATAATTAGGGTTTGGGTTCTTAAAAGCGTGAGAGGGGTGGGTCGTATTAAATTGAAGAAAACCCTAAATGTCTTTTTTTTTATTTAAATGTGTTAGTTCTATTTACCGGTTTTAAAAAAGGAAATCTGTATAAAATGTTTCTATATTTTGTATCTATTATCACTAAGATTTTTTTTCTTTTTTTCTATATATAACTTTTAAAAACGGTTAAGGGCATATAATTGGAGGTTTGGATTGTTAAATTGTAAAAACAATATAAGAAAAAAAAAATTGACAATAAATTAAAAAATATTTTTTTTAATGCATAATAATTTTTAACCTCAAGTTTTATCTATTTTAAGATAAAAATAACGTTTTAGATTTCATTTTGAACCTCGAAATAACTTTTAGCAAAAATGATTTATTGACTTGTGATAGTAACAAAATGTGTTTTTCAAAAAGTGTTTGATTGGCTTGTGTGCTGGAAAAATCCATAATTAAATAAGTTATTTTTTAAAAAGTATTTATATTAACTTATACATATTTATAGGGTATTTGACTTCAAAAAGTTAACAAGTCGTTTTTAAATATGATCTTAAACACCTTAAATTATAATCTATTTTTGTTGAAATAATCATTACAACTTATTTAGATTTTTAAAAACATAAACAAAATTGTTTTGCATATTCTCTATCCATCTATGGATGAATTTCATGCATTGTTCTCAATAGAGTACTTCGCATTTGGATGGATATTTTGTATTAAATTTTGATTTAGTTTCATCATTAAAAGTGACATACATTTTATAGCAATATATTTTTACATTTCAATCAACATATTTTTATTAAATATAAGTATACTTAAAATTTTATATTTATTTATTAAATCAAACAATCTGTAATGGTTATTTCAGCAAGAATAGATTATAAAATAGATAAGAGTAAATGTTAAAAATTATTATGCATTGAAAAAAATATATATCTATATTTTAGTCTATTGATAAAAAAACCATCATTTTTTTGGTACAATTTAACCATCGAAATTTGCTATTGTATGTAGTTACCTGAAAATTGAGCTCAATTACAAATAATAGTTGGTTCTAATTAGGGATGAACAATTTATTCCAAATCTCGATCCCGTACCGGTACTGCACCGTACCGAATTTAAAAATACGGGACGGTACTTGGTACTCTAAATACATGAAATTCAGAAATCGGTACCGCCTATATCAGTACTAGTACCGAGTACCGGTACCATTCCCGGTCCCGGTATCGGTGATGTTAATTCGGTTCAGTACTCGGGATTATCTTTCGATCAAATTAGGTATTCGAGAAATCAGGAACGGGACGGGTCGGTACCGGTTCCGTCCCATGCTGTAACGCCTGTGTTTCTGAGCTTGTTATTAATGTTGATATAATAGTCTAGGTTAACCTTTGTAACCCGTTTTGAAATAATAAAAATGTATTATTTGAGTATTATGTGTTTTGTGCTTAAATATGTAACTTAATTGAATTAAGAATAAAAATAAGCGTCAAGATAAAATGTTATATAAGCTCGATATCTATGGATAATGTTGTAGTATTTGAAATGAGGTTTCTGAATATATAAAGAATGCCGAAATCCGAGTTATAACGAAGAAGTTATGACTTGTCGAAGTTTCGCGACAGAACCGACAATGCTGAACGACGTAAAAAGTGAAATTTACATTAGAGCGATATTTAGCCTTAGTAATCTAAACGAAAGTCGTAGAGTTCGTTAAACCGAGAGTGTGCATAAAAACAACGCCCAAATCGGACTTCGTATGAGGAAGTTATGATTTTTCGGAGTTTCGACTTAGCAGTATGCAGCCCGAATACTCGATTTGAGATCGAGCGGTTTTTAGCCCAAACAATCTAAACGAGAATCGAAGATCTCGTTAATTGTAGTGAAACGATGAAAAGATAGGCGAAAACGGCCGTCAGATGAAGAAGTTATGATTTTATAATGGAGTTTTCCTGTCCCGGCCTACTAAAAATAAATAATTTCAAAATTATCCGACGGATTCAAAATGAAAGTTGTAGATCGTAGTCTCACCTACGCGAGGATATAAAGAACGTCGAAAATGGAGTTCGTATGAAGGAGATATGAATTTTTGAAGTTTATTAAATAAATAAAATATTAAATTTAAATATAAATTTCGGATATTATCCAAAGGGGGGGAGTCAACGATCCTATCCAGGTTACGCCCAGCGTACCTAGATTTACGCCCAGCATAAATAGAGGATCCAAACCCTATAAAAGGGAGTCGAGTGCATCCGATTTATTTGCTCATTTTCTCTTCTCTCTCTCCCGTTTTGCATCGATTTACGTGCAAGAAATATCTCGAAGTCCCGGTATCATTCCCGAGCCCCGAAGCAAGTCCCAAAACCCTGAAGATCCCGAGAAGTGTGATTCTCGAGCCGAAGTTCTTCCCGCGAGGAGTCCGGTTTTGTGAAGATCTTCCAGATCTACCGAAGAATACTACTTCTACAAGTCGTAGTGCTATCCCATCATCTTCTGATCAAGTGAGTGTGTAGTCATTTTCATTCCAACGCAATATTACGAAGTATTTTATATAAAATACGTGTTATGTGTATATATTTTGTTGATATACGTGTGGGAGTATATTCACTTTCTTCTATCTCATAGATCCGATTTATTCTCTATGAAATATGTGTTATGTGTGTATGCCTCATCTATTATGTGGAATATGTATTGATTGAACATGCTATACAGGTTTTAAACTATGTATAAAAATATATATTTTTATCTACTAAGATGTTGGGTAGAACATGTGTAGATAGTTGATATGTGATAAACAGATGAGAGGCATCGTTGTTGTTGTTGTTGTTGTTGAGCTAGTCATCTAGCGGAGTATGGATGACGGCCACAGACTTTTTCTAGATAGTCTTGTGGAACGCTAGCAGGTTCATAACCTGTAGGTGTTGTGAACGATGTGTTCACCGGTGTACTCTATCCCCCTCATGGTTGCCTTTAGGATATCTATTATTGAGGAAACCCCTTAGCAGTAATGTCCGTCCCGATGAAAATCCTAGATTAGGTCCCTTGAGATAGATGTTGTTTTAGGGACGTAAAGTGAGGATAACGGGAATGGGTAATCGGGTTGTTGTTGGTTGGTGAAATTAAATATAATTTATTTATTGTGGGTTGAAAACCCTATATGCTCACCAGGCTCCCAAGTCTGACCCACTCAGTTTTATTTGTATTACAGGAAGTGGCGTAAGAGCATAAGATGGATGAATCATCGAGTTGTTTTGTTTACAAGTCTGTATATGTATATATTTGTTGAATGACTTGTAATGTTATCGTTTATGCTTTATGGTCTGTATCGGAACATGACATCCCGAGTTTTGATTATATAATGAAAATGCATCTCTTGATGAAATGCTTTGATAAATATTATCTTATCATATTTTGTTTTTTGGAACAAATTCCGCAACTCTTTTAAATCAAAAGGATTTACTCTGAAATTATTTCAAAAAACATAAATGAAATCGGTCTTTTCTAGCTGTAATTTTTGGGATGTCAC
Source organism: Lactuca saligna (assembly GCF_052625555.1). Taxonomy (NCBI): domain Eukaryota; kingdom Viridiplantae; phylum Streptophyta; class Magnoliopsida; order Asterales; family Asteraceae; genus Lactuca; species Lactuca saligna. Next base: position 291,951,930 of record NC_136421.1, read on the forward strand.
ACATGCTCATCCCTAGTTCTAATGGTTAGATTGAGACATATAATATATATATATATATATATATATATATATATATATATATATATATATATATATATAAGTCAAAATATTTGAGAATTTTGAATTTATAAGAAAATAAGAAAAATAATGAATTATTATAATAGAAATGTTTTTTATCTTTTAAATTTAAACAAATAATTTAAATAAATAAAAGAAAATTAATGAACTTTAATTTTGGGAATTTTAAAATTAAATTGTAAGTTCATTACAGAAATTTATATTCATTTATTACTACATTTATTGCAAATATTACATGTGGAATTTAATAAAATAAAATAAAAACTCATAAAATGACATGTGGAAAAAAATTAAATCAAAGTAACCACAAAATGACATTTAACAAATTGAATCAGAGTGTGACAAGTGGCAAAAAACATTCATTTATTAGAGCAGATATAATATCCTCTACTCTAATAAATAAGAGCATTTTTGTCGTGTGTCATTCTCTTAGCCTACTCCCCTCGATTTTCCCGCTCCTATCATCTAACTGATTTCCCGAAATTGCCCCGCCTTCCTCTTTTATCTTTCCTTCTTGAACTCCTCTGATTTCGCATCAATTAGAAACCAAATCAATTCTCGTGAGCATGAAATTAAAAGATAATCTCCGCTTATCGCCACCGCTCCTACTCCACTATTGTTATTCTTCTCTGTAACGCCCCGATTCTTAGGTATTGAATTAATATAAGAATTTTCTTATTTTCAAGGTCTACTCGACGAGTTGGTTGCCCAACTCGTCGAGTAGCAGCGGGTTGGTCCGCGTGTTTTAGTGACCTACTCGTTGAGTCCAATGAGGGACTTGACGAGTAGGAGCTGGCGGATGAAACCCTAAATTCCAGGGATTTACACCCTATTTAAGGACCACTTATTCTCCCTAGCCTCTCTTATTGCATCCCTCGAATTCAGAAACCCTAATTTGTGCCTTCCCTCTAATTTTGTGTGTTTCTCATCTTGAAAGAAGATTCTTGGAGTAAAGGGCTTGGAGTTCAAGAGGTATGAAGCAAGGGACTGTTGTAGATCTGGAATCTTCTCTGTCTTGGCATCGTTTTGAAGGTACCAAGTTGTTACCTTGACTCCCCTTTAGTTAGATCTCTTCATTTATGGGTTTAGATCCGTTTTGGGGTTTTGGAGTGGATATCCGATTTGGGTCATGATTTGAGGTTGCAATCTTAGATCTGGACTCCTTTAACCCCTCTTTGTCATAAATTTTCTGTATTTGTTGATCTATGTCCTTTCCTTCACCTTAAGCCACTCCTTTAGCTTGTTTTGGGCCCTTATCATCTTGCATACACGTAAAGTTTACAACTTTACGTGATAAACATGCCCTAGGAGCTCAGATCTGCAATATGGATTCTTTGAATGGCCTGAAAAGCATTTGTATGGATGAAGGATTGAAGGGACTCGGCGAGTCATATGATGATGGTCATGAACTCGACGAGTTGATGAACAACTCGGCGAGTCCGATGAAGATTGCCTTGGGCTCGGCGAGTCATTCTATGACTCGGCGAGTTGGCTAGCGTTTTCCCAACCTTTGGACACGCACGAACTCGGAAAGTTGTAGGGAAACTCAACGAGTCAACTAAGGATTTCACGACTTCTCGAGTTCAGGAAGGACTCGACGAGTCGGTGAACTGCACTCGACGAGTCGGTGAACTGCACTCGACGAGTCAAGTCAGCATGGGCTGTTGACCTGACCAATGGTTAACCAGTTGACCTCTGGGGGTATTTTGGTGATTTGGGAAATTTATAGAAAAGGGTTTTATGGTGATTATAGGTGATGGAGTTCGTGGCAGTGATTCGAGAGTTGAGCTTTCTATTTCCAGTCGACAGTCAATGTGAGTTATCCTCACCATACTCAAGGGTCTAAGCCACCAAGTCTGGCCCTTTAAATTGTTATCTAGTTCTGTTATGTTTATTATGATCTGATACATCGGTATCCTAGAGGGTAGGATAATATTACTTGGAATATGTTGATCTGTTAGATCGGTATCCTGATAGATAGGATGGTATTATGTGATATGTGATATGATCTGGTAGATCAGTTGTTGTCTATAGAATGTTATTTGATTATCTATTATATATATGTGCACATATTTATTTGGCGGTTAAGGCTTATATGCTTTGTGCGGAGGCCAATAGAGCTGGGCATTCCAACCTGTTGGGTGTGGGTCATGAATATTTCATCCCAATGATGATTGGACTCATAGTATGTGGGCATTCCAACCTGTTGGTTGTGGACCTGGGGTATTCCATCCTGAGGATGATTGGACCCATAGAATGTTAGCATTCCAACCTGTTGGTTGTGGGCTTGGGGTATTCCAACCCAATGGTTGACTAGACCCATAGTATGTTGTTTGTGATTCTATGTGTATAGCTGTGAGTTTGGGTTTTTTGGGGGAACTTACTAAGCTTTCAGACTTACAATTTCAGTTTATGGTTTCAAGTACATCGGGGGATCACGACAAGGCTAAGGCGTGATCGTACAACTCTTTATCTTTTATTATGATTGTTGGGAAAACTCTGATATAAACTATTTTGGAAACAAAGTTGTAATGATTATTGATTTAAAGTGTTTTTGAAAAGTTTAAATTTGGCTTAAATTTTTGGGTGTTACATTCTCTTTACGAGTATCGCTAATCTCATTTGTAACTTACAGTCATATACTTCCTTTTTGCAGAAAATCCTAAAATCATCTACACATCTTTAACCCCATTTCTCCCAAATCTCTTCGGACTCCCTCCTTACTCTTTTCAATTTCTTGCAGGCCTCCGTAAGTACCATATGTCGTCGCTAATGCCACCCTTCTCTTGATGTTGTCTTTACCTGCACCGATACCCCTCCGCAGCCCTGCTTCTACCTTAAGTCAAAATGAGAAGCCCTAAGTCTATCTTGCCGCCGCCATCAACACCACCATCACACACCGTTTACTGGAAACCCTAACCCTAAAATGGATCCACCATCCCCACCAAGCACCACTTAATATTCTGATCCTGAAGAACATGACATGTGGAGCTTTTCATTATGATCCAAGAACTAATGTTAGCGACTACTAAGGTAATTTTTTGATAGCCTAAACGTTTAATTTTTTTCCAGAAGGTAGCAACGAGTTTGTTTGTAAGGGTTCAATTTTATAGATTTCTTCCTCCCATACTTCTCATTGACGATATTTTGTCCATTCTTTGTCTGAGCTTTAACATAGAAATGAGAAGAATGATTTTGTTTCTTTAGAAAATTTTCTCCCCCAACAGTTTCAGGCATATGGTTCTTCATCTCGATTTTATCTTCCTTTCTTTTTAATATCATAAATCTTAGAGTAATTTTATATATAGAGATCGAGTTTTCTATGATTTTTACTTCTATATGTTTGTTTTTAGTCTAAAGTACGAGAGTTTAATCCCTCTTTCAATTATTGGGAAATTGAAGGTTTATATTATATCCATAGAATAGAAACATGTAACAAGTTATAAAGTTGGTGTCAATGGTTTTGAACTCAATGAGAAGCATGATGTCTCTAGGTTTGTTTTCCCTAATTTTACTGATACATGATATTAATCCCAATAGATTTAAAACATATTAATGAATTTTGGATTTTCAACAATGATGTTTATGAGTTTTGATGAGGTTTATCTTAATTTAACCAAGTGATGTTTTGTGATATTTTTAATTTTGAGTTTTAAAACCAATATCAGAATGAGAAAATCAATCCAAAACTTGAATTACTCTCTTTTAAAGTTGGTATTTAATTATTCATTTTCTTTTAAATGCAAGTGGCTAAATCTCAAAAACTTGATGTAAGGAGGAACAAAGAGTTTGCAGACCTCAACAATCTTCTTTGATTACGTTATCAACTATTATTCGAGAAATGTTATCATAACATCTCTCAGTTGAAACCTTTTCACATGTGGAGAAGGTGATGGAAAGGTAGATGCCCCTGAATTTGTGAGTGGTGAACCTAGCCTACTACAAACTTTTCTTTATTTCTGTTCATATTTACATATATGGTAACCTTAATATATATATATATATCATTTTATATACTTTCCTAACGCTTATCCCACATTCTTCCTTCAAAATGCAATATGGTAAAACCCTAAAATAGATCTCAACAATAGTCTTTATATTAGAAAACTTTATTTTGGCTTCACACATTAATTGTGTCATTATGTCGAGATTAAGTAAAATAGAAACACCATCTACATATGGCTCATATTCAATCATATGCTCTATAATATTTTCGTTTGCATGGTCAATAACAATGCAGATCACCATTTGATAAGAGAGGAATGATGGATTTTATGCTATGTTATATGAGAAGATATCGAGTCAATTTTTAGCAATAGAAATGACTTCAAAACATATCAATTATTGCCATATGTGGACCTTTGAATGATGTGATGCTCATTCAGATGTCCCATTACACAGACTTATATATGATGCACTTTATATTAATTGTATCTTATTGCTATAACAACTTGTATTTAATTCTATGAAAATGCTGCTAAGGAATCATGGTTTGGACATGACTATGGAATAGCTTGAGACCCATGTTATATCAGCTTGGAAAATAGGGAAAATTACAGCTTACATATATAATCAATACGTTTTAATAGTGTAAGAGAGAGAGAGAGAGAGAGAGAAAAAAAAAACTACAAAAAATGGACCCTGTTGTATGCATTTATTATGAGGTTTAGTTAAAACCTCAACTTTTTTTGGTTTCGTGGTCCTTTTGAGCTAGCTTGTACATGGCTTTCTTCCCTTAAAAAAACTGAAAAGACTAAAATGCCCTTCTGATATATTTTTTTTTATGTTTTTCATATATAGTTTAATGTTTTATTAATAATAAACATGGTCTCTTTCTCTCTCTCTCTCTCTCTCTTTCTCTCTCTCTCTCTCTCTCTCACACACACACACACACACTCAATCACTCTCACACATCCTACGGGATAGATGAGAAGAACATCAACCCCAAACACCCCATTCGCTTTGTCCTTATCTATTTTTGTTTCATCTGCAACTTAAACAATACGCATAATCCACCTAATACACACCTCAATTTGATCTCGCTTATCCCTTCGTCATTTTCTCTATCTTGTGTTAGGTTAAAAAGCTTAAATCAACTTCAATTAAAAAAGCATAAAGTGATATTGATCATGACTGGATCAAGACCTAGAAATATCCCCAAATTAGGAATGATGAAACATAATGATGAACCTTGAATTTGGGTATCTAACATCGATTTGAATGCATTGGAGCTGGTATGGTGGGTTTCCGAACAGTTGAAATGGTATCATGTAACATTCATAAAATTCTCAAAAAATTTCAACTTTTAAAAATTTACATAAAACCATTATTTTTTACAAATTGTTTTCAAAATATCTTCAACATCAGAGAAACCCGAAAATCGTGAAATAAAAACATGAGGAGGTGCACAATCATGCCTTTGCCTTCCTGCGATCCTCTAAAGTACCTAAAACATAATCCAAAATTGTAAGCCCAAAGCTTAGTGAGTTCCCCCAAAATACCAACACAACACAAAACTAGAATAATACCATAAACAACATACATGCACAACCTTCAGTCTGACTGGAACGCCTCATCGGCCTAGAGTCTGTCTGGGATGCTTACAGAACCTACAACATGACTGGTACACCACCTCAGGCCTTCAGCCTATCTGGAACGTTCTCCGGGCCTTTAGGGTACGCCCCAATAGCCTTCAGTCTATCTAGGACACCTTGGGTCTGTTGGCCTTCGGCACAAAGCAAGACCACCTCAACCCAACCACACATAACATGTCGATATATACATTGTATATAAGCATATAACCAGACAACAGACAAATAGGCAGATCTTACAGATCACTAAGCATAACATCATCCTATCTACCAGGATACAGACCGAACAAATCACAATAATACTCAATCATGTAATAATCAGGATAACAATCCAAAAGGGTCGGTCTTGGTGCCTGCAACCCAACAAGTATAGTGACGACCACTCACCTCTCAAGTAGTGCAGATTGATAAGGTCTAACTCTGAATCTCAGCTCCTGACTCAAATGCCTACAACCACCATGTGACCAATTCCATCAAACCCAACTATACCCAAAATACCCTTAGAAGTCAAACTTGGTCAACCATGGTCAAAGTCAAAGTCAACAGTCAAGGTCAACAGTCCATGTTGACCCAACACGTCGAGTTTACTAATAAACATGTCGCGTTTCTATAGCAATCAGATGGTCGGGGAAACCCCACCCAACACGCCGAGTTTACTAATAAACTCGCCGTGTTTGCTCGAGCTAAATACATTCAACTGTTCCTATGATTCCAGGGCTTCCAAAACTCAGATCTAAACTCAAATGTTATAAAAAAGGATAAAGTTTCCAACTTTATCCTTTAGGGCTACCCCAAGTGCTCAAAAACTCATCCAAAAGGCTTGAAACTTCAAGGGATTAACCAATAAGCATAAAAACTTTGAGAACAAAATCAACTCAAAGGTTGGTGCTTTATACACATGCATGTCCAATGCATGTCTTGAACCCAAAACGGGTTAAAAAGGGGAAATATGACCTAAACTCCATGCATGGCATCAAAAATTGGGTAAGGACCAGATCCAAACCACTACAAGGTCACCTTGACCTGGAGATTCATAAGTTGCAAACTTTATGAGGTCCGTCCATTGCAACATCCAAGAATAAGGAGAAAAGGGGATAAAACTCAAGATCTAGCTACATAGAGGAATAAAAATCAGATATTGGACACTTACAAAGGTCCAAAAGGGTGTCAAACTGAAGATGAGATCTTTGCTTGCTATATCCTTGCTTCCTTCTTCCAACTTTCTTCTTATTTTGCTCCAAAACACCACACTAGCTCACAAATGAGAGGGAAGGATGGTTAAGGTTCACAAGGGACGATATTGGGGTTTGGAGGCTAATAAAAGATCAGACCTATGGACTTAAGGAGATTAAATAGGGTGCAAAACCCTAAAATATAGGGTTTGTCAACCAGCTACCAACACGTCGAGTTTCCCCTACCAACACGTCGTGTTAATCCATAAAAATACGCGACCCAAAAGTCCTTCAACATGTCGTGTTGTGGCTACCAACACACCGTGTTCCAATGGAAAACATGCTTAAAGAAATAAATCTCATACCTAGGGATCGAGATGATACATATTAGATAATGTCCCAGGAAGTGGGTATCTTAGTTGCAGCAAGGTGCTAGATCGACCCCGCCCTTTTTCCTCTCACATGCAGATCGACTTTGAACAACATGTTTGTGTGTGGTTTTGTTCGACCGGGAAGCAGCGACACACACACATATTCAATATGTGTTGATCGCAAACAGAGGAGATGAGTATGATTTGGTGACGATGATACGAATATGTCTATTGCCTTTTGATTTCCTGGTTATTACTCATCATAAAATTAACCCAATAAGGGATAAAGGAGAAAAGAGGGGGATTTTTCATTTTCTGGTTGTCTCTGTAACTACAAGGAACATGTATACAAGGAAAATGTATATCAGGTTTTACCCTCCATGTTGTTGTTGGAATAGTGTCTAAGGCTGCAACTATATTAGGCAAGTATTTGATCCGGTTGTGCATGGTCCTTTTGGGTTGCCTTCACCATAGCAACTTGATGGATGATTTGAGAGAGTAAATATTATAAGGAATAATATATGGTTATTTGATTAATATAAGTCATAGATTAATTGGAATTAATTTGGTGACTTAAAGAGATTAATTAAATAAGAGGGTATAAACTGTCAATTGTTTGATAGTTACACTTTAGACTATAAATCCTTATCCATGATAGGATGGACGATTTCTAGGGCTTGGATAAGCCAAAATCGTCCATAGGGTTATCAAGGAAAGGATATGGATCAACTTAAAGTCTAAGTTATCCAATTAGGGTTAAAGCTGTAATCCTTAAGGAGCCTACAAGTATAAATAGACCCTAGGGGTGAGGGAATTCGAGACACCATCTAAAGTAGAGATACTCTGACCGAATTCCTCCCCTCTCCTCTCTCCTAAATCATCTTGCTTGCTTTTGGTGTTTGTAAGCCATTAGAGGAATGACATTTGTGACTCTAGAAGCTCCAAGACAACAAGATCAACAAGGAATCCAAAGGTATGATTCTAGATCTATTTCAATGTTTTTATTTAACCTAATTAGTCATTAGAAGTCTTGGATTCAAAGCATGTTTAATTAGAAAGCCTAGATCCGAGCAATAGGGTTTTGCATGCGCACATAGGAAAGTTCTTATGGCTAAAACCCATCAGTTGTTTATGTTTTATATTGAAACAATAATGAATGATTGAATTTTGTTTGTGTTTGGATTAACGAAGTGAGCCAACGTAGATTACTAAAAAAAGAAAGTGTTGAAAAAGACACTCATACACAGTGAAGAAGATGGAAAGGGTGTGTAAATCTATTTGAAATCAATATCACATTTTGAAGATGACAGAAATAGTGTGTAAAACTAGTTGAAAGAAAGATATTTTTCGATTTTGTATCATTTTACAATAAGTTCATTGTAGAGCTCTTCACTTGAAAAATGGTGGAAATAGGTGTGAAGATGAACATGGTGGTGTGAAAATGACGATGATCAAAAGTGTTTATGTGAGAGAGAGTGTGGGGGGGGGGTCCATGTTTAATATTAATAAAACATTAAATTATATAGAAAAAAATTAAAATAATTATTATAAGGGCATTTTAATTTTTTTAGTTTTCCGAGGGACCAAAACCACGTACAAACAAACTCAAAATGACCGCAAAGCCAAAAAGTTGACGTTTTGACTAAACCTAAGAAAAAATACATACCACAAGGTCTGTTTTTGCAGTTATATATATATATATATATATATATATATATATATATATATATATATATATATATATATATATACTCACACACACACGGTAGGTTATAATGTGGATTGTAAGTATTTTGTGGATGTAAGGCTCATTTGTGGTCCAAGCATTTTTGCTAATTTAAAAAAGTGGTGATAATTTATAATTATTAAAAAAATAAATTAAAAACATTTAGTTAATTAGGAACGGAAACCATTCCATCATAATAGGAAAGGTAGGTAGTGTTTTTTCTTAGTAATTCCCAAATTAACGCAAACATTCAAATCGGTCAACATCTCTATCAAAGCTTAAATTTAGTTACAATTGGGTAGAATAAACACATAAAAAGCAAGATTCTGAGAATGTATTGCATATAAGAAACAATTTTTTGGTACATTTGATTATTGATAAGGATCATTAGGGTTTATCGGTGATATAGATTCTTAAAGAATGTGAAGTACCAAGTCGAGTGCTTTCAAGTTTAAGTTCACGAACACGGCAAAGACAGTGTTGAACCTTGATGATGATGATGATTATGTTTCTCAAACTCAAGGTATGCTGGTTCTATTCAACAAGAATGATTATGCTGGAGCATATGTTGAAGAAAAATAGAATTATTTTATAGGTTTTTTGTTGACAAAGTTTTTGGTACTTTTTTTTTTTTTTTTTTTTTTTGGGGGGGGGGGGGGGTTAAACAAATGTGAAAGATTCATTCTTCGAGAATCAGTACAGTTCCAATGGATTGTATTTTAATATTTTAGAATTTAGAATTTCTGATAATTATGTTCTTTAAGTATAAGAAGGCTAAGAATTTTAAGTTTAGCGATGGTTTTTTTTTTGCATTAAATGTGATAAAGTAAATTTTTTAAGGGGAAAGTGGAATTATTTGAAAGTATTCTTGCAGAATGGATTAACATTTGTGTATAAGTGTTCTGTGAGAATGCAGTTGCATAGTTGAAGCTTAAGCAATTCACAAAATTGATGATGATGCCTTTTTTTTAGATGATTTAATTCTTGTAGAAAAGTGTGTGTGTGTGTGTGTTAGGAATGAGGATTTTACACTTGTATAATGATTTGCTATGGTTAGTGGTGGTTTTCTTGTGTAAAAAAGTTGTTATAAAGCTGGTTTTTTTGGGAATATGCATCAGTTCAAAGTATTCATTTTAAATGGATTAACATGTGTTCATAATTATTTAGTCGGAGTTAATGTTTATAGTTGTAGTTTAAACCATAAATAGACTTTTGTTTATATTTTTGTGCAATAAAGCATTCACTTAAAGTATTCTTACAGAATGGATAAACTTCTACACATAATTATTCTATAAGAATGCTAGTTGGTAGTTAAATTTTAATCAATAATCGCAATGATACTTTTTTTTTCTTTTACATGTTTTAATTCTTAAAGACTCGAATGTTTTTTTAGAATATGTATTTTATTCTTATAGGTTTATTTGGTAAAATGTATAAAGTTATGTGTTTTTGTAAACATTTCTTATTCTTATAGAATGATCTTTTAAATGTTTTTTGATTATTAAGATTATATCCGATTTAAAATTTTTGTTAACGAGGTGTTAATCCTTTTGCTGCCAAATGAGTCGTGTGTTTATATGTATTCTGTTAGAATAATGTTATTATCAAATATATTTGTTGTTTGTGATCTACGATGTTGATTCAAGTTTTTGTTTTATGTGAGTCAACAGTTGTTGCAGAAGGTCTACCAGACATTATATTACATTAATTATAACATCAAGTTCAATAGAAAGAAATTCAGGAGGAACAAGTACAAAAGCATGTTATTATAGCTAGTACAAGCCTAAATAAGTAAAAAAAGGCAATATCCCACATGCTTTGGTAAGTTAATTATATTCTCCGTATGTTCTTACACACAGTTAATATCCAAACCCCTTTATCAAAGTTTCAATTGTCAATGATCTTCAAGAATCAAAGATGCGAACGAGGGATCAAATTACATAAATGTAGTGTAATATCCACCATTCTTACAAGATCAGTCTTAAATATAGAGTAGTTCAAAAAAACATGGGATAAAGGATTCATAAGAATAAGAAGTTGACAATCAAGTTCAAATTTAAAGGAGAATTTCAATTTCAAGTTCCAGAACACAACTTATACAACACTAAACCTAGAAGATGGAAACTTCGTTGACATCCTCAATGTTAGATTTGTAGTTTTGATTTTTTTTATGTGTATAAATTGGTTTTTTTGTGTATGTAAAAGAATCACTTTAGTGATTACTTTTAATATATTTTAAGATAATAAAATTTTATATGTAAGAGTTGTTTTCAAAATTTCAAAAACCCTATGATGAGTTAGATGATTTGTTTGAACTGTGATTTTTTTAAACTTTTCTTGAAAAATGTTGATTTAGGTTTATAAAATTAGTATTCTGCATGAATGTTAAAATGGTAAATAATTTTTTTACTTTCTTTTAGCTTAAGATTAAAGATAGAAAAATACATAAAAAGATATTTACATTTTGAAATTCCCTTTTTATCATTCTTTAAGAATGTCTTCAAGAATCAAAATAAATGTTATAGAAAAAGTGGTTTTTTACGAACGAGAATGATAGTATGGTGATGAAATCAGACTTACACCTATTATATATAGGTTAAAGGATAATGTATTCAATTTAAAATTATAATTAGAATGAGCCTTAAAACATGGGATTTGATTAGGAATAATATCTTATTTAATTAATGAATTGTTTTTTAATTATTTGGTCTAAAATGATCCCTACCTCTACACAATAGATGTGGATCCATATTTAAACATCTCTCTCTTTCTCTCCATATATATATATATAGGGAAAAGTGAATATGTGGTTGTCATATATGTAATATTAGGTGTAGAACCATCAAAATTGACTTCATTTTGATTAAAAAGAACATTTTTTTCATTGCTAGCTTCTTCCTAGTGTTTTTGAGCTCATATTATTTCTCATTTAATAATTTTTCTCCAACATCTATGTATTTCGAATGTGTGTATTTCGAATGTGTTGTATATATTAGGCCTCTAGTAGGCTTCATAACTTTCTTTGACACCTACCGTATATATACTTGGATGGTTCTTTTTTGATGTGTTACGGGAAAAAGTTTATTGGATTTTTAATGAACAATTTCAATCTTTTACTATATTTTTCTATATTAAATCTTATTATTAAGATTTATAGGTAGTTGATATGTATTTTTTATACATGGTTTGTGGTGCAAAATTAAATATTTAAAACTCTATAAAAATATATACAAAGCCTATCATCCAGTCTAATAGAGAATACAAGAAAGATGGTAAAGAAATTTGATTGCATTTTGTTAAAACTATATAGTTTTTTGATGGTTCTATACCTAATATTAGGTACATAACAGTCACATATTCCCTAAGTCCATATATATATATATATATATATATATATATATATATATATATATATATATATATATATATATATATATTCACACACAAGATTTTCCTTTTTAAAAATATAAAAAAGATGATTAGGCTACAAAAGATTCATCGTATATAAGCTATATTTATATCATTTTTACATGTTTTTATTCTATTAAAAATTACTCGATTATTACATTATTTATAGAAGCAAATGTCATTTTTTTTGGGGTCTGTCAACTTAGGGGCTTAGTATGGTAAGTGTTTAACTTCTAAGATCAACTCCAAGGCTAACACTAAAACTCACTATTTTTCTATAAAAACCATACAAAAATCATTTTCAATTCCAACCTCACACTAAAAATTAACACTATAAACGTATTTTAATATTATAATTATAAAATACTATTTTCTTTAACAATATATGATTTTATTTAACTAAGTTTTATTATAATATATTAATTATTATTATTAATAGTATTAATTGACTTTCCAACATAAATAAGATGAAAATTACATTTTAAAATAAAATTGAAAATATTATATAACTACAAAAAAAGCATTACATTTATTTCATCATTCGAATACAATATAAATAAAAATTAGTTGTCTCGATTAGTATATTCATCCCACGAATGTTCAATTAATGTATTTTGAAGTTCGTTGTGAGCATCTTTAATTTTGATGTTTTTATATTGATTAAGAAATTCTTGAAATCGCACAATTGCATTGACCACCATTACAACCTCAATTGTTGCCATTTCATTTCGTTCTTCGATTGCTGCAGTAACATCACATTCATCTTCAATGGTCATATTATGCATAATGATACAAGAAGTAATTATATCATGCAATATTTCATTTCTCCATAAACGTGTAGGTCCTACAATAATTGCAAAACGTGATTGCAATACTCAAAAAGCATGTTCTACATCTTTTCTGTATGCTTCTTGTTTCATTGCAAATAATTTTTTCTATGGGCCACGTGGATTATGAATAGTTTGATCAAGCAAAAATCTTATTAGAACAAGAACCAAACTACAAGAAAGGGTTTGTATTTGGACATGTGTGGAACATCCTCAAAGATGTTAAAAAAAAATCACAAATGTCAATCCATCCCCCAAATGCCGAAAATGTGGTCATTTCTCTCCTTCTCAATCATTGTCATCTACATTCGATATACCCTCTTTGGATCTTAACAACAATGTAAGTGTTAATCTTACCGAAAGACCTATTGGTGTGAAAAAAGCAAAAGAAAACCTTCATAATGAAAAAAATATACAAAATATATTGGAAGCCGATAAGCAAATGTATAAAGCTTTAAAGATCGGAAATGAAATCGCTTTAAAAATGTAACACTCATAAAATTCATGAAATTTTTAAAGCTTTAAAATGAACCCCAAATCATCATGGTTTACAAATTGTTTTCAAAATAAGTTTCACATCAGAGAAAATCCCAAAATCGTAAAACAAAACATGAGGAGGTGCATAATCATACATTCGCCTTCTCGCAATCCTCTGAAGTACCTTAAATATAATCCAAAACTGTAAGCCCAAAGCTTAGTGGGTTCCCCCAAAATGCCAATACGTAACAAATAGAACAAATATCATATTTGCACAAATATCATAACACCTTGTATATGGAATGCTCACAAGTCCTCAGTATGAGTATGACATGCCCTCCCTACCCCTCAACTCATATTTAGCATACTCCAAGGTTTGTTGGCTACAAAAAAAAGCAGTACTACTTCAACCCATCCATACAATATGTTCACATATAACAGATAATATCATAAACAGATAAACATGCATATCAAGACTAGTATGCATAACTATATCATACTCAGCATATCAGCAGTATCAAGTTATCAAATCAATGGTATGACCTTGTTGCCTTCGACACGAAAGTATAGTGAGGAAAACTCACCTCACAATGTCGAACTGAATTGAAACCTCCGATTGCCGACTCATCGAAAATCCCAGTCTATCACAATAACAAATACCCAATCAACATTGGAATTCTACTCTTAACTAAGGGCCCCATACATAGGGTAATTTTCCATTTCCTTTTCTCTAATTAGGCAAAGGCCAAATTCCAAAATTTTACATCCAAAAGGCCCAACTATTTCAAGGCCCATTATTGGCGTAATTTTCGAAATTGGACCCAAGCCCCTTATTAGGCCTCACCTAAAGATTCATTCCTCTAATTAGCCCAACCATATTTGTCTAGATGGTCCATTAGGGCCCACTCATTAAAGCCCAGCAAATGGCCCAATACCCAAAGCCTAAAGTAGCTAAACCCATCAGGCTGAGTATGCGGGGTGTACTCATTTGTACGCTCAACGTACCCACCTTGACCAGAAAACGTGATGTTGACCACCTACGCCCTGCATACGCCTTGGTACGCCAAACATACGTTGTGGCCATGCAAACCCCATTAAGTTCTTAATACCTCACGTCCAGGCTTCCCAAGTGAGATCTACACTAAAAAAGGTGTCCCAAACCATGAAGTTTCCAACTTTATGGTTATGCATGTCTAATAAGTCCTTAAACTCAAAGCCCTTTCTTTCCTTTACAATTTAAGAGCTTTATAATATTTATCCAGCCAATAAATGGTCCAAGATAACATTTTTATAACTTAAAATACCTTAAATCTCCATAAAGGACGAACCCTTGGTTTTAGAGTAGCTCAACTCATCAAGACTAAGAAAAAGGACTTAAGCACACATAAAAAATTTCATGCAAGATCTAAGGGAAAATACAAGTAAAGGTAAAAGCTTTTTATATTCTGGAGCTTCCCAAGGAGATGAAGGTCTCATATCCAAAGCTTGAATCCACACCAAGGCCCTTTAAGGTCTCTCTTCTTCTTCTTCTTCTTCTCAACACAAAGAACCCTCACATACACTCAAACTCACACACATAAGGCTAGGGTCTTGGAAAACATCTCAAAGATATAGAGGTTGAAAATGTAGGGAGAAATGAGTTATAAGAACACTTATATACCACCCAAACCCAAAATATTAGGGTTTTCATCCAGAAATGAGTATGCCCAACGTACACAAGTGTATGCCCTACGTACTAGGGCGCGCCCTATTACACTCAACGTATCCTTATGTACGCTTAGCGCACTCCTCCTAACCATAATTACCAAAATTGCCATTTGGGCATTACATGGCTACAACCTTCTATTCCAAGGACTAGAAATGACAAAATTAATAATCAGGAGGGATGTGGAAATACTTGTAAACTCGGAATGTTACAAAAAAAGTTGAAGCTCAAAATGAAAAAAAAAAATTGATTAGCTAACTTGACAGAAGAGAACTAAATATTATTCCATGATTTGAATAATATCTCTGATCCTGAGTTCCGTGAGTATATTCAAAATGAGCAAAAGTGGATAATGCGGAAAAGAACAAAAGAGTCTCAACAAGGCGAACAAGGTCAAGGATCTCAAGGGTTAGGATTTCAATATTAAGGACCTCAATACTGAGCATCTCCAAACCAACCACATCAATATCAAGGATCCGAAGAAGATCATGGAGAAGGAGTTTAATATCAAGACCAACGATCTCAAAACTATAACCAATACTTTGAGTATCTTGGAGGGAGAGGAAACGGTTTTCACAATCTCTGGATTTATATTTTATTTATGCTTTTCATTTACAATCTATGTTATGTTTGTTAAGTTTTTCATCCAATAAAATCATTTTGTATTAATTTTTTTTAATTAAATCTTCAAAACTATAAAATATATAACAAACGAGTGTTTTGTATAGCTTCCATAACAAATGGATAAAAGTAATGTTTTTTTTATTATTGAAAAAGGGATAAAAAAAATTATATATATATATATATATATATATATATATATATGTAGAGAGAGAGAGAGAAAGCGAGAGAGATTTAGTTGTGATGAATAGTTTCGCACCAATTTGCTGGGTTATTGTAGCTCTACATCAAAATGCCGACAAGAATAAAGGTCTGTTGGAGGAATATGGGCCTGCAAAACACAAATTTGCAGGTCTATTGGAGTTGCTCTAGTATCACTTTTTAAGGTTGGTCAACTTGGGGGGGGGGGGGGGGGGGTTCCAAGGTAAGGTTATAACCAATCAGATCCATTTGTATTTCAATATCCTTGGGTAAACATTATTATCCAGACAATTGAAGATAGTCATGTCAAATATTTATTTGAGTTTTGTTATTTGTATCTAGGGCTGTAAACGAACTGAACGTTCGGCGAATCGTTCGTGAACTGTTCGGCTGGAAGTTCGTTTATTTAATAAATGAACGAACATGAACAAAAATTATCGCTTAGTTAAATGAACGAACATGAACAATGGTCTTGTTCGTTCATTTATGTTCGTGAACGTTCGTTTATGATGTTTATTTACGTTCGTTTATGTTCGTTCATTTAAGTTTATTTATATTCATCTATATTCATTTATTTTTATTATATTGTTATATTATATGTTCGTTTATGTTCATATATGTTCAATTGTGTTTTTTTTTTATCTTTGTTCGTTTATATTTGTTCGTTTATGTTCGTTTAGCATGTTCACGAACATAAATGAATGAACATGAACAAAGTAATTTGTTAAACGAACGAACATAAACAAGAAAATCTCGTTGATTTATCCGTTCGTGTTCGTTTGTTGTTCGGCTAACTTAAACGAACGAACATGAACAAGACCTTGTTCGTATTCGTTCGGTTCATTTACAGCCCTACTTGTATCCCTTCAAATACAATGTCTTTTTTTTTACTAAACTGATGTTAGCCCATCAATTACATATTGATCTCTACTCCGACTAGAAGTCTATTGTCTTGAGAACACAAAACCAAATGGTATAGGCCTGTCATGAAAGTTACCAAGTATAAATTGCACCTTGATAGTGTATAATGGAAAGGAGATCGAATCTACGGAGATTGGTTCAATTTTCGACTCTATAAAATCTCTTTGTGAAAACAATCATAAACGACAATAACAATAAAAATGGGGATTTTAATATTTTCGTTGTTTTAAAGAACTAAGTTATACTAAAACTTGGAAATTGAAATCAAAAAAAGAAAAGTGTTTGATTCAAATCAACGAGAGCAAAATGGTTGACATTGGTCTTCACCACCACATGGATGTTTAGCTGGTTTATCATTAGATGTTACTTGTGATTTAATTGAACTTGACTATAGTGATTTATACGCATAAATTACATGAACTTTTCTTGGGTATTAAAATGGACAGAGAAGCTCATAATACATTTCCTTAATAAAAGTCACAAAATTAATGAAGCATGTAATTTGTGAAAATCAATTATCTAACACATCATTTTTTTTCCTTACAGTATAAACGATTAGTTACGTAAATAGACAATTTCGATAGAAGACTATTTACGATAAATAGGATTGATGAAATTTGTAGTAATTGTAAAAGCGAGAGTGTGCATATAAAGAACGCCTAAATATGACTTCGTAGAAGGAAGTTATAATTTTTAGAAGTTTCAGTGGAGTAGTACGTGAGACTGAAATCGAAATTTAAATCGATCGATTGTTAGGAAAAACAATCTAAATGAGAGTTGAACATATCGTCTATATGATTTTGTCAATATAAAGACATTCGAGAATACAATGCGTATGTACAAGTTATGATTTTTATATGGACTTTAACAGTCTAAGCATGTTGAAAATATAGCTTTAAAAATACAGTGAGAATTAACTTGTGGAGTCTAAATGAAAGTTGTAGATCTCGTCAATAGCTACACGTAGATATAAAGAACGTCGAAAACAAAGATCATAGGAAGAAGATGTGAATTTTGGAAGAAACTAAAAATTCACGCACGTGTGGGCGCATGTCGACAAGATGTGTGGCGCATACTGATGCTCCACCCAAAAATCACCACGTGTCACCCTCTGATTGAAGCCACACCAGCACCCCTACAAGAAGTATGGAGCGCATTTATAGTGCATGGCATACCTCCTTGCTATATAAATAGAGTAGTCCGGTTTCCTTCATTTACCACGCCCTCTTTATTCGATACTCACTCTTATCTCACCAAGATCCGACTTTATGGGGGGATTTTCAAGGTTCATAGGAAACTTTCTCCTAGCGAGGTTAGGAGCCATCATCAAGCCTAACGGATAGAGGTGTGTGGTATTGAGGTCCTGTCTGTAATTTTCCCTTTTTTTGGTAGGACCCCTTTAAGTTAAGTTATGATTTAAGTGTAACTTATATTTATATTTGAAACGTCCCAAAAATATGATCCAAAAATTTCATTTCTATTTATAAAACCAGTATTTTCAAAACATCATCAGTACATGCCAAAAATAGTAATGTATCAAACGTCATAACAGTCAGAGTAAAACACCAAAAAGCGAAAGAAAGTGGTGTGTACTCTGCAATCATCCCGAGCCCTTCCCCTTGGAACTGGAAGTACCTGAAATATAAACTAAAAATTGTAAACTCATAGCTTAATTAGTTCCCCGAAATACCACATACCATACATACATATGACATAACGATCCCCGCCTAATGAGTATAATGGGCCCCGCCCTACCTCGCATAACGAGCCCCACCCAATGAGTATAACGGGCCCCCGCCCTAACTCGCATAACGAGCCCCACCCAACCAGTATAACGGGCACCGCCCACATACATTTCATATAATCATAACAGGTAATAGAATACATAGTAAACATTGAGCCCTATCCAGTAAGCATATAAGCCAATATACAAGTGTCACACAGACAACGAGTACTCTAACATAAATTGATCAATAGTTGAATAGGTCCCCACTCCAACTATCAGCTCAACCTGACACCTAAACAGAAACCAATCCTTAGATATAACTCACAATACCTCAACACTTCCCCTAAGGTCAAACTAGGTCAAAGACAAAAGTCAAGGTCAAGGTCAACAGTCCATGTTGACCCAACACATCGTGTTGACTTGCCAACACGCTGTGTTTCACCATCATCCAAGCAGTTAGGGAAATCCCAGCCAACACGTCGTGTTAACTTGCAAACACGTCGTGTTTGCCTGAGTTCCAACAACTTAATACATTAAGCTTCGTTTTTCGACTCAAAGAGCTCCAAATCTCAAATCTAAACCAAAATGAGATTTAAGAGGGTAAAGTTTCTAACTTTACCCATAGGGACTACCAAAAAGGGTCCAAAACCCAAACCCTAGGCTTAATAGAGTGAGGTCTTAACTAATAAGCACTTAATCTTAAAGACATAGCCCCAAAACACATATCTGACTCCCTTGAGCTGGAAAACCACGTAAAGTTGCCAACTTTATGTTCATGTATGTCTAAATGAAGCTCTTAAGCTTAAGAGATGATTAATAATGGACTAAATGCATGCATGTGACCAAGAATCTCATAAAGCTTGCACCTTTTTGCTAAAGGAGACCATATAAAGCTCAGATCTAAAAGAACAATCCCATAAAATGACTTAACTCTTCGAAAAAACCCAAAAGGAGCCAAAATCATAACAAAACAAACTATGAGGAGATCCAATCATCTACAAATCAAGTTATGAACTTGATACCTCAAAGAGATTGCAATAAGCGGAGTGAGTCTGGATCTATGACCTTCTTTCCAAGCTAAGCACCTTCAATCTTCGAGGCTTCCTTCAAAATGGGAAAAAATAACCACAAGAATCCACTCAAGGCTCAATAACACCAGTAAGAAAGCTTAAGAGATGAATTAGGTATTTTAGGAGGTTTGGGGATGGTAAAGAGGCTAGCCCTAGGGTCTTAAGGTGTTTATATAGGGTGCAACTCCCTAAAATTAAGGTTTGTCCACTAGTAGCCAACACACCGTGTTGGTTCACCAATGCTTGCAGTCCAAAGGCCCATCGAGACGTTGTGTTTTGACACAAACACATCGTGTCCAAATGAAATCATGAAAATTTTGGAAATAATTTCATACATGGGAACGAGTGTTATAATATTCATAGTCATTGTTATGATTGTATGAATAAGATTTATCAGTAACTCTAACTATAATACTGATTGATCTACTTAAGGGAGATGTGTCTAGAATGGTTGTGTTGGCTTGGTTGTTGGATTTAAAGAAAACTATATGTCGAAATGGTCCTGCCTCCCAACTGTCATTCTTGGTTTATAATTATTTGATATAACTCTCAATATTCATTGGGATTAGTGAAAGATCGAGATTTCATTATCATAATTTCATAGCGATTAATAAGTTTTAGTATCATAGGTTAATACTTGTTAGGTGTGTTATCCGCTAGTTAAATTGCCAGAAGGATAATTGTTAATCATTTGAGTAATTGTCTGGGTGAGTTACCTCAATATATTGTGTATTACAATACATATCCATGTATGTTAGGATATAAGAGCTAGTAGAGCAGAGTTGATAGTATAGTCTCTATATGTTCAATGTTAGTGTACTCGAAGCTAATAGAGTAGAAAGTATATCATATATATTCATGTATTAGAAGAGCCTAAAGTGTCGTCTTTATGTGTGTAATATGGTTATGTATGTTTGGTGGGGCTCAACGTGTAGATTGGGCAAGGGCGTAAGGCCCATTATTTAGTTTGAGTGGGGTACATTTATATGTAGGTTGGGCAGGTCACATTGTGTAGTTTAGGTGGGCCCGTTTATATACTAATTGGTCGGGGCTCAATATATGTATTGTGGTATATGGTATTTTGGGGAAATCGCTAAGCTTCGTGCTTACCTAGTTTAATATAAATGTTTCTCAAGTACTTCATTGATACGTGAGCAGGTCAAGTTTCAATTGTACATATGGTGCATTCACTCCCGCCCTCTCTGCATGAGGACTACTCCCAATCCGGTGGTAAATGCATCACAGAAAACCACAAAGTCCTCCACTCCCTCTGGGAGGTTCAAGACTAGAGCCTCGCACATTCGTTGTTGTAGGGTCTCAAATGTTGTCTGTTGCTTAGGGCCCTACCAGAAATCTACCCCTTCCTCATCAGACGAGTGAGGGTACACAATTTTGGAGAAAATCCTGAATAAATCTCTTGTAGTACACTGCTAAACCTAGAAAACTCTTGATATCTTAGGGAGATTTTGGAACCTTCCACCGCATCACCGCCTCGATTTTGGCTGGGTTAACCAAAAATCCCTTCCTGGGTAACGAGATGTTTAAGGAACTGAACCTCTTGCAACCAAAACTCACATTTAGAGAACTTGGTGTAAAGCCGTTCTCACTTTAGAACTCTTAGCAGCTCACAGAGATTCTCCTCATGCCGCTCTCTGGTCCTTGAATACACCAAGATATCATCGATGAACACAATAACTGAGCGATCGAGCATCAGCATGCATAAGCGATTCATCAGGTCCGTGAATAGTGTGGGCACGTTAGTGAGCCCAAACAGCATCGCCACGAACTCGTAATGTTCGTAACAAGTCTAGAACACAGTCTTCTCCACGTCCTCCTCCCTTACCCTAACCTGATGGCACCCAGACCTCATATCTATCTTGGAGAACCAAGTTTCTCCCTGTAACTGATCGAAGAGGTCATCCATCTGTGGGAGGGGAAAACTGTTCTTCACAGTCAACTTGTTCAGCTCCCGGTAATCAATGCACATCCGGTGTGAACCATCCTTCTTTTTTACGAAAAGGATCGGTGCTCCCCACGGAGAACTGCTCGGATGGACGAACTGCTTGCCTAGCAACTCCTGCAGCTGAGATGGAAACTCTTGCATCTCAGGCGGTGCCAATCCGTACGGTGCCTTGGTAATAGGGGTCGCACCTCACACAAGGTCGATCCTTAACTCAACCTGCCTCTTAGGAGGCACTCCGGGTAACTCCTCCAGAAATACATCAGCGAACTCTATGACGACTGGAACATCTAAAACCGATACGTTATCCCTGACCCGCATATCCACCACATACGCCAAATAACTCGCACATCCGTGCTAAATATACTATCGATCCCTAGATATTGAGCAAAACCCTAAACCCATCATGGTGCCCTTTCCATAGATAACCAGTTCTCCCCACTTGGGGTTTGAACTACCACATGCCGACCCTCGCAGTCGATCATGACGCTGAAACAGCTCAGCCAGTCCATACCCACTATCACACAAACATCCCATATGGGAATCGAAATCAAGTAAATCAAACAAGATACTTTGAATATCACTAGAACGCAACCCCGATAGACTGATGAAGCATCAACCCAATGTTCGTCGGCAATGGAAACTCGGAACAGATACTCTAGCTCTCTTATGGGGAAACCAAACTCCCTACTAAAAGATCAGGAGCCAAATGACTGACTCTCTCCCAAGTCAAACAATACTAGATCAGGAAAAAAAGTTCACTAAGAACATACCTAACCGAGGTTCAGACATAGGAGCATAGAAAAAAAATCAATGTGACAAGGGAAAGAAACATACTAGCCACCACATTTGGTGTTGTCCTGACCTCCTCGGAAGTGAGATGGAAAGCACAACCTCAAGCCCTCGAGGGCTCCGCTCTGACCTGACCCCCGCCGGTGATCCTCAACGTAGCTGGAACGAGGGACTACGCCGGCTTAGCGGCAAGCAACGGACAGTTGGTCTTCACATGACCAACCTGATCATAATGGTAACAAATCCTCATATCCTAAAGTGAGGCTAACTTGCGGCAATCCCTCGTATAGTACCCCTCCCTTCCACACTTGTGGCACACACCACTAGATAGATAAGCTCCGGCATGAAGCTTCCCGCACCTTCCACAAGTACGGCCATGTAAACCTCTGGACCTAAAACCAACGGCCTTGAACCACTTTGGTTCCGGTTGTGCCTGTGTCGGGACCTGCCGCTACTCCCTCAATCAAACCTCTATCTCAAGCTCATGCCACCGAGTGGCCTCCTGCAGGTCTAACAAGGTATCACAACTTTGAGTATAAACAAATTGCTTGATATCCATCATGAGCATGCTCAGATAACAATTCATCTGAGCATACTCAGATAACGATTCATCTAAGCCTGCTCAGAAGCAAACACAGGGAAAAACATCACCCGCTCAGTAAACATCTGGGTGATCTCAGTCACCGACTCCAATCCCTGTCTCAAATCCAAAAACTCATAAACTAACCTCTCACGCACAGCATGAGTAATGTGGCGAGTACAGAACATCTCTCTGAACTGATCCCATGATACTACAACTCTCTACTCATCAGAATACGACCCTGTAACAAGTCTTCACCAATCATTCGCTCCGGACCTCAACAGGTTCAGAGCGCACCTGAACCTGTGGTCAGCAGGGCATTAGCACGTGAAAAAGCATCCCTTTAATGCCAGATAGCCACCTCATGGCTATGATCAGGTCCTTTACTCCATTGAAAGTTAGGGGCTTCGTGTTATCAAAATCCTGATGTTAAAAAGCCCGACCAGCCCTACCACCTGTAGCTGT
This sequence comes from Lactuca saligna, assembly GCF_052625555.1. Lineage (NCBI taxonomy): Eukaryota > Viridiplantae > Streptophyta > Magnoliopsida > Asterales > Asteraceae > Lactuca > Lactuca saligna. The sequence continues at coordinate 291,975,621 of NC_136421.1, forward strand.
GGAGGTTGTGGAGGCTGCAACGGCAGCCATCACAGCAATGGTTGCATAGTGCTCATCGAAGTAATCCACCATAATGGTCTTAATTGACCCAAACATCTTTGGTAACGGAGCCTGAAATAGTGCAGTAACATCATCGTGCAGGATCTCTCGAATCATGGCATCCAACTCATCTGGTCTCATATGACCAATGGTCTCGGACGATGTTGTCCTATCCTGACCGCCAGCTCCTGATCCCGACCCGGATCCGATTTAAAATTTCCTCATAACATCCATACTGAAAATACACCAAGGAGATATCATATAAATCGCATAAATAACGGGGAACCAACTCCCAATGAGACCCTAGGGGTTGTGACTTCCTTGTTATGTGTATAGGTCATGTGCTTTCAGTAGTACGAACACATAATACCTTCCACACCTACCCGTATTTGTCTCAGGGATCATCACAACTCCCTAAAAATACTCATAAACATAGGCGAGCTTGTAATCTTCACTCCTAGAGGAAATCTAAATATCTCATAACTGGCCAACTAACCCCACCTAAGCCCTCCTACCACTAACTGGCACACGACCCTCCATTGGTTCTAGATAGCTATTGCATAAACACCATCACATACCGTATGACTTAAACTACCCTAGACTAAAAGATTCAATCCTACAACGGTTAGACTCAGATGAGAGCTATGCAGCAGGACCATATTCCATAACCTAAGACCGTTTAACCCATGCAATATATGACTTAACGTATTCATTCAATAACTAATTCACACACGAAAGAGTCACACAACAAATGAGGTACTCCACACAAGACAGGGCCTCAAAGATCAGGAAACTCTATCATACGATTCTTGAGGATCCCTATCCTATCACTAGCATACTGTTCTAACGTATCATAATATCAAATAATAACATGATAATTTGGGGTCTACTTACTGGCTTCGGCTGATTGTACACTTCGCATCCTCCTTTAGTATTTTAAAATCCATTTGAAAATCATTTTGAAAATATTTTCCTTAGTTTAAGACTGGATTCGCATGATTGTTCCTCCAATTCACTCAAAACAAGGCTCTGATACCAACTTGTAAGATCCGTAAAATTCACAAAAAATTTAAACTTTTTCAAACATCCAAAAACCACCATTTATTAGGTATTGTTTTCAAAATAGTTTATCATCAAAATAAACCCATAAATCATAACATAAAACACGGGGAGGTGCACAATCAAGCCTTCACCTTCCCGCGGTCAACCGAAGTACCTGAAAAAAATCCACAACTATAAGCCCGAAGCTTAATGATTTCCCCCAAAATACCAACGCCATACAACAAAACAATATCATAAACTAACAGTATGCATATAGAGTCTTCAGCATAACTGGACCGCATCACCGGCCCTTCAGTCTATATGGCCCACTCTCAGAACCTTCAGTATGTCTAGACCGCCTCACCGGGCCATCAGCCTATCTGGACTGTTCTCCAAACCTTCAGTCTGAATAGTAAACCCTAATGGGCCTTTACTCTATTCGGGTCGCCCTGGGTCTATTGGCTTAGAGCACAAAGTAGGACCGCCTCAACCCACCCGTAACCACACAATCATCACATAGATATCAAACGCTAGCTAACACATACATTAATCATACAGGCCTAACAGATCCTCAATCATAGCATCATCCTATACACTAGGATACGAATCTAACAGATCACTACACATAGCATCATACGATAACCAGGATAACAATCCAAAAGGGTTTGCCTTGGTGCCTTCAACTTTGTTAGTATAGTGAGGAAAACTTACCTCACAATGTCAAACTGAACTGAAAACCTCCAGCTTCTGACTCACTAAAAATCCCGAATTATCAGAATAAACGAACACAAATCAACGGTTGGAATATCAATCTTGGATAAGGGCCCAAACATAGGGTAATAGTCCATTTAACCTTTCCCTAATCTGGGCTAAGGCCCAACTCCAAATCCTTGATCCAAAGGTCCAAATATACAAGGCCCATAATTGGCCCAATTTTCCATATTGGGCCTAACTCTTTAATTGGGCCTCATCCTATGGTCTATTTCCATCATTAGCCTAAGAAAATTCTATTCAGAAAGTCTAGCAAGGGCCCAAGCCAAATTGGCCCAAAGATAGCTCAAATCTAAAGCCCAAAACCTACTGGGTGCATACGCCAAGCGTACCACTTCAGTGCACTCAACGTACTGAGTCCTTGGTTGTGTGTGTTGCGTACGCTATATTGTGCCCAACGTATAAGAAGATTAAGCACCACTAACATTAAGTGCATAATACTTGATATTCTAACGTCTAACATCATATCTGAGCTCATTAAGATTTCCTAGGGAATATAATTGGCAACTTTATGCCCTTGCATGCTATAAGGGACTTCAAATTTTCATTCTTCACATTAGGACTTCATTTAGAGGATCAAACTCATGCATGGAGTCTAGATAACCTTCAAGCTAGCACCTTTATGCATCTAGCATGCTCACAAATCTCATATCTAACCATCTTAGTCTCTGGAGTTGCTCAACTCTCAAGAGAAGACCCAAGAACGAAAAGGAGACATTATAGAAAACCCTAACTCAATCTAATGAATAAGATGGAAATATTAAGACTTTATACCTATGGAAGCTCCTCAAGGTGAACTAGATACAGGTTCTTGAAGCACAATGTCACACCAAGCTTTCCGACTAACTTCTTCTGCTTGAATAAGCTCTAAAATGTCCACCAACACACTTCTATGCTTCAAAGTCATCCTCTCAAAGGAAAACTGAGGTAAAGGGACGAAATGAGACTCTAGAGGCTAATTCGGGTTTGGTCCAAGTGGCTTAAGGATGAATAAATAGGTCTCAAGTCGAGATTTTAAGGTTTTGGTCCTCAGTCGCGTACGCCCCGCGTATTCAATATTCATTCGTGAAGCTCTATAATACGCTAAGCGTACACTTAGGTATGCCTTAGTGTACAAAAGGGACCATTTTTTCCAAATTAAATCATTTCAATGGGTTAGGACGGTTTACCTGATTTGGATTGTTACATTCATAATAACGATGATGACTATAATTAAAAGCTACACTTAAATAAAACAAGTGTAGCTTAACTTACAGAGTAATCTAGCAGGAACCGGAAATTATGCGGGAAAAATTATGATATGGGAGCTTCTATTCATCGCCTATCTAACATCGCATGGCTTCGTTGAAGTGGTCATAAACTGGAGAGTAAAAGACTAAAAGGCTAGAAACGTTCTAGAGAGGATATGGAAGAAAGTGTGAAGAAAATAAGTAGAAATTGATTTAAGTTCATAGGGTTGGGGAGGGTGTGTATCGCACACCTGGTCCCTTACATGTCATGCATTGGTTGGGGTCGGTAATGTGGCTCCAGTCGTCATGTGACATGCGGCAGAAATCTAGTGGATCACGTCTATGTGTCAGTGCACACTGCGTATCTGGTCAGTGTGCGTGACTATGTGTGAATATTTCCAATTTCTTAAAAATTCCATATCTTCTCCATACGAGCTCCATTTTTTGATCGGTTTTATATCCACATGTAGCTATTCCTGAGACTTACAACTTTCATTTAGACACTGTTGTGACATCCCAAAAATCACGACCAGAAAAAACTGGTTTCATTTATGCCTTTAAAATGATTGTAGAGTAAGTCGTTTTGATTTAAAAGAGTTGCGGAATTTGTTCCCAAAACAAAATGTAATAAAATAATATTTACCAAAGCATTTCATAAAGAAATGTATTTTCATTATATAATCAAAACTCAGGATGTCATGTTCCGATACAGACCAAAAAGCATAAACATATTACAAGCCATACAACAGTTATATACATATACATGCTTATAAACAAAATATCTTGATGATTCATCCAACTTATGCCCTCGCGCCACTACCTGTAATACAAAGAAACTGAGTGGGTCAGGATTGGGATCCTGGTGAGCATATAGGGTTTTCAAACCACAATAAATAAGTATATTCAATTCAACAATCAACAATAACCCGATTACCCATTCCAGTTATCCTCACTTTACGTCCCTAAAACAACATCTATTATAATGAACCTAATCTAGGATTTTCATCTGGACGGACATTACTGCAAGGGGTTTCCTCAGCAATAGATGTCCTAAAGGCAACCATGAGGGGGATAGAGTACACCGATGAACACATCGCTCACAACACCTACAGGTTATGAACCTGCTAGCGTTCCACAAGACTGTCTAGAAAGAGTCTGTGGTCGTCATCCGTACTCCGCTAGATGACTAGTTTAACAACAACAACATCGAGGCCTCTCATCATTTTATTTCATCACACATCCACTATCTACCCATGTTCTACCCAACATCTTTGTAGATAAAAATATATATACAACATAATACATGTATAAAACATTCGATCAATACTCATTTTAGATAACACATAACATATAAACACACAACACATATTTTACAAAGAATACTTCGTATTTATGTGTTAGAAGAAAGTAACTACACACTCTCACATATAAACAAGAATATATATACACATAGCATGTATTTTACAAAAAATATTTCATATTTATGTGTAAGTTAAAAGTGACTATACACTCACTTGATCAGAAGATGATCAGACAGCACTACGGCTTGTAGAAGTAGTATTCTTTGGTAGATCTGGAAGATCTTCACAAAACTTGGCTTCTCGCGGGTAGAGCTTCGGCTTGGGAATTGCACTTCTCGGGATCTTCGGGACTTGGGAATAATATTGGGGCTTCGGGGTATAAGTTGCACGTAAACAAGGAAAATTTGAGAGAGAAAGAAAGCATTTTGGCAAAAGAAGTCGGCAGCCTCTCATGCCCTTTTATACCAGCAAGACCTCGGACTACGTCGGGCGTACCGAGGCCCTACGCTGGGCGTACGGTGGATAAGGCTTCCACGTGGCGAACTTCGGGTGGAGGAACGTGGCCTCTTTTGGAGCGGGGAAATAGCAGCGTGCTGCACGTATCCATCTCATACACAGGGCATACCTCGATGTCAGCTTGTACGTAGGGCGTACCTCCTTGTATGCTAGGCGTACCTCGCATCCCTAGGCTCTCTTCGGATAAACTTTGGTATGTGTCATGATCTTCAAAAATTCATAACTTTCACATACGACTTCCATTTTCGACATTCTTTATGTCCACGCGTAGGTGAGACTACGCTCTATAACTTTCATTTAGATTTCGTCGACTAATTTTGAATTTATTTTTATTATATTATTTTTAGTAGGCAGGGACAGGAAAACTCTGTTATAAATTTGTAATTTCTTCATCCGATGTCCGTTTTTGTATGTATTTTTACCGTTAGACTACAATCGACGTGATATTCTATTCTCGTTTAGATTGTTTCGGCTAAAAACCGCTCGATCTCAAATCGAGTATTCGGGTTGCATACCACTAAGTCGAAACTTCGAAAAATCATAACTTCCTCATACGAAGTCAGATTTGGGCGTTCTTTTTATGCACGCTCTCGGTTTAAGTTAAATTCTACGACTTTGATTTAGATCACTAAGGCTACATATCGTTCTATCTTAAATTCATATTTTACGTCATTCAGCGTCGTACCGGTTCTATCGCGAAACTTCGACAGGTCATAACTTCTTTGTTATAACTCGGATTTTGGCATTCTTTATATCTTCGGAAACCTCATCACGACCACTACGTCTTCATGTATCGATATCAGGCTTATCTAACATTTCATTTTAACTCATATTTTTATTCTTAATTCATTTAAGCCACACAATTAATCAATTAAGCATAAAACACATAATACTCGAATAATACATTCTTATTATTTCAAAATGGGTTACAAGGTTAACCTAGATTATTACATTGCTATTAATGACAAACCCAGAAACATGGGCATTACAACTGTCACCTAATTTTGACTTTATTTTTAAAGTTATATTCTTAACAGGCTTAGATTGTTAAAGCCCATTTAAAAATCATAACTCTCTCAGATGAATTTTGTTCTGTCTTTTTATATATACAGAATCATATGGACGATAACTTCAACTCTCGTTTAGATTGTTTTTCCTAACAACCGACTGGTCTCTATTTCTGTTTCTGTGTCGTACATTGCTACGCTGAAAATTCTAAAAATCATTATTTCCTATTATGAAGTCATATTTTGACGTTCTTTATATGCATACTCTTGGTTTTGTGATTACTACAACTTTCGTCAAGACTATTTATCCTAAATAATCTTCTATCAAAGACGTCTATTTATATGACTCATCGTTTATACTATAAGGACAGAATTGGGTGTTACAAATGTTTTGATTACCATTATGGAGGAACTACTTCCATGATTTAGAAAGAATAACTCACCATACACATTATGTCTGATGTTGTAGAAATTTATGATTTGCAGGTAGCGGCAACTATAACATCTAATATTGTGAATTATATTTATTAAAAATCATAGTATCATAGAAAATGAGAAATCCTCAATGATGCCGATGAGTGTGTAGAGTCCCGCATTCTCCTTCCCATAGCCACCGATCATACCTGAAACAATAAACAACTGGGTAAGCATAAAGCATAGTGAGTTTTCCCCAAAATACCCATACGATAAACATATACGCATGCACAACTTCCGCTATTTGGGCCTTCAGCCTGAATGGACCGCCTTGCAGGCCTTCAGTTTATCAGGGGTGGAAAACCAGGGTTTGTTGGGCTACCGCCTCAACCCTATTGCTTCTACCGAGCCTCCGTGCCTTCAGCTTACATCCAGCCTGCACTGGGTATCTTGACCTACCATACAAAGTAGGACTGCCTCAAGCCCAACCAAACACAACATGTCGACATGTGAACAATCAAGGATCAAGTAGGCACATAATACATGCAACATCAACCATACAACTCACTACTGCCCACTAGTCCTCTCACAACATATAATCCTGCTACCAGCTAACCTCCATAAAATGCGTAACCATAAGTAACTAGAGATGAGATAGCCACCCAAATATATGATCCTTCTCTAGAGCCATAAACAAACAAGGAACAAATAAGAGAGCCTAGACCAAGAGTTCTTAGGCTATCCTACATGACCACATATTGTCCCTAAGGGCACTCGATAGATAATAGCCAACAAGCACATATAACATACAGTTCTACAGACTATTACAACAAAGAAACATACTCATTATGTAACGCCCGCAGATTCGGGCTAGTCAATTTAGAGACGATAAGCGTAAAAAATGACTTTTGATGGAAGATTATTTAGAATGAATAATCTTAACCAATTTATAGTATATTTCACAAGGGTTTCGTATATATAAAGAACAATGAAATATGAGTTATAACGAAGAAGTTATGATCTGTCGAAGTTTCGCGACAAAATCGGCACGACGTTGTGTGACATAAAAAGTGATTTTTTGATAAATTACTTCTTGGCCTTAGCGATCTAAACGAAACTCGTAGTATACGTTAAACTGAGAGCGTACGTAAAAAGAACGCCCAAATATGACTTCGTATGATGAAGTTATGATTTTTCTATGATTTGGCATAGCAATTCACAACGCAGAAATCAAATTTTAGATCGATCTATTTTTAGCATACACAACCTAGATGCAAATTGAAGATCCCATAATAGGATCTCGACGATATAAAGACAATAAAAAACGAAAGTCGGATGAAAAAGTTATGAATTTTTAACGGATTTTAACTGTCTAAGTGTGTTAAAATATAACTTTAAAAATAAATTCAAAATTAGCTAATGGATTCTAAATGAAACTTGTAGATCCTGTCGGTACCTACGTGTGGATATAAAGAACGTCAAAAACGGAGCTCATATGCAAAAGTTACGAATTTTAGAAGATAAGTAGTTTTTGGAGTAACCACCGAGCAACACGTGGCGCGATCTGAGCCACTGCTTCCTCACCACGGCTTGGCACCAAATGATGACAACTGGCCATGAACACCCAACGTTCAGTAAGGGAATGCCCCACGTTCGCACCGGACTCAGCCTATAAATAGAGGCGTAACTCACCCCAAAAACTAACATTTTTCCACTTCTTTTCTCCCAAACACTCCCAAAGCCAAAAGGATTTTCTCTAGCCCTTCTTAGGAGTTTGTAGCAAGTCCCAAAGTCCCAGAACGCTCCGAGAATAAGAGCTCTAGGCTCGGACGTTCTGCCCCCACAGATCCCAGTTCCTAGCCAATTCGCCTAGTAAGTGAGTTACGCTAACCCTACTTTAAGAATAGCTTATGTTTAAGTTCAATGTCGTTATTATGAACTTATAAAAAATATATATACTATAAAATATAATATACAAAGTGTTATTAAAATATTTTAACTACTCGCGGTACGGGGAATCTGGTTTGAAGGGTTGCATAAGGTTGTTGGATTTCAAAAGTGCTTAAATGCCAGAATGGTCCTGCCCTCCGGTGTTTCATGCCTGGCCCTTGTCTATACATAGTGATTGAAAAGAAATTTTTAACATTTATAAAACAATATCACTCATAAGTATTCGCAATAAATATTAAACTGAAATCTAGTCATAATAATGCTAGGTTTCATCGAAGGAAAATAGAATTGTTAGAAGCGAAGCGCTACCCGGGTTTGGAACCATCACTTTAACAAGTGAGTGCATAGTTACTTTCATCTTACACATAGATATGAAGTGTTTAATATAAATTGTGTGTTATGTGTGCATATTATTTGTGTTCTTGTTATCTATGTTGGATGAATAAAATATACATGTTTTATTCAATTTAAACTATAAACATATTCTATACCTATAATTATGATGCGTAAAGATGGTTAGATTAAAGATGAGATGAGAGATGAAAGATGAGATGAATGGTGAGAGATGAAAGATGATGGGAAGCAATGACCAAAGCGATGGCCCAGTCATCTAGTAGGGTATATATGACACTGATTATTCCAGACAGTCCAGTGGAACACTAGTAGGCTCGCAGCATGTAGGTGTTGTGAATCATGTGTTCACATGATGTACTCTAAGAACCCATTTACATATATTGTGGGTGGATTCCCTAAAATAACATTGTTAATAAAAGAGATAAACCCTGACATCTATGGATTTAGTGCCTCCCAAACGAACATTGGCAGCTATGAACTTAGTGCCTGTTAAATAAACCCTCGCAGCGATGGACTTCGTGCCTATTCCTTAGGATAATCCTTAGGAATAAATATTGAGGAATAAATGATTTTTAGGGAAGATACTTAAGAATAAAGAAGATAATAGTGATGGGTAATTGGGTTAATTATTTGATGATGAAACATAATAATTATATTATTGTGGGTTGAAAACTCTACGTACTCACCGGGTTTCCCAACCTGACCCACTCAGTTTATTTGTATCACAAGTATCGATACGAAGCTACATTAAACAGATAGATTAAAGGAAATGTAAATCACTAGTGTAAATATGGTTGTTTATTCTTATGTTTTGGTATTGACGATGACATCCCAAAGTTTTAATATAAACAAAATACATTTCTTTGGAAATGCTTTGATAATATATTTATCATGTTTTAGGGGAACAAATTCCGCAATATTATTCTTAAAAATGAATACTCTGATTTTCAAATAAGCATAAGTAAAAATTTTAAAAAAAAAAATCATGAATTTACCAGGAGACAGGTGTAATAGATCACTACAACGTAGCAACATACTCAATAGGGATGAGCGTGGGACGGAACTGGTACGGACTCATCCCGTTCTCGATTTCCCAAATACCGAATTTAATCGAAAGTTAATCCCGAATACCGAACCGAATTAACATCACTGGTACCGGTACCGAAAATGGTACCGGTACTCGGTACTATTACCGGTACCGGCGGTACCGATTCCCGAATTGCATGTATTTGGAGTACCAAGTATCATATCGTATTTTTAAATTCGGTACAGTTCGGTACCGGTTCTGGTACGGTATCAGTACGGGATCGGGATTTAGGACAAACTGCTCATCCCTAATACTTGATACCAAAAGATACATCTAACAGATCACTACAACATAGCAACATACTCAATATCAGAACACAAATCTAACTGATTAGTACAACATTACAACATACTAAATATCAACAATTTAAGGAATGCAGAACTGTATATACTCAGAGGTGAGATAGTCACCCGGATAGGTGATCCCACTCTAGAGCCACAATCAAACAAGGAAAAGGTAAAAGAGCTTAGATCAATAGTCATCAGTCTATCCTAAATGAATATATACAGTCTCAAAGGCATCCCTCTTCTAACAAATAACCAAAACTAGTTGGCCGTCGTTGGTGCCTTCAATCCACGGTACAATGAGATGAAACTCGCCTCAATATGCGTATAGGTTACTGTTGGATTAGTGTCTAAGTCCATAACTATTTTGGTATGTACTTGACCCGATGGTGCATGGTCCTTTTGGGTTGCCTTCACCAAAGCAACTTGATTGGAGAAATGAATAAAGAGAGAGAGAGAGAGGATAACATGATTTATTAATATGTTATAAGAATAATATATTAAAGGAGAAATCATATTTGTTTAATTAATATTGGTCAATAATTAATTAAGAATTAGTTTTGTGATCAAATGTAATTAATTAAACTAGAGGGGCTGATTTGTAGTTATGTGATAGTTACAAAATAAGGTAAGGATTATCTTATTTATATGGTGGACGAATTTAAGGTTGGAAAGCCTTAGAATTCGAGTATGATAAGGATTCAAGGATTATCTTATTGGTTGCTTAATGGATAATCAACTAGATAAGGATAATGACTGAAACCCTATCTCTACACCTATATAAACACCCCTAGGGTCATGAATTCGTGTATCCCTTCCCAAGAGGTCCTAGATACGAATTCTAACCTCTCACCTCTCTCTTTATACCTTCTCCACTTGCTTATGGTGTTTGTAAGCCATTAGAGGAGTGACACTTGTGACTCTAAGCCTTCCAAAGCAAATTCAAGGAGGAATTGGGATTGTTATTGCTACATAACAATCAAGGTATGTTCTAAACCTAATTACATGTTAATATGATTACTTACATGCTAGAATTAGGGTTTATAGTCTTGGATTCAAAGCATGTACAATAGAGAAACCTAGATCCAAGCATTAGGGTTTATATGAGGACATAGGATGTCTTATGACTAAAACACATCAGTGGTATCAGAGCCTAGCTTGGTTTCAATTGTATTGATGCATTGTATAACTGAAAATTTCGATTTTTTGGATTGTGGAGGCTGGACTCGCCGAGTCCATGGCTGAACTCGCCGAGTCCATGCAGACTCGCCGAGTCCATGCCTGACTCGATGAGTCAACTCGTCAGATAATGCTTATCTCGGGATTTCTTGCTGTTTTTGCATATGGATAGTTACCTTATCATGTTAGATCAATATAAATCTGATTTTATGATATATATGACTATATTCTTGATCTAATTAAAGATAATTATCAATTAACAAGATAATTGTTTCCTTATAAGATAATTGATTAATTATTTTGAGTAAATTGATAAATTGTTTTGCAAGAAATCATTAAACAAATCAAATATGGATAATTATGTAACTAAATGTTAGTTTAGATTATTTGTTATTTGATCCTTGTTGTTATGAAAAGTTTCATATTTTCCCCTTTAGGTTTTATAGTTTAAATTTGAACCCAAAAGTTTTGGAGTTTTGAAATTTAAATAGTTAAAACCCTAATGTTTTGAAAAAGGTTTCAAAACTTGCCCTCAAGTTTTGGAATTTAAAAGTTGATTAAAAGGTTTAATTAGAAATGTTAAATTCTAAAACTCTAGTAATGTTTTGAAAAGTTCAAATCACACCCTTATGGTTTTATTAATTAATTAAGGAGTATAATTAAAAGAGGTTTAATAAATCCATAAAAGTTTAGGTTAACCTTTTAATTGAATTAAAAGTGTAATTGTTAAAGTTAACCATATAGTATTTTAAAAGTATAAAATACACTCTATACTATATATAACATTAAAAGTCTAACATTATATATATGTATGAGTAAAAGTCAGTCTTACCGTTAGTAGGCCTCATTCACGAAGCTGGTTTATAAGGGGTGTTTAAGGAAATTGCCTATAAAATGGCGATTGAATGGGTATCCACTCTTACCCACCGCACTCTTGACTAGTGGAGGGTCGTTAGCCGAACGGGTAGGATAGGACAAAACCTTCCATTATAAGTATAATGAAATACCAAGTAACTAAATGTTTTTCAAATTCCCAATCTTAGTTACTTAGGCAAAAAGTGAATTGATGCAATTCCATGAAATTACACTTTGTGCCCTTGCGAAGACGTTAGTGGAGCGTGTGTGGTTTACCGGCACACTAAATGGTTCTAAGCAAAGGTAGCAAAGGGTGACTCAATGTTTGTCATAGTTCGGTGGAGCGTGTGTGGTTTACCGGCACATCGAATAGGTGATTGTAACATGTGAGGGCACCATGTAGTTTGCATGGTTATTCACACCCGCTTTGTGATCCTCGGCATCCCAGTCACAAACTAGAGGGGCATATCGAGATTTAAACATGCCATTGAAATGTTCAATGAATCTCAAAGGATCTAGGAGTTTTTATAGATTTAAAACTTAGTTTTTTTTTTCGTTTTTCATGGTGGAAATTAGTGAATCGTCATTCACTTACCTTCAAATGTTCTGCGATTTGGGTTACGGCATCCCTCTCCCGAGTTGTAGGATATTGTGTTGGGTCCTAGCCTTGGAATTTCATTTGGGTGATTTACCAAGGACTCAATCAATCAACTAACTTGAATTCGTTTTTCTCCCGATGTCAAAGTTCGACAACTATGGTCTTCTCAAATCCCGTGGAACAAGCATTCCACATGAAGATGATATTCCACAATTCGATCGAGGAACAAGAAATCATGCTTCACGTCCTCCTCCTCCTCCAATTATTCTCCCTAACCCACAAGATTGTAAAATTGAAAGGTTCAATATCACTCAAACCCTTTTGGCAAGTAAACATAAAGAGGGAAAGTCGGTGTGTGCACACGTCTTAGGGATGAAGTCACACATTGATAGGTTAAGAATGTTGGGATCCGTTGTATGTGAGGAAATGGCTGTTGATTGGGTTCTTCAGTCACTTCCCAACTCATATAGTAAGTTCGTAAGAGAGTACTATATGATGAGCTACGACGTGACCCTTATAGATCTCACCTATATGCTTGTTGCTGCTGAATCAGCAATGGTTTGGCGCAATAGAAAAGCAAAGTTGATTGGTGAATCTGCCTTCAAGACCTCTATGGATATAGACAATGGCAATGAAAGACATCCAATGATCGAAAAGTTTGATCATAAGAGAAAGGCGATGTCTAAAGTAGTTCCATGTGTTGTTCCAAAAGAGTCAATTTGCTTTTATTGCCAAGAGAAGGGGCATTGGAGACGAAGTTGCCCTATTTACCTAAGAGATCTAAGAGATGGGAGAGTCAAAAGTATGACTACGCTTTAGGTAAGAATCCACTATCTAACTCCATTAAGTTCCTATTCATTGATTCTTAATACATGATGTGATAAGATTGCATTTGAATATTTTGAAGGATCGGTGAAAAGAAGGGAAGCTTGATAAGAGAGCAAGATGATTCTAATCACAAGTGATGGATCTCGATCGCATGGACTTGAAGATTGGATTTTGAGCTTAGATAGTTATGATAGAGTTGTTAGAAATTTTCTTTTACATAGTTTTCAATGGATTTTGCATTGTAAGGACAAATGCTTTTCCGCTGCTTTTATAAATAAAATAAATTTTGACTCACTTATTTATTTGTTTATTTCCTTGCAATGAAATCGTTATGAAAATTGATGTTTGAATATTTCTACAACGAATGGATATGATTCTTGGTTATGTTATTTATGGAAATGTCAAGAATTTACCAAATAGGGAGAGTTTCTCATCGCCCAAGTTTCAATTGGACAGAAACTTGGAATCATGCAACGTGGATGCACGATGAATGAGAAATTTCGTATTTGGAACTTAGACAAATTCGTTGACAAAGTGTCAAGTGAAGAATTAGGAGATCGAGTACGCAAAGTTGTGTGTTGATCAAGTTCACCATAAGAGTAACAAATATATTCGTCATGATTTACTAAAGGCTTAGTAAATATGATTACACTTACAAGATTAAGTGTAATTTTGAATTGATTAAAGGGTTTAGATCAATAGCAAAACGAATAAGAAGAATCAAGTAGGCAGAAAGATAAGAGTTTCTCCATTCTAAGAAGAAGGGAGAGTAGCTTTTATGCTTTATGATAGATCTTAATGATTAAGAACCATATCTCAATTGATCCTCTAAGTAAATCTTAGTACAATTGTATGTCTAAGAAGAGAGATCAAGGATTGAAGAAATGGTTAAATCAAGAAGTCTATCATACTTCGGTGCAATAACAAGTCTTAAAGTTAAGATTGTGACATGTGAGTGAAAAGTATTAAAGGTTTATAACATTCATCAAATGTGGAAAGTTGTGATGTCTTGCATAAGACAAAAGACCATCTAGGACCAATTTGTGAATTGTTTTGATAAAAACTACACTAACTCTTGAATATTTGTTTGTCAAGAAATGTTTATTGACAAAAGAATCTTATATGTCAAGGAGTCAGTGGGAGTCCTAATAGTCTTGAAAGGTTTCAAGAACAAATCAAATAAACCTTATTGATCATCACTAGCACACGAGTTCAGGTTTACAACCTATCGTGAAGACATTATTTTGTTTCTGTGCAAATCCAATCGAGTTAATTATGCATGTGAGTCCTATGAGATCTCATTTGAATGCATAAAAGGCAAGGACCTTGATCAATGGAAAGTACATTGATAGGAAAAGGTGAGCTACTTAACTACTTGGAAGACGTGGTGGGCAGCTGTGCTATCATAAGGCAAGAAATCAAGATTAAGAAAGTTCGATCAATATGAGTTTGAATTTGTCGTAAACTTTGGTTTTTAAAAAATTCACATGGATAGGAACACATACACCGTTTAAATCTAAGTGTCATAAGATTTCCTCCTTCATGAAAATGATTGTGAGAAAATGCTTTCACTAAGAAAGATTTTAAAGATAGTGATTGTAAAATTGCATTCTCGAATTCGATCATGGTTACGGCATCCCTTTCCATAATTTGAATTGTGAGGTTTGGCAATTAGTCTTAATTGTTAAGACACACATATGAACTATCTAAGGCAAAAGTGTATAAGTTCAAGAAGCCTTGATAAAAGATTATCAAAGCACTAAGTATTAGAAACATCAACTTAAGAAATTCAATAAGTATTGTTTTTCTAAAAGTTAAGATGGTTATGAATACATGTCGAAGCTAGTGGGAGCATAAGTGTTATGTTGATAGTGGGAGCATAAATGTTATGATTGTATGATTATTAAGGCAAGTATTGCATAGTTGGCAATATTAATTATAGAAAACAAGAGTCATACTTTGCAAAGTTGTAAGAGTTGAAAGGTTGTTTTGCTATAATTAAGGGAGAGAATATTATGCTTCATGTGCATTCTTAAAGTTTCGATTATGATTACGGCATTCCTCTTCACAATTCGAATTTTGAGAACATAGAAAATAAAACATTGTGCGTCGTGTCCCATACGCTTTTATAAGATCGATTGCAAATGCTTTAATGTTTGACCATTCTAAAATTTTCCAAATGTCTAGCGCATTTAGAGGGAAAAGGGACTAGAATTGGTTCTGACTAAAATAATTAAACAACAATCAAAGGACGATTCGAAGTTCGACGAGAATTGGTCGCTTGTGAGTAGTTGGAAGTATAGTATTGGAAATTATGGAAATGCTCCATATTGGATGGACAATATCGACATCATTACGAATAGATAAGATTTTATTAAGAAATTAGTTGTCATATGGAAAATATGGAAGCGTGTCCATATTGGGAAGTAAATATTGAAAATCTATGTCTAGATTAGAAACTTTTATGCAAAAGGATGTTCAAAGAAATGTACTTTGAGTGAGAGACATCATATCTAAGGAATTGTCTTGTAACAATCTCCGATAGAGGAATTTGTAATATCATTGGCAATAGTCTTTGAGACTTTGGTGCAGTGACATTACAAAAGGATCGTTGCATAAAGTGTTAGAATCTAGTATATTCTATAAGTAACAAGAATTTGATATTCTTACACTTAAGAAAATGGATTTGGAGTTGTGAAATGAGAATGATTGGAAACGTGTTCAATTTGTCTATTTCACAAAAGTAAGAACCATAGGTAAACAATGTGTGCATGCTAGGAGCATGGGACAAGTGTTGGAATTCAAGTAAGAAGTTGATTACCCGAAATGACAAATAATGAGTAATCGATATGGTGATAAATAAAACGTGTTTTGTTTATACTCAAAGGTTTGAGGCCATATGGGATTAGTATTATTCTTGTGTTTCACCTTGCATGTTTTGACTTCCAGAATAATTAAGTTTATTAAGAATAATCGAATTATTCAAATGGGCCACAGTCGTTCATATGTTGGAAGTAGATATGAATGAAGACTGTCATGAATTGGTGTGTGGATTGTCTAAAAGAGTATTAGACATAAGCAAATGTTTGCTGCAACGTTCATGAGTGCTTATGAATATGATTTTAGCATTGGATTAAAACCATGCTCACTTGGATCACTATCTCGAGTGATTAGTGAGACGATAACATCTTATATTCTTGAAACCGAGATGTGTGAGTTGTATCTTGCGAATCGGTTGCACATTGATAATATGTAAACGCACCAGTAACTTGGTGTTATAAAACATATTGTTGTGTGTAATTCAGTGAGTGAGTGCAAGCGAGCATTGTTTCAAAGTTTATCCGTTCCTCTTATCCAAAGTAGGATAAAAGCGATATCTTTGGGCCCCTCGATGGTTTAGTGATGAAATACGTAAATGCTCGGCCGGGCTAGGGCTAATTTGATTTGTTCAATTAGTCTGTCGTCATAAATCGGAAATCGAGATATAGTACAAAGAGAATGATTTGAAATCATATCTCATACGATATCTAGAATGAAGGAATATATGATCCCTTATCTAAGGACACGCGTATCTGATATGATCAGAGTTGACAGCGGCTTTGGAAAGCTACGATTGAAAATTGGGATCTGAAGTCATACGCAGAATAGTTGTTAGACTTATCCAAGTGGGAGACTGTTGGATTAGTGTCTAAGTCCATAACTATTTTGGTATGTACTTGACCCGATGGTGCATGGTCCTTTTGGGTTGCCTTCACCAAAGCAACTTGATTGGAGAAATGAATAAAGAGAGAGAGAGAGAGGATAACATGATTTATTAATATGTTATAAGAATAATATATTAAAGGAAAAATCATATTTGTTTAATTAATATTGGTCAATAATTAATTAAGAATTAGTTTTGTGATCAAATGTAATTAATTAAACTAGAGGGGCTGATTTGTAGTTATGTGATAGTTACAAAATAAGGTAAGGATTATCTTATTTATATGGTGGACGAATTTAAGGTTGGAAAGCCTTAGAATTCGAGTATGATAAGGATTCAAGGATTATCTTATTGGTTGCTTAATGGATAATCAACTAGATAAGGATAATGACTGAAACCCTATCTCTACACCTATATAAACACCCCTAGGGTCATGAATTCGTGTATCCCTTCCCAAGAGGTCCTAGATACGAATTCTAACCTCTCACCTCTCTCTTTATACCTTCTCCACTTGCTTATGGTGTTTGTAAGCCATTAGAGGAGTGACACTTGTGACTCTAAGCCTTCCAAAGCAAATTCAAGGAGGAATTGGGATTGTTATTGCTACATAACAATCAAGGTATGTTCTAAACCTAATTACATGTTAATATGATTACTTACATGCTAGAATTAGGGCTTATAGTCTTGGATTCAAAGCATGTACAATAGAGAACCCTAGATCCAAGCATTAGGGTTTATATGAGCACATAGGATGTCTTATGACTAAAACCCATCAGTTACCACCATAGCAATTAACAACTCTACCAGCTTCAACTCACTTTTAATCACCTACAGGAAGATACTTGTGTCAATACCTGATCACATGTTATAGTCATTTGCAACAGTGACTACCTCATATGCAATGACGATTAGGGTTCCACATAAAATGACGATTAGCGTTAAGTAAGGACAATTAACCCATTAAGAACTTAATCACCTAAGGGTAGAACTGATTAGATGTGACATCCCCAAAATCTCGGCCAGAAAAGACCGATTTTCATTTATGCTTTTAAAATAATTTCAGAGTAAATCCTTTTGATTTGAAAGAGTTGCGGAATTTGTTCCCAAAAAAACAAAACATGATAAAACAATGTTTACCAAAGCATTTCATAAAAGAAATGTATTTTCATTATATAATCAAAACTCGGGATGTCATGTTCCGATACAGACCATAAAGCGTAAACGATAACATTACAAGTCATTCAAAAAATATATACATATACAGACTTGTAAACAAAAACAACTTGATGGTTCATCCATCTTACGCAATATAAGTCCAATAAGGCAACCATGAGGGGGATGGAATACAGCGAATGAACACCCAAGTTCATTAACAACTACAGGTTATGAGCTTGCTAGCGTTCCACTGGACTGTCTAGAAAAGTCCGTGGTCGTCATCTAAATTCCGCTAGATGACTGGATCAAAACAACATCGAGGCCTCTCATCTGTTTATTACACACCAACTATCTACCCATGTTCTACCCAACATATTAGTAGATAAAACATACATTTTTCTAGATAGTTTCAAAACCTGTATAGCATGCTCAATCAATACATTTCCACATAACAGATGAGGCACACACACATAACACGTATTTCATATAGAAATAATCAGATCTGTAAGATAGAAGAAAGTGAATATACATTCACACACATAACAACAAAATATACATATAACACGTATCTCGTATAAGATACTTCATAATTATGCGTTAGAAGAAAGTAACAACACGTACACACATATAAACAACAATATACTTAATACACTCAAATCATACTTGTATTATTATCGTGTTTATGAAAGGTAGTATACACTCACTTGATCAGAAGATGATCGGACAGCACTATGACTTGCAAAAGTAGTAATCCTCAGCAGATCTGGAAGATCTCTACAAAAATCGAACTTCTCGCGGGCAGAGCTTCGGCTCAGAAACCGCACTTCTCGGGATCTTCGGGATCTCGGGACTTGCTTCGGGACTCGGGAATATTACCGGGACTTCAGGGTATTTCTGGCACGCAAAACGATGCAAAACGGGAGAGAGAAGAGAGAAAAATAGCAAAGAAACTCGGCAGCCTCGCATCCTATTTATAGGAGGCTGGAGCCTCGGAGTACGCGGGGCGTACTGCTCCGAAATCGTCACTGCATGCGTCATCCGAAGTCCTCGAGTGCGAGCGTCGACATTCTTCGTTGTACGCGAGGCGTACACGAGTACGCGGTGCGTACTTCGGATGAGTCCGATGACTCGCCTTTGGATAATACCGAATTTAATAATTAAATTTAATTATTAATTATTTAATAAACTTCGAAAATTCATATCTTCATCATACAAACTCCGTTTTCGACGTTCTTTAAATCCACGCGAAGGTGAGACTACGCCCTACAACTTTCGTTTAGACTCCGTCGGCTAATTTTGATTTATTTTTATTATTTATTTTTAATAGGTCGGGACAGAAAATTTCGTTATAAATTTATAACTTCTTCGTTTGACGTCCGTTCTCGCCTAACTTTTTATCGCTTTGATACTAACAACGAGATCTTCGATTCTCGTTTAGATCACTAAGGCTAAATATCGCTCTAACGTAAATTTCACTTTTTACGTCATTCAGCGGTGCCGGTTCTATCGCGAAACTTCTACATGTCATAACTTCTTCGTTATAACTCGGATTTCGGCATTCTTTATATCTTCGGAAACCTTGTTTCAACTACTACAACATTATCTAAAGATATCAAGTTTATTATACACTTAAATTTTGACGCTTATTTTTATTCTTAATTAATCAAACCACATAATTAAGCAATTAAGCACAAAACACATAATACTCAAATAATACACTTTTATTATTTCAAAACTGGTTACAAAAGTTAACCTAGACTATTACATTGATAAAAATGGCAAGCCCAAAAACACAGGCGTTACATTAGACTTAGTCATTCTTGGGTATAATATTAATCCAAACAATAGCCTAAATACACGCCTTATCCTTGTCCAATATAGAGCTCCCCGATACTAGGGTTTTCCACATAAAATCGTAACTAGGGTTAGTCTTCCACACTTAACCCCTTAAGGAATTAGTTCATTAAGTCCAATATTGCATTAAGATAATCGTAGGGCATTATTGAGTATAATTTAAAGTTCAGTTAACAGTCCAACGCAGGTCCCGACAAAACTCCAAAACTAGGGTTTTTCTTGACATTAGGGTTTTCTAAAACCTAATTAGGGTTTCCAACCCCAAACTCGTACCACTCGAACTAAAGTTAGATGTTTAGGTAATTTAACATTTAATAAGTCGGATACCACCCACTGCTACCTTGGGCAGTGGTGGTCGACGGCCACCCACACACGGCGACTGTGGCGGTTTTGAGTGATAAATCCAATAACTAAGCATAAATAAAAGTTGATACATCATACATACACACACTAGCACCTAAAGAATACAAAAATACCCAAAACAGCCACCAAGATGGTGGTAGACACCACCTTACGATTGTGGTGGTGGGTTTTTGCGATTTTTCGGCCAAGAAATGTTCATACGATATCACACCATACAAAGACACATTCACACAATATTACACACGCATATACACCTCACATGGTGGCTGTTAGCGGCAGAAAATGACAGCAAGGCAACAGAGACCATGGTTAGCTGCCATGGTGGTTCTTCTCACTTTTCTGCCAATAAAACGTACACAACAATTAGGTATACAACAGAACACAAACATACATGTGAAACACACACACAAACACACGAGCACCCATAGTAGCCTCCTTCAGGGTGGTGGATGATGAACAGAGCGGCAGAAAGAGGATTCGTTTGAGTGATGGCGGCGACGGATAGCAGTGGGTCTGAACGGAAGCGGAAGGAGAAAGAGAGCGTTTGCGGCGGAGAAGCGGTGGTTTTGTCCGTCATCAAGAAAAGCGACAATGACCATGATATTTTGATCCTTCTACTGCGACATCGGCTCACAAATCTGTTCTTCGTTGGCAGCGGGTGTAGCAACAGTTCAATATGGCGACAATGGAGGTGGCAGTGGCTGGAGAGATATGTTTTATCTACTCTTTCTTTCTTTCTCTTGGACTACAGTCTAATCTCTTTATTTCATAACATACATTTTTATTTTGTCTCATCACATCTATATCTTCAATGTTTTCTCATATTTACTTACTATATCTCATCGTATCTATCTCTTTCTCTATTATTTACTTTGTTTCTCATATTCTTCTCTTACCCTCTTCTCAGTATCTTCTCATACTCTATCTTTATCTCTAACTCTATTTTTTCTCTACTCTTTATATTTCTATACTCTATCTTTTCTCTACTCTATCTCTTTTCTATTCTTTCTTATCTCTACTTTATCTAATTTCAACTCTACTTCATATCTTTTTTACTATCATGCCTCGTCATTTTGTTCTCATTTAGGCCTGACGGTCATTTCTCTTACAATATTCTAATGGAACAACATCACACTATCATTGTCGGGTATGCTCATCCAAATTTACTCCTCTCTCTTATGACCCTCATAGATCCTTGATATTTCTTCTTCTCTTGAATCACTCACAAATTTCTTACTCTTAATCACTCATGGATTACATCTAAGTTTTTAAAAGAACTCTCTTATCTTGTTCCTACCAAGAACCTTTCTGTATCTTCTCTAACCATACGCAATCTAGATTCTTGCAAGAACCATCTATCTACATCCCCCAAAGGGATCATCATCTATTTCCCCTTAGGGACATAATCTCATTCTCGAAAGAATCATAATCTTTGTTCCCTAGGAACTATACTCTTATTCTTGAAGGAATCATACTCTTGTCCTCGTAGGAACCATACTCTTATTCTCCACAGAATCTTACTCATTTCCTTGTAGGAACCTTTATCTGTTTTCCATGAAGGAACCTTTATCTCTTGTCACAGAAGGAACATCTATCTCTTTTCCTCGAAGCAACCTTTATCTCTTGTCCCCAAAGGAACCATTATCTCTTTTTCCCGAATGAACCATCTTTCTCTATATCTCTATCTTTGTTATACGACTCATCACATAACATTTGTCCCATAGGCAGTCTATCTCTTTATCCCATCAATAATTTATCTAATCTTTTTCTTCTAGACTTAACTAATTAAGTACTTAATATTTAGCTATGTCTAGTAACATATAGGTATTCTTATACAATACCATTAATTTCTAAACATATATACTTACTATTATGATTATACTACATATAATCGTCTTATTCTCCTTTTGCTATCTCTTGGGTACTAATAAATACCTTTCTCATCTTCTTAACATACTCTAGGAATATTTGTATTCTCTGTCGCTCATAGGTGTAACATCCCGAAAAGCGGTATACTTCTCTGACCCTAATCATTTATGTATTTGCCAAGACTAGTGCTTATTAAGAAAAGGTAGCAAATGAGTATGCAGGTCGTACGCATGTGTACATGCAGCGTACTCATGCACTTTGCATGATCGCGAAGGCCACCTAGTATGTTGGGCATACTATGCTCAGAGTAAACCCCTAATGCCCTTTTGTGGCCCTATTTAAGGAACATGATGGCCTCATTTCCATCCTCCAACCTCCCTCAAATCCTAATTTCGTATTCCTAGCTTGTGTAAGTGTTTTGTGGGTCATTTGAGTGTTTTTATGAAACTTTTGGTGAAGAAGGAGCCTTGAAGGAGAGATAGTTTGTGCTTCTAGCTCTTAGAACTGAACTCATCTTCCTGAGGTATCAAGTTTGAAACTTGTTCATTGTTGTGTTAGTTCATGTTTTGGGTCCATTTTTATGTCCCAAGTTTGGGGGTTTGTGTGTTTAGTGAACTCCAGAGCATGTCTCCTGTCCTTTTAAGTGTATTTGGTTTTCTAGATTCATAAAAATGGGAGCTTGATCGTCTAAACCTCTCCACGTATGAGTTATGTGGACTTTTGTGTTGAGAAGGTTAGAATCTGTGAGTTTGGGACTTGTTCAGTCATGCTAAGTCTTAGAGTCCATGATGTTATGAAGTAATAGGCCTTATTTACTCAGATATGTAGTTGTAGCATTTGTCTTAACGGATAAAGACCAAGTGAAATGAGGAGTGGAAGTCTGGAGACTATGCCGTGCGTACTCCCAACTAAGCACAGCGTAGCAATGCGATCCCCTTATGCATGTATGGTTGAGTGTACGCCCAGCGTACTCGTTGGGTGTTGACTTTCGTTGACTTTTGAGCTTTTGGTCAATTTGTGGACCTTTAGCCAAGGAGGGGCAAAATGGTCTTTTCACCCTTCTAAGATTTTGTAGAGAGACTCGATCTAGCATTTTGAGGTTATTAGTATTATCTATGAATTAGAGTTGGATGTGACATAATTAGGTGGACTTTAGACCGGCAGTTCGGGTGCGAGATTGATTGTTTTCCAGCGAGAGGTGAGTCTTCTCTTATACTTACATGTGTGGTAGATTTTGTGTAACCGGAGGCTCTAATTCATGTTATGGACTGGAGGGTCTTAATTATCTTATGGACTGGAGGTTCTTAATTGTCTTATTGACCAAAGGGTCTTATCTATTTATGTGTTATTATGGATTATGTCTTTGTGACTTATATTGTTATATTATTTTATGTATCTATTGAGCTATGATCGGAGGGTCCATACCGAGATATGAGACCAGAGGGTCTTCACTGAGATATATGACCGTAGGATCCTTATCGAGGTTTAGCCACGAGAGGCTAATTATTTGTTTATGTAGTATTTTGGAAAACTCAATAAACCTTGTGCTTACAATGTTGATTAAATGTGTTTCAAGTACATCTTAGGATCGCGGAAAGACATCGGCGTGATTGTGAACACCAGCTTGATGATCAGGGTTTATGTGGATTCTCGGATACTTGACTTTATTTTCATGATATTTTGTATTTGACAATTTTATTTTCGCATGGGTTGATGCTATGAATTCTGTTTTGAGAAATTTAAAAGTGAAAAAAATTGTTTGAAAACTTGAGTTGTTACAGTAGGTCACACCATTTTCCGTTGACCGTGTCGTAGGTCTGATTCATTTGTCTTCATAATATCGAGTGAAAGTGGTCTAAAACACGATTTCAAAAACTGTCTCATTGCACATTACCGGTTTTCGTGTCGTGCGATATGAAAATTCAAGCTTTCGCTACAGCTTGCTCTTCGTCTTCGCTCCAACTCGTAGCTCTTTTTTTGTACATTTCACTTTATGTTACCTTCTTCTAGATGATGGTTACGTTTCTAGTACCCTTTCGTCATTGTCATTGTCGAGGTTTATAGGTTAAGATTGTTGAGCTTGAGAAGGTTGAGGTTGAAATTGTTGAGAAAGTTGTTGAAAAGCTTGGAATTTTGGTTGATTTAATTGTTGTGGTAGTTATTTGATTGTATAAAAGGAGGTGAATAGAGGTTTTTGGATTGGGATGTTAACAATTGTATCTAATTAAGATGTGCATATAGATGGTTTGGGTGATTAAGTGTTTCAAGTATGTGGAATATTTTGATTTAGATTATTATTTTGAAAAAAAAAAGGTGAGAAAATAAAAAGATATTGTATCTTTTTGTGTTATGAAAATGTGTATAAAATGGTTAGCATTTATAGTTATAGGATATATAGTCTAAATTTGAAAATTGAATTTTTTTTTTTTTTTAAACGCATGCCACAGATTTATTTGTGAGTGTTTGGAAAGAAATTCGTTAATTGGCCGTGATCGTGGGTAGCCGCAACGAATTCACAAAGACAACTACCAATAAACCTTCCTTGTCTATTAAAAAGCTACAGAATACATATTACAATTCAATTCATACAATCCCTATATATTTGCTTATTATATTCAATTTAAATCTATTATTGGTTTCGGATTAAACCGATAAATTTCTGCAAAAACATGCATGAATCGGCTTGACATGCTAAAAAATGTGTTTTCCGAATTTGATAAATACAACAGCAATAAAAAACAGTCGTTTTAATCCAGTAAATCTTAACGAACGTCATTTGGAAGATGTTGAATATAGTAACAAGACCCACGTTGCAACAATTATAAGAAACAAGTCGTTTCATTCAATAAATCATGATCAACACCAGCATAAAAACTTTTAATATAATCTTAACCAAATAAGACCTACAAATTCTAACGTCATAATCTACTCAGCCTTCTTAGCCTTCTTTGGAGATTTAGCAGCTTTGGATGGAGTTGAAGGTTCCTTGGCAGCAGTCTTTTTCGGCAATAGAATTGGATTGATATTTGGGAGAACGCCACCATGAGCAATCGTAACTCCACCCAATAATTTCCCAAGCTCTTCATCGTTTCTAATGGCCAACAGAAGATGTCTTGGAATGATTCTGGTCTTCTTGTTGTCCCTAGCCGCGTTTCCAGCCAACTCTAGCACCTACAATCAACAAAAATCAACCAGATTAGAAAAATTATCCATCAATTGGAATCAAATCAAGCAGACTTTCAGAAAACAGATCTAGGCTCCGTGTTCTTCGTTTAATTCAAAATCAATCCAGTAAACACCGATTTACGACATCCCTAAATTATACGAGATTAATAGATGAACCCATCAGATCCACATTGATCTTAATGAGTTGAGATGAGAAAATAAAACTTACTTCAGCGGCAAGGTATTCAAGAACAGCGGCGAGGTAAACGGGAGCACCGCTGCCAACACGCTGCGCATAACGTCCTTTCTTCAGAAAACGCCCAATTCTACCGACGGGAAACTGGAGTCCGGCCTTGACAGAGCGGGTAACCGCCTTCTTCCTTGGACCACCGGCCTTTCTTCCTCCGGCACCCTTCTTTGACTTTGCTGCGCCTTCCATTTCTCTTTTAGCGATGAATAAACACTGAGAAATGAGCGGATTCTTCGATATGGATGAAGAATAGGTGTTGACATGGTTTGGTTTTGTAGAGGTGAGTAGAGGTGACTCGGGATTAATAGCTTTGTAACAACCGTTGGATGGGGTGTTTGATCAACGGTCTTGATTTGTTAGATAGCGATCCGCGTGAAATTAACCTGTTTTGAGGATTATGTGATTTCAGTTTTCAAGCTCTTTTTTTAAATTTTAAAAATACCATGACTCTCCCGCTAAAGAAACTAACCATGTGTTTTCCAAATACGCCATTGCCTTATTTTTTTGGGTGATGTTAAAAATACATCATATTTGCTTAAATAAAATCATTAGTTTTTTTTTTGCTGTTATTTAATATTAGATTAGCTGGTATAATTAGTTTTTCTTTTATTTTTATTAAACCAATAATTTAAGTTATTTAATATTATTTTATTATTTATTTATCTTTTTTATCATTGTTTTTATGGTTTTAGTAATACGTTTTGCACTTTTGTTCTGGTATGATTTATGGTTGTAGTTCAATACGCATTTATTAAATAAAAGCATAAATTATTACTTGGCAGCACATAATCGGTCATCTAATATAACATTATCGGTTGTATAACATGTAATATTTGTGTTTCTTGGTTGTTCGGCTAAAGATTTAAGGACTTTGAGAATAAGATTTTGGGGAGACCGTGGTGCGGGTGATATGGTGTCATGTCGCGGCTATGTCATTTAAGTGGTACCACTGTAAGGTGTGGACCGCAGCGCGGTGGTGATTGAGTTCGAAATCATAGGTCTCAGGCTTTGGTCATAGATACGGCTCTAACTTTTAGGGTTTCATCGTTTTCTCCGGCCACCATCTTCATATAGAAAACCCTAGCCTCCTTGGGTGTTTGTGGTGTATTACATGTATGTGTGTGGAACTTTTGATAAAATTTTGTGAAAACATATATGTGTTGAAGAAAGTATAGTGGAGAACCAGATGTTGTGATCCCTTCTTATCCTTTATGGACCATAGTAAGTATCCAATATCCTTACTTTCTTAAATTTCATGCTTATATTTAGGAGTAAAAGGTGTTGGGTTGTTTTTGGTCACTTGATTTGTTATTTATTGCATTTTGGGAACTCCAAGAGAATGTTGATGTTATATTTCCCTTTTTAAACCATTTGTATATCGGAAAATTAAGATCGTGTCCCCATTCAAATCCATACAAAGCCTTTTGGGTCATTTTGGGTCCCTCTTTGAGTTATGGTTTGAGCTTTAGACTTAGCTTGGTTGTGTAATGGATAAAGTCAGAAACTTTATCTATTAGGTCCCTTGGAAGCATCGGTTGTGAGCAGTATATTAAAATAAAGTAGGATTAGCAAAATATCCTATGGGGTATTTAAGTTAGGATTGATAAAATTAGTTTTACAAAGAAAGAAAGTCTTTTATAAAAGAAAAAATAATTTTAATTTAAAACAACCAAATGAAGCAGAAAACTATAAAACCTATGAACTCACCGACATTATGTTGATGTTTTTCTTAAATACATGTATTTATATGGAGAAGAGTATTAAGGATAGCCTGGAAGAGGAAGATGTTGTTAAAGAATCTTGTTGGAGTTTATT
The DNA here is from genome assembly GCF_052625555.1 of Lactuca saligna. Lineage (NCBI taxonomy): Eukaryota > Viridiplantae > Streptophyta > Magnoliopsida > Asterales > Asteraceae > Lactuca > Lactuca saligna. The sequence continues at coordinate 292,003,248 of NC_136421.1, forward strand.
TTTGTTTGTTGATTTTCTAGTTATGTTTAAGCTTTGTGTTTGACCTACGAAATAATGTAACCCTCAAATAAATCATAATAAAAAGAAGTATCATTTGTATTATGTTTATGTGTATGTTGAATATATCTATTTGCATCGATCCAATATCCATACATCACACAATCCAACATCTCCACCATCGGTTGGGGGTGTGACACAACAATATTCAATCTCATCGCAAAATCATCTACCGATTCACTATCTTTAATTTGGATCATCTCGAAGTCAATTCTCAAGGTTTGAGCTTTAGTCTCATTGACCCGATCGACTCCTTAGTGCATCATCTTAAGCATTTCTCATGCTTCTTAAATAGTGTCCTTTTCATCTAAGATCAGAAGTACATCCTCTCGAATTGTGTAACATCCCGAAAATTATAGAGTAAAATTTTCATTTTTATTATAATCAAAACACTCGTGTAACTTTTATTCAACAATTAAAAGCATTTCAAAATAAAACATTTATCACAATTCATTCCAAAATCACATATTACGGAAAAAACGATTGTATGCAATGCGATCAAGACGACTCCTTCCTTTTTCAAACCGGAAGTACCTGAAACCATAGATCACAAAATGCAAGCATAAAGTTTAGTGAGTTTGTCAAATACCACATACCATACATACATATGAGCCATACATATCATACAAATCAAACATTCAATAGAAAGTGTTATGTGCCAACTATTGTATTTCCATTATGCCATGAGTCGTATCATGGTCTTCCTTATCAGGCCGGAGGCCAAAACCATGGGTCTTACAGACAAGTGCCAGGATCCATCTCCTTATCTTCCATGGGGGGTGTAACCTAACTTATTCGAAAAATGGACTTTATGGCCTAACCATTTAAGCACTTTGCACTCAAACTTCAGATAGCCTCTAAATAAAGCTCTTAATTCATAAAGTCGGCACCTTTATGCATTTACATGACTCAATAGGACCCAACAGGCATATTAATCCATTGTGATCCAACTACACATGCATGGACTATTGTTAAACATCAGCAAGTATTTTTATGAACAAGAAACATCAAAAGAGTCAAGATCTATCACTCCAAGCTCCTGGAGTGGCTCAAACTCACAAGGATAACTTAATTCACCGAAAAAACCCTTAATCTTAACCTAAAATCAAACTAGCATACGAAGAAGTCAAGATAATAAATTTTTACCTCCTGAAACTTCCCAAGAGTATGAAGATGAAATACCTCTATGAAGATGAAATACCTCTATGAAGAATGTCAACTCTGTAACCATCATCATCATATGGAAATAGTAATGGATACAGAAGAGGAAGGTAAGAAGGATGCACTTCACTGATACGTTGTAATAATCCTGATGAAGTTTGAACAACAATATCTATTTTTTCAATTGAATCACAAATGTCGCCGACAACTAAAGTGGCAACCTCAGAAGAACTTGGCAAGTTATACGTCCTTTCATTTTGTTCACTTTTTCCAATTAATATTAACTTCAAATTAACACAAGGATTTTCATGAAGAGTGTCTCTTACCATCCTATAAGACTTGACCAAGGCATTGTTAGAATCTAACATATCCTTCAGAAATTATATAATTTGAAGATCATATGATCTTGAAGTTGATGTAGAAGTGGTCGTTGGTCCACTGAAAACATTATAAACAATTATTTAATGTTAGTAAAAAAATCAATGAATTGAACAGATCTATTAGAGTTAATTGTAAAAATATACCAAATACTTGTTGATCTATTTGAAATCTAATTCTTCGTATCATATATATATATATATATATATATATATATATATATATATATATATATATATATATATATAACTGACAAAATTTCGGACTTGAACCAGGTGTAGGTAAAAGACTTCCCATACTAGGATAATTTTGACCACTAAGTCTAAATATGTATGGTGCATTGCCTCTGTTGATGGATGAATCAACTTTGCCTCCCATCGATGTAAATGAAAACATTGAATTATAACGTCGAATGTTCTTCATGAAGTGTTTGCTTTTTGATTCTACTAATCTATACAGATTTCGGTATGATGGCGGTGCCTCTTTTAAGGATGGTAGCTCAACTTTACCGTTACCGCAACATAGGGAATAAGATGTATTGACTTTTTTCTGCCCTCTAATCGATTCAGCTTTCCATAATTTTGCATGACAAATCTGACATATAACAATCTAATCTCCATGATCCAAGTAATTTGTTGAATGCAAAAAATATAAAAAATTAATAAAAAACTAAATTATAAAATAAAATTTAATAATATCAAAACTTTTAGAATTATGATCACCTTTGGATATACCGTTGATGTCAAGTCAAACATAGATATAACGGATATAGATGGAGTCTTCCTTTTTAATTGATGTTTTCCTCTTAGTAACTTCATTGAGAAAGAATTTTGGATTATTCTCGAACGATTGTCAGATGTCAAAGCATTACCAAACACTAAATTTTCTTTGTTAATAGATAGTGGTGTTTGAAAGTTATTATTGAATATATAACCGTCTGAAAAAAAAAAATACAAATTACAACATTAGTAATTCGTATGATTGATATAAAAGTGAAGCATATATTTTCAAATTGGTGTATTTAGAAGCACGGACCATTTGAAATGTTAGAAAATGGAGTTCTAACATTTATATTAGTAGATAGTGGTGTTCGAACGTTATTATTAAGAATATAATTGGCTGAAAAATTTAAAATACAAATTAGAATGTTAGAAGTTGTTATGAGTTATATAAATGTGAAACATATATTTTTATATTTGTGTATATAGAAATACATATCATTTGAAATTGTTGAAAAGGGTGTTTTAACATTTATATTTGTTGAAGGTGGATTAATAATTGTATGTTGATATAAACTAGATTTGACCGAGTTTATATTTTCCTTATCTAAGGAAACATTTGTACAGTTATATGTAGATATTAATCTACGGCCATGAATGTAGACACCTGTTATACAATGAGAAAAAATTGTTAATAATAACAATTATTATTATTATTATTATTATTAGGGAAATCTGCGAAAAAGTCCCAATATTTTAGGCCAGTTTACGATTTAGTCCCAAATTAAATTTTGTTTACAAAAAAGGACAGATTACCGACTAAAACTTCGGATTGGCCCTTCGTGGCCGGTTTCACAGATTTAGCCGGTATCTCGTCTTTTTTCGTTAATTAATCAAAAATTTGGGGCTTTTTCATTAATTAATCAAAATTTTAGGGCTTTTTCATTATTTATTACCAATAAACCAAAATATTTGGACTTTTCTGAAGATTACCTTTAAACTAATATATATTATATGATCTAATTTAATATGTACTATTCCATGTCTTCTTTCTTATGCTCTTCTAGGCTCACTGTGTGTTTTTATCGGTGTCGTCAAACCCAACAACAAAAATCTCACTCACAAGTCTTGTTAACTCCATCGATTTTCCAAAATTATCCATTCACAACTCTATGATCATCTTTCAATCTCCAAATAAAGAACCGAGAAAATCGTTGTTGATTACGTGGATGTTCCTATTACCTAACCATGACTTAAACCGTGGTTCCAACACTTGGATGTTCCTATTACCTAACCATGACTTGAACCCATACACTAATGGCGTTGTCCATAGTGTTGTTAACAATAGAAGACGAATCTCACATGTTCAACCACTGATACATTGGCTCAAGTCTTACTTGGCCCTTGTTTCCTTACAACACTATAGAAGCCCCGACATAAGATAAATCCCACATGGTTCATCATTTATTGGTTTTTTTTGTCAAAAAGTAAAGCATTTTAGAAGCCCCAAATAGACTAAAACGTAATAATGACAATTATTGTAATATTACAATAATTGTCATTATTACATTTTAGTTTATTTGGGGCTTCCAGAATGCATTAGTTTTTGGCAAGACACAAACCCTGAAAATTAGGGTTTTCACACTTAGCTCCTACTCCTCGAGTTGGGGTCCTCCAACTCGTCGAGTAGACTCTAGAAATTACGCGACCATTAACACTCTCTACTCGGCGAGTTGGGGCCTCCAACTCGTCAAGTTGATCAGACAACAAGAATATAACTTAATTAAATATTATACCTGGGAGTCGGGATGTTACACCTATTGTAAGGAAACAAGGGTCAAGTAAGACTTGAGCCAAGGTATCAGTGGTTAAACCATGTGGGATTTGTATTTTGTTGTTAACAAAACTATGGACAATGTCGTTAGTGTATGGGTTCAAAATAAGGTTCGAGTCATGGTTAGGTAATAGGAACATCCGAGTGTTGGAACCGTAGCTCGTAGGTATACCAAATTAATATTTTAATAGTTTATGATGGATAGCTTGTTGACATTTTTTTACAATTAGAGTTAACATTCTTCATGGTTTTCAATACATCATATCGAGTTGATTTTTTTACATATGTTGAGTTTTTTAAGATTAATGGTTCATTCTTCATGGTTTTCAAGCCCTATTGTAAGGAAACAAGGATCATGTAAGACTTGAGCCAAGGTATCAGTGGTTAAACCATGTGGATTCGTATTTTGTTGTGAACAACACTATGGACAATGCGACTAGTGTATGGATCGAAATAGGATTCAAGTCATGGTTAGGTAATAGGAACATCCAAGTGTTGGAACCACAGTTGAAGTCATGGTTAGGTAATATGGGCATCCACGTAATCAATAAGGATTTTCTCCGTTCTTTATTTGGAGATTGAAAGATGATCATAGAGTTGTGAATGGATAATTTTGGAAAATCAATGGAGTTAACGAGGCTTGTGAGTAATATTTTTGTTGTTGGGTTTGACGACACCGATAAAAATACACAGTGAGCCTAGAAGAGCATAAGAAAAAAGACATGGAATAGTACATATTAAATTAGATCATATAATATATATTAGTTTAAAGGTAATCTTCAGAAAAGTCAAAATATTTTGGTTTATTGGTAATAAATAATGAAAAAGCCTTAAAATTTTGATTAATTAATGAAAAAGCCCTAAATTTTTGATTAATTAACGAAAAAAGACGAGATACCGGCTAAATCTGTGAAACCGGCCACGAAGGGTTAATCCGAAGTTTTAGCCGGTAATCTGTCCTTTTTTGTAAACAAAATTTAATTTGGGACTAAATCGTAAACTGGCCTAAAATATTGGGACTTTTTCGCAGATTTCCCTTATTATTATTACAAAACTGTAAATTAAAAAGTCGTGCAAATTTTATATAATTTTTATTTTAAAAATAAATTTAAAAATAAACAAAAAAAAATACCGTTATTCGACATGTAAGAAACATGTGTAATAGATGAATTTTGATGAGTTCATATGATATTTAATATTTTGGATTTTCTATTATCCAAATATAGTTTTCTAATTTTTCTCCTCTTTAGTTGTTGTAGAGTGTGTAATACTATTTGAACCTGTAAATAGTAGAAAACAATTTTAAAGAAATATTTTCTTAAATAAAGTTAAATATATCTTAATTTAATTTTAATATATTTTTAAAATAATAATTAATAACATATTTAAAATAAATAAATAAAACATATAATAAATGCAAAAGAAATTAAGAAAACTACAGATTGAGTACGATGAATAACATGTGCAGTTGGTGTACGAAGAGAAGTTGATATGGTATATTGTTTTTTGGATTTCCTGTAATCCAAATATAACTTTCTGTTTTTTGTTCTCTTCCTAACCTCTATTGCATTCATCTTCTTGTTTGGTATGTAATAACAATAATAGAATATGGTTAAAAAGAAAATTAATAATTTGAAATTAAAGACAATTTGTAGGTCATGTAATATGTATAAACTCGAATAAATGAATTGATAAATAATTAATTAACAAATAAACAGGGTACTGAACAGGTTAAAAAGTATTTATAAGATAAAGAGTTAATATGGTTAGATTGTGCATTTCCAAACTAAATGGTCATTTTGCAAAAAAAAAAAACAAAAGTTATAATTAAAAAAAAAAAAAAAAAAAAAAAAAAAAAAAACCAAAACGAAAACCGAAACAAAAAAAAAAAGGTTAGATTAGTCACTAAAACTTATATTAAATCTAATGTTTCGTATAAAACGATTAAAACAACATAGTTTTGATTGAAAAATATGTAAAATAAATTGACTTGGTTTCTTGTATTCCTAAGCTAAGACATGTTTCCTTTGCCTAATATTTGATTTAATCTTCTTCAATATGGAAACTCTAAAACATAAGTGTGCATAAGACACGTACTAATGCAACATTTATTTTATTATATTTTTATTTGAAAAAAAGTTCTAGGACGAAAAGGAGAAAATATTAAATAAATATGGACATTGTTTAGATTGAGGTGTATCAATTTTTTTACATGTTTTATGTGTAAATTTGATGATGACTACATCCTTTTATTTTATGTGGGAAAAATGTTTCGTAATTGACATAATTTTGATAATTTAATAAATTAAGTTTTTTTTACCATATATCGATTTCTTATTAATTTTGACACTTATCATTTTGTTGTATTTTTAAATAAATATTTTTTCTATTTGTTATCTTTCTATTTTTTTATCTTTCTTAATTCACAGTAGGTGTGAGACCTATGTATTACATGAGCTTATTAAAAAAAAAAATTAAAATTAATAAGAATTTTGAATTAATAAAAAAAAAAAATTTTTTTTTTTGAATTATTAAAATTAATTATTCTTTAATGTATTAAATACATTACATATATAAACTTTTTTCTAATAAATACTTTAGATATGTATTACTTTATATATTAAATGTGAAACTTAATTTAATAAAATTAAAAGTAAAAAATAAAAAATTTAAAAATTCTAAAAAATACTATGTATATAAATAAATGAGAAGATAGCATATAACAAAAAACATTCATTTGTTATAGATCATATTTATGTTTTAATTAATGATTGTCATAATTAAAAATAATCAATAAATTATAATATTACAACTCATATAATTTTCCTTTTAAATTCAAATTTAAATAAATTTTTATTTAAACCTCGTACATATTTTTTTTTTGTTTTATTAAACCCATATAATGGTTCTATTAATTAATGATCTAATTCAGAAATTTACGTGCCAGATGAAGATAAACGATGGATCAAGCATAGGAACAAGTGATTAAATCATACGAATGTATATGCAGCGAGAATTGTAAGAAACAAGTCGTTTCACTCATTAAATCTTGATCAGCATCAGCATACAAACTTATAATGTGATCTTAACCAAAACAGAACTACAAACTCTAACGTCAATAATTTACTCAGCCTTCTTAGCTTTTTTTGGAGATTTAGCAGCTTTAGATGGAGTTGATGGCTCCTTGGCAGCAGTCTTCTTAGGCAATAGAACTGGATTGATATTTGGAAGAACACCACCATGAGCAATCGTAACTCCACCTAATAATTTCCCAAGCTCTTCATCATTTCTAATGGCCAACAGAAGATGCCTTGGAATGATTCTGGTCTTCTTGTTGTCCCTAGAAGCATTTCCAGCTAACTCTAGCACCTACAATCAACAAAAATCAAGCAGATTAGAAAAATAATCCACAAATTAGAAACAATATAAACATTTAAAAAAATAGGAACTTCGGAAATCAGATCTAAGCTCCATGTTCTGTGTTTGATTCAAATCAAGCCAGTAAACATCGATTTACGATATCCACGTTGAGCTTAATGAAATGAGATGTGAAAATAAAACTTACTTCAGCGGCAAGGTATTCAAGAACAGCGGCGAGGTAAACCGGAGCACCGCTTCCAACACGCTGCGCATAACGTCCTTTCTTCAGAAAACGCCCAATTCTACCGACGGGAAACTGGAGTCCGGCCTTGACAGAGCGGGTAACCGCCTTCTTCCTTGGACCACCGGCCTTTCTTCCTCCGGCACCCTTCTTTGACTTTGCTACGCCTTCCATTTTTCTTTTAGCGATGAATAAACAGTGAGAAATTAGCGTATTTTTCGTTAGGGATGAAGAACTGGTGTTGACATGGTTTGGTTTTGTAGAGGTGGATGGAGGTGACACGAGATCGATAGCTTTGTAACCATCGTTGGATGGAGTGATTAATCGACGGTCTTGATTTGTTAGATAGCGATCCGCGTGAAATATTTTGACTATCCCGCTAAAGAGACTAACCACGTGTTTTCCAAATACGCCATTACGAATGGCCTTATTTTCTTTGGGTGATGTTAAAAATACTATATAGTAGCAATAGGCATCGAGTAGTATTAAAAACATGAATTTGGATAAAAAAAATAAAAATAAAAATAAAACAATAATTAATTGACAATACATCATCACTTTCCAATATAACAAATATCAGTTTTATGATAAAAATAAAAACAATAATTAATTGACAATACATCATCACTCTCCAATATAACAGATATTTGTTTTATGATCATAATAAACATGTTTCGTGTACACATTATTTCATCTTTCATACGAAGTAGTTTATTCAGATGCATGATCATGTTTGTAATAATTCGATATATAGCAGCAATAGGCATAAAGTACTATTCCTCTAATTTTATTTTTTTATAAACTGGTAACCATGTACAAACTCAGTTGTAATATAAATGTTAATGTCGTAATAGTGGATATGACTGAAACAATAAGTATGTCGTAATATGGTATTTTCATATGGATAAGTGACCATCGGTGTAAAAAGGCAACCTACATGGACCGGTCATGTTACAAAATCATTAATAGAACCAATAGTATGAATCGGGAAGCCACGTTGGGCAATAGTATGTGATTACATGGATGATAGTGTTATATATGGCCATATAAGATTATGTAAGAGTGTAGCATTTGTAGCGGATGTAAAACTATTATTTTTGCGGCATAATAACATCCGTAAATGCATGTAAGACTATCGTGAGTGTTATGATAGCTTTCATGTATATGGTAACAGCTCGGACGAAACTTCTTGGGGGTCAGGAGGGGCTATGGCCCCATGTTTTTTTTGTCACAATTAGTAAGTATTAAAATTTTTACATATTAGACTCAAAAGCTATAAAATTTGGCTCCCCCCCCCCCCCCCCGGTTCTCCACATTTCATATTTATTATACTTTCGGCCCCCCAAATCTAAAGTTCAAGCTCCGTTACTGGATAATAGTGTCTTGTCCTTGCCAAAGGCAATAAGAGAATTGTATGTTTCGATATTTGTGGTAAATGTATGGATGCATTGTGTTCACGACACATTTCACTTACCCATTTTATATTAACATTCTAAGGTACTTTGATGGTAAATAAAGGAAGAGCATAGTCTAACTGCATCGAGCTCGTCTTAAACCGAGATGATTTTTATGTTATTTTTATCTAAAAAATATGTTATTCAACTTTAAGAATTTTTTTATGTTTAAAGACAATTTGCTTTTATTGAAATATTTTATGTAGTTTATGAAATACTCTATTTAGAAACTTCAATCACTGCTCTAAACATGTATGCTCTAAGGACTTGTTTATAGTTTAAGTAACTATGAATTCACATGCTAGAAAAATTAACGACTAAATCAACTGAATAATCAAAAAAATTTAGTTGCTTGTATTATAACCGGATACAAAAAGGTAGTCTTAAAAAGAAATTTACAAACTCGGAGTACTTTAAATATTTAGGTAGTTAACTTGTAGTTATTTACTAATAATGGGGCATTCCATAAAATGTGGGTATTTAAAAAAAAAAAAAAAATTGTGTATCAACCATGTTTAGCTTATTTTCTTTTCATGAAATGGATATGATCTGCAAAAGCAATCAACCTCAACATAAGGTAAGGATATCCATTGTAGATTACTGTGGGAAAACTCTCTTAGGTTTGATTATATGGTATTAAAACCCAACAAAAAAACAACTTCATTGGTTGTAAAGTGGTTGTGAACGAATCACATATATCGCCCTACTCTCAGGTTTTTATGTTCATTAAACAACACCACTAATTTGCTTTTTCAATCTACACTAATAAACTTGATCTTATGGATTAGTTGAGACAAATTGAGCCAATGAAGAGATAAAGTTTGGATATAAAAGAGTCTCTGGTTATAATAAATTACAAAGTCAGATAGTACCTAAAGAACCAAAAATAGAAAAATAATTCTATTTTAATTGAATTTTTATGGGAAAATGTGCATCATTCAGTTGTCAGTTCATATTTTGCCAAGAAGATTTACCTGAAATGGCTTCATTGCAAAATAGAAGGCTCTAATAATGTAAATTTTCCTCCACTTTTCTGTTAGAAGGTTTAACTTTTTTCAACTTTGAGAATCAACTTCTTTCTGTTGTTGTGATCAAAACCAAACCAGATAGTTGATTCTCAATTAATAATTTGATTGAGAACATACTTTAAAAGTAGCATTACGTCCAATTCAAATTACAAATAAGAAAGAAATAGATGTTGCAGTTTTAAAGTCATTAAAGAACATGGGGAACTCTATAAAGCCAGTCAATGTCATACAAAAAGAGATGGTTCTCTTAGGCGTTTTATCGAACACATGGTGGATGAAAAAAAGAAGGTAAAATATTTAAACAAATAACTGAGTGACACGACAAAAAACGAAACACACCACATCAACAACTCAATAAGTGACATGGAAACAAACACATACTACCGATTGAAATGGTATATATAATAACAAAGTACTTATACAAATCAAAACACAAAAATGATAAAATCGAAGAACTTACTATAAACAACAATCCTTCTTAGTAGAGGGCTCAAGACCTTTTAACTTTTAACTGTAGCAGCAATCCATAAGTAAAATGGACAGAAACAGATTGGAATCGTAAATTGGATCGTAAGAATATATTTTGGAATGGATTGCCATAAAATTGCTTCTCACCTTGCCAATTAACACCAAAATATCTCGGTGATTGTTGATTTTATGGGATTTCTTTGCTGATTTTTCGGATATAAAGTTGAACGTTTGAAATCGAATTTAAGCACCAAAAAATAGGGTTAGATAGTAAATTAACTTTGAGCGGGAATTAATAGGAGAAGAGGTTTAGAAACAGGACACGTGTCAAAGTTAATGTTTAAGGAGGCACCATGTGTCAATTTAAAAAGTTATTTATTAGAAGAGAAGATATATATGTGTGTCAAATGTCAAATCATCGGAGAAGAGGATAAATAAATGATAAGGGGTGACGGATTGCAAAAGATTACCAGTTCCCAATAAAAATATTCCATGGATAAACCCGCTCTCATACGACAAAATGTTAGGAATACTATCAATCTCTATAGTCTTATAAATATCACAAAAGAATTCAAACTCCTATAAATTGTCTAGTACATCATTTAATATTAGTGTCTTGATATTCTTTGAAGACTATCATCATAACCTAGATTTCATTATACACAATTAGGAATGGCAATGGGGCGGGTTCGGGGCGGGGCATCGATTCCCAAACCCGCCCCGATAACTTTCAGGTATCTTATTGGGGCGTCCCATTGGGTTTCGGGTTTCCCCGTCGGGTTTCGGGTATCTTATCGGGTTTACAACAACTGATAACGAAATCTTTATTCTCTTTTAGGGTACCCCAATGTCTTATAAAATATACATGTTCTAACAACTCTTTTAAATTAAAAACATGATGCATCACTTTAATAAAATAAACTGGACGTTATATAAAAAATTATTTGATTTAAGTTTTGTTTAATACGTCAAAACACATAAAAATGATCATTAACACCAGATTGTTAATAACTAAAAAAATTGTCCACGATAAATATTTTATATTTGAACGTGTACAATTAACAACAAATTTTTTAAAACATATTTTATATATATATATATATATATATATATATATATATATATAATCAGGGCGGGGCGAGGATAACTCACTCCCTGCCCCGAACCCGATAAAAAACCCGATAACGACCCGTTACCCGACCCGAAATGATCGGGTTTCGGGTTTCCCCGTCGGGTTCGGGTTTTTTTGCCATCCCTCACAATCTTAAAGTCGAAAGAAGTGTTATACACAATCCTTCTAATAACCAATAAAACCTTTTTAATTCCAAATAGGTCCAATTTGCGCAACATGGTCCTTCGAGACCAATGCGATGCATGTACGATTGGCTTTATGTACCTTTTACTCATTGATGTTTTGATTTCTATGTAATTTGTTTGAAAAAACATAATAATTATAAAGCTAACTCATTCAGTAAGAAAATCTATATCGCAACATTATAATAAAAATTAGTGGTTGGCGTTATCTACATTTTATAATTGACCTGTCAATTTACTGGTTGAGGTTTTGATTTCTATGCAATTTGTTTTTAAAAACATAATAATCATGAAGTTAACTCATTCAATAAGAAAATCTATATGTCAGCGTATTATGAAACAAGTTGTTTCATTCCTTAAATCTTGATCAACGTCAACATACAACTAATTATATGATTCTAACACAAAAACTACAATTCTAACAAAGTAATCTATTCAGCCTTCTTATCTTTCTTAGGAGATTTGGTAGCTTTAGATGGGGATTTAGGCTCTTTGGCAGCAGTCTTCTTTGGCAATAAAACAGGGTTGATATTTGGAAGAACACCACCATTAGCAATCGTAACTCCACCCAATAATTTCCCAAGCTCATCATCGTTTCTAATTGCCAAAAGAAGATGCCTTGGAATGATTCTTGTCTTCTTATTATCCCTAGCAGCATTTCCAGCCAATTCCAACAACTACAATCAACAAAAATCAAACAGATTAAAAGATGTTAGGTGAATTATCATAATCCCCTGTGACATCGCTTTACGAAATCCCTAAATTAAGCTGTAACTTGAATAGCTGATTATCAGATCCTTATTGAAGTTATGATACCCATACACAAAGAGATTGGAAAACAAAACTTACTTCGGCAGCAAGGTATTCAAGAACAGCAGCGAGGTAAATTGGAGCACCACTTCCAACACGCCGAGCATAACGTCCTATCTTCAGAAAACGCCCAATCCTACCAACCGGAAACTGAAGTCCGGCTTTGACAGAACGGGAAACGGCCTTCTTCCTCGGACCATCTGCCTTCCTTCCTCCGGCGCCCTTCTTAACTTTTCCATCTCCGTCCATTTTCTGTATGCCGACGAATGAATTGTTCAGTAATGAATGAATTGTTCGATAATCGATGAAGAACAATCGTAGACATGGTTTGGTTATGTAGAGAGGGAGGTGGATGGCGGGGAATTTGGGATCGATCATACCTTTGTATTAACCGTTGGATGGAGTGTTGTTTCAACGGACTAGATTTGCTAAATCGCTATCCGCGGGAGATGAGTCCGATTATTTGGTTTTGTGATTTCCAAATTTTTTAAAATTTCTTTAAGGAATAGTATGGATCTCCCGCGAGACTTTCAACTATAGATTTTTCATGTTTTACTTTTAAATGCAATTACTTTGTTTTATACTTTTACTATATTTTGGAGAATGAAATTATGACATACGTTTAATTGAAAAATATTAAGATTCAATTAAATTCTGTTGATTTTGTAAATTTATGACAAAGGTATGTATTTCAAAACAAAAATCAAATTATGGGACCAAACCATTAAACTTAAATCTTAAATGTTGAAAAATGTTGTCCAAAATGTCGTCCAACGGTTTATTCTATAACTATTTAGTAACCGTCTTTAATTTTAGCCATGGTTTTTACTATTTAATGGTCGGTTTTTTGAGGTGTGCATATGTCAGGTATAATTGTTAATATAATTTCATAACCACTAAGTTTGGTTTATTATTGTCTCAGGTATAGGTCTTGTGCTCACACATTTAATACTACATTTCACACTTACATGTACCTTCCTCAAAAGTAGTATTGATTCCTCTAAGTCACCACACTAAAAGCATATACCAATCCTATGCTAAACAACATATATATCCTAAGCTCTCTTAGGAAGTTTTAATTCCCACCGCTCGCAATACAAATAACCTTAATCAACACCGTTGGTTGTCTTATGCATGTAAGTTATACACAAAATAAGATCACATAGACTGTCAAATGATGATTTTACCGTAAGTCCACAACCAAAAAAAGGAACATGAAATAAAGCTAAATGACGATTATACCCTTGGTGTATGGATGTTGATGATTTGGCTTATATAGTGAGGTGAAGTTTGTGTACTCATAGTAGTTTTCAATATGATGTGCCTATCAAGTGTGCTTCTGATTTAATGTGTCAACATTCTAAAATGTCTAATGGAATGGAGAAATAGGCGAAGGCTATGAAGAAATCAGATATGTACTGATACTTGACCAAAAGCTCATCAGCGGGCCATTGCGTCTCGAAGTGGGCTAACTTGGTCAATCTGTCGACGATCTCCCAGATAGTAAAAAAGACCACCCAGCGTCTTGGGCAACTTTGTAACGAATTCCATTGTGATTCGCTCCCACTTCTACTCAGGTATTTCTGGTTGTTAAAGTAAACATGATGGCTTTTGATATTCTACCTTTATTTTGGCACAAGTTAGACACTTGCCCATGTAGGTAGCAATCTCCGTCTTCATGTTTGGCCACAAATAGAGTTTCTAGAGATCTAGATACATCTTATTTGAACCTAGGTGAACGTAGTATCGAGTTTTGTGGGCTTTGTTCATGACGACCTCCTTATAACCACCGAACTTTGAGGTCTAGATCCGGTTCATGAAAATAACGAACTCCGTCTCCCTTGATCTCAAAGTTTTTCTCCATTCTTCGCAAGGCTTCCCCTGCCACATGTTCTGGTTTTAAATTTCTAGCTTAGCCTCTTTAATTTGTGTCGACAGGTGGGAATGGATTGTCATGGTTAGTGCCTTCACCCTACGACCTAAGTACTCCTTTCGACTAAGGGCATCATATAATCATTAAGGCCCAAACTATGGCTCATCTATGGCCTAATTTTCCAAATTGGGCCCAAGCCCCTTGCATGGGCCTTACCCTAGGCCCATTAAAATTTTCTAGTCCAATTGCTTGACTTTGGATGGCCCATTAATAAGTCAACCATCAAGGCCCAATAGAAAGGCCAAACAATAACCCAAGTGAAATTAGGGTTTCTTATAAAATGATGATTAGGGTTAATTTTCCTACTTAACCCATTAAGGGCTTAATCCACTAAGGACTTAATCCATTAAGTCCAATATTGCTTAGATTAATTTTTGCCATTGCTTACTACTTGATATTTCAAGTTATCAAATAAGTCATGTGTGTCCTTATTAGTTCCCCAAATTAGGGTTTCATTGCATTAGGGTTTTCCAAACCCTAATTAGGGTTTCCAACCCAAATACCAGTCCGTTTATCAATTTATTAGGCTTTTAGGTCAATTAGGGCTTTATTGGGCCTTTTAGGCCCACTATAATATCATTAAGCCCATTAGGGTTTTATTTGGGTCAATTAGGGTCCATTAGGGCTTACAAGGCCCATTAGGGTTTCAAGCACCCCAAACGAATCAAACTCACTAGACAAGCACACCGCCACCCGACACGGTGGCCGGTGATGGCAACTACCACCCTAAGGTGGTGGTTTTCAAGTTCTTTTCATTATTCCATATTTTTTTGTTACAATTACAATGAAAATACCAATTTAACACACATACTAACTATTCCTAACACACACACATAACCACCTTGGTTGTCGGCGGTGGTGAGTGGCGACAGCCACCATCCTATGGTGGGGTGATGCCATTTCCGAGAGCTTCGGCCATACACACACTCCAACTGAAACACACACATCTTCACTTCTTTGCTCGGGAAAGGAAGCCAACCACCCATTGACGGCGATAGTGGTGGTGGTGACACGAGGAGGCGGCAAAAACGGTTAATAGCGGTGTTGATGGAAATAACCACCATGGTCGGCTGCCATGGTGGTTCTTCACGACATTACTCGACAGAAGGCATGCTCATGCGAATACAAAAGTCCCCTTAGGGGTGGTAAACGATAACCGAAGCAGTAAGGGGAGTACACTGGTTGTGGTCTCGATTGTTTTATGGCTCCAACACGGTGTCAGTGGCCTGATACACAGTAAGAGAAAGACGGAGGAAGGGGCGATGACGCGAGCGACGACGTAACAATGGGCAAGTAGCAGCAACGGCGGTACAACACTCTCCGTCGGCAGTGAGACAACAACGACGGCCTCACGGCTTCACCAGTGGTCTTTGTTGTCACCAACAATAGGGGCACGACGATGGTTTAGGGTCTCGGCGGTGGAGGAAGCGGCAACTCAAGATGAGGGTGAAGGAGATGTCGGTTGGAGGATGAAAGGGAGTGGGTGTCGGCTGTTACATAAATTGCTTGGGGTTAGGGTTTCATATTCAATATATACCCGATGGACACAAACATATTACCATAACGGCAAGATAGGTCCCTCCAGCTCTCATTTATATCAAAGTAGATCCAGATTTTACCTTTTAGACCCCGACTCCTAACATTCTTGATAATTAGCCTGTCGAGAGCATCCTTTGATATATAATTATTTATTTTAGGGCGTATATTCATTCATTACTTTATTTATTTAACTAATAAATAAACGGGTGTTACACTTAACTTATAGTTTTTCATTAACCACATGAGATAGGAACGCGTGACACTCCTTTCACATGTATTTTTGAGCTTTGATGCACGAAATGATACGATGGTTCGTGTTGAGTTTGTCGCGATAGATAACGAGGGCTTCGCCATTCTGGCTGATTGAGGTGAATGGATTTTTCGTAGTAAATAATATCAGCACAACTAGGACTTAGCCAATCCATGTCAATGATGACATTGAAGCTCTTTGTGGAAACCGTCATAAGATCGATTGAAAAGGAATAGTCATTTAGAGTGAGGGTACAACCTATGAATACGTCGTTAGTGTTCTATTTATTTCCGTTAGCCATCTCGACATTGAATGTTTCATTTAGTGGTTGGGATTTGTGTTTGAGTAAATGTTTGAATCTGTGACTAACAAAACTCCTCTCTGTAACACTATCAAAGAGAATGCATGCATAAGAGTTATCAAGGAGGAACGTACCTGTGACTATGGTGGGCTCTGCAACTACCTCATCCTGACCCATGGTTAGCACTCTTCCAGTGTTTCCGACGTCTCTTGCCTTAGGGAAATTCTTCTTGTAGTGTCTGGTTTCACCGCACCCATAATAGGCGTGGTCAATTCCAACTCCCGGGGTCTAGGCATTTGGTTTTGATGGTGTCTTATAGAAGCGGGATGCATGCCCCTTCTTGTTGCAGCTAGTGCACTGCAAATCCCGACAAGGCCCATGATGATGAAAGTTTCATTTGTCGTACCTAGGGAGAGTTCCATCGTATCAGCTGGGAGGTGCTTGAGTAGTGGGAACAGCAGCGGGAATGGTAGTAGCATGGACTGTCACTGTTTGTTGTTTCTTGTAGGGATACTACGAAGATTGGCCCTTGCGTTTGTTCCAGAACTTTTTCTTTCCACTACCTTCTTTCGGTGGTTTGGGAGCGGCTGCTACGGGGTAGTAGCTTTCCCCGTGATCCACTAAGGTTTGTGCCAGGCATTTGGCACTATCGAATGTGGGTGGTTTAGTAGCTAAGACATTCCCTTGAGTTGGGAGAGTCAATCCCCATATGTACCTCTCCACCTTCTTGCTATCCGGGGTGACCATCCGCCACACAAAAAAACTAAGTCACTGAACCTAGCAGTGTAAGCAGCGATATCAGAACCTTTAATCTTCAGATTCCAGAGCTCCTGCTCTAGTTTTTGCATTTCGCCTCGTTGGCGGTATTCGGCGAGCATAAATTCCTTCAAATCTTCCCAACCCATACCATTAGCTACCAGGAGGGTTAGGGATTTGACTTGGTTGTTCTACCAAGTTAGTGATTTATCAGTGAATGTGCATGCTGCAAATTTTACTTTGCTCGTCTCGGGGCATGCATAGATCTTGAAGATCGATTCGGCCTTTTCGAACCAGCGAGTTAGGGCAATGACACCTCCAGTGCCATTAAATAACCGAGGTTTGGCGTTATAGAAGTCTTTGTAGGAACACTCCCTTGGGTGTCCGCGACTATCTCCTTGGTTTGATGGTTTGGCACAACTACCCAACCAGCTAGTGCCACTTGCATTGATTTGTGACATATCGGCAGCCACGACGGCTGTTACTGTTGCTTGGAAGACAATAGGATCGTACTGAGGAGGTGGCGGCGGGGGTGGCTTGTTGTTCGATTGGAATTCTTCGGAGGCATCTTTCTCTAAAATAATTTATGAGAAAAATGATGATAAATCCTCTATATAGGTCATGAGTCAGGTGATATTGATTAGGGTATATCTTATCCTGACAGATATAGTGTTTTGTCAAGTGATTTGCAGTGGAAGTCTACTTAATACAAGTAAGTAATCACCATGAAATTTATAGCAACACTTGGAATGAAACTTGTTTAATGTGATTTGTGCCTCATCCCTCTATCATCACATAGTGTACATAAATTATATATAACTAAGACCAAATAAATATTTGATTAAGTGATCCTACTCTAATTCCACAACCAAACAAGGAACATAAAGTAAAGTTAAATCACCTATTCTAAGTCTACGATATTTTATTTATATATAACCTATATATACACTTAGAAATTATAGAATTATCTGCAAGAATTCTTTATTTTCATGTGTTTGGCTCTAGTATCATAGTGCTACAAAATACTCCTGTAGTATTTTTTAATGTATGTTCAATTCTATTGTTTCCTTTGTATAGAGTTTGGTAGGTTTTAGACTTGCTGCAACACCAGTATCACTCCCAAACACATGTTAGTCGTATCTCAAATAAATATAGTTGATCAAGCTATATTTATCCTGGATATGATTATATAACTATCCAGGTTTAACTGTAGTGTCCAACATCTAGATACTTTTGTTTTGTTCTTCTTGTGATGTTGCTTCTGGTATGTATGTAGTGTTAGTATACTTCTTATAAAAAATTTAGATTTTAAAAGTATACTTTTAGTTCAAAGCGTTATGGCCCCTTATTGTTTATATTTGTATATCATGTAAGGTTTGATATACTTAGTTCACTATAAACGATGCTCTAATACCAATTTGTCACACCCCCAAACTGGAATGGTGGAAACGTTCGAGGGCGGAGAACATCATGTACAATATCACAACAATTGTATACTAGGGATCAAAGCAGACACAACCATTACATTGATAGGGTAAAGTATTTACATCTGTTTAATACATAGTTTGTATGACATCCAAAAATATATAACAAAAGTATAAAAGATGCGACCCTAGAAAGCTCCGTCTTCTCAAAATCTTGCGGGTGTACCTATTTTATCGGTTCCTTGAGAATACAAGTGATTTTGAAAGTGTGTCAACATTTAAGTTAGTGGGTTCATAAATATGTTTTAGTGATGGAGAACTTGTCTTTCAACTTTAAAAATATTAGTATTGTTTCTCCAAAAAATCCAATATTTTCTATAGTGAATGTAATGTAGTCATGTATGTTCCTTGTAAATGTATATTGTATTAGTATACTTAGTACTAGAAGACGATGTATTGTATCTGTATTTGTATGAAAACCTTTGTATGTATACTTGGTTACAACCAGTTGTAGTGAAAGTAGTGTACCGTAATAGTATTTGTATAAAAACCTTAGTATGAATGTCTGGTAATTGCCAGCTATAGTGTAAAGTTGTCTCCCGTAATTTTATTTATGAAAATAAAACCAATGAAGTAATGTTAGCCCCGTAAACAAATGTTTTAGTTATAATGTTGTGAGTTTCATATAACCATTCTTGATATGACCTAGTGACCTCTAAGACGTTCTTCAAGTGTTTGAAAGTTATAATATTTGTCACCCCATGCTTGCCAACCTAACTGTAGCTAGCAGTTTATATGTGGGATTTTCAGTCCCGTATAGATCTATACACAAATCTCACGCTCTCCCTCCAGGAAACTATGATTATACTGTATAGGATTTAGTTTCGTATCTTGGTGGATACTAGTGAAGTAATGCATCACAACTCTGAATTAACTAGTTTACATGTAATGTTGTAGTGTTCTCTTGTATTAGAAACTGTATGTATTGTCTCGTATTAATGTACCTTGTAGTGTAAAATAATTATACTTAAATAATTATTTTAATAGTGTATTTTAGTGTCAATATATTAGAGCAGTGTTTCCTAAACTATACATATTATAGTTTTGATTATACGTTCTTCTTTCGTGTATGGTACTTAGCAAAATGATGTAACGAATCTCAAACTATATATACTAATTATAGTTTAAATGTATGTCTCATAGTGAAATGAAAACATTTGCAATTTAATAGTATGAAAGCAATTTCCCTTAGGCTTGACATATTACAAAATGGCTAAAATATATAAAATATTTTTAGGAAGTGTAGCGAGGGCTCGTTTTGAAACAATTGCAAAGGTTTTAACACCGTTTAAAAATGTTGGAATAAACACAAAAGTCCTTGTGTTTTACTTGTACCCCCCCCCCCCCCCCACCCCCTTTAAAATATTAAAAACGTATAGCTATGATCTCACCTTGAATGTGCATTAACTTGAATTAGCGAGTTGTAGAGACGATCCCCAAGTAGGCGTGCACACAAATAATGCCATCCTAAAATAATTATTTTCAACGCCGTATTTAAATTAGGAAGATATTAATGTAAATAATAGGTTAAATAATAATTTAATTATATAAGAAGGACTTACAATTAAATTGGAATTAATTGGAGATGTTGGAAATGAGTTTTCAAATGGAAAATGGGGTTTATGATTGGAGGTTATGGTGTTCACGGTTGGATCTTGGTGTTCTTGAGGAGTTTATGAATATTTGAAGATATTATGAATGTTCATGGTGAATTGGTTGAAGATTTGAAGATTTTGGGCGTAAACCTTTGAAGATTGAGAGAAAATGGGGTTGTTCACGGATGAAGATTGAGAGGGTTTTGAAGTGGTTCATGGGAGAAATAGGGAAATGAATTGATTCAGGGTGCACACACACACACACACACACACATATATATATATATATATGGTGTGTTTACAGTTGAAGTGGTATTGGGCTTTAGTGTTTACGGTCCACAAATGGACTTGAAATAGGGTTTTCAACCCAATAAGAGGATTTCACGGTCATAAAGCAACCATGAACACCCTTTAATTCGAAATCCCAAACCGTGAACTCCCCTTTCTTGAATCCTTTGGACCGTGAACTCCATGTTGGAGTAATTTATTGGCCGTGAAACCTTTTTGGGGTGTATTTTATTGATTTAAACATTAATCTATCCACTTATATTAAGTTATAATATCATGGTTCACTTAATACTCAAGCTATAATTTAATTATTAACTTATAGATATGCCCTCGAAGTAATAGAGGGTATGAATAAACATAAGGATCGAAATGAGATTTTGGCTCTTATTAAATTGAGAATAACAGGTTGTTACACTCTATGATGTTTAGACTACGTTCGATGATCTTTCTGTCCATGTGACAACCCGTAAATTATTCCGTCGCTGTAACCCGTTCCCGTCAGTAAAACCCACTTGTCATTCAATATTTCCGATAAAATTTTGGATTAGGTAATTTAATTTAAGACTTTTTATAATGACCCCGTGAGTGTTTAAATCCATTAGTAACGCGTGAAAACACCCCAAATTATAAATTGGAAAATTTTTAGTTTTATTCCGTCGGGTTAGAAACAATTAAATCGGGTACGACCAAAAACCTCGTTTAACGTCAGTATCGGGTAGAATTCCACCGCGCCTCAAACTTAAACCATATATAAAGTTGAAAGAACTTCATTTGAATCTTTTCCATCCTCTCACTCTCTCACTAATCTCTCTCTAAAAACTCAAAGTTTGATCCAAAATCACCTCTTTCAAGCCCCAAATTGGTATGCAATCCTTCCTAGCTCATAGTATAACACATTTAGCTTTCAAATTCATGTTTAATTCATGAAATAGGACCAAGAACATGATTTTACGGCCCTGGAATAGCCCTAGGCCGCAAACTCACATAAATGGGGTTTTTGAGGCCCAAAACTCTTCAAAACCACTTTTGGAGCTTAGATATGACTTAGGGGCTTACAATACTGGACTTATAACATCAAAACCATATCATTTGAAGAGTAAACATGATTTTATGGCCCAAGAGCATCCTTGGACCGTAAACACCCTTTCATAGGTTGTAAACCCCTTTTAAGGTGTTAAAATGCCCCTTAAACACCTCCTACGCCTTGGAATAAAGTCTAGAATCATTCACCAATGTGTTAGGGACCTTAAACATGCAAGAAACCATAACCTTATTAGTTTACGGCCATAAACCCCCAAGGAATGGTTCCTGGGCCGTAAACTCCTATAAGGTGGTCAATTGGTGCCCTAACTTCCTTCCATGGCTTGTACTTTGGACTAGAAACACTTGTGATTAACCTAGGACCACCAAAACACAATAAGAATGAGTACATAAGAGTTTATGGCCATAAAATCCTAGTTTACTACCGTAAACTCCTCAAATGGTCCTTATGTTGTTCAAGTTCCCTTCCAAAGCCTTACAACCAAGCCTAGCATTACCCACAAGAGTTGTAAGACCATTAAGCACCCAAGAACAACCCCACCATGAGTTTAAGATCGTAAACTCATGGGGACATGGTATTAGGGCCGAAAACTCCCTTAGGAGTTTACTCTTGAAGAGCAAATTCCATATTTAAGCCATACACCCCACTTAGACGATACTCGGGTCACTCCTAACACTTGAAATAAAGTGTTTTCACGCATCGGAGTGTACTGTATCATTTAATTAGTAGTTCAAAGTCTAATTAGATACAATTATGTATCTCTTCATATTACATAGGAACCTCGCGCATGTTCAAGTTTCGAACTCACACTTAGCATCCTAGCCGACACATTTCTCGACCGGTGAGTTCATACCCCTACACCTTTTTCCGTGTTTTTCAATGTTTTCAGGGGGGATACAAGCAAAAGTACAAGGAAATATTGTACTCAAACTTATTATTTCAGTTCAAATGTTCATATTCTGTATGCTTTTAATATCGAAAACCGTATTAACCAACAGTTTGACTTGTAGAGTTAGCTTTCAGACTAATTGTAGATTTCTTTATAAAATGTTATAATCTATGTTACATTTTATAATTTACAAAGGATTCATGCTAATCATAGATTAGGATTATTACTAATAAAATACGCCTTCGGATAGTACCAGAACTTCAAAAGTACAGCTAGTGCACGCCTTTGGATGACACCAAAACTTCGAAAATACAACTAGTGTACGCCTTGAGTGTCACCAAAGTTTCGGAAATAATTCGAAAGTATGCCTTTGGATATCAACAGAGTTTCAAAAATATATGCCTTTGGATATCGATAGAGCTTTGAAAATACATCTAAAACACGCCTTTGGATGTCACCAGAACTTCGAATATACAACTATTATAGGTCTCTGAGTGTCTCCAAAGATTCGAAATTTCGGATAAGTATACTAGATATTCGACATTCGTATAGGATAATCAGGCTTTCAGAATACTTATCTAATACTACAAGTATGATAGATACTAGTACATTGCATTCCGAACCAAGAACTAACCATGACTTTTAGGAAAATAAGGGTTTTTCCTGGGATAACCTAACTGTTCTTAACCACACTGTGTAAAAAATGGATAACTAAACTTTGCTTATAAGAAAATATGGGATTTTCTTGGATAACGACTTTTTCAGAAAAACCAAAGGAAACTTGTTCTTTTACGAAAATAAACCGCTTATGAATTCACCAGCTTTATGCTGATTTTCAAACTGCTTGTATTCTCAGGTCCGCATTAGACAGGTACCCCACGATCTTTTGGAGAAGACGGAGCGTATAGAAGACTCGTCTTAACTTTTGTTCATATGATATATATGTATAACACTTGTAACACTTTGTTTTCATACAATGTAAATATTTCTATATAATGTAATGGTTGTGTTTACTATGCTTACTATGTACATTGGTTGTGATACTTTACATGACGTCCTCCGCCCCGGAACGTTTCCGTTATCGGTTTCATGGTGTGATAGATTGGTATCAGAGCCCTTGTTTATAGTGAACTAAGTATACCAAACCTTACATGGTATAAGACTATAAACACTAAGGGGCCGAAGTGCTCTGAACTAAAAGTATACTTTAAAATATAAGTATTTTCAAAAGTATACAAGTATACCTAGCCACCGGAAACTGTAACCTCAAGTAGAACAAAACATAAGTAATTGGGTGTTGTATGCTGCGGTTAAACCTGGGCAGTTATGTAGTCGTGTCTACGGTCAATATAGCCTGATCAACTATATTCATTCGAGACACGACCAACATGTGCTTGGGAGTGACTGTGGTATGCAGGATGCCTAAAACTTACCTGATATCCAAATAATGAATCATCATCGCAGCGAAACATAAAATACTATGGGAGTATTTTAGCCAAAGCCGATTACGTGTAGAAATTCATTCTGAGTGTTACTACCCATTCCTTCCTTAGCGATAGTATATCTGCTTTGATAACTCTTTCCTGCTTTATCGCTTAGTAGATCATTATACCTGTCGTAATGAGATATCTCTTGTTCCATATCTCTTGATTCAATTCAGAGGACTTATGATCCTCTCTTTCCTGGCTATTATAGATCAAGATGCCTCTAAGGAAAAGACCTAACTCAAAGAACAACAATCCTCCTCCACCACCACCTCCCCCTCCATTTGATCCCGCCATTTTCCAAGCAACTGTTGTTGCTGTTGTGGCAGCTGTCATGTTGCAAATAAACCCCGGTGGTTCAGGAGGGCAAGGAGGTGGTACTCAGCCCCAAAACCAGGAAGGTAACTAGGGACACCGGAAGGAGTGTTCCTACAAGGAATTTATGAAAGCGAAACCCATGTCCTTCGATGCCATGGGAGGTGTCATTGCCCTAACTCGGTGGTTAGAGAAAATCGAATCTATCTTCGAAATCTGTGTCTGTTCAGAATCCAACAAGGAGAAATTTGCCGCATGCACGTTCACCGATAAAGCTCTGACTTGGTGGAACGACCGAGTCAAATCGTTAACCCTACATGTAGCCAATGCTATAGGTTGGGAAGTCATGAAGGAACTTATGCTTGCGGAGTACTGCCCTCGGGGTGAAATGCAGAAGCTAGAGCATGAACTCTTGAACCTAAAGATGAAGGGTTCCGATATCGCCGCTTACACTTCGAGATTTGATGACTTGGCGCTTCTTTGTCCGGGAATGGTTACCCCGGAAAGAAAAAATATTGAGAGGTTCATCTGGGGGTTGACCCAGCTAACCAAGGGTAATGTACTAGCTGCAAAGCCAGACACATACGACATCGCCAAATGCCTAGCGCAAACTCTGTTTAACCATATTGATGACATTGAGGAAGCAACCACCACTCTCGAACCGATAGAGAGGAGTGGTGAGAAAAGAAAATTTTGGAAGAATAAGAAGATTCAGTCTTCGCAGGAGTCCTTGAAGAAATAGCAAACTGTGGCAGTCCACGCTGCTACTAACCCTGTTGTTGTTTCTGTCGTCGATTCCTCAACAAGCACCTACCACCACTGGATATGCTGGTACCCTCTCGTGGTGAAACAGGTGCAGTTACCACCATCGTATCCCTGGTCCCTGTCGTGAAAAGTTTTGTAAAAACTGTGGCCAGGAGGGTCACCTTGCGCAAAACTGCAGAACACCAACCCAATCAACCAATCAAGCTTCCAGAGCGGGTATCAGTCAGGCCTGCTACAGTTGCGGCGAACTCGGGCATTTCAAGCGAAACTGCCCCAAGACAGCAACAACTGTCAATACTGGAAGAGTCCTATCTATGGGACAAGATGAGGCAGTCGCCGATCCCACTGTTGCCACAGGCATATTCCTTCTCGACAACTTTTATGCTTGCAATCCTTTTCGATTCTAGTACCGAAAGAAAATCTGTTAGTTATTCATAAAAACATCCTCTTAAACATAGTCCTCAACTAATAACTGAAATGTTTACCATCGAGACGAATAACGGTGAGAAAAAGAATGCTAACGACATATTCATAGGATGCACCCTTACCCTGAAAGATCATTCTTTTCCCATCGATCTTATGTCGGTTTTCCATAAAGAGCTTTGAAGTTAGCATTGGCATGGATTGGTTGAGCCTCAATCGTACTGATATCCTTTGCTACGAGAAATCTATCCATCTCAACCTTTATCCTGGTCAAACCCTCATAATCTACGACGATAAACTTAGTTTCAGCCTTCGCATCATTTCGTGCATCAAATCTCAAAAGCCTCCCTGAAAGGAGTGCCATGAATTCATAGCCTATGTAATCAATGAGAAACAGGAAGTTAAAGACCTCGAGAGCATCCCTGAAGTTTGCAAATTTTCATAATGTCTTTTCCGAAGAGCTTCCAGGAATTCCTCCCGAACGTCGAGTCGGGTTTCGCATCGACCAAATTTCTGGAGCAAATGTTGTAGCCAAATCTTCCGATCACTTAGCGCCAGCAGAATTGTAGGAGTTATCCAGTCAGCTTAATGAACTACTCCGCAAAGGATTCATCAGACCGAGTTCCTCACCCTGGGGAGCCCCGATATTGTTTGTAAAGAAGAAAGATGGATCCTTCCGGAAGTGTATCGACTACTGCGAGTTGAACAAATAAACCGTCAAAAACCGATATCCTCTTCCTCGAATATATGACCTTTCGATCAACTTCAGGGAGCCAGTTACTTCTCGAAGATAGACCTTAGATCAGAGTACCGCCAGCTTTGAGTTCTTGAGAATGATGTTTCCAAGACAACATTCAGAACTCGATATAGTCACTACAAGATTGTAGTGATGCCCTACAGTCTAACCATTTTCCTTGGTCACGTGGTAAGCAAATTAGCTTTCAGAAGTGGTTAGGGGTTAAGCGATTCTGGATGAATTTTGGATGAACCTGCGATAGTGGCCAGCGAGACCCAAGAATTGACTGATTTCTGTGGGTGTCTTCGGTGCTGACTAATTCTCTAACGTTTGGATTTTGGACGGGTCCAATGTTTTCAGGGGGGGTACAAGCAAAAGTACAAGGAAATCTTGTACTCAAACTTATTATTTCAGTTTAAATGTTCATATTCTGTATGCTTTTAATATCGAAAACCGTATTAACCAACAATTTGACTTGCAGAGTTAGCTTTCAGACTAATTGTAGATTTCTTTATAAAATGTTATAATCTATGTTACATTTTATAATTTACAAAGGATTCATGCTAATCATAGATTAGGATTATTACTAATAAAATACGCCTTCGGATAGTACCAGAACTTCAAAAGTACAGCTAGTGCACGCCTTTGGATGACACCAAAACTTCGAAAATACAACTAGTGTACGCCTTGAGTGTCACCAAAGTTTCGGAAATAATTCGAAAGTATGCCTTTGGATATCAACAGAGTTTCAAAAATATATGCCTTTGGATATCGATAGAGCTTTGAAAATACATCTAAAACACGCCTTTGGATGTCACCAGAACTTCGAATATACAACTATTATAGGTCTCTGAGTGTCTCCAAAGATTCGAAATTTCGGATAAGTATACTAGATATTCGACATTCGTATAGGATAATCAGGCTTTCAGAATACTTATCTAATACTACAAGTATGATAGATACTAGTACATTGCATTCCGAACCAAGAACTAACCACGACTTTTAGGAAAATAAGGGTTTTTCCTGGGATAACCTAACTGTTCTTAACCACACTGTGTAAAAAATGGATAACTAAACTTTGCTTATAAGAAAATATGGGATTTTCTTGGATAACGACTTTTTCAGAAAAACCAAAGGAAACTTGTTCTTTTACGAAAATAAACCGCTTATGAATTCACCAGCTTTATGCTGATTTTCAAACTGCTTGTATTCTCAGGTCCGCATTAGACAGGTACCCCACGATCTTTTGGAGAAGACGGAGCGTATAGAAGACTCGTCTTAACTTTTGTTCATATGATATATATGTATAACACTTGTAACACTTTGTTTTCAGACAATGTAAATATTTCTATGTAATGTAATGGTTGTGTTTACTACGCTTACTATGTACATTGGTTGTGATACTTTACATGACGTCCTCCGCCCCGGAACGTTTCCGTCATCGGTTTCGGGGTGTGACAATCCACTCCAGTCATATCAGCAAGTTGTCATGCGAATACGCTGATGAACCGTATTAGTAGTTCAACTAGTTGAATTTTGGTTTCCGCCAATAGGTCGACTCCGATTTGTATTACTTGTTCGGGGTGTTCACCATGTATTATGTGTTTTTTTCTAGTGGGTGGTCTTCTTTATATTTCTTGGGGGCACTGACCAGGTTTGATGTCGCCATGATTTAGTGACATGGTCGCCTATGTGGAGTGTCGGCGGTAATGGTTGTTGATCTAGACCATGTGCTGAATTCTAATGTGCTGTGAATTGTTGATAGTACAACTTGTAGCTCGAAGAGTATCGAGCGCCCTAGTAGTATGTTTTGTTCTGCTGGGTGGCGTATCATGGAGAATTCAATTGTTTGTGTCATGCTCTCTCTCCTATCGTAGGTGACTAATGTTAGTGGGAGGTGTAATGTTCCGAGAGGTCATAGGTTGTTTCTTATGAAACCGACCAGGGGTCCACCCGTTGGGGGCTTCAATTCTTCCTTCTAGGACTCTGGAAGTTGTCGGAAGCAATGTTCGTACATTATATTTGTGTTGCTATCATTATCTATGTAGACTCAGTGGATATGTTTATGACGTATCCACGTGGTTATGAGAAGCGGGACTCTTGGATTCCAATCTTGCAGTCTCGGGTCTTCCGTAGAGAAGTTGATACTGTTGATTTGTCATGTCGGCGCTTTGAAGTCGTGGTTTTCCTCATGTCGCTCACGTTTCTTGCATGGTCTATTGATCGTAAGCACTCTGTCCAGTCGTTGTTGTTTTTTGATGTCGGTTTTTTGTTGGCTAGAAAAGTAAGCAGCGGGCACCCTACACTCATCGCAAATCCTTGACAACGCTAGTCGGCCCAATGCTTGGCGTCAGGTGGCTAAGTTTGTTGGCTGATAGTGTTTCTATGGCGAGGCCAATGGTGTCATTTTGTAACAATGTAAGTCTTGTGTTTACCATCATAGGCACGTATTGTTGTTTATCGGGTTGTGTCGTACAGGGTGCACATCCGGATGACGCCAACTGTTTGTGATATGTCTCTGACTTAACTCCGTCTCTTTGAAGGATGGTAATGAAGGGCCTGAGAATCACAACAATGGAAACAAGATCGTCAGTCGTCATCCGGGAGGCGGTCCCGGAACGAAGCTCCGACGATCAAGTCAGATTTTCTCTTAGAGAGAGGGTTAAAAAAGTGTTAGGTAAGTTTTTAAGATTTTTTTCTCGATCCCTTCTCTTGGAGGAAAAGTGACTTTTTTATACATGTGATCGGGGGACAAATCCCCGACAATATCTTTTAACTTTTCAGTTTTGGCAGGGATAGACGGACTTTGATTGGTATATAGTGCTTTGCGAGTGGTTGTTTGCCATTGATGCAAGTTTGTCAGGAGCAACGTTATGAGCGTTACACCTGTCGCTCTGAGAGGCGATTGGTATAATTTTGTCTTGACACTGGCTTTGGCGCTTGGGTGCCAAGGAATGAATATGGGATCGCGAGAGCGAGGACCCAACGTTAGGCATACACCGCTCTTTGTCCACACCGTAGCTATATTTGACGTATTCCTGGTGGGATACGTCAACACATAAGTTTGGTTTGTTCTGTTATTATTTGGTGTAGATTCAGGATTTCAATAAAATAAGAAATGATTGTAACTCTGTAAGTAATTGTGTCGTCAAATCATTTTAAGATATACTTACAATATCACTAATAAAACCCAAATCTTGATTTCATACAAGTTTGGAGATGCAGAGTGCATAGTTATATAAAATGAGTTTATTCTTATACGACCATAATAATAATAAGAATAAGAGAAATTAAATTGTCTCATACCTTTTATACCTACAAATATTCATACCCACTAACATTATGACACGTGTTATCATTCCACAATTCAATTTAATTTAATTTGATATATTCCAAATATACTCTTAATGAAATAGTTAAGTAAATATGAAATGGTGACATGTGTTATAATATTAGTAGATAGGAATATTTGTAGGCATACAATATAGGAGATAATTTAATTCATCTAAGAATAATAAGTATTAAAACTCATTGACAATAACCAGTTAAATTTATTAGTAATCTGTTATTCTAACATTTGAAACCGTCGTGTAAATAAAGTGTATTCAAACTCATTGATGATCAATGATAAAAAATGATATACTTATCAATATCTCAAAAGAATTCATATACTCCTATAAATTGAATACTGGTTACCATCGTAACCTGAATTTCCTTATAGGGAAAATGCCTTAAAAGACCAATTAAGTTTCAAAAACGTTCATATTACCCCAATTACGTTTTTGTTGTTCACAAAAAACCAACGAAATAATGTTTTTTATTATAAATCCAAATAAAGTTACGAATAAAAATAAGGTTTTTTAATGGTGACCGGCATGTTGCAGGTAAACGATGGGGGTAAATGAGTTGGCATATTTCTGTTGAGTTGGCATATGTGTTGGCATATCTACGTGGCATTTGTGTTAGATAGATACAAGGCATAATGGGGGATACGACTCCTTAATCAATCGACTTCTTTAATCGACTTCTTCAACATGGCTTCTTCGTCTCGATCCTCCAACTCATGCTCAAGATCAAAAATTTCCAAGTCAAAAAGCACAATTGATAAGGCACATCCTTGTGATTGTGGGTTTCCTTCTCGCATCTGGATATCAACAACAAAGGCAAATCCTGGTAAAAATTTTAGGGTTTGTCCTAACTCTTTGGTAAGTATATATCTAAAAGCTTGTTCTTGTTTGGGTCCCTTTTTGTTTTTCATGCTACAATATTGTTTGTTTATGTTATAATTGAAGATGAAGGATCCAAAGGATAAATGTGATTTCTGGGAATGGGTTGATGATGATGAAGAAATTATAACCAAGAACGAGAATAAGAAAGATGAAGAACATGATTTCAATACTGAAGTGAAGATTGCAATATTGGAACATGATTTCAGTGAGTACAAGATGAAGACTGATAAGGAATGTAAGAGTTTTAGAAAGGAATTGGATAAAATGAAATGTTTAGTGTTGATGTTTGTTGTTTTGTTTGTAGTGAAGTACATGATTTAGTGTTAAGTTTATTATGTAAGGAAAATGTACTTTGAAATTATCAGGATATGTATCTTCAAAGTAGTTGCATTGTACTCATGTAAAATGGTTACGAAGTGGGAATGAAAAGAAGGTATTTGTGAAGACTGATACACATAGAAGGTGTTTATGAAGGCTAATAGTCCATAAAAGTAACATACTTTTTATTGATTGAAAATAGCAAGGGCAAAATAGTCCATAATAAGATTACACTTTATCAAATGATAATAGGAAGGGCAAAATAGTCCATAAAAGGATTGCACTTTATCAAATGATAATAACAGGGACAAAATAGTCCATAAAACATGTGTTTGACATTATGCATATAATTTGTGTTGTAAATGGTTTTTAAACACAAGGGCAGTTTTATTGAAAACACACATAATAGCAACATACTTTTTATTGATTGAAAATAGCAAGGGCAAAATAGTCCATAATAAGATTACACTTTATCAAATGCTAATAGGAAGGGCAAAATAGTCCATAAAAGGATTGCACTTTATCAAATGATAATAACAGGGACAAAATAGTCCATAAAACATGTGTTTGATATTATGCATGTAATTTGTGTTGTAAATGGTTTTTAAACACAAGGGCAGTTTTATTGAAAACACACATAATAGCAACATACTTTTATTGATTGAAAATAGCAAGGGCAAAATAGTCCATAATAAGATTACACTTTATCAAATGATAATAGGAAGGGCAAAATAGTCCATAAAACATGTGTTTGACATTATGCATGTAATTTGTGTTGTAAATGGTTTTTAAACACAAGGGCAGTTTTTTTGACAAAATAGTCCCACAAAACAGTTTTTACCAATTTTAACATAGTTTTAACAAATAGGGGAAAAATGGTACATTGTTATAATATGCATAAAAGGTAATAAACTACATATCAAAGCATAATTAAACAACATAATCAAGCATGTGCACATGGCACTAAATGTTGGTAAATGTGCACAACACCAAAAGACAAGCCTAAGCATCAAAAAGACAAGCCTAAGCACCAAAAGATGTGCACTAAGCACCAAAAGATGTGCCATTTCAAAGTATCTGACATAATCCTAATAGAACACACTTATCCTAGTTTATAGTAACTGGATTTTCAGTACTTTCCCCACTTCCATCTTTTGTTACCACCTTCTTCCTTAACTTCAGTTTCGTGATCCTCTCAGAAGGTAATCGCCTTTTGTTCGCAACAAAATGCTGAAAAAAAACAGGTTGATGCTGATGGTGATGATTTTCTTGATGGTCAATCTCATCCTCTTGTTGTTCAATTTCATCCTCCTGGTGGTCTTCAATATCGCCTTCTTCAACAGCCTCTTCTTCACCAATTCCATCTTCACTAACCCCATCTTCCTTGACCCTATCTTCATTGACCCCATCTTCACTAATCCCATCTTGACTAATCCCTTCTTCAACATCCCCTTCACTAACAGTTGCTTTATTTGCTGCATTGTTAAAACAAAAATAATAATTATTATACAAATGTAGATGAATGAATAATCAAAATAAAAACGAACCTTCTTTGAGCAATGGACATCGCCTCTTGTTGTGTCCTTCTTGATGACAATTACTACATCTTGAGATGGACATCCCTGTCTTGTTAATTTTATGCTTTCCTTCATTTTCTCTAGGACATTTCATTCTGTTTACTTTGGGCCTTCCTGGCATTCTCCTAGGCCGAGGTGGTAATATGGGATCAAATAGAACATCAGGCCACATGTTAGCTCCATTTATTGGTTTGACTGGATACCTATAGCAACTTCCAAACATGCTTGTTTTAAACCATACGGCTACATAGTCCTCTGCATTTCCATTCAGGTATAATATAGCAGCAATGGCATGCACACAAGGGATACCATTGAGTTACCAGGCTCTGCAACCACAAGTTTTGCTTTCAAGGTGAACAGCGTAAACTTCATGGGCTAATTTCACTTCATATTCTTCCTCGCCACTTGGAATAACATCCCAGTACCTGAAATCATATTAAGAAGGTAAGTTATTTCATATTAAATCACTTACAATTAAATAATATACCTTTGTTCTTCTTTCATCTTCTCAATCCTCTTTCTAATAGAGGGGCAGATTTCCATGTCCCACTTATGCCCCTTAATCTTTTGATTGTACATCCTCTCCATCACGTACAATCTGATTTCTTCCAGCATTGTTATTATTGGTTTCTTCCGGGCCTCTACAATTGTTGCATTGAAAGATTCAGATATACCGTTTTCCACCGCATCACAACAAGTCTGAGGTTCAAAGAATGCTCTGCACCATGTATTTGGGTCTTTTTCTATCAGGTGCTCATAAGCTTATGTGGACATTGTACGAATTTCCCTCATGTATGATCGAAAATTGGAATCGGTTGTAGCCTTTGCAGCACTCCAAAATAACCTCCTAAACTCAACACCCGTGAACCCCTTCTTCTTAAAGTTGGCATAGATGTGTCGGGCACAATTCCTATGCTCACATGATGGTGCCCTTTCCTTAACAGCCTCCATTAAACCCTACAAGGTGATAACAAATTTCAGTTTTAAAGTACATAATAACACATAATACAGTAAGTAAAATATAAACTATAACACACCTTGTGTTGGTCTGAAATAATTGTAAGACCCCTACCATCTCCCATCTCAATGTCCTCAAGTAGAAGATCAATGAACCACATCCAAGTTTCCTTGTTTTCAACTGGCACAACAGCCCATGCTAGAGGATACATTTGGTTGTTTGCGTCCCTACCAACGGCTGTTAACAACTCACCTCTGCAAATACCCTTCAAAAAACAGCCATCAACACCGATAACCCTTCTACATCCTTCAATCCAGCCATCCTTGATAGACTTCAGGCAAATATACATCCTTTTGAAGTAGTGTGTAGCATCAGGCGTATGATTTGTCTCGATCAAGACTGTTGACCCAGGATTAACCCTCAATAACTCAGCACCATAATTCCACAGTTTCTCATAATGGCTTACCAAATTGCCTGAAATCTCATCTAGTGCAAAGTGCTTGGCATTTCTACACTGCCCAAGACTTACCTTGAGACCATAGTCTTTCCTAACCACTTCTGCCATTTTCCTATAGCTAAACTTAGGCCTTTCCAAAATGTCAGGTATTAACATTTTTCCAATCCACTTATACGTAACAAGACAACCCAATTTTTGTTGTCTAGCACAATTATGTTTATCAATTAGTGACTTGATCTGGAATGAATTTTCCTTGTTCATGGGACTAGCCCATAGTCTAAAAGGGCAAGATGGCTTCCCTTTTTCATTTTTACTGCACCTTACTAACAATGCTTTTGCCTCATTTTTTTCATACCATAATGAATAACCCTTAGACACAGCATAATTTGTTAACATATGTTTCAGTTCATCTCGATCAGAGAATTTCATACCTAACTCAGGCATCATAGTGTCCCATTTTTGGTTTGGATCGTGAATAGGATGTTTTTTTTTACCTTACCACCAGCTTCTTCCTTTATGCCTCTTTGTGGAATAAGGTTCTTCTGTGACAAAAAAGGATCAACAACTTCAGGCCATTGAATGTCCTCATCATCAGCTTCATGGTCCACCGATAGATCATCCGATAATACCGAGTCCACATCATCTTCATATGTTTCAGTACCACTATCCCATTCTTCAGCTTTTTCTTCTTCAATCCAATCTAATAAGGGTTCATGATGGTCATCAATGTAGATACTTATTTGATTATCATCATCATCAAACCAAGCATCAAGGAACCTAACATAATCATCTTCATCCCTGAGCTCCCTTAACCCATCTACGAGGGACCGATTTTTAAGACAGTAATACATATCCCGACATCTATTGTTGATCAATTTTTGGAGATAGGTCTTGAACTTCTTGAAATCCATGTTACGTACATCTAGCCCCATAACAGGTACTTTATCAGGATGAAAGTAAACCAAGGGATTAGGAGAAAAAACACCTTGATGGTAGACATCAATGTTGAGTGAGTCACGAGACACGCTTGCTGCACGAGACATCAATGTTGAGTGAGTCACGAGACACGCTTGCTGCACAATCGACTAACTTTCCTTCACCTTCTGTAAAAATCAATTTCACTGTCACGAGTTCACCGTTATGTAAGAACCCTAGATATCGATTTCACCCTTCACTGAGAACCCTTGATGGTGAATCGATATCCTTGTGGCACTTATGTTTGATGTAATGTGTTTTAATAATGCATGTCAGATTATCACCGGTAAACAAAGAATCGTAACCCACAAATGCCGGTCACCATTAAAAAACCTTATTTTTATTCGTAACTTTATTTGGATTTATAATAAAAAACATTATTTCGTTGGTTTTTTGTGAACAACAAAAACGTAATTGGGGTAATATGAACGTTTTTGAAACTTAATTGATCTTTTAAGGCATTTTCCCTTTCCTTATATCCAATCATAAAGTGAAAATACTATATACACAATCCTTCTAATAAACCATAAAACTTTTTTAATTCCAAAAATGATCATATTCTTCTCAGACACCAACAAGAATTACCAAGATATGTTAAATTTTCGCAACATGATTCTTCAAAACAAATGACAAGTCTGAGTGCATGTACGATTGGCTTTATGTACGTTTTATAATTGACCTGTCAATTTACTGATTGACGTTTTAATTTCTATGTAAGTTGTTTGAAAAACATAATAATTATGAAGTTAAGTCATTCGATAAGAAAATATATGGCAACATTACAACAAAACAAGTTGTTTCATTCCTTACATCTCGATCAATGTCAACATACAAACTAATTATATGATTCTAACACAAACTACAATTTTAACAAAGTAATCTACTCAGCCTTCTTATCTTTCTTCGGAGATTTGGTAGCTTTAGATGGGGATTTAGGCTCTTTGGCAACAGTCTTCTTTGGCAATAAAACAGGATTGATATTTGGAAGAACACCACTATGAGCAATCGTAACTCCACCCAATAATTTTCCAAGCTCGTCATCGTTTCTAATGGCCAAAAGAAGATGCCTTGGAATGATTCTTGTCTTCTTGTTATCCCTAGCAGCATTTCCAGCCAATTCCAACAACTAAAAACAACAAAAATCAAACAGGTTAGAGGATGTTCTATGAATTATCAAAATCCAGATCAAACCAGAAAAAAAAAACTTCATAATCCGGTATGGCATCGATTTAAGAAATCCCTAAATTAAACTATAATTTGAATAGCTGATAATCAGATCCGCATTCAACTTATATCGATACGAAAGGAGATTGGAAGAGGAAACTTACTTCGGCAGCAAGGTATTCAAGAACAGCGGCGAGGTAAATCGGAGCACCGCTTCCAACACGCCGAGCATAACGTCCTATCTTCAGAAAACGCCCAATCCTACCAACCGGAAACTGAAGTCCGGC
This sequence comes from Lactuca saligna, assembly GCF_052625555.1. Classification (NCBI taxonomy): domain Eukaryota; kingdom Viridiplantae; phylum Streptophyta; class Magnoliopsida; order Asterales; family Asteraceae; genus Lactuca; species Lactuca saligna. The sequence continues at coordinate 292,039,837 of NC_136421.1, forward strand.
CTTCACAGAACGGGAAACCGCCTTCTTCCTTGGACCGTCTGCCTTTCTTCCTCCGGCGCCCTTCTTAACTTTTCCATCTCCGTCCATTTCCTGTATGCCGACGAATAAATTGTAATTGTGCAGTAGTGAATGAATTGTTCGATAATCGATGAAGAACAAGCGTATACATGGTTTGGTTATGTAGAGAGAGATAGATGGCGGGGAATTTGGGATCGATCATAGCTTTCTGTTGACCGTTGGATGGAGTGTTGTTTCAACGGACTAGATTTGCCAAAATGGCTATCCGCGGGAGATGATACCGATTATTTGGTTTTGTGATTTTCAAATTTTGTTTAAAAATTTAAGAAAAAATATGGATCTCCCGCGGGACTTTCAACAATAGAGTTTTTCATGTTTTACTTTTAAATGCAGTTACTTTTATTTTATTATATAATTTCATATATGTTCATTTATCTATTAAAATTTAAATCTAAAAGTTTTGGATTCGAAATGAAGTATTAATGCCTCTTCCTTAAGTTATACTGTAACGAATCAATTTCCAAATTTTGCAGCTTTGCAAATTTAGAACTTTGTTTCTTATAAATAGCATTACTAATTTGCAACGCCTTACATAATAATTACGTTCTCACTAGTATAACAATTATGTTCTTATTAGCATAACATTTATGCTTCCACTAACTTTGACATATATTCAGAAAATAGTTTGACTTCTAGAAATTAATATTTATTTACTTTCTTACGAAAATTTAGATTTCTGATACGCAATGTTTCGATAAGTCTTTATCTAGACTTTTCAAGCTCATACACCTTTCATTAGACAACTTATGTGTGTGTCTAAACCCTTTCAAAACTCATAACAATAAGTCCCGAATGTTCAAAACTATTTTCCATTTCTTACAATTTGAACTATAAAAATGGATGTTGTAATCATACTCGAATTTGGGAATGCAATTACCACAGTTGCTAACTATAATCCATTAAAATCTACTCGTGAAAGCGTTTTTTCATAATCATTTTTCATGAGCTGGAGAGAAACATATTGTCACTTAGATTTGAAGGTGTATGTGTTCCTACCTATGTGAATTTGTCATTTCCAACCATTACCATAATATAAGGTTTATGACAAATTCAACCTCGTATGGATTGAGCTTACTTATTATCAATTTATTGTCGTCCAGTAGCACAATGTCCTACCATTGCTTCCAAGTTATTAAGCAACTCACCTACACTGATCAATGTGCTTTGTCTTATACAATCAAATGATAACTCATAAAACTCACATGCATAGTCAACTTAACTGAAATAACATAGAAACAATAATATGTCAACACGATAGGTTGTCAACCTCAGGTCGTGTGCTAACGATTATTAATTGGTTTATTCATGATTAGTTCTTGAAACTATTCAAGACAATTTAAGACTCCCACTGGTCTCTTGACATATAAGAATATCTGTCAACCATCATTCCTTGGAAAACAAATATTAAAGATTTAGTGTGGATTCTTATCAATACAACATTTCATATAATTGGTCTTAGTTGGTATTTGTTTTAGCCAAGACATCACAACTACCAATTTCAAACGTGCAAGATTAAGAAACATTTCTACTCCACATTTCATGAGGTGTTATAAACCTACTTAGAACATGTTACTCAAGGTACAACTTGGGGTACTAGAGTATAATTCTAAAACTTGATTTTGGAATGAAGTACTATTTATCCTTTTGATTTTAACCATTTCAACAATTCTCGATACCTCTTCTTAGTCATGTAAATGCACTAATGTGTCCTTATAGTATCAATTGTGACATGGTTATACAATCACTAGGATGATCATAAAACACAGTGCTAAATTACTCTCATTTCCTTTCGGATTGGAGAAACTTTTATCTTTCTACCCAATTTGATTCTTCTTATTCATCCTGCTGTACTTTGAAACTTTTCAAAATATCATAATTATAATTAAACTTGTAAACATAACCATATTTACTGAACTACCAATAAAGTATGATTAATAGACTTATTATCCTTTATGGTGGATCTGAACAATCCACATCAATGTGTACTAGATCTGTTAGTCTTTCATTTGATTCACATACATACGTGAACAAGGAATTAATCCTAATTTCCCAAGAATCGAGATTCTCATACATCACACAATTCAAATCGTATGATTCCAAGTTTCTGTCCAATTGACACTTGGGTGATGAGAATCCTTCATCACTTGGTAAATTATGATACTATCACAAGCGATATAACTAAGAATCAAATTATTTTTCAATATTGCTATCAATAGAAACATAAACATCAATTTTCACAAATGTTATTGCAAAGATACGTAAAATAATATAAAATCAAATTTTACTTTATTTATAAAATGCGGAAAAAACTTGTTTTTACAATGCAATACATATGAAAACTATGTTACTAAATATTCCTAAACAATCTATCATAACTCCTAAGAAGCAGCTAAAAAATATGATCATCGAACCATGCGACCGAAATCCACTTCTTGATGATTATACTCAACATACTTTTCCTTTAAGCTTGCTTGTTTCACTTATATTCTGAAAAACATCAAAATGTAATCTTATCACATCATGTATCAATAATATATAAATAGGAACTTAACAGAGTTAGATAGTGAATGTACCTGAAGTCTAGTCATACAATTTGACTTTACCGTCTCTTAGATCTCTCAGGTAGTCAGGGCAGCTTCGCTTCTAATGTCCCTTCATTTAGCAATAGAAACAAATAAACTCTTTAGGAGTGACATGTGGAACTATCTCATAGTCAGCCTTTCTCTTACGGTCAAACTTTTTAACTTTGGCCAATTTCTATCCTTTAGGATAAAAAATAATTTATGGACTATCACCGTTGTTATTGCCTATGTCCATGGAAATTAGGGAAGTGGATCTTCCAAACAATTTTGCTTTAACAATGTGCCAAATCATTGTTGATTCAGCAACAATTAGCAAATATGGCAGATCAATAAGGGTCACGTCGTGGTCTGCCAAATAGTAGTCCTTGACGAACTGACTATATAACTCAGGAAGTGATTAAAGAACCAAGTTAACAACCAACTTCCTCGGGAAATAGACACCAAAAATTCCAAGTATGTCAGTGTGCAACTTTATATTCAGAACGTGTGCACACACTGGACTTCCATCTCGATGCTTGCATGCCAATAGGGCTTGAGTGACATTTAACTTTTCAAGTTGACGAAAATGTGGGTTAGGGATAATCATTGGAGGAGGTGGAGGAAGCGAAGAATAATTTCCGTTTCCACCAATGCACAAAAAAGGGATTGATACTTCACCTTGATCGACACGTGAAATATCACCTTCAAGAGGAAAAGCTTTTCCAAAGGAGTTAGGAAGACCATAGTTGTCAGAACTAGACATCTACAAAAGGAAGAAAATCAAGTTATTTTATATAATCCTTAATATGATGCTCAAATGAAATATTAAGACTATGACCCAACACAATAATTCACAATTAGGAAGAGGGATGTCGTAATCCAATTGCATGCACCACACCCTTTCTTCTTTTAGAAAACCCCTTTTCTGAAAATATATTTATTTTTGAAAAACTTTACCAAATCCTCAGTTTGAGTTCAGACACACCCGAGAGTGTGCCTAAATCTCTCAAACCAAGGCTCTGATACCAATTTGTAACGTCCCAAAAATAATGACATAATTTTTTTTTCTTTTTTGGGTTAATTAACCGTTAATACATAACATCTCCATAAAACTAAGGTAATCAAAATTTAGCAAAACATCATTAAATTATAGTAATCCACATAATGCGGAAACACGTGGTGTGTGCTCTACAATCATACTGAGCTCTTCTATTTGAAAACCGAAGCACCTAAAACATAAATTCTAAATTGTAAGCACAAAGCGTAGTGAGTTCCCTAATATACTACATACCACATATACATAAATCACATGCTGGGCTCCTTCCCTTCATCGGGACTCACCCTGTCTCGAGTCCCACTCAGCCTTGGTCCCTGCCCGATATCGAGCCCCGCTCGTATTACACATCTGTCAATCACCAGGCCCTGTCTGACACTGGGCCCCGCTCGATACACGCATACATCATATAACCATATAATCATATAAACACATAACCTTAGCAACACATGCAATAATTACAAAAGACTATAGCATCCCATGCAGTCATCGAGCGCCGCTCGACATCGGGCCCTGCCCGGTAATCATAAAAACACATATTGATAAAAAAACATATGATGTCCTCAGTCCCCGTCCGACATCAACCCCGCTTGGATTATAGATATGTCAATCACAAGGCCACGTCTGACACTAGGCCCCGCTCGATACACACTTACATTATATAACCATATAATTATATAAACATATAACCTTACTAGCACATGCAATAATCATAAAGACTATATCATCCCACACAGTCATCAAGCGTCGCTCGACATTGGGCCTCACTCGGTAATCATAAAAACACATACTGATAACTTACATATGATATCCTCATTAGGCCTCGCTTGGCATTGGGCCTTTCCTGGTAAGCTTATCATCATATAAAACTTGCAAGATGTCACACCCCCGAACCAGACGGCGGAAACGTCTGAGGGCTGTCGTGACTTAATTGAATACCATAACATTGAATATATATATGAAACATAACATCGTTCATCACCATGCATTAATATAGTACAACTGGTAGAGTTTACACTGAGTACATTGTTTTAATATTACATTCCCAAAAATAAATTGTTCGATCATAGATAAACAAACTGCAAGCCATCACTGATTACATTTCCTTCGGTTTACTTGTTACCTGAGAATACAAGAATTTTGAAAAACGTCAACATATGAAATGTTGGTGAGTTCATAAGCGGTATTTGAAAAAAAAACAACGTTTTGTATTGTTTTGAAAACTACCAGAAAATCCAATATTTTCCGAAAAGAGTTTATGAAAAAGTTTGTGAAGATCCATAAGTATGCTTGTTTGTTTCTATAGTTGTAAAAAAAATGTTCATCAAACTCATGTACATTTCGAGACTGTATGTAAAAAAAAGACCCTAGGAAAACCCGATGTTTTCCTAACACTTTGAATTCCATGTAGTTGTTATACCATCGCGACATGTGAAGTCATTGATTTCAGGCGACGTCGGATTATTGCGCATGGTGAATTGTTATAAACACGCGTTACGCAAACGGCCAGTTTGCAACTTATACTAATGATCCCGTAGGCGTCATCGGTATTATTCGCGTAATCCAACCGCCCTGACTGTTGGATTAATGTCTAAGTCCGTAACTATTTTGGTATGTACTTGACCCGATGGTGCATGGTCCTTTTAGGTTGCCTTCACCAAAGCAACTTGATTGGAGAAATAAATAAAGAGAAAGAGGTTATTATGATTTATTAATATGTTATAAGAATAATATATTAAAGGAGAAATCATATTTGCTTAATTAATATTGGTCAATAATTAATTAGGAATTAATTTTGTGATCAAGTGTAATTAATTAAACTAGAGGGGCTGAATTGTAATTATGTGATAGTTACAAAATATGGTAATGGTTATCCTAAATATGGATTGAACGAATTCAAGGAGATAAGGATCCTTGAAATCATCCAAAGGATAAAGGATAAGGGTTTTCAAGGCTTATCTTATGGTTGCTTTGTGGATAAACAACTAGATAAGGATAGTGACTAAAACCCTATCTCTACACCTATATAAAGACCCTAAGGCCTTAGAATTCGTGTACTTGTTCCCAAGAAGTCCTAAGGACGAATTCTAACCTCTCTCCTCTCTCATTATACCTTCTCCATTTGCTCTTGGTGTTTGTAAGTCATTAGAGGAGTGACACTTGTGACTCTAAGCCTTCCAAAGTCAATTCAAGGAGATTTGGAATTGTTATTGCTACATAACAATCAAGGTATGATCTTCAACCTAATTACATATTAATATGATTACTTGAATGCTAGAATTAGGGTTTATAGTCTTGGATTCAAAGCATGTACAATAGAGAAACCTAGATCCAAGCTTTAGGGTTTGTATAAGCGCATAAGATGTCTTATGACCAAAACCCATCAGTGGTATCAGAGCCATTGGTTTGGTTTCAATTGTATGAACTTGATTTATTAGGGTTTATTGCCAATAAACCCTAAGAGGCTAGGGTTTTTCTAGATTAGGGTTTGCAAACCCTAATTTGCAAGAGTTTGAATAAGATGTTCAAATCCTTTCGTTAAACCCTTAAATTTCGAAATCTAGGGTTTGTTATAATCCCTTTATTTTCGAAATTTGCCTCCTCCCCAAGATAAGGTCCTAATTTTTAGGGATTTGGATTATCCCATATATTGTAATTATCCTCTAATTGTTATATATGGTAATTCAAGATCTTGCATTATCCATCCACATTTTCGAAATCTATATAGATATTTAAGAGATTAGGATAACTTAAATGTATAAATGGTAATTATCCTCATTATTTAGATAATCCCTTATGATTTAATAATTAAATTAATAGTCTAATTCAAGATAATTATTAAATCAAGAGTTTTAATATTTAAAATTTTAATTTAAATGTCATAAATTCGAAATTTTAAGATAGATTAAAACTAAATTGTTTTGAAATGTTTCAAAACTTTCCCTCAAGTTTTGGAATTTAAAAGTTGATTAAAAGTTGATTAGGAATGTTAAATTCTAAAACCCTATTTTGGAAAAGTTCAAATACACTCTTATGGTTTTATTAATTAATTAAGGAGTATAATTAAAAGAGATTTAATAAATCCATAAAAGTTTAGGTTAACCATTTAATTGAATTAAAAGTGTAATTGTTAAAGTTAACCACATAGTATTTTAAAAGTATAAAATGCACCCTATACTATATATAACATTAAAAGTCTAACATTATATATATGTATGAGTAAAAGTCAGTCTTACCGTTAGTAGGCCTCATTCACGAAGCTGGTCTATAAGGGGTGTTTAAGGAAATTGCCTATAAAATGGCGATTGAATGGGTATCCACTCTTACCCACCGCACTCTTGACTAGTGGAGGGTCGTTAGCCGAACGGGTAGGATAGGACGAAACCTTCCATTATAAGTATAATGAAATACAAAGTAACTAAATGTTTTTCTAATTCCCAATCTTAGTTACTTAGGCAAAAGTGAATTGATGCAATTCCATGAAATTACACTTTGTGCCCTTGCGAAGACGTTAGTGGAGCGTGTGTGGTTTACCGACACACTAAATGGTTCTAAGCAAAGGTAGCAAAGGGTGACTCAATGTTTGTCATAGTTCGGTGGAGCGTGTGTGGTTTACCGGCACATCGAATAGGTGATTGTAACATGTGAAGGCACCAAGTAACTTTGCATGGTTATTCACACCCGCTTTGTGATCCTCGGCATCCCAGTCACAAACAAGAGGGGCATATCGAGATTTAAACATGCCATTGAAAGTTCGATGAATCTCAAAGGATCTAGGAGTTTTCATAGATTTAAAACTCAAAATTTCTTTTTCGTTTTTTCGTGGTGGAAATTAGTGAATCGTCATTCACTTACCTTCAAATGTTCTGCAATTTGGGTTACGACATCCATCTCCGGAGTTGTAGAATATTGTGTTGGGTCCTAGCCTTAGTATCTCATTTGGGTGATTTACTAAGGACTCAATCGAGCAACTAACTTGAATTTGTTTTCTCCCGTTTTGTAGATGTCAAAGTTTGACAACTATGGTCTTCCCAAATCCCGTGGAACAAGCATTCCACATGAAGATGATATTCCACGATTCGATCGAGGAACAAGAAATCATGCTTCACTTCCTCCTCCTCCTCCAATTATTCTACCTAACCCACAAGATTGTAAAATTGAAAGGTTCAATATCACTCAAGCCCTTTTGGAAAGTAAACATAAAGAAGGAAAGTCGGTGTGTGCACACGTCTTAGGGATGAAGTCACACATTGATAGGTTAAGAATGATGGGATCCGTTGTCGGTGAAGAGATGGCTGTTGATTGGGTTCTTCAGTCACTTCCTAACTCGTATAGTAAGTTCGTAAGAGAGTACTATATGATGAACCACGACGTGACCCTTATTGATCTCACATATATGCTTATTGCTGCTGAATCAGCAATGGTTTGGCGCAATAGAAAAGCAAAGTTGATTGGTGAATCTGCCTTCAAGACCTCTATGGATATAGACAATGGCAATGAAAGACATGCAATGATCGAAAAGTTTGATCATAAGAGAAAGGCGATGTTTGAAGTTGTTCCATGTGTTGTTACAAAAGAGTCAATTTGCTTTTATTGCCAAGAGAAGGGGCACTGGAGACGAAGTTGCCCTGTTTACCTAAGAGATCTAAGAGATGGGAGAGTCAAAAGTATGACTACGCTTCAGATAAAATACACTATCTAACTCCGTTAAGTTCCTATTCATTGATTCTTAATACATGATGTGATAAGATTGCATTTGAATGTTTTGAAGGATCGATGAAAAGAAAGGAAGCTTGATAAGAGGACAAGATGAATCTAATCACAAGAGATGGATCTTGATCGCATGGACTTGAAGATTGGATTTTGAGCTTAGATAGTTATGATAGAGTTGTTAGAAATTTTCCTTTTACATAGTTTTCAATAGATTTTGCATTGTAAGGACAAATGTTTTTCCGCTGCTTTTATAAATAAAATAAATTTTGACTTATTTATTTGTTTACTTCCTTGCAATGAAATCGTTATGAAAATTGATGTTTGCATATTTTTACAGCGAATGAATATGATTCTTAGTTATGTTATTTATGGAAATGTCGAGAATTTACCAAACATGGAGAGTTTCTCATCGCCCAAAGTTTCAATTGGACTGAAATTTGGAATCACGCAACTTGGTTGCATGATGAATGAGAAATTTCATATTTGGAAATTAGACAAATTCATTGACAAAGTATCAAGTGAAGGACTAGGAGATCGAGTACACAAAGTTGTGTGTTGATCAAGTTCACCATAAGAGTAACAAAGATATTCATCATGATTTACTAAAGGCTTAGTAAATATGATTACACTTACAAAATTAAGTGTAATTCTGAATTGATTAAAGGGTTTAGATCAATAGTAGAACGAATAAGAAGAAATCAAGTAGGCAGAAAGATAAAAGTTTCTCCATTCTAAGAAGAAGGGAGAGTAGCTTTTATGCTTTATGATAGATCTTAATGATTAAGAACCATATCTCAATTGATCCTTTAAGTGAGTCTTAGTATAATTGTATGTTTAAGAAGAGGAATCAAGGATTGAAGAAATGGTTAAATCAAGAAGTCTATCATACTTCGTTCCAATAACAAGTCTTAAAGTTAAGATTGTAACAATGAGTAAAAAGTATTAAAGGTTTATAACATTCATCAAATGTGGAGAGTTGTGATGTTTTGGATAAGACAAAGACCAACTAGGACCAATTTATGAAGTGTTTTGATAAAAGCTACACTAACTCTTGAATATTTGTTTGTCAAGAAATGGTTAATGACAAGAGAATCTTATATGTCAAGGAGTCAGTGGGAGTCTTAATGGTCTTGAAAGGTTTCAAGAACAAATCAAATAAACCTTATTGATCATCACTAGCACACGAGTTAAGGCTTACAACCTATCGTGATGACATTATTTTGATTTTGTGCCAATCCAATCGAGTTAATTATGCATGAGAGTTCTATGAGTTCTCATTTTGAACGCATAAACGGCAAGGCACCTTAATCAATGAAAGGTCCATTGATAGGAAAAAGGTGAGACGCTTAACTACTTGGAAGACGTGGTGGGCAGCTGTGTTACCATAAGGCAAGAAATCAAGATTAAGAAAGTTCAGTCCATATGAGTTTGAATTTGTCGTAAACTTTGGTTTTAACAAATTCACATGGATAGGAACAAATACAACATTTAAATCTAAGTGTCATAAGATTTCCTCCTTCATGAAAATGATTGTGAGGAAATGCTTTCACTAATAAATATTTTAAAAAGATAGTGATTGTAAAATTGCATTCTCGAATTCGATCATGGTTACGGTATCCCTTTCCATAATTTGAATTGTGAGGTTTGGCAATTAGTCTTAATTGTTTAAGACACACATATGAACTATCTAAGGCAAAGGTGTATAAGTTCAAGAAGCCTTGATAAAAGATTATCAAAGCACTAAGTATTAGAAACATGGACTTAAGAAATTCAATAGGTATTGTCTTTCTGAAAGTTAAGATGTTTATGAATACATGTCGAAGCTAGTGGGAGCATAAGTGTTATGTTTTATAGTAATCATCATGATACTGGGAGCATAAAAGTTATGATTGTATGATTATTATGGAAAGTATTGAAAGTTGGCAATATTAATTATAGAAAAACAAGAGTTATACCTTGCAAAGTCGTAAGGGTTGTAAAGTTGTTTTGCTATAATTAAGGGAGAGAATATTATGCTTCATTTCAAATCTAAAGGATTAGGTTGTGAAACGTTAATAGATTTAGTCAAAGGTACATAGTGTGTTCTTAAAATTTCGATTATGATTACGACATTCCTCTTCACCGTTTGAATTTTGAAAACATAGCAAATAAAACGTTGTGCATCGTGTGCCATACGCTTCGGGTATAGGATTGATTGCAAATGCTTTAATGCTTGACCATTCTTAAATTTTCCAAATGTCTAGCGCATTTAGAGGGAAAAGGGACTAGAATCGGTTTTGACTAAGATAATTAAACAACTATCAAAGAACAATCCAAAGTTCGACGAGGATTGGTTGCTTGTGAGTAGTTGGAAGCATGGTATTGGATGGACCATATTAACATTATTATGAATAGATAAGATTCTATTAAGAATAAGTTGTCATATGGAAAATATGGAAGCGTGTCCATATTGGGAAGTAAATATTGAAAATCTATGACTAGATTAGAAACTTTTATGCAAAAGGATGTTCAAAGGAATGTACTTTGAGTGAGAGACATCATATCTAAGGAATTGTCTTGTAACAATCTCCGATAGAAGATTTTGTAACATCATTAGCAATGGTCTTTGTGACTTTGGTGCAGTGACATTACGAAAGAATCATTGCATAGAATGTTAGAATCTAGCATATTCCATAAGTAGCAAGAATTTGATATTCTTACACTTATGAAAAAGGATTTGGAGTTGTAAAATGAGAATGATTGGAAATGTGTTCAATTTGTCTATTTCACAAAAGTAAGAACCATAGGTAAACATTGTGTGCATGCTAGGAGCATGGGACAAGTGTTGGAATTCAAGTAAGAAGTTAATTACCCGAAATGACAAATAATGAGTAATCGATATGGTGATAAATAAAAGGAGTTTTATTTATGCTCAAAGGGTTGAGGCCATATGGGATTAGTATTATTCTTGTGTTTCACTTTGCATGTTTTGACTTCCAGAATAATTGAGTTTATTAAGAATAATCGAATTATTCAAACGGGCCACAGTCGTTCATATGTTGGAAGTAGATATGAATGAAGACTGTCGTGAAATGGTGTGTGGATTGTCTAAAAGAGTATTAGACATAAGCAAATGTTTGTTGCAACGTTCATGAGTGCTTATGAATATGATTTGAGCATTGGATTAAACCCACGCTCATTTGGGTCACTCCATGAATTGTAAGTGATTGGTGAGACGATAACATCTTATATTCTTGAAACTGAGATGTGTGAGTTGTATCTTGCGAATCGGTTGCACATTGATAATATGTAAACGCACTAGTAACTTGGTGTTATAAAACATATTGTTGTGTGTAATTCGGTGAATGAGTGCAAGCAAGCATTGTATCAAAGTTTATCTGCTCCTTTTATTCAAGTAGGATAAAAGCGATATCTTTTGGGCCCCTCGATGGTTTAGTGATGACAAACGTAAATGCTCGGCCGGGCTAGGGCTAATTTGATTTGTTCAATTAGTCTGTCGTTATAAATCGGAAATCGAGATATAGTACAAAGAGAATGGTTTGAAATCATATCTCATATGATATCTAGAATGGAGGAATATATGATCCCTTATCTAAGGACACGCGTATCTGATAGGATCAGAGTTGACAGTGGCTTTGGAAAGCTAAAATTGCAGATAAGGATCTGAAGTCATACGCAAAATAGTTATTAGACTTATCCAAGTGGGAGACTGTTGGATTAGTGTCTAAGTCCATAACTATTTTGGTATGTACTTGACCCGATGGTGCATGGTCCTTTTGGGTTGCCTTCACCAAAGCAACTTGATTGGAGAAATAAATAAAGAGAAAGAGGTTATTATGATTTATTAATATGTTATAAGAATAATATATTAAAGGAGAAATCATATTTGCTTAATTAATATTGGTTAATAATTAATTAGGAATTAATTTTGTGATCAAGTGTAATTAATTAAACTAGAGGGGCTGAATTGTAATTATGTGATAGTTACAAAATATGGTAATGGTTATCCTAAATATGGGTTGAACGAATTCAAGGAGATAAGGATCCTTGAAATCATCCAAAGGATAAAGGATAAGGGTTTTCAAGGCTTATCTTATGGTTGCTTTGTGGATAAGCAACTAGATAAGGATAGTGACTGAAACCCTATCTCTACACCTATATAAAGACCCTAAGGCCTTAGAATTCGTGTACTTGTTCCCAAGAAGTCCTAAGGACGAATTCTAACCTCTCTCCTCTCTCATTATACCTTCTCCATTTGCTCTTGGTGTTTGTAAGCCATTAGAGGAGTGACACTCGTGACTCTAAGCCTTCCAAAGTCAATTCAAGGAGATTTGGAATTGTTATTGCTACATAACAATCAAGGTATGATCTTCAACCTAATTACATATTAATATGATTACTTGAATGCTAGAATTAGGGTTTATAGTCTTGGATTCAAAGCATGTACAATAGAGAAACCTAGATCCAAGCTTTAGGGTTTGTATGAGCACATAGGATGTATTATGACCAAAACCCATCACTGACTTCTTGCAATCCCACAACCGAATAGAAAGAGAGCACGAAGACCTCGGTAACTCCGTTAGCCGGTTGGGGATAAAAAAAAAAGTGTACGAAGGGCCCTTGGGCCACTCGCATGTGAATAACCGACTTTACTAGCAGTACCACAGGACCCTTGGGGACCAATAGTAAAAGCCAGTGAAAGTCCTTTTACGCTGTGTTGGATCATGTAAGACCCAACAACTCGTAAGGTTAGAGTCTTCGGGCCTAAAGATCAGGTCATTGGGCTAGCTAGGCCTAACAAACAAGATTTTACACTTTGGGGCCCAAAGAGGGTGCGTCAATGTCTGTGCACTCTCACGTGTGTGTTGAATTCCCAAATGTTTCCGTGTATGAGTCGAGTTATTATCGTGTTAGTAGTTTCGGGTTTGTCATTGATTCGAGACCGAATCAATTCGTTTGATAACGATTTTTGGTGTTGTGGTGTAATATAATTCGTCGGTAGTCGTAGTGCCAGTGTTTGATCACAACGGATGTATTGAATTTACATTTCAATTTTTCTGTTACATCCCCTCTTTTAGTTATAAATTTACTTTTTCAACCCTTTAAATAAATAAATTTCCGATTTGGTCCTTAAACCATTTTTTTTCTTGATGTTTTAACACCAAAACTTATTGCAATTGACATTTTTCAGCATATTCTTAGTTGAAAACAGCTTTAGTCCTTGAAAATGCAGTTTTCTCGGTTGTAGCCCCTCTTTTTCGCAATTTTTACATTTTTGGCCCAAATTGGAAAAATTTTACAACTTTGGTCCTCTTTAATTATGAAAAGCATTTTTAACCCTTGAAAAGGACTTAGGACACTAGTAGTCCACTGTTTTGCAGAAAAATACAGTTTTGGCCCTTCAAAACAGAAAATTTCGCATATTGGGCCCTATTGGGCCGAAAATGTCATTTTTAGCCCATTAAGCTTGGAATTTATATTTTCAACCCTCCAAAAGAGTATATTTCCAGAAAATACTTATTTGAAACCGTTTTGACTCTTCTCATCCATCAGAATTCCTAATATGTCATTTTGGGCCCTTTAACTTTATATTTTTAACATTTTATGTCCAAAAATTGAGTTTTTAGCCCAAAGAAGATGTTATTAAGCCACTTAGCTATTTTTCTTGGAATAATTTGTATGTATAAATATATTTGATGCTAGTATCATTTAACATAAAGTATATCTCGATTTTTAGGGGCTTATCGTTAGATCCAACATCATAAACACAAAAAAACACACATATAAGCATAGAAATCATACAAGGCATACAAAACACATATAGATCTACACTTTCACTTGTATTCCCCCCCCCCCCACACACAAAACTTATAAAACCGAAAGATAGGGAGTATGAAGCTCACCTTAGGGTGTGGTTTCGGTTCTTGAAGAAAAGATGGAAGAAAGTTTGGTGATTTTTGGCCCTAGCACCCCTTGATGAAGATCTCGAGTTTATGGAGTTTTCTAGGATGCAAGATCACGATTTTTGCATGGATTAGGAAGATATTTTTGATAAAACAAAGAATCTAAGTCATAGATCCAAGCATAACCTTACCTTAGATGAAGAGTTTGTAGAAATATCCTCTTGAAAGCCTCTTAATTTTCGAGATTTTTGAATGGTGAGGAAGGATGAGTTCTTGAGTATTCTAGAGAGAATTTGTGAGGTGTGTGTGTGTGTGTTTGAAATGGCCGAGAGCAAGAGAGAGAGAGGGAGAAATAGACCCTTGAGGTGATATGCATGGAATAGGTTGCATGGAGATCCAAAAGACAATAATGAGGTGTCAATTGCAAGTCAACTCTCTTCATCTCTTCTTGGGTTTCGGCCTTGGGCTGAGAATTTGGAAGGAAAAGGGAAAATTTGGGCTTTTATGCCCTCTAGCCCATGTAGAAGTTAGGTTGGAGGAGTTTTAACCTAAAAGTAACATAATATGATTTTTACACTTTGTTGGACTAGTTTAGGTTATTCATGGTTCAAAACTCTTAATTTATTTCATTCTAGGCCCAATATGGCCCAAAATGTTGAAATAAATAAATGTGGGTCCAATTAGAGCCCAATTAAGGGTTCTAAGCCCATGATAGTCAAATTGGAAGCTTATTGGTCCATTGAGTCCAATAAGGAAGTCCTAGTCTAAAATTGACCTAAACAATAACTTTTAGGGTTTCCAATTGTTTGTTGACTATTTGAAGTACTGGTATTATGTATTTTATTGAAGTTTATGAAGGCATCACACATGATCTTATGTTTTTGGTTCAATGTTTTACTTAAGTATAGTGATTACAAAACATAAAATTTCTAGTTGTGACATCATCCCCCCGTTAGAGGGAATTTCTTCCCGAAATTCTGTTTGAATGCTAGATTTGAGAATGCTAGAATAGGTGAGGGTACTTTCGCTTCATTTGGTCTTCGCGTTCCCACGTGAATTCTGGTCCACGCTTTGCGTTCCACCGTACTTTCATGATCGGGATGCGACTTTGCTTAGTACGCTTCACCTCCCTGTCCATGATTTCAATTGGTTCTTCAACGAACAGGAGATTCTCATTGATTTCTATCTCGTCAAGAGGAATGACGAGGGTTTCATCAGAGAGGCACTTCTTCAGATTAGAGACATGAAACACGGGGTGTACACCATTTAGCTCTGCGGGTAGTTGCAGTCTGTAGGCTACCGGACCTATTCGAGCGACGATTTCGAAAGGTCCAATGTATCGTGGGTTCAACTTTCCCTGTTTTCCGAAACGTATAACCCCTTTACAGGGTGAGACTTTCAACAGTACTCGATCCCCGACCTGAAATTCTAAGGGCTTTCGCCGTTTATCAGCGTAACTCTTTTGTCGGTCACGCGATGCTTGCAATCGTGCTTTGATTTGAACGATATTTTCCGTGGTTTCGCGAATGATCTCCGGTCCCGTTAGTGCTTTGTCCAATGTATGTGTTTTTGCTAGCTGGGTGTCACCTACTTCAGCCCAACATAACGGTGATCTACACTTACGCCCGTACAGTGCTTCGAAAGGATCCACCTTGATGCTCGAGTGATAACTATTGTTATATGAGAGCTCGATTAAAGGTAGGTGGGTATCCCAAGACTTCCCAAAGTCTATCACGCATGCGCGGAGCATGTCTTTGAGCGTTTGGATGGTTCGCTCGCTTTGACCATCCGTTTGTGGATGATAAGCGGTGCTCATGTCGAGGTTTGTTCCCATCGCCTTATGGAGTGATTACCAAAATCGTGACGTGAACCTACTGTCCCTATCCGAGATGATAGATACTGGTATTCCGTGGAGTCTCATGATCTCTCGAATGTACAGACGTGTCAATCTTTCCATCTTGTAGGATTCTTTTATAGGCAGGAAATGGACAGACTTCGTCAGTCGTTCGACTATTACCCATATGGCGTCCAGTCCGTCCGACGTCTTGGGTAGCTTGGTCACGAAATCCATCGAAATCCTCTCCCATTTCCACTCCGGGATTACCGGTTGCTGTAACAATCCTGAGGGTTTCTGGTACTCCACCTTTACCTTGCCGCACGTAAGGCACTTACTAACGTAGGTCGCAATTTCCGTCTTCATGTTAGGCCACCAATAATGTTGTTTAATGTCCAAATACATCTTGTCTGAACCGGGATGAATGGAGTATCGTGTCTTGTGGGCTTCTTTCATAACAACTTCTCTAAATCCTCCGAGTTTAGGGACCCAAATACGGTTCATGAAATAGTATACTCCATTCTCCTTTGCCTCTAGGTTCTTCTCCATTCCGCGCAGTGCTTCACTTTCTCTATTTTCCGTCTTCATGGCCTCCGACTGGACTACTGCAATTTGAGTGGCTAGGTGAGATTGAATGGCTATTGAGAGAGTTTTTGTACGACGATTAGAGTACTCCTTCCGATTTAATGCATCAGCTACCACGTTGGCCTTGCCTGGATGGTACTTGATCTCGCACTCATAATCGTTTAGCAATTCAACCCATCTTCGTTGCCTCATGTTCAGCTCCTTATGGTTCAAGATGTGTTGGAGACTCTTGTGGTCCGTGAAGATGGTGCACTTCGTACCGTACAGGTAGTGTCTCCAAAATTTCAGAGCGAAGACCACGACTCCCAATTCTAGGTCATGGGTCGTATAATTTACTTCGTGCGTCTTTAGTTGACGGGATACATATGCTATCACCCTTCCACGTTGCATGACGACGCAATCTAAGCCCTGATTTGACGCGTCGCAGTAGACTACAAAATCTTCCGTTCCTTCCGGTAGAGATAGTACAGGGGCGTTACAGAGAGCTTGCTTTAATGTCCAAAACGCAATCTCTTGTTTGTCTGTCCATTTGAATGGTACGCCTTTTTGCGTAAGAGAGGTAAAGGGCGACTATCTCAAGCATGGGAGATTCCAAACCCTAAATGTCTAGAACCATAAAGTCATTGACTCAATGACTTTGCATGCCCCAAAAGAATCCAACATCAAAATAAAGCATTATACTTTCACAAAATGGACACTATCTCAAGCATGGGAGATTCCAAACCCTAAATAAGACAACTTTAATCATCTAGAACCTCAGAAACACCAAGAGTGGCAACTCATAGCTCATGGAGTGGTACCAAACCACTAGATCTCATTACTGGGACCAAAATAAACCAAAAACTCATACAAACTAGATCTAAGCCAACAATGAACAAGATCAAGGCTTTTTACCTTAAACAAGTTGGAAACGAAGCACATAATCCAAATCCATAAGCTCATCCTTGATTCACAACCTTGCATCGAACTCGAACTTATTGGAAATGACCCAAAACACCAAAATGCACATCATGAGCTCAAAATTACAACCATGGAGGTTTAGAGACGATTTATAGGGTTCTGTGGGCTTGGATGTTGGTAAAAAGGTCAACCCTAAAGACTTAATAAGCTTATATAGGATACACACCCAAAAATTAGGGTTTGCCCTTTCCCCTCGTATGCCCCGCGCACTCCTCGTACGCCCAGCGTATGAGGTCTCACAAACCCGATATGACCCTCACAGTATGCTGAGCGTACTCAACATTATGCGCAACGTAATGCCCTTCGCATGAGTATGCCCCACGTAGTAAGGTTTCCCCACAAACCCTATCATATTTCAAAGACCATAACTTTTTCGTTATAATTCTGATTCCGATGATCCTTATATCCATAAAAATGTAACGAGAAGCTCTAAACTTCAATCAAGTCATACATGGCTTACCAAATCACTAACAAACATCCATTTTCCATAGAAGCCCGAGCTGACAAATTACCGAAATACCCTTTGACTCTAAAACATGAACCGAATACCTAGTTCATCCAAATTACATTATCCAACTCAAATGAGTCCAAATCTCAATTCCTCAAGGGTGCTAAGTCTACTAATACCCAATCTCTGATCACCACCCCAAAATAGAAAATGATTCGAAACAGAGCGTTATATTAAATTTAGAGTTTCATAAAATTGATTATGTACAATCTAATTACTTAAGATGTAAATCAAATGATTTAGACATGTTTAAATTTTGAGTTTCATAAAATAAGTTATGTACAATCTAATGATTAATCAAATTTTATTTGTTTTGTATGAGTTTAAAATTATTCAAATGCTAATTTGTTGTCGGTAAATCAACAAATTACTTCTATGAATCTGTTGACAAAATGTTTTAAAT
The DNA here is from genome assembly GCF_052625555.1 of Lactuca saligna. Lineage (NCBI taxonomy): Eukaryota > Viridiplantae > Streptophyta > Magnoliopsida > Asterales > Asteraceae > Lactuca > Lactuca saligna. Next base: position 292,058,436 of record NC_136421.1, read on the forward strand.
AACATGATGACAAGGTCAAATTATGATATTTTATATATATATATATATTAACTTAATTTCATTAAATTGTGTTTTAATTGATGATAATCTTTTTATTTTATTGTTGTTTATTTGGATAAATTTGTTATCATCATACAATGTATAATAATAAATTACATACCGATGCAACAGATGAAAATAAAATCAATATTTTTTTTATCACACCCGTCCACTGTCCATAATTTTGTTTTACGTATCGATACACTCAATAAAAACCCAAAATTCTGTTCTACATATTGATACACTTGATAAAAAAATTTCTCTGCCAAAAAAATAAACTGCCTAATAACATTTTATTTGCTTTTTTTATAAAAATAATATGTTGATATAGATGAGAAAAGACAATTCGAACTATAACAATCGAGTCATACAAATTTCCAATTTTTTCCCACAAGAAATTACAAAATTACAGTTTCAATCCATACAAATCTAACCAACTATCGAGTCAGTGTACCACATTAATCAACACATAGCCTTCTTCTACGTCAGTTTAATAAACTTGCCATCATCAAATACATACATTTTGATGATGAACTAGATAGCAACTATTTAAATTCAAACACACCATATATCAAATTTGCAAACATTTAATTATACATATATAACATATAAGATTTGGAAATGGAATTAATACTTTTGAGAAATAGAGTCATTTTAGTTTTTCTCCTTTTTTTGTTATTCAGAGTCGGAATCATGAATTCCAGAGTATCTAACTGTCCTACGTCTACTTTCATCATATTCAGCTTCTTCATCCTCATCTTTTTTCTTCTCCTCAATTATACCTACACAAAACATAATTTCATTTATTTATTTTTTCATAGCATCCTACTTTCATTTAACCCTTTTTTTTTTTTTTTTCCCTTTTTATATATATGTTTTTTTTTTAAAGTACATGAACTTTTAGAAAGAAAAAATGTTACCTTTCTTGATCAATAAAGCTTCTAACTTCCTTGTGCTGAAATCGTCTTTTCCTCCAAGATCTTGAAACCCAACAAGCCTATCTCCTGCAATTCCTTTTCTGAGACAAAAAAAAAAAAAAAGTTGAATTTTTAATCCCATAAAATATAACATAGAAAAGGAAAACAAACATGTCTGACCTGAACAATATCACACATGGCAATGTCTTGATTCCTAGTTTTGTCACAAAGAACGGGGCATTCTGTACGTAATATTTAAAAATGTTAAAAAAACATATATATATATATATATATATATATATATATATATATATATATATAGAGAGAGAGAGAGAGAGAGAATAAAAAAATTGATGTTAATAATGATAATACAAACCTCTGCATCTAGCTTAACAAATTTGGCATCAAGATGACTTGTTGCAAGAGACTTCAAATGCTTATCCATTATCCTATAATAACAGATATTATACATATCAAGAAAGTATATGGTGAAAATTGTTTGTTAGGAGTCTTGAAAGGGCAAAATGGTCATTTACTTGCAGCGATAGAACTCCCGATGGTAGAAATGGCAAATCACCTTTTCACTGGTAGTGACTTCACCCAAAAAGTCTCCTTCAGTTATCTCCCTATACTCTCCATGCCCTTTTTTTGTTAATGATTGTCTCTTTTCAGCTTCTCTCTTTTCCAACAAAAAATTTAATAAAAACCATAAAAGGCAAATGAGACTTAAAAAGACTTTCCAAATTTCATTTTCTACTTGTGTTTGCATTATAATAATCAAATTGCAACCTTAAGAGCTGCAATCCTATCTGCATGCAGCTTTTCCAGCTCAGGATCCTGATATACAGTTACATAAAAGTGGAATTAAAATGAAAATTTTGATTAAAAACATATGTTATACAATAAACATGAATTTACAACTTACATCCATCAAATCATCTAGATCAACCTCCTCATTGACAGAGGATGATGTTTGTGCCTTTTCATGAGCTGCAACTTCCTATAAGAGAATTAAATAGATAGATACATGAGTTCTATTGATCAATGTGAAGGAGCAAAATATTCATTAAAATCATTCACCCTTCATCAGTTGCTATTTTTGCACTTTCATTCATCAATGTGAAGGAGCAGAATGCTCACTATTTATAAAATTCAATACAAATCTTGAATATGTTGAGCATTCTCTTCACAGAGTACTGGTTTTACTAGTTTTTAGCTTCAAAATATGGATCTTTTGGGATAAACATAGAATTTATTACTACAGTAAACTACCGGAATAAGAAACTACGGCAATTGGACTCTGATAAACATATCTCAATCTCAGTTTACAAACCCTACAACGAAATCTAGTGTTTGAAAAAAAAAAGTGAAATTAATATCGTAAGAGAATTTGAACTTCATGACATAGAAATACAAATACCTTCTGATAATCACGAGCAGCTGCAGCCATTACATTTCCAAATGCTAGAGTCTGCAGAGTCGATTTAACTGAATCGGGATCCATGTCTACAGACGCTAATTACTTCTTTTATCTCTGTAGAAATCCTACATAGTTCGAAGAGTAAAACATCCAGAACATCATGAATCGGCACATAAATCAAAGGTTACAAGGGGTACAAGGATCTGAAACAATGTTGAAATTACACAACGCCTATCGATTTTGAATCGGAGATAAGTATAGAACCTAATCTTACCACGGATCTCAGATTTGGTGAGAGAAGTTCTGAAAATCGAATGTCTTTCAAACTATTGAAATTTGGTCCTTCGATCGAATGTCTTTCAAACTTTCTTCCGCAGACCTCTTAAAAAACAAAAATAATAATGAGAAGAAATAGAATGAAATAAAAAACATTAACCTTTCTATTCGTTTGTTTCCCTACTTCAATTTTGATTTTATTTTACCAAAGAAAATCATATCCCAATAGAAGATATAAAAACACGGTTTTAATTTTTTTTTTTTTCCCTCTTTTCATAATTAGAACTTCGATTTATTATCATGTTTATTGATTAATCGTCATAATAATGATTTATTTGGAATTTAACAAATAAATTATAAAAAGGCAAACCTATAAATGTTCTCAATTAAAACCCTAGAGTTCCATACATTCTTTACCCTATCCATCACATCTTAACATTATTAGTCCAATGGCCAAATTCTGTATATATACAACTTAAATCATATGGTTTAACTCATTAGACCAAATTTTCTAGTTTAAGTAAAAGAAAAGAAACAACCATGTCCACGTGTGCAGTAAGAAGTGATTGAAAAGACTAAAATGCTCCTGCCTCATTTGGATGATCTTTGTAGGGATAAAAGAACAACCTAGTTCGGTTTGATCAATTGGTGTTGATATCAACAGTGATGTTGCAGATTTAGGCAGTGATAATGATGTTGGTATTTCATCGGATAACTCTGAGAGGAAAAATAAAGACAAAAGGGTAAAACAGTCATTATGATTTTTGAATGTAAAATGATATAAATGAAAGTATAATGACTTACTTTGAAAAGAATAAAATAAAAGCATAACTTATAAGAGGTAACCAAAATCAAACATGTTTATATTTTCAAAGTGTAATGACTTAAAAGTATTTTAACAGTTTTGGTTAGAAAAGTGTATTATTTTATTTGTTAGAATGTCTAAATAGACAAAAAAAAAATGTATAGCTCCATAAATGAGAGTTTAAGCTAATTGATAAGATTTTCAATATACAATATCTTAATTTAAAAATAAAAAGTAAATTTTTTTTTATGAAATAAAAGTAAAGTACACAATTGGTAACAAAAAAAGAAAAAAGAATTCACTTTGAAATAATGTTATTTTTGTAATGAACTGGTTCATACATCAAGTCTTAGTAACAGAAAACCACTAGAGAACTAGAGTTAAATAAAGGATTTAAAGATGAAAACAGACCTCAGTGAAATGATGAAGAAGAAGACAACCAACGACAAGTTCAATAGCACCATAAAAACACGCTCGTCATTTTGAAGTCCAAATGCAACTGTTGCAGTTCCTAAAACCGAGAAAATCAGGTTTTACAGAAAAAAAAGGCGACGAAAAGATGAAGATGGAAGACTGCATAATACGAGAAGAAAGGGAATAATATAAAAAGAACACCGAATCAACCTTAAATTCTTTGTTATGCGTATAATATCGGGTCGAAATGGGTCATGTTTTCGACTTTGAAAAATCATGGGAATTGTTGCGAGCGGATCCAAAGTGGAATAAAACGCCTACATCGTCGGAGGTTCAATCCAAAAGGTCTCGCAATTCTAGTTCGGTCGACGTGTCGGACGCACGGACTAACATCGACCTAAACGCCGATGATGATGAGATCCCGGATGATATCCAAGAGATATCCCCACCACGACGACCGCCCGGACGCGACAAAGAATTTAAGGTTGATTCGGTGTTCTTTTTATATTATTCCCTTTCTTCTCGTATTATGCAGTCTTCCATCTTCATCTTTTCGTCGCCTTTTTTTTCTGTAAAACCTGATTTTCTCGGTTTTAGGAACTGCAACAGTTGCATTTGGACTTCAAAATGACGAGCGTGTTTTTATGGTGCTATTGAACTTGTCGTTGGTTGTCTTCTTCTTCATCATTTCACTGAGGTCTGTTTTCATCTTTAAATCCTTTATTTAACTCTAGTTCTCTAGTGGTTTTCTGTTACTAAGACTTGATGTATGAACCAGTTCATTACAAAAATAACATTATTTCAAAGTGAATTCTTTTTTCTTTTTTTGTTACCAATTGTGTACTTTACTTTTATTTCATAAAAAAAAATTTACTTTTTATTTTTAAATTAAGATATTGTATATTGAAAATCTTATCAATTAGCTTAAACTCTCATTTATGGAGCTATACATTTTTTTTTTGTCTATTTAGACATTCTAACAAATAAAATAATACACTTTTCTAACCAAAACTGTTAAAATACTTTTAAGTCATTACACTTTGAAAATATAAACATGTTTGATTTTGGTTACCTCTTATAAGTTATGCTTTTATTTTATTCTTTTCAAAGTAAGTCATTATACTTTCATTTATATCATTTTACATTCAAAAATCATAATGACTGTTTTACCCTTTTGTCTTTATTTTTCCTCTCAGAGTTATCCGATGAAATACCAACATCATTATCACTGCCTAAATCTGCAACATCACTGTTGATATCAACACCAATTGATCAAACCGAACTAGGTTGTTCTTTTATCCCTACAAAGATCATCCAAATGAGGCAGGAGCATTTTAGTCTTTTCAATCACTTCTTACTGCACACGTGGACATGGTTGTTTCTTTTCTTTTACTTAAACTAGAAAATTTGGTCTAATGAGTTAAACCATATGATTTAAGTTGTATATATACAGAATTTGGCCATTGGACTAATAATGTTAAGATGTGATGGATAGGGTAAAGAATGTATGGAACTCTAGGGTTTTAATTGAGAACATTTATAGGTTTGCCTTTTTATAATTTATTTGTTAAATTCCAAATAAATCATTATTATGACGATTAATCAATAAACATGATAATAAATCGAAGTTCTAATTATGAAAAGAGGGAAAAAAAAAAAAATTAAAACCGTGTTTTTATATCTTCTATTGGGATATGATTTTCTTTGGTAAAATAAAATCAAAATTGAAGTAGGGAAACAAACGAATAGAAAGGTTAATGTTTTTTATTTCATTCTATTTCTTCTCATTATTATTTTTGTTTTTTAAGAGGTCTGCGGAAGAAAGTTTGAAAGACATTCGATCGAAGGACCAAATTTCAATAGTTTGAAAGACATTCGATTTTCAGAACTTCTCTCACCAAATCTGAGATCCGTGGTAAGATTAGGTTCTATACTTATCTCCGATTCAAAATCGATAGGCGTTGTGTAATTTCAACATTGTTTCAGATCCTTGTACCCCTTGTAACCTTTGATTTATGTGCCGATTCATGATGTTCTGGATGTTTTACTCTTCGAACTATGTAGGATTTCTACAGAGATAAAAGAAGTAATTAGCGTCTGTAGACATGGATCCCGATTCAGTTAAATCGACTCTGCAGACTCTAGCATTTGGAAATGTAATGGCTGCAGCTGCTCGTGATTATCAGAAGGTATTTGTATTTCTATGTCATGAAGTTCAAATTCTCTTACGATATTAATTTCACTTTTTTTTTTCAAACACTAGATTTCGTTGTAGGGTTTGTAAACTGAGATTGAGATATGTTTATCAGAGTCCAATTGCCGTAGTTTCTTATTCCGGTAGTTTACTGTAGTAATAAATTCTATGTTTATCCCAAAAGATCCATATTTTGAAGCTAAAAACTAGTAAAACCAGTACTCTGTGAAGAGAATGCTCAACATATTCAAGATTTGTATTGAATTTTATAAATAGTGAGCATTCTGCTCCTTCACATTGATGAATGAAAGTGCAAAAATAGCAACTGATGAAGGGTGAATGATTTTAATGAATATTTTGCTCCTTCACATTGATCAATAGAACTCATGTATCTATCTATTTAATTCTCTTATAGGAAGTTGCAGCTCATGAAAAGGCACAAACATCATCCTCTGTCAATGAGGAGGTTGATCTAGATGATTTGATGGATGTAAGTTGTAAATTCATGTTTATTGTATAACATATGTTTTTAATCAAAATTTTCATTTTAATTCCACTTTTATGTAACTGTATATCAGGATCCTGAGCTGGAAAAGCTGCATGCAGATAGGATTGCAGCTCTTAAGGTTGCAATTTGATTATTATAATGCAAACACAAGTAGAAAATGAAATTTGGAAAGTCTTTTTAAGTCTCATTTGCCTTTTATGGTTTTTATTAAATTTTTTGTTGGAAAAGAGAGAAGCTGAAAAGAGACAATCATTAACAAAAAAAGGGCATGGAGAGTATAGGGAGATAACTGAAGGAGACTTTTTGGGTGAAGTCACTACCAGTGAAAAGGTGATTTGCCATTTCTACCATCGGGAGTTCTATCGCTGCAAGTAAATGACCATTTTGCCCTTTCAAGACTCCTAACAAACAATTTTCACCATATACTTTCTTGATATGTATAATATCTGTTATTATAGGATAATGGATAAGCATTTGAAGTCTCTTGCAACAAGTCATCTTGATGCCAAATTTGTTAAGCTAGATGCAGAGGTTTGTATTATCATTATTAACATCAATTTTTTTATTCTCTCTCTCTCTCTCTCTATATATATATATATATATATATATATATATATATATATATATATATATATGTTTTTTTAACATTTTTAAATATTACGTACAGAATGCCCCGTTCTTTGTGACAAAACTAGGAATCAAGACATTGCCATGTGTGATATTGTTCAGGTCAGACATGTTTGTTTTCCTTTTCTATGTTATATTTTATGGGATTAAAAATTCAACTTTTTTTTTTTTTTTGTCTCAGAAAAGGAATTGCAGGAGATAGGCTTGTTGGGTTTCAAGATCTTGGAGGAAAAGACGATTTCAGCACAAGGAAGTTAGAAGCTTTATTGATCAAGAAAGGTAACATTTTTTCTTTCTAAAAGTTCATGTACTTTAAAAAAAAAACATATATATAAAAAGGGAAAAAAAAAAAAAAAAGGGTTAAATGAAAGTAGGATGCTATGAAAAAATAAATAAATGAAATTATGTTTTGTGTAGGTATAATTGAGGAGAAGAAAAAAGATGAGGATGAAGAAGCTGAATATGATGAAAGTAGACGTAGGACAGTTAGATACTCTGGAATTCATGATTCCGACTCTGAATAACAAAAAAAGGAGAAAAACTAAAATGACTCTATTTCTCAAAAGTATTAATTCCATTTCCAAATCTTATATGTTATATATGTATAATTAAATGTTTGCAAATTTGATATATGGTGTGTTTGAATTTAAATAGTTGCTATCTAGTTCATCATCAAAATGTATGTATTTGATGATGGCAAGTTTATTAAACTGACGTAGAAGAAGGCTATGTGTTGATTAATGTGGTACACTGACTCGATAGTTGGTTAGATTTGTATGGATTGAAACTGTAATTTTGTAATTTCTTGTGGGAAAAAATTGGAAATTTGTATGACTCGATTGTTATAGTTCGAATTGTCTTTTCTCATCTATATCAACATATTATTTTTATAAAAAAAGCAAATAAAATGTTATTAGGCAGTTTATTTTTTTGGCAGAGAAATTTTTTTATCAAGTGTATCAATATGTAGAACAGAATTTTGGGTTTTTATTGAGTGTATCGATACGTAAAACAAAATTATGGACAGTGGACGGGTGTGATAAAAAAAATATTGATTTTATTTTCATCTGTTGCATCGGTATGTAATTTATTATTATACATTGTATGATGATAACAAATTTATCCAAATAAACAACAATAAAATAAAAAGATTATCATCAATTAAAACACAATTTAATGAAATTAAGTTAATATATATATATATATAAAATATCATAATTTGACCTTGTCATCATGTTATTTAAAACATTTTGTCAACAGATTCATAGAAGTAATTTGTTGATTTACCGACAACAAATTAGCATTTGAATAATTTTAAACTCATACAAAACAAATAAAATTTGATTAATTATTAGATTGTACATAACTTATTTTATGAAACTCAAAATTTAAACATGTCTAAATCATTTGATTTACATCTTAAGTAATTAGATTGTACATAATCAATTTTATGAAACTCTAAATTTAATATAACGCTCTGTTTCGAATCATTTTCTATTTTGGGGTGGTGATCAGAGATTGGGTATTAGTAGACTTAGCACCCTTGAGGAATTGAGATTTGGACTCATTTGAGTTGGATAATGTAATTTGGATGAACTAGGTATTCGGTTCATGTTTTAGAGTCAAAGGGTATTGATAAAAAAAATATTGATTTTATTTTCATCTGTTGCATCGGTATGTAATTTATTATTATACATTGTATGATGATAACAAATTTATCCAAATAAACAACAATAAAATAAAAAGATTATCATCAATTAAAACACAATTTAATGAAATTAAGTTAATATATATATATATAAAATATCATAATTTGACCTTGTCATCATGTTATTTAAAACATTTTGTCAACAGATTCATAGAAGTAATTTGTTGATTTACCGACAACAAATTAGCATTTGAATAATTTTAAACTCATACAAAACAAATAAAATTTGATTAATCATTAGATTGTACATAACTTATTTTATGAAACTCAAAATTTAAACATGTCTAAATCATTTGATTTACATCTTAAGTAATTAGATTGTACATAATCAATTTTATGAAACTCTAAATTTAATATAACGCTCTGTTTCGAATCATTTTCTATTTTGGGGTGGTGATCAGAGATTGGGTATTAGTAGACTTAGCACCCTTGAGGAATTGAGATTTGGACTCATTTGAGTTGGATAATGTAATTTGGATGAACTAGGTATTCGGTTCATGTTTTAGAGTCAAAGGGTATTTCGGTAATTTGTCAGCTTGGGCTTCTATGGAAAATGGATGTTTGTTCGTGATTTGGTAAGCCATGTATGACTTGATTGAAGTTTAGAGCTTCTCGTTACATTTTTATGGATATAAGGATCATCGGAATCAGAATTATAACGAAAAAGTTATGGTCTTTGGAATATGATAGGGTTTGTGGGGAAACCTTACTACGCGGGGCATACTCATGCGAAGGGCATTACGTTGCGCGTAATGTTGAGTACGCTCAGCATACTGCGAGGGTCATATCGGGTTTGTGAGACCTCATACGCTGGGCGTACGAGGAGTGCGCGGGGCATACGAGGGGAAAGGGCAAACCTTAATTTTTGGGTGTGTATCCTATATAAGCTTATTAAGTCTTTAGGGTTGACCTTTTTACCAACATCCAAGCCCACAAAACCTATAAATCGTCTCTAAGCCTCCATGGTTGTAATTTTGAGCTCATGATGTGCATTTTGGTGTTTTGGGTCATTTCCAATAAGTTCGAGTTCGATGCAAGGTTGTGAATCAAGGATGAGCTTATGGATTTGGATTATGTGCTTCGTTTCCAACTTGTTTAAGGTAAAAAGCCTTGATCCTGTTCATTGTTGGCTTAGATCTAGTTTGTATGAGTTTTTGGTTTATTTTGGTCCCAGTAATGAGATCTAGTGGTTTGGTACCACTCCATGAGCTATGAATTGCCACTCTTGGTGTTTCTGAGGTTCTAGATGATTAAAGTTGTCTTATTTAGGGTTTGGAATCTCCCATGCTTGAGATAGTGTCCATTTTGTGAAAGTATAATGCTTTATTTTGATGTTGGATTCTTTTGGGGCACGCAAAGTCATTGAGTCAATGACTTTATGGTTCTAGACATTTAGGGTTTGGAATCTCCCATGCTTGAGATAGTCGCCCTTTACCTCTCTTACGCAAAAAGGCGTACCATTCAAATGGACAGACAAACAAGAGAATGCGTTTTGGACATTAAAGCAAGCTCTCTGTAACGCCCCTGTACTATCTCTACCGGAAGGAACGGAAGATTTTGTAGTCTACTGCGACGCGTCAAATCAGGGCTTAGATTGCGTCCTCATGCAACGTGGAAGGGTGATAGCATATGTATCCCGTCAACTAAAGACGCACGAAGTAAATTATACGACCCATGACCTAGAATTGGGAGTCGTGGTCTTCGCTCTGAAATTTTGGAGACACTACCTGTACGGTACGAAGTGCACCATCTTCACGGACCACAAGAGTCTCCAACACATCTTGAACCATAAGGAGCTGAACATGAGGCAACGAAGATGGGTTGAATTGCTAAACGATTATGAGTGCGAGATCAAGTACCATCCAGGCAAGGCCAACGTGGTAGCTGATGCATTAAATCGGAAGGAGTACTCTAATCGTCGTACAAAAACTCTCTCAATAGCCATTCAATCTCACCTAGCCACTCAAATTGCAGTAGTCCAGTCGGAGGCCATGAAGACGGAAAATAGAGAAAGTGAAGCACTGCGCGGAATGGAGAAGAACCTAGAGGCAAAGGAGAATGGAGTATACTATTTCATGAACCGTATTTGGGTCCCTAAACTCGGAGGATTTAGAGAAGTTGTTATGAAAGAAGCCCACAAGACACGATACTCCATTCATCCCGGTTCAGACAAGATGTATTTGGACATTAAACAACATTATTGGTGGCCTAACATGAAGACGGAAATTGCGACCTACGTTAGCAAGTGCCTTACGTGCGGCAAGGTAAAGGTGGAGTACCAGAAACCCTCAGGATTGTTACAGCAACCGGTAATCCCGGAGTGGAAATGGGAGAGGATTTCGATGGATTTCGTGACCAAGCTACCCAAGACGTCGGACGGACTGGACGCCATATGGGTAATAGTCGAACGACTGACGAAGTCTGTCCATTTCCTGCCTATAAAAGAATCCTACAAGATGGAAAGATTGACACGTCTGTACATTCGAGAGATCATGAGACTCCACGGAATACCAGTATCTATCATCTCGGATAGGGACAGTAGGTTCACGTCACGATTTTGGTAATCACTCCATAAGGCGATGGGAACAAACCTCGACATGAGCACCGCTTATCATCCACAAACGGATGGTCAAAGCGATCGAACCATCCAAACGCTCAAAGACATGCTCCGCGCATGCGTGATAGACTTTGGGAAGTCTTGGGATACCCACCTACCTTTAATCGAGCTCTCATATAACAATAGTTATCACTCGAGCATCAAGGTGGATCCTTTCGAAGCACTGTACGGGCGTAAGTGTAGATCACCGTTATGTTGGGCTGAAGTAGGTGACACCCAGCTAGCAAAAACACATACATTGGACAAAGCACTAACGGGACCGGAGATCATTCGCGAAACCACGGAAAATATCGTTCAAATCAAAGCACGATTGCAAGCATCGCGTGACCGACAAAAGAGCTACGCTGATAAACGGCGAAAGCCCTTAGAATTTCAGGTCGGGGATCGAGTACTGTTGAAAGTCTCACCCTGTAAAGGGGTTATACGTTTCGGAAAACAGGGAAAGTTGAACCCACGATACATTGGACCTTTCGAAATCGTCGCCCGAATAGGTCCGGTAGCCTACAGACTGCAACTACCCGCAGAGCTAAATGGTGTACACCCCGTGTTTCATGTCTCTAATCTGAAGAAGTGCCTCTCTGATGAAACCCTCGTCATTCCTCTTGACGAGATAGAAATCAATGAGAATCTCCTGTTCGTTGAAGAACCAATTGAAATCATGGACAGGGAGGTGAAGCGTACTAAGCAAAGTCGCATCCCGATCATGAAAGTACGGTGGAACGCAAAGCGTGGACCAGAATTCACGTGGGAACGCGAAGACCAAATGAAGCGAAAGTACCCTCACCTATTCTAGCATTCTCAAATCTAGCATTCAAACAGAATTTCGGGACGAAATTCCCTCTAACGGGGGGATGATGTCACAACTAGAAATTTTATGTTTTGTAATCACTATACTTAAGTAAAACATTGAACCAGAAACATAAGATCATGTGTGATTCCTTCAGAAACTTCAATAAAATACATCATACCAGTACTTCAAATAGTCAACAAACAATTGGAAACCCTAGAAGTTCTTGTTTAGGTCAATTTTAGACTAAGACTTCCTTATTGGACTCAATGGACCAATAAGCTTCCAATTTGACTATCATGGGCTTAGAACCCTTAATTGGGCTCTAATTGGACCCACATTTATTTATTTCAACATTTTGGGCCATATTGGGCCTAGAATGAAATAAATTAAGAGTTTTGAACCATGAATAACCTAAACTAGTCCAACAAAGTGTAAAAATCATATTATGTTACTTTTAGGTTAAAACTCCTCCAACCTAACTTCTACATGGGCTAGAGGGCATAAAAGCCCAAATTTTCCCTTTTCCTTCCAAATTCTCGGCCCAAGGCCCAAACCCAAGAAGAGATGAAGAGAGTTGACTTGCAATTAACACCTCATTATTGTCTTTTGGAACTCCATGCAACCTATTCCATGTTTCCATGCATATCACCTCAAGGGTCTATTTCTCCCTCTCTCTCTCTTGCTCTCGGCCATTTCAAACACACACACACACACACCTCACAAATTCTCTCTATAATACTCAAGAACTCATCCTTCCTCACCATTCAAAAATCTCGAAAATTAAGAGGCTTTCAAGAGGATATTTCTACAAACTCTTCATCTAAGGTAAGGTTATGCTTGGATCTATGACTTAGATTCTTTGTTTTATCAAAAATCTCTTCCTAATCCATGCAAAAATCGTGATCTTGCATCCTAGAAAACTCCATAAACTCGAGATCTTCATCAAGGGGTGCTAGGGCCAAAAATCACCAAACTTTCTTCCATCTTTTCTTCAAGAACCGAAACCACACCCTAAGGTGAGCTTCATACTCCCTATCTTTCGGTTTTATAAGTTTTGTGTGTGGGGGGGGAATACAAGTGAAAGTGTAGATCTATATGTGTTTTGTATGCCTTGTATGATTTCTATGCTTATATGTGTGTTTTTTTGTGTTTATGATGTTGGATCTAACGATAAGCCCCTAAAAATCGAGATATACTTTATGTTAAATGATACTAGCATCAAATATATTTATACATACAAATTATTCCAAGAAAAATAGCTAAGTGGCTTAATAACATCTTCTTTGGGCTAAAAACTCAATTTTTGGACATAAAATGTTAAAAATATAAAGTTAAAGGGCCCAAAATGACATATTAGGAATTCTGATGGATGAGAAGAGTCAAAACGGTTTCAAATAAGTATTTTCTGGAAATATACTCTTTTGGAGGGTTGAAAATATAAATTCCAAGCTTAATGGGCTAAAAATGACATTTTCGGCCCAATAGGGCCCAATATGCGAAATTTTCTGTTTTGAAGGGCCAAAACTGTATTTTTCTGCAAAACAGTGGACTACTAGTGTCCTAAGTCCTTTTCAAGGGTTAAAAATGCTTTTCATAATTAAAGAGGACCAAAGTTGTAAAATTTTTCCAATTTGGGCCAAAAATGTAAAAATTGCGAAAAAGAGGGGCTACAACCGAGAAAACTGCATTTTCAAGGACTAAAGCTGTTTTCAACTAAGAATATGCTGAAAAATGTCAATTGCAATAAGTTTTGGTGTTAAAACATCAAGAAAAAAAATGGTTTAAGGACCAAATCGGAAATTTATTTATTTAAAGGGTTGAAAAAGTAAATTTATAACTAAAAGAGGGGATGTAACAGAAAAATTGAAATGTAAATTCAATACATCCGTTGTGATCAAACACTGGCACTACGACTACCGACGAATTATATTACACCACAACACCAAAAATCGTTATCAAACGAATTGATTCGGTCTCGAATCAATGACAAACCCGAAACTACTAACACGATAATAACTCGACTCATACACGGAAACATTTGGGAATTCAACACACACGTGAGAGTGCACAGACATTGACGCACCCTCTTTGGGCCCCAAAGTGTAAAATCTTGTTTGTTAGGCCTAGCTAGCCCAATGACCTGATCTTTAGGCCCGAAGACTCTAACCTTACGAGTTGTTGGGTCTTACATGATCCAACACAGCGTAAAAGGACTTTCACTGGCTTTTACTATTGGTCCCCAAGGGTCCTGTGGTACTGCTAGTAAAGTCGGTTATTCACATGCGAGTGGCCCAAGGGCCCTTCGTACACTTTTTTTTTTATCCCCAACCAGCTAACGGAGTTACCGAGGTCTTCGTGCCCTCTTTCTCTTCGGATGTGGGATTGCAAGAAGTCAGTGATGGGCTTTGGTCATAAGACATCCTATGTGCTCATACAAACCCTAAAGCTTGGATCTAGGTTTCTCTATTGTACATGCTTTGAATCCAAGACTATAAACCCTAATTCTAGCATTCAAGTAATCATATTAATATGTAATTAGGTTGAAGATCATACCTTGATTGTTATGTAGCAATAACAATTCCAAATCTCCTTGAATTGACTTTGGAAGGCTTAGAGTCACAAGTGTCACTCCTCTAATGGCTTACAAACACCAAGAGCAAATGGAGAAGGTATAATGAGAGATGAGAGAGGTTAGAATTCGTCCTTAGGACTTATTGGGAACAAGTACACGAATTCTAAGGCCTTAGGGTCTTTATATAGGTGTAGAGATAGGGTTTCAGTCACTATCCTTATCTAGTTGCATATCCACAAAGCAACCATAAGATAAGCCTTGAAAACCGTTATCCTTTATCGTTTGGATGATTTCAAGGATCCTTATCTCCTTGAATTCGTTCAACCCATATTTAGGATAACCATTACCATATTTTGTAACTATCACATAATTACAATTCAGCCCCTCTAGTTTAATTAATTACACTTGATCACAAAATTAATTCCTAATTAATTATTAACCAATATTAATTAAGCAAATATGATTTCTCCTTTAATATATTATTCTTATAACATATTAATAAATCATAATAACCTCTTTCTCTTTATTTATTTCTCCAATCAAGTTGCTTTTTACCTATATATATATATATATATATATATATATATATATATATATATATATATATATATATATATATATATACATATACATACAATCTTTTTTAATTTACACTTTACATATCTTTTTAAAATCCTCTCTATATTTTCTACACTTTGTTAATCAAAAAATGGAGCAAAACCCAAACACCCCCCCTCCCTCATCAAACCCAAACACAACCTCGCCTCTCGGATTTGCGGGGTACGAAAATTATTTTAACCTTTTGTCGTCTTAGGGTTCACCACAAATATCATACCAAGGTGCCGCTTTCAATCCCGCTTCACCGCCACTGCAATTTCCCAACTCACCTTACGTTCAACAAAATCAATTTGGTCAACACCCAAATTTACAACAAAATCTTTTCTCTACTTTTGCTTCGATGCAACAAACAACAAATCAACCGTCGCCTACAACACAACCAACAGTTCAAGTGGAAGCGGGAAGTAGTAGGAAAGGAAAATCAAAAGGGAAATCAATAGCGGTGGAATCTGAAAATGCAGACGTTCCACAATGGTGGACACCGGAGGAGGAATACGCTTTGACGGCGGCTTGGTGTGCTACTTCAAAGGACGAACTTCGTGGAAATGGAATGAAAAAAGGATCTTATTGGGGGGCGGTGCTCGACAAGTTTCACGCTATTTTAAAGAAAAATCCGTATCACAACAACGACATGTTGAGCAGCAAATGGGGTATGATAAGTAAGCGGTGCAGCAAATTCAACGGTATTTACAACCGGATTGCGACGCAACAACAAAGTGGAACCAACGACTTTGATTTGTTCAAAGCTGCGAAGGACCAATATCGGGTCGAAATGGGTAATGTTTTCGACTTTGAAAAATCATGGGAATTGTTGCGAGCGGATCTAAAGTGGAATAAAACGCCTACATCGCCGGAGGTTCAATCCAAAAGGTCTCGCAATTCTAGTTCGGTCGACGTGTCGGACGCACGGACTAACATCGACCTAAACACCGATGATGATGAGATCCCGGATGATATCCAAGAGATATCCCCACCACGACGACCGCCCGGACGCGACAAAACGAGGCGCGCTGCAAGACATGCGGATGAGGTGGAGACGAGAGCAAAAGATGCGGCGGAAATGAGAGCGAAATTCGACGAACATAATTTGTTAATAAAAGAAAAAAATGAGTTGAAACGTCGTCATTTGGAATTTCTGGAAAGTCAGGCACGGGAGAAGCGGGAGCAAAAAGAAAGGGAATTAATGACACAACAGTTGTCAATTCTTCGGACAAGCGAAGATGGTTTAACACCTGCTGATCTAGCGGTGCTACAAGCAATGAAGGAACAAATTAGGAAAAAATATTTGGGTTGATTGTGTGGTATTTAGTAGTGATTTCAATGTTATTTTAGTTATTAATTTAGGTTTAAAATTATGTTTTTTTAATTGTAATCGGATTTTAGATTTTAAATATTATGTCTTTTTTTTTGTTTTTAAAATTATATGTTTTATAAAAAAAAATATATTAGTTATTAAAAAAACGCAAAAAGAAAAAAAAAAAACAAAAACAAAAAAAAAGTTAAAAAAAACGAAATAGCGAAAAAAAATACAAAAATAAAAATATTAATTTTCAAAAAGTTGGTGTTACATCGTGTTATATCTTGTTGCCCATTTCCTCACTTAGTGTTATAACACCACTTGCTTATGTGGCATGTGAGGTGGTGTTGCATCTTGTTGCCCACACCCAATGCTCTTATAAACGCTTTCCAAAATTAAAACTTTCAAATCTCCTATCCTAATAAATAAGAGCTTTCAATGCCACGAGGTATTTTCTAAGCCCTACCAATCTATTTTTTTCCCGCTCTTTTCAGCAAACTAAAATATCGAAATTGCCCTTCCGTTCGATTTAATATCTTCTGTATACACAGCTGCTTCATGCGTTGAATAAGGAGATCCAATAATCTTTCAAAATTCAAAAGAATTTTAAATCTATTGATCTGTTTTCTGTATTTATTTTAAACAAGGAAACTCATTAATCAATATTTAACATTATCATTTAAAACCGATCACAACCTTATTTATCGTAATACTTCAAACTTTATAAAGATTTTTATCTATTTTATTGGTTAATACTCACCATATTGCGTTAATTCTTCACATTCCAATTGTTCACAATTCCAAAGCAGGGCCAGGAGCAGAAGAAAAATAGATATTCTAATAGGCATCCCTTCAATACCTGTAAGTCAAAAACCTTTAAAAGAAATCTGCTCATCGTTATTCATTATACATTTAATCAGTAGATAATGAAATAATTTCAAATCACCATCACTTCACTACCTGTATCTCGTTCTTTTTGTGAGTCATTCTTAGATAAAAATCATTATATTGCTTTAAAGGGCATCACTTGCTCCAGCATCAATTTTCATTTTTGTGTTCCACTCTATGGGTTGTTTTCTTCCGTGGAGAATCTGAAAAAAATATTTGAAAAAAATAGTTCTAAGTAATCAAATCTGTGAATTTTGGGTGTTTTCAATCAATACTATTTCGATTTCCCATAGGAAATACACAATTTCGTAAGGTTTTTACAACTAATCATTCTAGTTGGATTCAGTTTGCAGACTTCTAATGGCAGATCAGTAAAACATGAACTTATGAAAAAAAACTGATCTAACAGAAACCCATCTTCCAATCCCGTATACCAAAACTTCAATTTAAGCTCTTCAACATCACAACTGTTAATACTTCGATTTACAAAGGTATTTTTTTCAAAATTTCTTTATTATATTTTAATAACATACACATGTATTAACACAAAAAATTAGATAAATTGTTAAATTCTTCGTCCGTTGGAAATCAATATTCTTCCAGATTAGTTATTGATGCTTACGAATGTACATTTATTTCTTCAATATTATATATACATATTATTTGCCTAATTATATATTTTATATCCTATCTTATTATCACTTATACTTATGCATAAAACAACAATAACATGTACCACTTGCTAGCCAGAGAGAAGAGAAAACAAAGAAAATTATATTTGGAAAATAAAAGATCGAAGAAAATGAATATAATATCAAACGTTCGAAGTAGATCAATACCGCATCACTTAAAAAACATGGATAACTGTAAAATTCTTATTTTATATTACATGTATTACACTTAATTTACATTTATATACAATATATGACTTCTCATATTTTTTTATTAACCTATAATATTATATGATTTTAACTTATTAATTTATTTTGTACGATATAATTTCAGCTTATTAATTTATTTTATACGATATAATTTCAGCTTATTAATTTATTTTATACGATACATCTTTAATTTTCATAAGTTTTTGTTACTTAGAGATCAATCAACGAACGTTGTCTTCAATTTTCATAAGTTTTTGTTACTTACAACTTATTAATTTATTTTATACGATGTATCTTCTAAAATAATGATATATTATTTTATTACATAATTAATTTTTAATTCTATTTAAAAATAACACCCGTGGGTTCCACGGGTATTAACCTAGTTGGACTTATATTAAGTAATTAATTTTAGACGATAATGACTCCGAAGATAAAATTTTTATTTTGTTCTGGTTAAACCTATAAAATTTTTTAATTATTCATATTATATCCTTATGATTGTTAATAGAAAGTTATGTCGGTTTTTGGTTTCTTTTCCGGCCAAATATATTTTTTCCGGTCGTCTACTCTCGTGATTAAGAATTTTTCGGCCACTACCAAAAAGATTAACAATTTTCCAGCAATGACAAGTCATAAACAAACTCCAAAAACAGAGTTTAGAATTACAACAAATTGAAAACATAGCGACTTAATTATAACAAAAAAAACATGGTTTCAAAATCGCATAAACGAGGAAAGTTATTGACTTTTGTGTAATTTACCGTTTTCCCCTAAGAATTATCGAACCAACAATAACATATATATATATATATATATATATATATATATATATATATATATATATATGTATATATATATATATATATATATATATATATAGAGAGAGAGAGAGAGAGAGAAAGAAAGAAAGAAAAAGATAAGTTCAAATGTTTCCAATCTAATAACCAATTAAAATTAAGAAAAAATAAAATCAATAATAAATCATAAAAAGGTATAATAGTAATCTTATTTATGATAAATATGGTAAATAATTAAAATCATTAATAATCTTTAAATATGGAAATTATGTTAATAAACACTACAAAATCACAAAGAGATCCTTTTATTCGTCATCCCCCTCTTCTAAACCTAGCCCACTGTACTTCTCCCATCGTCGACTAATATCCAATCCCATTGCAATCGATTGTGTTTTATTTCCCCAACCCGGGCGACAAAGTCAGAAGCACACGACCATGTGACCTTCGAGGAGTTGTTTTGCCTTCATCTCATATTCGACGTCTTTCTGTTTCGAACGAAATATGGTTTACAAATCGGACGGTCACATCAGGTTGCTTCACCACTAGGGATGATGATGTTTAGGTTATAACATGGAAGTGTTGGACGACCTGGGCGCACCTCGTGGTATTGTTCTTAGATTTTAGCTTCTTGAAACTGTAATGCTTCTTTTCTACTTCACCTGGTGTTAGTCAAATGGGGTTTTTATTTTATCTTATTTGCCATTGGTTTTGATTAGTTATTCCATAAACATTATATTTAATTTGATTTCTTTGAAGTGATTTCATACACTTGATAACACAACTTACCCGTTAGTACTTGAAGGTATACACTCTTTTATTGTAATTTTAGTCACATTCATGTTTTTATTAATTACACATGTTGTATGTTTCAACAAATGGAGTATAAAGATCTGAGCATCTGATTTTGTCCGCCAAATGTTTGTTAAATTGCTTGAATCAGATATTTCAGCTATTTTTTTTGTAATCTTTGAACTATCATATATCTCTCATACTAGCTTGGAATGATCTGAAATTTGTTTATGCATATTCTCCTTTGTGTTAGCTACAAGTTAGGTCCGAAAATCATTTTAATTGGATTAATACAGGCTGAGTTATAGTCTTTTGAACATGTGATGTTACAATTGTATTTTTTGCACTTTTACTTTGTTCAGAAAAATTTATGATCTTTGAACTGTCATATTATCACATTCTATCTTGCATTAAGCTGACATTTTTTCCAAAGTATTGTCCTCTGTGTTAGCTACAATGTAGGCTCTATAATCATTGTAATTAGATTAAGTTGATTATTTGGATCAAGTGACTCGGGGAATACTTGAACAAATTACTCGAGTATTACATTCTGTTAGAATAAATTAAAAGTTTTTAATGTCTAACACATTCTATTAGAGTTTATAGTTTTATTTTTTTAGAATATACTGAAAGTTATAATATTTCAAAGTTGATTATGTTTTTTTTTATATAGGTTTTGAAGGGGCTGCGATTGATGTGGAAAACGAAGAAAACAAGGAGAACGAGAGTATTCTAGCAGAATGTTGTTATTTTTTAAAGAATTTTATTCATTTTTGTTGATATTCTTTTGGAATATGTATAGTTATATTAAAATGTATAATGCTTTTAGTGTGTAACAATATGTATGCATTTGTATTTAAGTTCGAATGTATAAGAATATATTAGAATGTTGTTATTTTTCAACATCAGATTCAAGAATTTTGTTATTCTTCAATAATATTGCAATAGAAAAAAACTCTGAAAGAACATCATTCTAAAAAAAAAAATATTATTACAGAATAAAATCGATTGTGTTTACAAATTACGTTAGAATTAAAATTGAATTAATTAAAAAATCATATTTTTAAAATTAGGAGAATTAACTATCCCTAAAAATCCGAAATTTTCCTTTTATAAATGTAGTTTATTGTCCAAAATACCATTTTTGCTAAAGTTTGTGTGATTATATGGTACATGTTATCCCATTGTAATATCATACACTCTTAAATCATGTTCAATGATTAATTTCATCAATTGGTCTAGATCTGTGCATTCTGACACACAATAGTTAGTAAAAACAAAATAACATAACCATATATATATATATATATATATATATATATATATATATATATATATATATATTATATATTCTAACTAATTATTGTGTGGATGTATGATTGATCGTTGACCAATCAATTTTAAAAAAATATTAAATAATTAATAATTTGTTTAAAGGGTATAATAGTAATGTTTAATCTTTTTAATTTTTGTAGAATTTGAAAATATTTAATATCCCCTTTTAATTAGGGAATTTAGTTTAAAAACCTACAATACATAACATCGACCTGTTATCCGCCTCACCCCTCACAATCTTCTCACTACATCCACTAATCCCCATCATTGGTCGATTCCCGAATCCAGTGCTGAAATGATCGACATTGCCACCATTACCATTATGCCACCACTCCGTCATCAGCAGGTCACTGCCTTCACCAACAGGTCATCCATTCCCAATTTTTAGTCTACTACCAACCTCAGACTTGTTGGTGTCGGCTGTATACTCCATGTCGTAGCTAGACAACGTCGTTTGAAGCTCCACCAACTAATCTGATACACTCTTTGAAGCTCCACGACAGCCGACGAAGCACTCTATCGATCCGATTACCTTTAATCTCGAATCTCCATTTATCATTCCTTCGCCTTGTCGATTGTACTTCGTGCTGACCTTTCCGATTGTTGTTGTTTTACAACCCCTCTCCACAATTTAAATGGCGTTTTCTCTGAATTGGTAAATGATTGTTGTCGATTTACTTCAGTAGTTGAAATCGATCCAAAATCATAACAAGGACAACTCTAAAGTCACTAAATTTAGTTGATTGCATATAATTTGGTTACAAATAATCCCAAACATGCATCGATATTCAAATGGCCAGATACTTATGATCGTGTATATTGCTCAAATATGTTATTTTCCTCCCTTAAATGGGCTAGTAGGGGAAGAATATAAGTTGTGCGCATAAGGTGTTCGACGAAATGTCCGAGAGAAACTCAATATCAGTGAATTCCATAATCAATGGTGTCACAAATCACAAGCAATATTACTCAATTCGTTTTACTTATTAATAACAAAATCTTGAATTTTGAAGGGTGTGATGGATCGGTGTTGTTGAATTCAATCGGTTGAGCTTAATAAACTAGTCGCCGAAAATTTGCTTAATAGGATGCCTAATGAAAGTCCAAACAATTTTACTATCTAGAAGCATCACAGTCTTCATTTGCAAGTATTTATTTATTTTAATCTTATCAAAGATCTATGTATTAATTGTTGGTTTTCCTTTTGGTAGATTCTTGCAGTCAACCAGGATGGATGTGTGTCGAAACAGTTGTAGATCATAGAGGCAAATATTCGGTAGCTTTGTGTTGCTGCGAAGGATGTTTTTCTCAGCCAACCTAATTTGCTCGAACTTGAAGCTCTTATCAAGATTTGTGGTAAGAAATGACTTCAAACAAATTAAATATTTTATATAGTTGTTATTGTTCATTCTTCAGTAAACAAAAGTAGTTACTCCTCCTCCATGGATTTATGTATGTTGTTTTAATTAGATTTTTTCGTGTTAATATTAGAAGCATTCTTACTAATTAAATTTGTATTGTATGCAAATTATGAAAAAAAAATGTTTTTTTATCTTTTCATTCATCAAAATTGGATACAGAAGGTAAGAATTTTGTGGGAGAAGGCGACATGGAGATTTATCAAAACTTGTCGAAGAGAAATCATGGAGGTATATTTGATTTTTTTATTCAAATGCGTGTTCTAAAATTCCATTTTGCATTCATATGTAATAACGATGAGTGTAATTCTGCCAGACTTAAATATTGAATTTCAATTATGTCTTAATAGAATCTCAAATTTCGATTCTATCGGAATTGAATCTCGATATTTACCTTGTGATTTGTGCATTTTCTACAATTATTGGTTATGCATTTTGGAGCAATTCACAAGTATGCAGATTTGTACGAAGGACTTTAGTTTTTTCTTTTTCATTCGGTAATAAACTATTCTTTCATAATGGCTTGAAAAATTAATCCAATGACTTATCATACAATAGGAAGACTTGGAACTGAGTTAAATAACAAGTTACATTTAAGAAGATTAAGTGTGATTATTTGGACCATTGAAAAAGATTAAGTGTATTTTTTCAATAATTATATATTTGAGAATGCTATTCTTAAGGATTTTATTCATTTTGATGATATTCTATTAGAATATGTACAATTATATTAAAATGCATCGATATGTAAGAATATTTATGAATTTGTATTTACGTTCGGATGTGTATAAATATATTAGAATGTTGTTATTCAATTTCGGGTTCAAGAATTTTATTATTTTTTATTAGTATTCTAATATAAAAATAGTTTAACAAAACAATATCGTAGAACATTCATTCCGAAGGAATAATATTCTGATAAAATTAAAATTTAATTAATTAAAAAAAATAAGAATTCAAAATTAAGATAATAAAAAATCCCTTAAAATTCAAAATTTTCATTTTCAAATTTGTATTACCTAATTTGAACGTATTGGAAATGTACATTTTTACATTTCTTTTAATTAAATGGTATTATTCTATTTTTTAATTTAATAATAGGCATAAATGTGTTTCTTAAAATAACCAATATAATTGATCCACAATCATACATACATCCACACAATAATTAGTTAGAATACAAAAACCTAAGCCTATATATATATATATATATATATATATATATATATATATATGTGTGTGTGTGTGTGTGTGTGTGTGTGAACATACCCAGTAAGGTATATAAATTTAGATATCCTAACTAAAATTTGACGCTATTTCAAGTTAATATGTCCTTTATTCTTCCTCGTACTTGCATCTATCAACTTATCAACTTATCACCCGAGCCATCATTCGTCTGGAACTCGTACCCACTACTACCTATTCCGTCGGAAGAATTTGTTGGAGGTGATTGTCATGGATTTGAGTCAAAAACGTGTAATTCGATCGTCCAACATGTAGTCGCATCTGTTGACACACATGTTTTGGATTTATTTATCGGGTTCACGGAGTCACAGTTGGCCATCGTTCCAATGGGTTCGCCATCCACTTGATTTCACGCCCATGGCTTGTCCAACCAAGTTATTGAATTGCACTCTTAATCTAAAAAAAACCAATCATATATTCTTTTCTTCTTTTCCTTGTACACTATGTATAGAGTTACTTAAGTCTGATGGCAATGTGGAATCAACATCACTACAGACAATTGCAGGCTAAAATATTGAGTAATTATTTAAATATCCACCAGGTGTTTGATTAAATGCCTCAGTGAACTTTTCTGTCAATATTGCTTGAAAAGCATAGGCTGTTATCATTCCAGTGAGACTAACTCCCTTGAGTTACTCTAACATTAGAATCTTGTGAAGCTCTTGGGATATTGCATTGAAGGAAATGAAAGAATACTAGTATATAAATACCTGCCAAACCACAACCTAGATCAGACCATTTTTGGTAAATTACTCTTATAGAATTTCACGTTTTATGCAGGGTACTCTTTTAGTTTTATTATTTAAATGGGGAAATGTGTTAGATCAAGTCAAGAAAAGACTCCTGATGTGGAAAGTGTTGGATTAGTGTCTAAGTCCATAACTATTTTGGTATGTACTTGACCCGATGGTGCATGGTCCTTTTGGGTTGCCTTCACCAAAGCAACTTGATTGGAGAAATAAATAAAGAGAGAGAGAGGTTATTATGATTTATTAATATGTTATAAGAATAATATATTAAAGGAGAAATCATATTTGCTTAATTAATATTGGTCAATAATTAATTAGGAATTAATTTTGTGATCAAGTCTAATTAATTAAACTAGAGGGGCTGAATTGTAATTATGTGATAGTTACAGAATATGGTAATGGTTATCCTAAATATGGGTTGAACGAATTCAAGGAGATAAGGATCCTTGAAATCATCATAAGGATAAAGGATAAGGGATTTCTAAGACTTATCTTATCGGTTGCTTTGTGGATAAGCAACTAGATAAGGATAATGACTGAAACCCTATCTCTACACCTATATAAAGACCCTAAGGCCTTAGAATTCGTGTACTTGTTCCCAAGAGGTCCTAAGGACGAATTCTAACCTCTCTCCTCTCTCTTTATACCTTCTCCATTTGCTCTTGGTGTTTGTAAGCCATTAGAGGAGTGACACTTGTGACTCTAGGCATTCCAAAGTCAATTCAAAGTGGAATTAGGATTGTTATTGCTATATAACAATCAAGGTAACATCATAAACTTATTCTCATGTTAATATGATTACTTGAATGCTAGAATTAGGGTTTATAGTCTTGGATTCAAAGCATGTACAATAGAGAAACCTAGATCCAAGCATTAGGGTTTGTATGAGCACATAGGATGTCTTATGACCAAAACCCATCAGGAAGATCATTCCAAGATTATCAAGGGAGTAGCAAAAGGGCTTTTGTATATCCATGATGATTCTAGGCTAAGAATAATTCATTGTAACCTAAAAACAAGTAATATTCTGCTTGATAGAGATACGAACCCCATTTTTATGACTTTGGATTAGCAAGAAGTCTTGCAAGTGATAAAGGGTAAACAACAAACGAGTAATTGGAATGCAATATGTTTATATGTGTAAAAGATTTCTATCCAACTCTTTTGCTATAAAAAAAACACAACTTTATTTGCATTGAATATAAACGACTTTCTTTTGTGTACACAAGAAGTGGTTAAATGTCTCCAGAATACATAGTTAACGACTATTTTTCTATAAAGTCTGATGTTTACAGCGTTGGTGTTTTGTATTTGGAGATAATAAGTGGGAAAAAGAATTGGGGATTTCAGCATCCTGACCATAACTTGAACCTGCTAGGTCATGTAAGTAATTAAATTTATGATTCATCATTTGTGTAGCTTAGGTAGCATAGTTTTGCATTATGATTAGTAGAAATTAGACGTGGTTAATATGTGTGTGTGTTGTAGGCATGGAACTTGTATTATATTGTTAATGTGATTGTTCATTGATTTTAATGTTGAGAAGTTGGCCTGTTAAAGCATTGGAGCAATTTAAGAGTTGCAAAACGCTTTTGAGAATGTTGGAATGGAATCGGAGATAAAAAAGAGAATCGGAATGGGAATGGGAAGTGTGATTCTCTTTAGAAAGAAATTTATTTTTCATTAAACAGTCCAGATCATGTGTAGAGTTTGTTTGAAGGATAATTGTTTTTAGAGATGGACTTGTTAATGGTATCAGAAGATATAATGTAAACAAATTTCAAACATCACTTCATTAAATTCAAGCTCAAGTTTTGATTTCTGGCTATTTTGGTTATTAATTACTGCAGTTTATGATTTTAATTTATATACCTTGTAAAGAACTAAAATTGCATTTATATTCATTTTATATCGAAAATATTAGGCCTTTAATCATCCAAATTGGAAGTTAAAATTCAAGCATATACAAAATTTAAATGAGATCAAACGTTAATCATCTTGAGGATTACATGCCATATTTGGCACAAGGGCAAAGTCATCCAACAAGGTGAAAACCCATAAAACCTATGTGTAGATTAACACAACACTAACCCGAACCACATACATGGACATCATTGCAAAATACATGGTTTATATACCTTTTGTCAAAGCATCCCTAAATTGGTTATTTCAATCCATAACACTTGTTGAGTCTGGGAAATACCATTTATTATAGTCAACAATCACATACAATTCATGGATGTCTGAATTCACAAAAAATGTCATATATAATTATACAATGAGTAAAGTGACTTGAAATGAAAACAAATTGATAACAAACCATTATTCTAAATACATAAAACATAATTTCATTACAGAACCAAACATGTTAAGACGATTTACATTTCTTAGACTCTTGTTTTGAAATTTTCATAAGAATGGTTGTAATGGAAACAAATCGGTCAAATACAATGGTTTACATTAACCATTCAACGCAAGTAAAAACCAAAAATCATCATCTTCTTTCTCTTTTAGTGATACATCGTGATATCTATGTGTAGTAGTGGTAATACTATTAACACTTTCAGATTCAGATTCTGTTATATCTTTTTTGTGTTGTTGAGATGATAAAGATAATTGAATGTGTTGTTGTTCTTGGAGATGTTAGGTGGAAGGGTATTCATGGAAATCACCACATCCAGGTTCTCTCTTTGAGTTGATTTCACTTTACTTGATAAACTCCCCCCATGTAATCTTCTCTCTTTTCAAGAATAAAGTACTCAATTTCTATGCATTTGGTCTAATTGTTCTTTTTATACCTCATATACCTCATATAAACAAACAAAAAAACAAATACACAACATTGGAATATGATGCAATTGACATCGAGTTAAATAAAAATACCTTACCTTCATCTAACAAGAATCTTTACCATATTCTCATTGTTGTTTTCATATTCTCTTTGTAGAGTTTGATTTCTTCTGCCATTTCCTGTTGCATTTTATAAATGTAATCCATCATATTGGCGTTGCGAATTTTTGCATTATGTAGAATATTTTCTAAGTGAATGTAGTTCATATAACATGGTCTATTCTTCAGATTTAGAAGCATTTTTTTTCTTGGTGTCATAATCGCTTTCCAGCTTCTTTTTTAATGTGTCCATGGCGTCTTTGTTTGACTATGTTTGGTAAATGAGACATTCAAGCATTGCTTTCATATCTTCCCCTTTTATTTTCTGATTTACAATGTCGTATAATGGATTGATTTCATAGATGATTTTTTTTTTATTAATTGATGTTTATGGTTATTTATTAGTTTTTGGGTTGTTACCGATTGGACGTTTGATGGTAAGTTCATTAATGGTTGTTTTTTTGGTAGTTATCTATTAGTTATAGAAACTAGTAATAGATGATAGACATTGGATTTTAAATTGAAAAATTAATTACATATTAAAAAATCCCCCCCCCCCACCCTCTAATCGAATTATCCCACCTATTGCATGTAAGTGAATTTCCGCTTATGCCCTTGCTCCTCTTGTTGGTTGCATACCTTATTAGGTGTATTGATTGAAGGTGTGTCCATAATAATTTTTAAGTTTCCCCTAAATGAACTCTCAACTTATGATTTAGTCAAATCGAATACCTAGAAAACTACTATGATAATTTAAACAATTTGTATAACCATAATCTTATCTTGTAAAGTATTAATTTAAAACCTCAAAAAATATTTAAAATTTTAAATGAGATTTATATTGATTTTCTTTCTCTTTATCATTATATGATGGTATAGATATAGATAGTTTACAATCCTTTGAAAAACGCTTTCAAAAAAAGTCCTTACCATTTTCGAGTTTTTTCTTTCTCAAGTAAGAAAATCATTACATATTGAAAAAAAAGTTATGGATTTTCGTTCAATTCCATTTGAGGAGCAAGTTAGTTCTTAATATTTATTGAAGTTTTATCATTGACTTGTATGTATCAGTGTGTGTTTGTGTATGTGGTGAATATAAATGTTTTTATTTCATTATGTATTTATGTGTGTGTATATGATTGTAATTGTGTGTATGTTTTTGCAAATCGGTCGATAACATGTATTTCCTTTTGAAAACCTATGCACACATTTCTGTTTTCAAATTTATATGTATTTATGATGAACATGACATCAGTAAATCATAAATACCACATATTTCATACCGTTTGGTAACTCTTGGTTTTTCCATTTATATCAATTATAGCACTGTACTTTTAAAGCATTTTGCTATAATCTGAATAACAGTTCTTATTCAAATTTCCTTTTGATTAATTAAAAAGGTAGTTTGTGTGTGATCCTCTTTTTTTTTGAAAAAAAAAACATGTATATCCTTTATAACAATGTACTTTTAAACCATATTGCTATTATCGGAGTAAATTTATTATTTCTTCTATTTTAATTGTCACAATGCAATGCATGTTATACAAGCTAAGGTAATTTCGTAATCGGTTTTTCATTTATTCATAGTCATCTCATAAGGGCACTTTGGATAAATGAAAGCACACTAAATTAGCTTCTGGTTGTTCTAAGTGCCAGAAATAACTGCAATTTTTTTTGTTTGCAATAGCATCTTACTTTAATTTATATTTCTTAGTTCTTTTCATTTTTTCTTATTACTAGACATATAGAAGTACATTGCTGTAATTATGTATGTTATAATTACATATACTTTGAAAAAGCTATCTAATCATAACATTCTACATTTAAAAGTATAATGATTTATTAAAGCTAAAAGGTTAACAAATACAAAGTTTTTTAAATTAGCATCATACTTTAATTTTTATTTATTAAATATTTTCTTTTTTTCTTATTTAAGCATTCTATTTTGAATCAATCTGGTATATTTAGTTTCATTTTTTAGGAAATAGTATTACACTTTCAAAATGTGTTCATTATAAAAGAAATATTTAAATAAAACTCAATAATTGTAACATCCAAAAATTTCACCAAAATTTAAACTTTTCAAAAAAACATCCCAATTCATTAATTTATTACAAAAAGGTTTTCAATACATTTATTATCAGAGTATTCCCAGGTCCATATCATAAAACATAAACACGAGGAGCGGTACGATCACGCATTTGCCTTGCCACGGTCTCCGGAAGAACCTGAAAAACATTAAACCACAACTGTAAGCCCGATAGCTTAGTGAGATACCCCCAAAATACCAACCACATATATCATACACATAACATGCTATAACATATCGAATCACAGAACAGCCATGCATATCGGGTCTACTGTGTGACTGGTCTGCCGGTTCGGGCCTTTAGTCCACCTGATCCACCCTCCGAGTCTAGTCATGTCCCTCGAGTCTGCGGTGTGGTTGGTTCGCCCGCACCGGGTCTTCAACCCACCTAGCCCACTCTCTGAGTCTACAGTATGACTGGTCCGCCCGCATCGGGCCTTCAGTCAGCCTGGTCCACCCTCCGAGCCTCGGCACGTCTGGTCCGCCCTCGTGGGGCCTACAGCCTATCCGAACCGCTCGTTGGGCCTTCGGAACAACCGGTCCGCAATAGGTATCTTGGCCTACAGCACAAAGCAGGACTCGCCTCAACCCAACTCCAGTCCAACAACCATGTGCACATAAACATACAATCACATAACAATTCATATTCAATCAAACCGATCTAGCAGATCATGTAACACAACATACTCTAAGCAGGATACCGACGTAACCGGTCACTAGCATAGCATCACCCTATATACCAGGATACCGACCTTAACTAGGTCTCTAACGAATACCATCCTAACTACCAGGATGCAAACATATCAAAGCAATAACATAACCACAGATACCCGAATCTCAATCCGATAAAGGGCTGGCCTTGGTGCCTTAGACCCTGTTGATATAGTGAGGATAACTCACCTTGCAACTACTGACTGAAAAGATAAGCTCACGTTGCTCCAATCTCCGACACGACTTCACCCCTGATAAAGCTGAAAGACTAAACCCAATAACTACCACAAAATACCAAAATTCCCTTATAAGTCAACTGGTCAACTCTTGGTCAAAGTCAAAGTCAAAGTCAACCTCCTAACTAGCTTTACTCGCCGAGTTTCTCAACTCGGAAAATCTCATCTCAACTCACTGAGTCATCCCTTGACTCACAGATTCTTAGCTTAACCAAAAGAGGCTAGGACCTCAAGATCAGACTCGCTGAGTCCAAGAACAGACTCGCCGAGTCCAAGGCTATCTTCAACCAACTCGCCGAGTTGTTATTCCAACTCGCCGAGTACACCCATGTGACACGCCGAGTACCACTTGCTCTTAACCCATACAGAGGCTTTCCAAGCCATGCAGGGGTTCCAATCCACAGATCTACTCTTCCACAAGCTATTCCTCACGTAAAGTTGCAAACTTTACGTGAATCCAAAGAGATCTAAGCATAATATGCTCTAGGGCTAGGGTTTGGGACACAATAACTTCACCAACAACTCTTAAGCATAGAATTTCTGGCTTTCTGGATCATTAACCACCTAGATCTGAGGTAACAACCTCAGATCTTACACCAAACTTGAGATGGACCTCATACATACCACAAAAACCCCCCCACAATTGATTGATTTAGATGCACAAAAGCTCAAACAGCAGGTTATTACCTCAAATGAAAGCTCCAACTGAAGAATAAGCTAAATCTTTGCAAAGCCCCTTGCTCCAACCTTCTTGTTCTTCACTTCACTTACAAGATTTCCTCCTCCAAGGCTCTAAATGCTCTCCAACTCTCTCACAACCGAAGCTAGGGTTTCTAGACTTCAAGGGAGAGTAAAGAGGCTGGGGAGAGGGTTTTATGTTCATTATATAGGGCTAAATCCCCGGGATTAGGGTTTTCTTCATACAGCACCAACTCGCCGAGTCCACCCTTGAGACTCGCCGAGTTGGTCACTTATCACTCGACCAACATCGCGACCCTACTCGCCGAGTCCACCCATGGACTCGCCGAGTTGCCCTTTCACATTTTCACTTTGAACCCTGAACTTGCACTCTTGAACTCGGGATGTTACAATAATACCACCATTAGAAAAGAAAATTCTTTTTTTATGCTCCTTCCTATCAAAATATCAAAATATGATACATAGCACAATAATTAAAGTTTAACTTACTTTCTTAGTTGCCTTTGTGTATTTGATAATGATTTAATTAAAATGCAGTGCCATCCTATTGAAATCTTCTACATCCTGGAGAAGCTACCATGCAAAAGAAATTACAAAATTGGCTCCATTACCAATTTCCTATTGTTGTGTTTTTCCTGCCAAAACCAATATTTTTGCTGCAAGATGCTCAATCTCAAGCTCATTTACAATACTTGCATAATCACTTGTCGCAAGTAGCTTGACCAGATGATTACTGTTCATTTTGATATTACCTAAAACAAAAAGGAAGAGGGTAAATAAGTAAACAAAAGTTATGTTAGTATAGCAAAACTTTGATATTGTTGCCTCGATATGTGGTAATAGCTTAGGTATATTGACAATCATTTTAACTACTCCATTAAAGCATAAATACTTTATTTCCTCAAACAATTGTGTGCAAAACAATAAGAGCTAACGTGAAAGTAAGATCATACGACTTTCTGATTTGATAAAAACAAATTATTAATAATCGCAAAGTGCAGATAAACAAGACGATATGTCAAAGATTTTTCTATAGACGTATAAAAGCTTTATGTATTTATAAAATGTTTTACTACGTTTTTTTCAATACAACATAGCCTACAACATAGATCCATTAAAATCATTTATCTCTTATAATTTCAACATCCCAACTATTTGTTATGCATATTTTCCAATTCTCGATTGGCATTTTCATTTTGCTAAATAATTGTCGACTCACCTACAAATGAAAAATAAAATGAAGTGCAAAATTGATCATTCTCATAAAACCTGATACTCTTGAATGCAACATTCAAAAAATCAACCGCAAGAGTCAAGAAACCCAATACACTGATACTCCCCACGTCCCTTTTTACAAAAGAAATGCACAAGATTATTACATAATACTAAATGGCAATATACTTTGTGAATAGAAAGTGTAACCATATTCAAATTTCAAACAATATTCCTAAATACTACAAAAAATTGTAAATCCTAACATGAACAGGGTAAGACAACATTAGGCTAAATCTCAAAATTATTATTATTATCATTTTATATATATATATATATATATCCCCTTTATGAATAGTGTTTTAGGTCTATTTTTTGTTTTAACCCCTGGACTTTTTATGGTTGTGGGTTTTGTCGATTGGTTATCATTAAAGTTATCATTTAGTTTAATTTTAATGGGAAAACGACTTATGAAATTAACAAAATTTTAAAATTATATAAAAAAAACATCATTCAATCTTGTTTAGTACAAAAAATATCAACAAAGTATGTAGGTAAACCCTTAAGTTTTGCAATTCTTTTTATGTTTTTACCTTATATTTTTTATTTAATATTATACATTTATACATATTTATACATGAAAATTTTTCATTTAAACATCGTATTTTCATTTTATAAAAATGTTATATCTTTATATACTATTTTTTTTCATTTTATAAAAATGTTATATCTTTATATACTATTTTTTTTCTATTTATACGCTTTAAATATAAAAACATATTTTAGTTCACAAATAAAAATGTTATATCTTTATAAGAATTCCATTTTAACAACCTACTATGCTCCTCTTTTTGTTTCCAATTTAACCCAAACTTTAATAAAGACCATGTATATCTAAATGTATTATAATATTTAAATAGTTCACAAATTTGTCTTGTTTCACTCACGACTTAATTCATAAAGCCTTAATGTCTCGTAGATTCAATGGTGAAGTCATCGAGCATCCAATTTGGGACTCAAGTCACAAATGACTTAAACAATACTTCTAGTCTACTCTCACAAGTTATAATAATTACAAGGATATTCAAATATTATTTTAAAATTATAGAAATTCAAATTTCAATCCTAGTTCATGATTTTGTCCTTATATAATGATTTCAAGCCAAACAATGGAATTGAGAAGCTTAATCCAACAATAAAGTTTGTGAGTTAAATTGATTCCTTTTGCTAGTTTTGAAATTTCTTAAAATATATATGATTGGATTCTTATTTTCATTTGATCAACTTCCAAGTCATCTAAAGTTTAGCTTGATTTAAAATCCTCGTCATTCCATTCAAAGAGTATTTTACCATTTGAATATATGTAGTTAGTAGCGTTAAGATCTTGGTGGGGATGGTGGTTCATGGTCTCAGCCTAAATTGCGGGTTGGAAAAGTGTTCACAAATAGCGGACTTGTAAATAGCACCCCAGATTAACCACTATTTCATCGTTATTTTGAATTTGATCTCATTTTTTAACATTTGTTAAATATATATCTATTATGATTTAGTTACTTATAAGAAAACAAATTATTTCTTTTGGGTCACCCAACTATTCTTAACCCAATACATGAAAGATTTATGCATATTCTTTCCTGGTCTAACCTAATCAGAACTTGGAAGTATTAAGTTCCAAGGTTTCTTTTAGATGTCTAACGTTTCGTTTTCATATAAAACTTTAATCAACAAAATGTATCGTTATTTGTGACACTATAGAATTTAGGTTTAAAATTATGGACATTCAATTTACAACAAATCTCTTCCTAATTTGACTTATTTAAATTTAATGTATCATTTCTAAAAAAAAAATAATGTAAAATGGCAAACAAATCATACAACTCGAACTGCAACTGTAGTTAACGTGACTATATAATTTTTTATGCAAAATATACAAATAGATTGTTTTTTAAATATATTTTTATTATTAAAAGTTTTATCAAAAATTATATAACACACATAAATTTATTTATGGTCAAAGTGACATGAAAACTTTAAAAGTCAAATGTGGACAATAATTTTGGACGTATGCAGTAAAATATATAAAATAAAATAAAAAGGCATAATAATCTTTTGAAGTTTTTCTGGACTAAAATCGCAGAAAGGTTTTGAATTTAGACCTATCATGCAAATTAAAAAAAAAAATTGGAACATATCCAAAGATTTTTGTAAACCACAGGGACTAAAGTTGCAATTTTTTCGAACAAAGCCCTAGCAATGGTTCTAAAAAACTGTTTCGCAAAACATACTCTCAAAATCTGTTCATAAAATTTTGAACAATTTCTCAACACAATAACTGCTTGCAAAACCCTAAAGAGTGATTTATATTTTCCTTTGAAAAATTGATTCTTACTTATAACAATTAACGAATTTCTTTTCATTAGTTCTTTGTATTAACTCGTAAATCATCCACCCAAAAAAATGAAAAATTGCGATTGACTTCACCTAAGTTCTTTCTTGTTGTTATAAATATTTAGAAGATATATTCTAAGGTAAAACTCCTGGTTGGTTCATTTTGCTAGACATATTGCAGGAGTGGATGTTATAAACTTAAAATCAATTTCATGAGAAAGAAAATCTACATAAATTTTTAAAAGATTTATCATACAAAAATTTCATGAGATATATTCTAAGATTGAAATCATACAAACTAAACAGTAGATTGTAAGAAGCAAGGGTTTAACATTTTGTATTTTGGTAAAATACATCATCGAAATACAATTCTCCCCATCCCTATATTTTTCACAAAAGCTTAAAATTCAAAAAGCTTAATCTATTCAGACTTCTTAGCTTTCTTTGGAGATTTAGCAGCTTTAGAAGGAATTGATGGCTCCTTTGCAGCAGTCTTCTTTGGCAACAAAATAGGATTGATGTTTGGAAGAACACCACCATGAGCAATCGTAACTCCACCCAGTAATTTTCCAAGCTCTTCATCGTTTCTAATGGCCAACAGAAGATGTCTTGGGATGATTCTGGTTTTCTTGTTGTCCCTAGCCGCATTTCCAGCTAACTCTAGCACCTGCAATCAACAAAAATCAAGCAGATTAGAAAAATAATCCATGAATTAGAGTAAATATCAAACACAAAAGAGCTTCAAAAATCAGATCTAAACTCCATTTTCTTTGTTTAATTCAAAATCAAGCCATAAAACATCGATTCGTGACACCGATGAAGCCATGAAGATCAGATCCACATTGAGCTTAATGCAATGAGATGAGAAAATAAAACTTACTTCAGCAGCAAGGTATTCAAGAACAGCGGCGAGGTAAACTGGAGCACCGATTCCAACACGCTGCGCATAACGTCCTTTCTTCAGAAAACGCCCAATTCTACCCACGGGAAACTGCAGTCCGGCCTTGACAGAGCGGGTAACCGCCTTCTTCCTTGGACCACCGCCCTTCCGTCCTCCGGCACCTTTCTTAGTTTTTCCGGCTCCCTCCATCTTCTGAATTCCGATTAACGTCGACGAAAAAGTTAATGAATGAATGAGGCTTCGGGTTTCAGTGATGAGCAAGCATTAACATGGTTTGATTATGTAGAGTTGGGTGGCGGGGACTATGGATCGTTTGCGTTGTTTCAACCATTGGATGAAGGCATAATCAACGGTTCCGATTTGTCGAATCACGATCCGCGTGAGATGAGCACAATTTGAAATTCCAATAATATTTCAAGTCTCCCGCTAAAGAGAGTTGCGACGTATTTTCGAAATACTAAGAAAACATGGTATAACGGATCATTATTATGTAGTTCTTATTTATCATACATTTTTTTTTATGTTTTATTGTGCGATGATTTGTTTTCTTCGTTTTTTTTTTTAAATAGAGACAAAATATAATGTTCGATAAACATGTCTTTAAAAAAATGTTGCAAATAT
This sequence comes from Lactuca saligna, assembly GCF_052625555.1. Taxonomy (NCBI): domain Eukaryota; kingdom Viridiplantae; phylum Streptophyta; class Magnoliopsida; order Asterales; family Asteraceae; genus Lactuca; species Lactuca saligna. The sequence goes on from NC_136421.1 coordinate 292,095,089, forward strand.
ATGTTGAAAACTTCGTTATGATGTTGATAAGGTTCAAAAGGAGATATTTATGAATTATTACATTGTGCACGACAGCTTGTTTGCCTCGATGGATATGAGAAACCCATCCCGATCTCATACTCGCCCCTGTCCTGAATGTCTGGGCGATTCTCCTCTACTTAGATTCGACTAGGTCTTCGCAATACGTGCGATTTGAAGGATTCCCAATCATGCTTACTCTTAAATAACCAAATTGTTGATCATTTGTTGCTTTCCCGTGCTAGTGTTCTATCACTGACCCAAACCCTAAATAACCAGATTGTTGACTATTTGCTACTTTTCTGTGTGTGTTAGACTTCAATGGTAGTTGGGATACTTATCTCCCATTAGTTGAGTTTCCGTACAACAACAACTACCACGCGAGTATTGATCGTCCTCCCTTCGAGATGTTATACGGGAGGAAGTGCAGGACCTCGATCTGTTGGGGTGAGGTCGGTCAGAGGGTCATAGGGAGCATTGAAGTGGTGCTCAATACGACAGAGGATTCAACAGGTCCGGAGCAGGCTTTAGACTGTTTAGATTCGGCAGAAAAGTTATGCCGACAAGCCGATTAGACCTGGAGTTCTAGGTCGGGGATATGGTTTTCCTGAAGGTGTTACCATGGAAAGGCATTATTAGATTCAGGAAATGGGGCAAGTTGGGCCCCAGATACATTGGACCGTTCAAGGTTTTAACCTGGGTGGGCAAGGTGGCGTACAGGCTGGATCTGCCAGCCGAACTCAGTCAGATCCACAACACTTTCCACGTCTCCCAACGGCGGAAGTGTTTGGTGGACGACTCAGTAGTGGTGCCCTTAGAGGATATTCAGGTTGATGACAGCCTGAATTACGTTGAGCGGCCTGTGGCGATCCTTTACCGGAAGTCAAAGCATATGAGGAAGGAAATTAGGGTTTTTGGGAGTCAATTTTGGCAACCAACCATGATTGCAAGCATGGTTAGAGGCTAAGGCTTCAGATCTAAGGTCATTAAGGGACCCTAAGGCATAAAGTAGTTGTATTTGAACCCATAGAAAGCCCCATGCATATTAGAAGCCCCTTTTGAGCCATTTGAGCTCATTCTCCCATGCATGCACGTAAAGTTTGTAACTTTACATGCTAGATCGATCATTGGAACCTAGATCTATCATTTGGACAAGAGTTGTACACCAAAAATGGAGGAATGGGACTTGGACAGCAGAAACTCGGCGAGTTGTTCTTGGGACTTGGCGATTCCAAAGCAATCTTCCAACTCTTGAAGATTAACTCAACGAGTTGTTCATACAACTTGGCGAGTCGAGGACAGGACTGGTTCATATGATGAAGATGAACTCGGCGAGTTGTTCATACAACTTGGCGAGTCAGATGAAGGTTCGTTCGGAGTTATTTTAGAATGAGAACTCATCGAGTCGTTGCCAAACTCGACGACTTAATGCGTGAAGAAGTCCAGACGAAAAGATAGGGACTCGACGAGTTGGTGGGCCAACTCGGCGAGTCGGGTCAACTTGAAGTTGACTTTGACTTCAAGTTTTATTTGGTCAGGGTAAAAGAGTCATTTTACCCTAAGAGTATATATCAGATTCTGACTGGGTGTTTTGTGGGGATTATAGTCGGAGGATTTCCGAAGCAGCAACAAACAAAGATTTCATGCACAGATTATCAACAACTACTCGTACGAGGTGAGTTACCTTCCAGTAGCGATGGGTCTACGACCACAATATCGGCTCACTAGTAGGAGTTGTATGTTAGATGATTGTTATTGTGATATTGTAACAGCCCGGAATCTCAGGTATTGTTTAAATTGTGTTTTGGGGTGTTTTAAGAGGGGACTCGGCGAGTTGGAGCCAGACTCGCCGAGTAGGACCGCAGACCTGGTTGCGGGTTTGCGACTGGACTCGACGAGTCCAGATATGGACTCGGCGAGTCTGCGCTGTTCAGCGGAAACCCTAGCCGTTCAGTTTTGGGACGTATAAAAAGGACTTATAGGCCGTCATTGTTCGTTTTAGCCTTTTGAGAAGAACCCTAATTCGATTGTGTGCATCTGGAGCAAGGTTGAAGACCATTGTTGAGTTTGGAAGAGTTGTTGTGCAAGGAAGAGAAGGCTTGGTGAAGGGAACAACAAGAGAAGTCACGTTCTGAGGATTGGGGACACAGAGAGAACACATTATTCAGGTAATAATTCGAATTACATTCTTCCATGTTGATGTGTATATGGATTTAGGGTTTATGGAACCCTTTTTGTGGCTAGATTGAATGTTACCTTAGTCCCCAAACGATTGGAACCCCGTATTGGGACCTTTAGAGGTCCAGAATGTCCCATGCCTGTGCATTTCGGGAATCAATAGAGGTTTTGGATTGGAATCCTTATGCCTTAGGTCAAAATGTAAATTATAAGTCTTGGGGTGTAGCATGAGCACCTAAATGAAGACCTTACGTGATGGACCAGTCTAGAAGGACCAGACCTATGAATGGTCGGAACAATTCTGACCTTAGGAAGCAGTTTGATCGACTGCATGGCATGGACTCGCCGAGTCCGATGAACAGACTCGGCGAGTAGCTTGCAGAATAACTGGGACTCGTCGATCTGTTCTTCAGACTCGGCGAGTGGAGTCGGGGTGGCCCCGCGATTCTGCCAGGAGTAACTCGTCGGGTCAAGGAGGATACTCGACGAGTAGAAGGGGAATCTTAGAAGATTGGAGGACGTCTAGACTCGCCGAGTCGCCATGGCACTCGCCGAGTCCGGTCGAGTTGACCGTGGACCATTGACCAGAGTTGACCTAAGTGTGATTTCTTAGGGTCAGTTAACTTGAGAGATAAAAGTGTTAATAAGGGATATATGATATTATAGGGAGTTTGTAGCTCGGCGGATCGGGTACGAGTGATTTCAGGAGTTGCTTGCTTACGGTATCCACGAGGTGAGTCTTCTCACTATACTGTACCCGGAAGGGTTTGACTGTGTGACCGGAAGGTCGGATATGATATGTGATATATGTGATATATGTGTTATATGTGGTAAGTTAATTGCTATGCGTGCTGTGTATGTTTATATGGGCCGGAAGGCAATGTGTTATGGGCCGGAAGACAATATGTTATGGGCCGGAAGGCAATACGCTATGGGCCGGAAGGCGATTATGTTATGGGCCGGAAGGCGTTGTATTGTGGACCGGAAGGTCAGGGCCTGGAAAGGCGTATATGTGTAAGTTGTATATTGGGGAACTCACTAAGCATTTATGCTTACAGTTGTTATGTATGTGTTTCAGGTACTAGCGAGGACCGTGGGAAGGCGCCGGCATGATGCGTACACACTGATTGATGTTTTGAGATCTTGGGAATTTTATGAATTGTATTTCGACTTAACACTTGAAATAATTATATTGGGTTTGAATAAAAACAATCTAATTGTTTGAAATGAAAATTTTGTTTGAAAATTTTGCGTTGTTACAGATATTCATCTTGGTTTACTGCTATCTGTTATATTTTATGTGCTAGCATGTTATGATGTTATGTGACAGTGGTAGTTAGGGGTGAAATAGTCCTCGGTTATCGGTCGATAGGACCGAATGGGTAGTTTAGTTACCATCTATGCTAGCCAAATTGTGATATATGTGATATGATATTATGTGATAATAGTAGGGGTGAAATAGTCCCCGATTACCGGTCGACAGGACCGAAGGAGAGGCCAGCACCCATATATGCTAGTCAGTATCCGGTCGACATGACCGAAGGGGAGGCCATCACCCATATATGCTAGGCAGTATCCGGTCGACAGGACCAAAGGGGAGGCCAGCACTTAGATATGTCAAACATTATCCGGTCGACATGACCAAAGGGGTAGATCGGGCACCCATATATGCCTGACAATATATGTATGTTATGTGATTGTATGATATGTAGTACGACATGGGAACTCACTAAGTTTAGTGTTTATAGTTTACAGTTTTGGTTTCAGGTACCTCTTCAACGAAGGGGAAGGAGCTGGCACGGTAATAGCACATCATACACACACGCATTGGTTTTCCGCACTTGAGATATTTTGGGATTGTACTCTGACATGTTAGTATTTTATGATATGGATTTCAGACATGATATATTGATTTACGAAATGATATATTTTCACATGAATGTTTTTATAATCAGTTACTTAAAATTAAATTTTTGAACTCGGAATCTGGGATGTTATAGTGCCACTGTTCGTCTATCATGTTTTCTTCAGACCCCTTGCAACATCACGTTCGTACAACATCACCCTTTGCAACGTCACGTTCATCATCCAGGTTCCTTCTTTAATATGATGTTCTTAATTTTTATTAATTGTATTTGATTTTTTTGATTCTCATTAGTGTTGTATTTGACTGTGATCTTTGAATGTATGAATAATCTTGATTATAAATGTTAGTATTGTTTTTTCAATCTTTTACTTTTGTCTTTTTAGCCTTGCATTTTACGTTGCACTCTACGTGTTCGATAAAATGGCCATGAGAAAAACATAGTGACTTTTGATTAACTGTATGTATGTATGTGTGTTTTACGTAATTAATTTTTTATGAGATTGCTTGGCTTTCACGGTAGTTGATGATTAAAAACTACCATTTACCCTTCAAAGTTTTTAATTATCAATATTACACTGCTATTAATTTGACATGTTGACCCATAATTCTTGGTTTTTAACAGATTTAGTTAATAGCAATGTACTTTGACTTTAATCTATAATGTTTTGAAATGCAATTTCTAAATTTATTTTGAGTTGTTGTAATTGTGTTCAGTAGATACAAAGTGCATTGTAATTTATATATATATTTTTAACATATTTAGTTACTAGCAATGTGCATATGTGTTTTTTTATTTTAAAGCTAGAGCTTTTATTTCAACATTTTTCCTAATCTGTCCATGTCCTTGAAATGTCATATATCGGTCATGGGAAACCATTTTTGGTCTAAATCAGTAAACAAAGTTTCGTATTTAATAGTGTCAATCTTGAAAATAACATAGTTATGAAAAATTATAAAGTAAGATAAAAAAATTATAAGATATTAGGAGATTTGTAAAATGTACAGTTAGTAAAAGTGTTACGGTTATTAGAAAAAAAAAACGTTAACATTAATAAAAATGTAAAATATAAACTAAATGATCACAATAGTAATGAAATGTAGTTATTTAATGTTTCATATAATTGAAAGATATATACCAAATTACATGATATACCAATATTATTCAACGTTGCGTCAAGTCTAATGCAACTTTCTTGAGAACACCAAACAAATAAAACAAACATAAACGCTAATATTTATGTTCATAATCAATTTAAAATAAACCAATCATAATTTAGAAAAGAATTTTCATTGATGATATACTAAAATCAAAATTCATATAACATTAAACATTTCATAAATTATATTTTATGACTTTATTTGAATAAGTGAAATATTTCATAATATTTAATAAGTGAAAAAACGATATATTGGTTGTTAGTATAGGTTTAAATTAAGTAATCTTATTATGGTAAGAACATCTAATTAGAATGTTTATGCTTATTAAACAATATAATGAAGTAACATTTTTAAATAACTGAAAAACATAAAATAATGACAATCGGAAAATAATTAATTCTAAAATACCAAAAATTATCATGTGACAAAATGAATGAGAAAATAATATGTGTCAAAATTACTCTTATTTATTAGTATATATATATATATATATATATATATATATATATATATATATATATATATATATATATATATATATATATATAGCTTCAGGTTCATTTGAGACCATTCTAATTTTGTGAGACCGTGAGACCAAATCTAAAAATAATTTTAAAATAAAAAATAAATGGAAAAATTCATAAATTCTTTTTTTAAATATTATTTTCGGAACTTGAATTAACTAAAAAAATATAAAAAAAAATAAAAAAAACTCCGTTTTTTTTTTGAAGAATACGTGAAATATTCTAAATAGAATATTACACTGACATATTCTAAAAAATAATTTTAAAATGCAAAATAAATGGAAAAATCTAAAAATTCTTTTTTTATATATTATTTTCGGAACTTGAAATCACTAAAAAAATAAAAAAAAAAATTCTATTTTTTTTTTAAAAATACGTGAAATATTCTAAATACAATATTACACTGTACATATTCTAAAAATAAATTTAAAATGCAAAATAAATGGAAAAATCAAAAAATTCTTTTTTTAAATATTATTTTTGGAACATGAATTAACTAAAAAATAATAAAAAAAATAAAAAGAAATGCGTCTCACGGTCTCACAAAATATAGGTGGTCTCAAATGAACCTAACCCTATATATATATATATATATATATATATATATATATATATATATATATATATATATATATATATATATATATATATATATATATATATATATATATATATATAAAACGCAGTCGGGATCACCGTACTATAACTCAACAAAACATTCCTATATAGAATTGAAGTGAATCATAATTTCATCTATTACAGCGAACCAAGTGTCCTTTTAATTTCTTTTTATGAAAGAACATGCATCATTAATGTACGTAGTTAGTTCCATCATCACGGAGTTGCAACACATTTCTTTTCATATCGCTCGAAGTGATTAGACAATAATATAAGAAGTAATTTATTTCAAAATAACTACAACTCATAAAGGAAAACCCCAGAACTTTTTTTTTTTTTTTTTTTTTTTTTTCTATATGACATTATTTTGTTCTAATAGTCTTAATTTATTATATATATATATATATATATATATATATATATATATACATGGTTAGGTTCATGTGATACGGCTTAATTTTGTGAGACCGTAAGACGTATTTTTTAATTTATTTTTATCTTTTTTAGTTAATTCAAGTTCCGAAAATAATATTTAAATTTTTTTTTTTTGATTTTTTTACATTTATTTTGCATTTTAAAATTATTTTTAGAATATGTACAGTGTAATATTCTATTTAGAATATTTCACGTATTTAAAAAAAATAGAATTTTTTTTATTTTTATATTTTTTAGTTAATTCAAGTTCCGAAAATAATATTTAAAAAAAGAATTTTTAGATTTTTCCATTTATTTTGCATTTTAAAATTATTTTTTAGAATATGTCAGTGTAATATTCTATTTAGAATATTTCACGTATTTTTCAAAAAAAAAAAAAAGGATTTTTTTTATTTTTATTTTTTATTTTTTTTAGTTAATTCAAATTCCGAAAATAATATTTAAAAAAAGAATTTTTGGATTTTCCATTAATTTTGCATTTTAAAATTATTTTTAGATTTGGTCTGACGGTCTTACAAAATTAGAATGGTCTCAAATGAACCTGAATATATATATAGTTAGGTTCATGTGAGACGCATTTTTGTATTTTTTTTTTATTTAATTTATTCAAGTTTCGAAATAATATTTAAAAAAAAGAATTTTTAGATTTTTCCATTTATTTTGTATTTTAAAATTATTTTTAGATTTGGTCTCACGATTTCACAAAATTAGAATGGTTTCAAATGAACCTGAATATATATATATATATATATATATATATATATATATATATATATATATATATATTCAAGTTCGAACAAAAAAAAAAAGTTAAGAACCTTAAAAACCCTTATCTTGTTAGCTAGTAAACATTTATTGTGAGTAATATTAAATATGTTAAGGTCCCAATTTTTGTCTTTTTGGTAGAAAACGGGCAAAATTATATTTTTTATAGTCTATTATATTTATTCATACATTCATTTATATTTTAACACAAAAATTATATGAAATACAAATTTATATAGTCAATTTACAGTTTAATACACCAAAATCCATAACTTAATATAATTAATTTTACATAAATTTATAAATTTACAGAAGTCAAACTCAAACTCTACCGCTACCACCATCACACGCCGCACCAACCTATGCCAACTTAACGACCATCATTCTTTCCAAAACAACTATCTACATAAATTCATACATTAACAAATTAGATATTGCATTCGTAATTTAATAAACATATTAGTTAACTCATTTTGAATTTAATGCAAAACAATTATAAAAACTAACACATTCTTATATACTTATACACATAAAAAAAAATGTCCATACGAAACTAATACAAAAATATACAACAATCATGCATATTTTAACGAAAAATTTATAGAAAATTCACAACAAATACAATCAGTTAACAACTTAATACAGTGAATTATCATTTAATACATAAAATTCACAACTTAATCTAATAGATTAATAATTTAATACACATAATTCCATATTTTTAACTTAAAACTTACATTTATACATTTAGATATAGAGACTAGTGCTTATTTCAAAATTTAATATACATAATAGTCATAGTTTAAATTTTATATAGTTTATTTAAAATTATAGAAAATCATATATATGTATAATGTTTCTTTCTTATCAAAGAAGCAAACACAATATTAATAAAATATTCACAGGTGAATATAATAAATTCACATAAAATTCGCAGCTTAATACAATAAATTCATAGTTTAAGACATAAAAAGTATATATTCACAAGCATATTCTCAACTAAAACTTACATTAAGATGTTCATATCTGGAGACATTTATGTGTTTTAAATTGTGAATTTATTGTATTAAGTTGTAAATAGAATTTCGAGCTTAATATAAAAAATTCACAGTATAATACAATACATTCAAAAATCTTTTACAAGTATAATATCATATTTCGGTCTACTAAACATCTCATTCACAGTTTAATACATGCATAAGTTATCTTATATTTCAGAAGCCAACATCAAAAAGGAAAACATATACATGAATCATAAAAATGGATAACTTATTTGAAAACAACGAAGAAGATAAGTGAGAAATAAAAATATCTTTACTCTAGCACCACCAGTAGCATTAATACTACCAACTACCATACGCCACCATCAACCATCGCCACCGGTACAAACAACGCCAACATCCTTCCCTCAAAAACCAGATACGGATAAAAAAAAATCAGAATTCACAATTTAATACAACGGTTTAAATATTAAATCATAACTTAATTTAATATTTCATACATTAATTCACAACTTAGTGCATCAGAAATATACACATTCATAGATTAAAAACTTAGATATTCACAAATTAATACATTAAAAATATATTCACAGTTTAATAACTTATCGAATTTGGTTGAGCCATTTCATCAAACACTTTGTGTGCACCACACACATCAAATCCATAATCACCACAAAACACCAGATCTGATCAAATATATAAGGCGATGTTATATTAACATTTTATACATTCATTCATAGCCTAATTTACCATATTCACTATTTAAACTCTAAAAAACTTCAATGTAACATTCACATCTAAATTCACAACTTAATAGCTTACCTAATTCTATTGAGATATTTCATCAAGCACCTTGTGAGCATCTATTTTTTTGTTTGCAGAACTTTCTTATGTAAACACTATCACCCGAGACCAGTGGTGGAACTGTCGCCGACCATCATGAAATACTGCACACAAAAACACCATATCTAACCTGAAAATACACAAACACATCAAATCTGATGACGGTTAGGTGATGTTTGACCAAAAATCAAAGAAAAACATATAAATTGAGTTAGAGAGAAGATGAAGGTGGTTACGAAACATATTTAGTAAGGATGTTACTGATAATTCTCTGATTATGGAACTACTAGAGAAAAAACGAGTTCAGGTGTTTTGGAATAAACACGAGTATATTAGCATCTGAAAATGCACCAAATACATCAAACCTGACTAGATCTGGTGTTTTGGCGGTGATAGTTGCAGTTCATAACATATATGAATGTGCAAAATATTAGATATAGCTTAGAATCACTGGAAGTTCTAGATCTGAAGGTGTAATATACTAGATTTGGTTTAAAGTTGCTGGAAATTCTAGATTTGAGATTGACATGCTAGAGCTTAGATTTTTTGGAGGTTGGGATTCATATATCGGAGATCATTGGTGACAATTTTGGCTAACGGTAGGAGGCAACGGATGACAGTAACAACGGTGATAAGGTAGCTGTGGTGGCAAGTGGTGGTGACAGGGTGGACGATGGTGGTAGTTGGAGGAGATAGTAGTAGAGTTTTGATATAAGTTCCTGGAAGTTTATGAGAAAGTTTGAGGAGTTTGTGAGGAAGTTTGAGGGGAAAAAATCACAAAATCTTATTTTGTAAAGAGAAATTAAAAATAATCATAGTTTTTGTGCCTACTATCTTCCTACACATTTTAGATGATGACAAGTGTCATTTAGTTTAATTTAATTTTGATTGGGATGTTAAATTTATACACTTGTCATCATCTTAAATAAATATAAATAAAAGTAGAAACAAATGATAGGAAAATATTTAATTTTTCTTTTTTGTAAATGATGTTAATGTTTTAATGTTAATGTTTCAACAATGATCATATTGTTTCTATTGCTTTTGACATTTATCAAAAAATAAAAATAAATAAATAAAACAAAACAAAACAAAAATAAATTAAACTATTTTTATTATTATAGAATATTTACACATACCAATCATCGAATATTGATTTAATATAAAGTAAATCACTCTACATGAACGTTCATTGTTGTGCTACAATATTATAATTTTTTCATATAAAATAGTAATTTATTAATCAAACAAAAGTCAATGCTTTAAATAGATAAAGGATATGGAACCCTTTTTGGTATATTATTGTACTTTGAACATTTGAAAAAAAAAATATTATTATTTTTATATTATAATCTATATATCAGATTATGTATGTAATACATATGTATTCTTGAAATGTTTACAAATTTTTTTTAAATATGAACAACTTAACTCATTTTCTATTGGTTTGAAATCGGTCCGTATACATCTATTTAGCGATGTTAAGAACCATCGTGGGACCCATTTACGTGGGACTCCGATGTCATACGAAACTAATTTTTTAAAAAATTCATGAGCGGAAGCGCGGGGGGGGGGGGGATTAAAGCCCATTTATATTTAGGATCGGAAGTCGGTATTTCCGTCCCGTACTCCCGCAGATCCCGTTTTTACATTTATGTAAAAATATATATTTAATATAAAATACATATACAAAATAGATTTTCTAATTTTATGTTTCATGTTTCCCATTTCCATCTTTACTACATAGATACGACGACTTCTCACTCCCACCCAAGACGACAATAGTGCAATCTCGTCATCAGCATTGTCAATGAGACGGCAACAGAGTTACCGGTTGCCTGTCGACGCATCGTCATCGACAAAACCAGACATCTACCAACATACGACCCATCGACGAAATCGGACATCTCCCACCCAAGACCCTACGGAAAATTGTCGTCACTCATCAGGCTCCTTCTTCCGTCGGTTGACTTCCACTGCTAAGTGTCGACGCCCTTATATCGATCTTAATCAGCTGAGATTGTTCGTGTAAGATTGCAATCGATTTTTCAGGCCTCAGAGACGAAACTTTAACGTCTAACGATGCAACGATTCACGTCACCTCTCCACAATTCAAACACGAATAGGTTAGCCTGCTTTCTTGTAACATCCATAAAATTCATGAAAATTTAAAACTTTTTCAAACATCAAAAAACACCATTTAATTACAAATTGTTTTCAAAAATAGTTTCATATCATAGTATCCCAAAAATCAAAATCATAAAATGCAAGGAGGTGCATGATCAAGCCTTCGTCTTCCCGTGATCACCCGAAGTACCTGAAACAAAATCCAAAATTGTAAGCCCGAAGCTTAGTGAGTTTTCCCAAAACACAAATGGCATACAATCCATAACCATATCATAACAAACAACATGCAAATAAAGTTTTCAGTATGAGTGGACCGCCCTCGTCGATCCTTCAGTATATCTGGCCCACTCTCAGAACTTTCAGCATGTATGGTCCGCCCTCCCAGTCTTTCAATCTGTCTGGACCGTTCTCCGGACCTTCGGTATAACTGATACACCCTGATGGGTCTGCAGTTGATCCAGACCGTACTGGCTTTATCGGCCTAGAGCATGAAGCAGGACCACTTCAACCCACCCAAAATCATATAATCGTCACATAAAGATCATATGCTAGCTAGCATGCAAAAACAGTCAAACTGATCTAACATATCACTAATCATATCATTATCCTATATACCAGAATATCAACTTAACAGGTTACCAACATAGTATTATCTTATATACTAGGATACCGACCTAACGGGTCACTAACATAGCATCATCATATATACCAGGATACCGACCTAACAGGTCACTAAGCATATCATCATGCGATTACCAGGATAACAATCCAAAAAGGTCGGCATTGGTGCCATCGACCCTGTTAGTATAGTGAGGACAACTCACCTCACAAGTAGCGTTGAATCAATACGATCAAACCCCAACTCTCGGCTCCCAACTCAACTGACTGTAACCATCATATGACTAATTCCATTAGAATCCAAAATACCCTCAAAAGTCAAACTTTGTCAACTCTTCATCAAAATCAAAGTCAACGGTCAAGGTCAAAAATCCATGTTGACCCAAATCATCGAGTTCATCCACTGACTTGTTAAGTTCCTTCAGAACTCATAAACCGAAAACTCGAGTCAACTCGCCGAGTTACATAAGTAACTTGTTGAGTTCTTCGGTGTCCAGAAGATCGGGAAAACCCTAATTAACTTGCCAAGTCTTCTCACCCACTTGCCAAGTTTACTCATAATCCAGAAGGCAGATAAACCATATCCAACTTGTTGAGTTGGCTATGCAACTCGTCGAGTTCCTTCATCCCTTTTCTCATTCAGACGCTTTTAAGCGACACTAAGGCTCCAAACTATAGATCTGGCCTCCTAGGGTGTAGTTACCACGTAAAGTTGCAAACTTTACGTGCATGCAAGGCCTCAAGAGGCTAAAACACCCAAAACTAGTCTTATGATGAGGTTTAGGGCATGGAGAAAGGCCAAAGCTTGCTAAAGTCGAGAACTTTATATCAATTAGGGCCTATAGGAGTCCAAATTTGAACTCCTTGCTTCAAAATGTTCTTAATACCATAAATGCCTAAAAAAATAAACTAGAAATGTCCCCAAACTCTTAAGTTAAGAGATCTAACAAGAAAACGATCAAGGTAATGACTTTTTACCATCAAATGAATGCCAAAACAAAGTCGATGTTGGATCTACAAGCTCCTTCTCGTTCCAAGCTTCTCAATCCTCAGATCTCTTCAAGAAATGCACCAAACACACACTTTAGCCTCATATACACTCAAAATAGGAGGTTAGCTTGATTAGGTTTTGTTTATGGATGTGAAGGTGGTGTGGGAGGTTGTAGAGATGACTTAAGGTCATGTAAATAGGGTGCAAACCTAAAAAATTAGGGTTTTCATGCACAACCTCAAGTCATTGAGTTGGGGGCCTCCAACTCGTCGAGTAGGTTCCATAAACCACACGACATGATCAGTTACTACATGACGAGTTAGGGCCTCCAACTCGTCGAGTATGTCTTAAATGATTAATATAAAAGCTTTAAATTTATACTTGGGAGTCGGGATGTTACGTTTCTGATTTCTCTTCTTCCAGTCTTCCAATGTGAAGTTTCTCATTTTTTGTTTTCCTATGTGAAGTTTTCATTTAGTGATTTATATCAAATAGTCAATGAGTTGTCGATTTCCAGCTTATTGTCTATGTTTTGTTTCTTGCATCACTATTACACTATATCATATGAAGTATGAACAAGTTATTGTTCCTGATTTTCAACATTGATTTATGGGTTTGTCAATTACATTCAACTAAGTTTGGGGTTGATTATTGGGTTTATCAAGACTACATCTTGTCTTTATCATATGAATTTTTTGGTTTGATTCGCTCACAATTTTGTGATTTAAGTGTAACTGAACTTAACACTGAGTTTATCCGAATCTGATGTGGTAATATTGATTTTCAGTATGGTAATGTTGATTTATGTAATGTTGATTTGCTGATATGATAACTATAGTTTATGCAATGCTGATATGGTAATTCTGATTTAGTTGCTAAAAAAACTAGGTTTTAAGCTTTTAAATTTATTAAAAATAGTATTTTTAGCCTAAAACATAGTAGTTTTTTTAGCAAAAAATCAAATTTTAAGCATATAGGCATGGGAAACGGGGGCAGAATCGGGGGCTATGTGAACAGGGGATCCTGGGGCGGGGGAAACAACTAATTTCGAGGGCAGGGGCAATTATTTCCTTGCCCGTCTTGTCCCGTTGACATCCATACATGTATTAGTTTAGATGCGCATGTGACTTGTATGTGACCTTGACACTACATATATGGGTCTATGGATCTAATAGAGTTGGCTTGTATGTTTTTGTAAAATATATTCTAAACTTCTTTTTACATTTGGGAAATCTTACAATTGCAATCTTTACCGGTAGTTACGTGTTAAAAAAAGATTGGTGTGTTTAACATGTGTTATATGCTTCAATGTCATATATTCCCCTAGGTTTAGCTTGATAAGTCCCTTAGGGATGTAAGTGAATTGTTATCATGAGAGTAGCTTGATAAGCCCCTTAAGGATGTAAGGGAATTGTTATCATGAGAGTAGACGCCTTCTTAGATCCATGTCATGCATTGCATTGTTTTTATAATATATATATATATATATATATATATATATATATATATATATTACCTTATGAAGCATATTGATATTCTATATGATTATAAAATTGTACTTTGTTTCAAGATATAGGGCATGTTCTGCAAAAATACCTGTTAACGAGTAGCTTCTAACTGGTAGTGTTTTGTTAAACGCTATGTCAAGTAGCATTTGAATTTGTAGCGTTTTGTTTAAAATAAACGCTAGAAATATGTAGTGACAAACAAGATTTTATGTTAAACAATAAAACGTTTTGTCAAGTGCTAGAAGCTAGAATATCTAAAACGCTCCGAAACGCTTCATGCCGAACACGCCGATATTCAAATTGAAGTTATAGTGTATGATTTAGATATGTATGGCTTCCAAATACTTAGAAGACATTAGGATATGATTATTTCAAATGACACACACAATATGTGTTTAAATACATAACCAAAACACCTACATATTCATGACATATGTGTTTTGTTGTGAGATTGTGTTCTTAGCAGCTTTGATTAGTGTTATTTCAACTATTATGTGAACGATTTGGGTATGTAAGTCATGAAATCAAATGAAATATTCGAATGGGTATTGGTGTTGTCTTGGGAAGAAAATCCACAAAGACCATTTAGGTTTGAACATCAGGATATTAATTGATTTTTTGCACTTGGATGAAACAACGCTTAGATGAAATAGGAACCCTCTATCATGTTTAACAATACTCGATTGTTTAGGTTATTGTCGACCAACATTTTGTTGTGTGTTTATTTATACATTTATTTTGGTTTTGGTTTTTCTTTCAAACAAGATCCTATCAGATTAACAACATTATATTGTATGGGAATATCACACATAAGGTTTTACATTTATTTTAGACACTAGTTATTTTTTTTAGTAACTACTTACATATACTCTTCAACCATGATTGTTTGAAAAAAACAAAATAAAATCGGTTTTATATCAAAATATAAAATATATCATTATAATGTGAAGTTGTAATATTCAAATGTCAAATGTTCATATACCCCAAGAATAAGTGAAATCTACATATGAGCAAAAGATTATGTTTAAAGTTATTTTTGGCAATGTATTAAAAGTTAAAATTTTAATTGAATCGATATGATAATCAATTCCCGATTCAAGTTTAAACCATAAAAAATAACATAAAACAAGTTGGAGACCATTTTAAATACATTAAAATCAATAACCATAACTTTTACACAAATTCAAATACATAAGAAAAGAAAAGAAAATATAATACCGAAACAAAATATAATTTTAGATAAATATACATATTTAAAAAAGTTTCGTCATATTTATCATGTGTTTTTATTAAATTTAAGGGAAATTAAAAAAAAACCCATTAAAGTTTGTTATGCAAAATACTTTCTTTCTATGAGTTTTTATTCAATTTAGCTGGTTATAATTCTTTCTTCTTCTTCTACAATTTTTTTTTGATAAAAAACGGTGATTTGATTCCAATTCACGAATAAACATAAAACCAATATCAGTTGAATTTTTTTTTAATCCGGTTCTTAATCCAATCGATTCGACCCGACGGTTCGAACCGATATTTAAAACATTGATTTTTGGATAGAAATCAAAGATATTTATTTTTGGGTAGAAAAAACAAAGATTCGGGCATAAAAATTCCATAGTCCTACGTTTTTTTTTAGGGTATAAGATAAATGAACCATATAAAACTTTTTTGATGATACAAAAAAGAAAGTAATAATTTTGTCGATGACCAAACTATCCCTAACCCTAAACTAAAATAAGTTTCACATGAAAGCATCATTGCTTTATTTTTCTTTCTCTCTGACACAAAAGCATAAAAGAAATTAAAGCATAATTGTTTTTCTTAATTTCCAAATTAAGAATACCCAACAAAAATTGTTATCTTTTTGTTAAAGTAAGTGGTCATTCTGAAGCCATTAATAATAAAAGGGCTAATTTGAAAGCAAATCAATAATAGAAGGGTTGAATCGTAATTCACATAAATTAATTTGATATTTATTTTAAGATGAGACTTGAGAGACGAGGGTAACCACCGATATAGCGAGGCCCGAATCTCTCTGATTATTATCTTCGTGCGCACTACTAAAAGTCCTTCCCATCACCACATCCATCCTTCTCTCTCTCTACAAAAAACACGCTTCTGTTCTTCACATCTTCTCATATCCACCGCCTTTCGGTTTTCTCTCTCTACAATTCTGTTGATTATCGCCTCGATCTTCTCCGATCAATCGTCTGCGACCATGGTTAATCTCTTCAAATACCATTTCTCTTACTGTTTTTACTTCGGTTGACTTGTTACATGACATATCTGTGTACTTTAGTTTTCTTCCTTTAATCGCTATTATACTGATTGTTCGTTTTTAATCTATGCATGTGTTTCCGTATTAATGCATCGAATTATGTTTTGTTTAGTGTTTTGATGTTAGGTATTTGATCTGTTATAAGTTCACTTTTGATGAATTGGAAACCCTAGAGTTGTAAATGGATCCAGATTTGTTTATCCTGATGTTACTTTTCAGATTCGGATCTGGTTTGAAAACCGAGTTGTCCGACTTCGTAGCGTTTAATCTTATTACAGTGAAATCGTGTAATTCTCGTTTATTTTCAAGTACAGTTGATTGGCAGCTTGGATAGGCTGCAATTAGATAACATCGTTTTTTTTCTCTCTTTTATGATGAACTTATTGCTTGTGTATGTATGAATAAAATGCTAATTTTGTACCAAAATGTTGTTTGGAAACTTTTATTGGTGCTCATAGAGAAGTGATCTTCAAAATATAGGTATATACTGGATCGGTTTTGATCTGTCAAGCGCTTACTTACTCTTATTTGTATAGGTGATGGATAGATCTGACTGATCCTTAGGTATATAGCTCTACATGAGAGTTTTGATCTGTTATTCTCATTTGTCACAAACTTTTATCATATCCTGTTAGTCCTATTTACTTTATCTTCTCTACACTTTTCAATTCTTTCCCGACAAAATCCTTTCATCTTAGTTGCCTAACAGTTCTCTATTCAACAATGATAAGCAAGCTTTGATACAGTTAGGAATTTAGACCCTGTTATTATAAAATCTCTATGTGTAACATTGTTGATGAATCACACGAAGCTTAATTTGAAATTCATGATGATCATCTCAACATAGAATTTATCCATAACACTATAGTGTGAATGTCCAAGCATGGTAGCTGGGTGCACCTTCTTTGTATGGATGATAAAAGTCATAAAACACATTCAATGCATTTACTCATTCTTTCCTTGTGTGGTTATGAAGATGAAAATGATGCTAATTGCATTATAATATGTTTAAAAGTTATGATGGAAATTGTGTAGGCAAATGCTGCATCTGGGATTGCTGTGAATGATGAATGCAAGCTAAAATTCTTGGAGTTGAAGGCAAAAAGAAACTTCCGCTATATAATCTTCAAGATTGAGGAGAAGCAAAAGGAAGTGCAGGTGGAGAAAGTTGGAGAGCCAGCTGAAAGCCATGAGGATTTTGCTGCTTCTTTACCTGACAATGAGTGTCGATATGCAGTCTTTGACTATGACTTTGTTACTGCTGAGAATTGCCAAAAATCCAGGATCTTTTTCATTGCTTGGTAATTATTATTATTATTTTTTAATTATTATATTATAAAACCGTTTTGATGATGTTGAAAATAATGATTGATTAGGTCGCCTGACACTGCAAGGGTGAGGACTAAGATGATTTACGCGAGCTCCAAGGATAGATTCAAGAGGGAGCTTGATGGGATCCAGGTGGAGCTCCAAGCAACCGACCCAACAGAGATGGATCTTGATGTGTTTAAGAGTCGTGCCAATTGAAAATGAAATTGAAATTCAAATAATAGTGGATTTTAATAGCTTGTGGGGGTATGGTTATGGATATGTTTCTTTTCTGGTTTGTCTTTTGAAAAAATGTTATTTTCGGTGATATTCGTTACTTTTTAACTTTTTTTTTTTTTTTTTTGGGCTTTCGACTACGGACGTTAGCAAATTCAGTGATCTTTTGGGGGCAAATATTTTGGTATGTGGATTCTGGGATATTTAATATTTTGATGATGATGTCATATTACTTTTCGGTTTGTTATATCAACTTGCATACATTTTATTGTTGTTTCATGTGGTCTAAGTTGCCTTCTTCCTATTAGCCTACGACACACTCAACGATAAATATAAAATGAGAGCCAAAATAGTCATGTCATTTGAATAAATTTAACAACTTATAATCAATGGCGATTGGCGTGGGATATAGAGACCAAATTCTTAACAATTACACAACGGAGTTGCAGGAAAAAAGTTGTTACAAATGGTACAGCAGAAAAACAAGATTTGTTTATCTATTCAAGAAGTTTTGATGGATGGACAGTAAACATGAAAGGTGTTGAACCGTCTATAGCTCTACACCACATCAAATTTTTTTTATCGTTTTATACATTATTTTTTACACCAACAAATACATTTCTTAATATATTTATGATGAATTAATGTTGATTTAATATGTTAAACATGATATCGTAATGAGTAATTGTTATATTTAGGACATACCTATTTATAAAAACTGAAGTAAAATAAAATAAAATGAAAACCAAAGGATTAAAATTGACACATGTACACCATTTTGATATAAAGAAATAAAACACCAAACTTGGTGTTATATTTATAAATTTCACCAACATGGTGTAGAGGTTTTGGTATTGGGTTGGAGATTCCTTTACCAACCAGATTGCTACATGCGTGTGTTCTTTTTCTCCTTGTTACGTTTCTTTGATGTCGGAATGGTTAAAACTTATTGTGTAACAAAGAAAATTGATTATGTTAAAGTTTGAACTTGAGTATCTTTTATAGAATCTATAACTTGTTATATCATGTCACATGGACACTCACATGACCATACGAAAAAGTGGTCATCTCATCACCATGTCCATACCACATTGAACTTGGTATACTTACAACATTTCATTATTATTTTCAATAGGAAAAAAAATAAAGAAATTAAAATATTAGATTTCAATTAAAATTAAAGCATTACAACTAATTTAAATAAAAAGGAAAATTGTAAAGTAGGAAAAAAAAAAGGTTACTTTAATTTAAATAAAAAGAAGAATACTTAATACGGGATTAGGTTTCATTTTCAACGTTTGCATGTGTCCATTTCGGAAAATTACGCAACTTATAGCAAACATTGATATAAGGAAAATGTTTACGATTTAGTTGGAATTCTTGGTAATGTTTCAGCGCCACATCGATGACTTCTGTGTCGTTACTCCTATTTAGATATGTGTTTTTTAGATCTTTGTAAATGTTGTTGACTTTGATTATTTTTAACCAACAATATGCCGGTTAAAACAGTTCTCTATTTTGTGGTGGAAGTGGTTTCGAATAAACTACACTAAAGTTTCTCTTCTTTTGTAGGGTCTTCGGACACCGAAATTCAAGCACGAGCTAAAACGATTTCTTTCTTTTCCTCCCAAGATTGTTGGATTCTGAAATTCTATGTGAATGTATTGTGGCTTGTGCACTAAAAAAAGAAAATAAATTGTAGAAAAAATTATAGTAAAAACTATTAGTATTTTATGAAAGTTGGAATCATTAATATCTAATGAAAATATGAAATGTACTTTTTTTTAAATATGGTCTTAAAACATTAATGATAGGTGTCACATCATTACCACACTCCCTACCAATAACCATGAGACATCTATCACTAAACACAACACTCACACCTCACTTTTTTAATTAAATTTAATTAAAAAATACATAAAAATATATATAATTTTTTTCAAATACTAATTATGCAAATAAGTGATTTAATACTAATAAAAATAATAATTTAAATAAATCAAATTACTTAATTAATTAGAAAATATAAATCCAATATTTAATTTGTCATTTTAGAAACTATATATGTTAAAGGATTTTTGGTCATGGGTACTATCTGTCAATGAACTGCACCTCATTGATCAAAGTTATCAAAACTTGAAAATTGTGTCTTTTTCCCCACGAAAAAAAAGCCCAACTCGCATGAGCTCTTTTCTTAGTTTCATTCCTTTAAACCCATTGGTCGTTTTGATTCATGATGTCCAACATCGAAGACCATGAGCACGGAGGACCACGATGGTTCGGGCTAGTGTGCGCGAACCACGGTCGTGGCCAGCTAGACCATGAGACCCACCGTAGTTCGTATATTGGTTGGTCTTAGAATGTGTCATCTTATTCTACATATCACGAACCACCAATGTGGTGGCATGCGGATGTAGTGCACAGTCATAATAATCTTACCACCTGACCATGAATGATATGCATGTTACACCAATGCCTAAGAGCTAAGACCATCTCACTTGTAACATACATAAAATATGGTCCCAAAAATTTCGTTTTTAAATTATTAAATAAACCACATTTGTCAAAACATCCAATCATGTTCATAAATCAAAGTATCCATATCAAAAACATTAGCGTGATATCCCAGACAAAAACATCATGGTGTGTGCAGTGCAGTCGTCCCGAGCTATTCCCTTTGCTACCGGAAGTACCGGAAACCAAAACTGAAAACTGTAAGCACAAAGATTAGTGAATTTCCCAAACTACCACATACTAAATACATAATCACATATAGTGGCCCCCACCCTATCATCGGCCATAGTCGGCATCGGACATAGTCTTACATCAATCCCCGCCAGGCATCGAGTTGAACTCAACATACACATATCATATATCAAATAAACACACATACGCATACACTAATCACATAGATACGAAGCATACAAATAGTTACCGGGCACCGCCCGACATCGGACCTTAGTCCGGAAGCATACGAGCACAGACACATGCAAGAGTCACGAAGACACAAAGCATACAACTATTCCTCGGGCCCTGCCCGACATCAAACCATAATCCGGAAAACATGTAAGCATAAAACATGGGTCAGCATTGGTGCCTTCGACCCGTTCAATTCAAGAGGAAACTCACCTCGCAAAGTTGAATGATACGGATGATCCCCAACTGTTGGTCCTACGATTCCCCGGGCTATCATTTGACAAATAAAAGCTAATTAAGTTCGGGATCTAAGTCACTTAAACATAAGTTCTCACTAGGGTAAAAGACCCTTTTACCCCTAACATATCCTTGCCCAAAATGAAACTCTAGATCATAACCAATGGCCCAAGAGAGATAATTAATCTCAAAGGCCCAATACCTTCATATGGCCCTTAACCCAAGGTCCAAATGTGTTTTCCTAACCCAAGAGTTGAATCCAAATGGCCTACTCAGGCCCAATGCACTAGTCCAAGGATACAGCCCAAACTGTGGCCCAAAAGACGCCAACCCAAATCCACTGCGTACGCAGGGCGTACTCAATTGTACGCTTAGCGTACAGGCTGCATGGCGTGTACACCGTGCGTACGGGCTTGTATGCCCAACGTACAATCCTATTAGTCAATAGTCCCAAAAATAGCTTAATCCCTTACGATCTGGAACCCCAAACACATATCTGAGTCCATTGAAGGGTCTTAACCCATAAAGTTGATTACTTGGTGGCTCGCATGCCCCTAAATGGGCCCAAACTAAAATATAACAACCTACTTCCTTAAAAATGGACAAAACTCATGCATGGATGCAACAATACTTCCAAGATGGTACCTTTCTAACTTAAGGACTCTCATAACACCAAGGGTGGCAACCCTAAGCTTAGGAAACGACTTCAAACCATAAAGCTTCTTTCTTTGGACCAAATAGGTCCATAAACTCAACTCAATAGATCTAAGCATTCATAAAACAAGTTCAAGACTTTATACCTTGAAAAGGTATGAAATAAAGCAATAATCCCAGATCTACACCTTCTCATTTGAACCACCACCTTGCTTCAACATTCACTTCGTTGGAGAATGGATCAAAACACCAAGAATGCTCTCAAGAGGCCTTCCAAGCACAAGAACACACAATATATGAATTAGGGTTTCGTGGGAGCTGCTTAAAGGTGAGAGGGAGGCTAGTCTTTAAGAGATAATGTTCTTTATATAGTGCTCAACTCTAAAATTTAGCGTTTGGGAATTGCATGTATACGTTGTGCGTACTCCTTAGTGGCTTAGTGCGTTGCGCGTGCGTGTATGGCACGCGCGATCAACATATGCACATACATTGCGCGTATATAGGGTGGTACGTCCTGCGTACGACACCCTTAAGCCGAATAATAAGGATCCAATGGATCCAAACCTAACACAATAGAAATACTTAACCCAAAATAAATAAATAAATAAATATTACCTTGAAAAAATATCAAATGTTATATCGACCCTATTTTATTTTTTACTTCAAAATGATATAAAAAATGATGGAAACAACTCTACTTCGTTTTTAGCACCATTTTTACACTAAAAATTATATGTTTTAATATATGTACTTTTTAATTATATATAGATTAACGTAATCACCCTTCAATTTGTTAGCTTTTTACTTATTTACTTATATAACTTTTATGTAAAAACGTTATAAAATATATTATTATAAAATTAATGAAATTACTTATGTGCATAGTATTAATACAAAGTAGATACTATTTTATTAAAATGACATTTATAAATATATTTAAAACCCGGTTTTATATTTAAAGTTAATTAATGAAAATTTAGCATCTCATAATATTATAATGAATAATTACTATTTTTAGGATATAATTTTCATATAGTATAAACTATAATATAATAAAATGAAACATAAGAGACTAAATATGACACATAAAATTTGCCAAAACATAAGAAATTAAGTATTACATTAACATTTTGTTTGGCGCATCACAACTTTTTAAAAAAAACTAGCTTATTTTTCGAACGTTTTAGAATGGTTGTGTTTTGTAAGCTAATTAGCTATCTTTTAAAATTCTACTTTGAGTAGCTTTTTAAAAGGTTTCTTACAAACCTCCCAAATATATTTTTAATTAATTATTGAACAATATAATTTTATGTAGTTTTGTATCTATCGGCTAACTTATAACTTTACCAAATATATTTTTTTATTAACTAGTTTTTTTAAACATGAACAACTTTTTAGTTGTTAGTTGGTTTTTCAACTAAAAACTAACTTTTTATTTTTAGATAGCCTAAATATGCAACCATATGAATGTGGGAATAAAGGGTTGATATAAATTCATTTTTGTATCATTATATGCAATACTTTCTAATAAATGAATATTTTTTTCTCACTTGTGAATCTCTCATAAGTTTTGATACTTGTTATTTTATGGTAATTTTGAAATAAATATAATCCATTTGTCAATTTTTTTGTTTATTTTAATTTTTAATTAAAATTATATACTTATATATGTAAAATATTAAATAGCATATTTATGATATTAAATTGTAATAAATAAGTTTATTTTTTTTCTTTAGTATTAAAAAATATTTCACTTTTATACTTTTTAAGTTTAATTATTTTTTAATCAACCCGTATAATATACGAGTCAAATATTTATTATCTTTTTTAACAAAAAATAGACTACTCGATAGTCAATTTATTTAACCATTAAATTACAGGTAACTTCGTGTTATATATATAGCACAATAAGATGCATAAAAACGCTAATAAAAATAGAATTTATGCTATTTTATCGTATAAATCATGTATACGAGCTTCATAAAAATACAAATGAACAACAATACACATATATTTTAAAATCCAGAAAACCCAAACTTCTTGTTCAGAGAGCAATAAATCATCGAAAATCGCAACTCTAACTAGACTTGACCAGGCATTATAAAGATCAATTCAGGATATATATATATATAATCGTTTCCTGCAGTAATTTAACAAATAAAATGCATTTCAGAAGTAAAAGCACAGGATATTGATGAACACATAGCTTTCATAGCAATAAACTCCGAGATGGAGTACATCGGCTTTAATTGAAATTCAACAGAAACGATACATCTTACATAATAATAATCTACCAAATTAGCTAATCTAACACTAAATCTAACCACCGAACCCGTAAAGGGTACGGCCTTGTCTCTTCAAAGCATAAACCACATCCATGGCGGTAACAGTTTTCCGTCGAGCGTGCTCGGTGTATGTCACAGCATCTCTGATGACATTCTCTAGAAAGATCTTGAGAACACCACGAGTTTCTTCATAGATCAAACCACTGATACGCTTCACACCTCCCCTACGAGCGAGCCTTCTGATAGCAGGCTTGGTGATTCCCTGAATGTTATCGCGAAGAACCTTGCGATGACGCTTTGCTCCTCCCTTTCCCAATCCTTTGCCTCCCTTTCCACGGCCTGACATTTTTGAAGCAGAGGAGATCTGATTTCAAATTAGGGTTTGGTGTTTTGTGAATGAATGAGATTGTGGATTGTGGTGGGCGGTTTTATAGGTAGTGGCGGAGATTTGAAAGCTTTTTGAGATTGTATTGTTGGAGAGAGACGATCCGTGTCGAGAGATGAAGGGTCTGTGAGAGCCGTTTGATCAAGTTTTAATCCAACGGTGGATAGGGATATTGGGATCGTGATCCGTGTGGTGTGCTTTCTTGTAGTCCAGCGAGGCGGATTCATCATATTCGGAGTCGTAGCTTCCTCCTAAACCATAACTCAAATATAATTTCAATCTCAATACCTTCTTATTCCATTAGTCCATTTCGTTGTTACACGTTTCCAAACTCAATTATGGAGTTGAGAGATTTGATTCCAAAATGTAAAAATTGTGAGTTCGCGAAAACTTTTTATTACTTTTAAATCTTTCAATCCATCAAAAAAATATAAATATTTGCTTCCGCTTAAACAATTACTAGATGATTTTGAGATTAGTTTGATTCAAAAACCTTGTAATTTCATCTAATGGTGGACAACCTAATGGAATCAGCAATTACACTCATAAAAGTCAAAGAAACCTTGAAATCATTACAATGACTAATTTCCATACTTATAACTCTACCAACCGATTTATAACTCGTGGAATTAAATCATACCACATTTACAAACTAAATTACAACACATACCATTTAGAGTACAACTCCAAAAGAGTTTTAGAAACATAGTCACTAAATCAACAGATATATAGTCTTATCAGTCATTAAAACACATCATACATGGTGGAGTCGATCATTCATTTTGTTGAAATGATGATTGTTTGTAGTTGTTAGGAAATTAGACGATATTTGTTAAGAATCATAACAAAATTGATGTCACTTGTCAAACTCTTATGACCATTGTTAGTATGTAATACAGATAACAAACGAAATAAAAAAAACACACAAAGACATAGTATTTACGTGGCAACATCCATGCACATGATAGTCCTTTTGAGAAGAAGGTGGTGTTTGGTGCTTGTAAAGCTTTTCGCAACCAATATCCTTCATCTCAAGCATCTTATGAACCTTGGATAGGTATAATGTTTCCACATTTATCACTCTCTAATTCATATTTCATGATTTTGGATCCCTTTTGGTCTATTGGAAGAATGTCCTTTGAGTTTGAGCAACTCCATAAGACCATACTCTAGGATGTTATTATGTTACTTTATAGACTTAAAATGGCGGAAAAAGTGTAAGCATGCACTATCTTTGAGGCATTCACAAGTTATTGACTTTGTTAGACGATTTAAGAGTTGGGGTTTGTGTTTGGCTTTGATTAAGTCACGAAGATGGATAAAATAGGAAACCTTATTTATTAATTCGCTTAGAAGATTCAAATCTAAGAGTTACTGCTCTTGGTTTAAGGGATTAAGGACTTAAGGTTGAGAAGTGTGACGTGCCTCCTTATAGTCAAGTCACACCTCTACATGTTTTTCCCGCTTATTTTCGTCTCTTGTTCGCATATTGTTGTTGACAAATCCGAGCAACTATCATGTGTTTCATAATCTCTTTAACTTAGTTTTAGTCTCTTCCACAATCTTTGGTTTTGCTAGCGGTCTTTCTCCAGATAGATGCCGCCACGTAAATCAAACAGGTGTTTCAACAGCACACCACCAACTCCACCACCACCACCACCACCGTAGTATTACTCGACTATCTTCCACGCAGCAGTAACAGCCGCCATGATGCAAATCAACGCAAGTGGTGCTAGTAGGGTGGGTAGTGGTGCCAACAGTTCTAACCATGGAGAAAGCCACGGACACCCAAGAGGGTGTTCAAATAAAGACTTCACGAGTTCCAAACCCAAATCCATTAATGGCATCGGGGGTGTCATTTCCTTAACACGCTGGTTCGAGAAGACAAAATTAGTGTTTTAAATATGTGTGTGTCCCGAAGCAAGCAAAGTCAAATTTGCGTCCTGCACCTT
This sequence comes from Lactuca saligna, assembly GCF_052625555.1. NCBI lineage: Eukaryota > Viridiplantae > Streptophyta > Magnoliopsida > Asterales > Asteraceae > Lactuca > Lactuca saligna. Next base: position 292,121,989 of record NC_136421.1, read on the forward strand.
CATGGACGGAGCCCTCTCCTGGTGGAACGGCTATGTTAAATCATTGACTATACTAGTAGCCAATGTCATGAGCTGGGAAGACTTAAAGGTTCTAATGTTAGTTGTTTATTGTTTGAGGGGCGATAAGCAAAAGCTAGAGCAACAACTATGGAACCTGACGATGAATGACCCTGACATCTCAACTTACACTACCAAATTTAGTGACATGACTCTTCTATGCCCCGGGATGGTCACGTCGAAAAGTAAGAAAGTGGAAAGGTACATTTTGGGACTATCTCCCCCAGATCTAAGGAAATGTGATAGTTATAAACCCACTTACTTTTGACAGTGCCAAACGTCTGGCATAAACACTCATGAATCATGAAGTCCATCAAGGCTTCATGACAACCATCCCCAAACAACCCAAGGAAGGTAGCAACAAAAAATAAAGTTTGGAACAAGAGGAAGGGTAAATCGTCGTAATAGTCCTCAAATAAGCAACAAACTGTGACAGTCCATGCTGCTACCGTTCTTGTTGCTATTCCTGCTACTCCAACACCCCCCCCCCCACCAGTCGATATGTTGGATGTCACACCCCAAACCTACTTGGTGGAAACATTCGGAGGCAAAAGACGTCATGTACAGTATCATAACAATGCACAGTAGTAAACAAGCAACAACATCATCCATTGCATTATAGTATAAGTCAATACATGTGTGTTCTGTGTAATAATAATAAGACACAAAAAATGAATAATAAAAAATGTAGACGGGTCTTGAAAGTGCTCCGTCTTCTCAAAAATCTGGCCATATGTACCTGTCTAATGGTGACCTGAGAATACAAGTTATGTTTAAATAGAGGATTAACATTTAAGCTGGTGAGTTCATAAGTAGTTTAGTGTAATTTGTTGTATAGGTTTGATGAAAGTGTTTGCAAATGTTTGCTGTAAATGTTTGTAAGTGTTTGTAGTAAATGTGTGTATCTCCTAGAAAATCCTTTATTTTCTACTAGAAATGTAGCCTTCTACCAAGGCCTGAATGTTCTGCATGTTGTTTGTTTGTAAAAGTGAGTGTTTTTCCTAAGTATGACTATCATTACCAAAATATAGTTTACATTTCAGATTATGTGAGAAGATCACAAAGTGAATACAATGGAAAAATAATGATGTATCGTAGTATTGTATATAGTAACTACTGTTTTACTAACTACCTTAAACCAATCATTAATTAAGGTAAAATGTGATATGATTGTAACCATGCTTGATCGACTAGTAAAACACGACGTTCGAAGACGTCAAAATGTTATGACATTCATCACCTGTAGACCTACGGGTTCCACTGTAGCTAGCAACAAGGTGTAGGACGGTCAATCCAGTATAGATTTATACACAAATTCACGCTCTCCCTCTAAGAGACTTTGGTTACATATTGCAACTCATCGAATCCCTTTAGTCTATTATCCATTCAAATGATTTTTAAGCCATGCTAAGGTTCCATATTGCAGATCCAACTCCACAAAGCATGTTTATCATGTAAAGTTGCAAACTTTACGTGCATGCAAGGCTCTAAAGACCTAAAATGGCAAATCCAAGCTTGCAATGGAGTTTTACACTTAAGGAGATGCTCATAATTGCTAAAGCTAAAAGCTTTATGGGCTTAAAGACAAAAGAGAGTTCATATTTGAAGTTACAACTTCAGATCTTAGCTCATACCCAATAATAACTTCTTATTATGCTAGAAAAGCCCAAATCTTTAACCCAATGAGATTTATAACAAGTTGAGGTCAAGGAAACGACTTGATACCTTCTAAAAGATGCTAATTAAGTTAGATTTCAGATCCCTACACGTTCTTTGCTTCTAGCCACTTTCTCTCCAAGCTCTCCTCACTAATATCCACCTTGCAAAGCTTGAAACACACAAGAATGAAGCACACTCACATATTAGGGTTTGCTGGACTCTTAAGAGGCTGTAAGGGGGCTAAAGGAGGCTTATAATCCTTTAAATAGGGTGCAAAACCCCCGAAAATTAGGGTTTCGTCCTCCAACTTTCATTCGTCGAGTCCTAACTTGGACTCGGCGAGTAGGTCACTTAAACACGTGGCCCAAACCGCTTCTGCTCGACGATTCAGGGCATCCAACTCGTCGAGTAGACCTTTTTAATGAAAATTAAAGCCATAAAGTTATCACCTGATAGTCGGGGCATTACAATTCTCCCCCACTTGAACTAGACTTCGTCCTCGAAGTCTGCTATTATGAACAACCTTGGATAATGTTCCCGCATTTCCGCCTCCAGCTCCCACATCCACTCAGACCCTCTTCGGTGCTCCCACTGTACCTTTACCAAAGGTATATTTTTGTTCCGTATAACCTTCATCGTCATCTTCAGAGTGGCCACATGTGACACCAGTCAAATTTTGGAAAAAAAATAAATTTATCAATAATCGTAATTGGGATGAACCAAGAGGTAGAGTTTGTAACAAGGTTTCCAAAAACATAAAGAACACTAAAATCCGAGTTATAACGAAAAAGTTATGACCAATCGAAAATCCGCAGTAAAACCGACAAAACATTGTTCAGTGTAAAAAGCGAATTTTCAATAAAAGGATTTTTAGCCTTAACAATCTAAATGAAAATTGTAGAATATGTTAAACCGAGAACGTTCATACAAAGAACGTCAAAATTTGACTTCGTATGAGGAAGTTATGATTTTTCGAAGTTTCGGTTTAGTAGTAGACAACTAAAAAATCGAAATATAAATCGATCGATATTTAGCCGATGCAACTTAAACGAGAATCGAAGGTCTCGTCAAAAGTAGCACGACGGTAAAAAGACATACGAAAATGGATGACGGATGAAGAAGTTATGAATTTTTAACGGATTCCCATCCCGGTTTGTTTAAAATAATAATATTAAAAATAAAGTTAATACCAGCCGATGAAATATAAACGAAAGTCGTAGATTATAATTTTACCTACGCGTTCATATAAAGAACGTCGAAAACTAAGTTCGTATGCAAAAGTTATGAATTTTACAAGTTTTGGCACAAAAATAAAGAAAAATAGGAAAAATCGGGCAATTTCGCATGCCACGTCATCCTCGCATGCGAGCCTCCACGTGTCGGCTGATGATTGGATCGAAGTTCGCGTGCCGTCTTCTGATTGGACCACTTCGCGGTCCACTAAGCTTCGGACAACACTCGCAAGAGACACCCCAAAGATGCCCCTCAGACCCCCCCCCCCCAATTCACACGTGTCCCCTTCCTATTGGACCGAAGTTCGGCCCAGTAGCGATCCGACACTCGCCTTGCCTCGCTGTATCGCATCGGGACTTCGCACTCGTGGCCTTCGCTCCTTCCGACGCGTGTGCTGCTGACTCTTCCTTTGCCTCGCTAACTGTCCTTGGCCGAACCCTCGCACCCCTATATAAAGGGTGCGAGACTTCTCGGATTTGAGAGGTTTTTCACCCCAAATTTCACCATCTTTCACCTTTTCACCCCTGGACTTTCTCACGACCCCCGAAGGCCCCGGTATCACGTCTAAAGCCCAAAGCAAGCCCCGGAGCCCCAAAATTCTCGAGAAGTTAACCTCTCTCATGTCAAAACTCTTCCCGATTTGAGTCGGTTTTTCGTCAAACAAACTCTTTTCCGGGAAACGAAACGCTGCCCGAATCACCGCTTATCAAAGTGAGTTCATACCCCTATAACTTACCTTTTTAATGTTTTTTAAATGCTATTTTTTTTTTGGGGGGGGGGGGATACAAGTTTAACACAATATTAAGTTGTGTTAATAACTGTGTGTGACAATAATCACACAAAGAGTTTCCGTATGCTTTTAAGAATTACCAAATACATCCAAAATGACTTCAAGCCATGTTAAATCTTTAAAGTCATGTAAACTCCGTTAAATTCTTTGAAAAAATGTTTTATAAACTATTTCAAATTATAAATGCCAAAAATCATGTTTATATATGTATAAATATATAAATAAGATTTGAAGGGCTTAGGACTAATGAATTATCTTATTTCCTTTTCCTTGTTTGGATGTGGAGTTAAGGCTGTGTTATTTGTCCGATGGTCGTTTCCTTCTTAATTATATATATTATACATATATGAGTATAAAATAGGTTACTCCTTTTGGTATCATTACATATGTATCAGGCTGAGCAAAAGTGATCATCCACGAGAAATCATGTTAACTAGATAGAACATATAAATTATAATAGGTATAATTTATTATTCAAAACTAAATATACAATTATGATTCACATTCCAAGGAAAGTACCAAAACTTATTTAACTATACCAGGATATGTATAATGCCTTTAATATACGAATAACATATTAAAGAAGTAAAGATACATCATATCGGGTTTGCATTAACAAAGGTACGATACAGAGTACCAGGGTTAGCAAACACGGTGTAATAATACATCATATCGGGTTTGCACTAACAATGGTACGATACAGAGTACCATGGTTAGCAATCACGGAGTAATAATACATCGTAAATCTAGTTGAAACAATAAATTTGTGATACCCTTCATGGTGTACTTATCTAAGTACGACCTTAAGTCCTGACTTATTAACCAAAATCTCCTGTAGGGAGGGCGTGAATTTGTGTATAGATCTATATGGGACTGACAATCCCGCACCTTCACTGTTCGATACAGTTTGGCCGGCAGGCCTAGGGTGTCAAATGTCATATTGTTTCTGACGCCTGAAGAACGTCACATCAGGCACATCATTCATATTATTATGGTTAATAGAACTCACATGGATAAAACAACGAGTGAATTACTAAGTAATATACTTCTCTTAAAACAGTAAGAAAAGATAATTACATCCCGACTAAATATACCTTCTGTAGTTTTTACTTACAGTAAAAGCTACATATCATGAAATCAAGTATGGTAAATATACTAGTACTTCTGATTTTGAAAATTTAAAACCACAAGGCAGTATTATGGATAATATTATATTTTTCCAGGATTAATACTAAGGTTTTCACTATAGAACAGATAGAACTAAGAATACTTTTACAAATGAAACGGTTTATGGAATTAAACCACTCTTTCAAAAGAAATGAGTTATGGGATTTAACCACCTATACAAAGGAAACGGTTTATGGGATTTAACCACTTACACAAAGGAAACGGTTTAAGAGATTAAACCACTTTTACAAATGGAACGATTATGGGATTAAACCACTTTTACAAATGAAACGGTTTATGGAATTAAACTACTTATCAAATGGAACCTAGTCATTCAATCTTTGTAAATTAGTATAACATAAAAGACCTTTAGAGGTTAATTCTATAAGTCCTTAGTTATTACATCAAAGTTATATATAAGTAATATTCGACTGACAGTGAAATGTGTGACTTCCGCCTTACTTCCTATTCCTTCTTTGATTGTGGGCTTAGGGCAGATACACCCATTTAACTGTTAGTTTGATATTAGGTTATACATAATTATTATAAATTAAGTAATTACAGAGGGAAAATATTGAGGTTATCAGTTTATCACCTCAGGAAATATAGGATTTTCTAGAGGAACCAGTGAACTTTTCCAAAGAACCTAGAGTATACTTAACATAACTAAAATACGTATGAACTCGCCAGCTTAAATGTTGATCTACTCTTTCCAAATAATTTGTATTCTCAGGAATCCAGTAGACAGGTACACTCCCGAAGCTCTTGAGAAGACTACCTAGTACCGTACCGCGACTCTTGTCTTCTATTGTACCTACTTTGGTGTTTGAATATGTAATGTTTAAACACTTATGTAAAACTTATACTTATTAAGACAATGGTTGTTTGTACTTGGATTACTATATTGCATGTGTTGTGATACTTACATGAAGTCCTCCACCCCCTAACGTTTCCGCCGTTCTGGTTTGGGGGTGTGACACCGCAGTCCTCTCAACATAATCTAGGCGCTCATCAACCTGAATGTCATCCAATGATACTACTACCTCCTCGACCTTAAAGACATCTATCATCTTTCGAAATAGACTAAACCCCATGCAAATATCTTCGATCCAGAGAGGATAAATCCATAAACCCATGCGGCACACAACCTTACTCCGTCTAAACCTACAATCCGAAAACCTGAATTCGGTCTGACTCCGTGCCAGACCACTCATACTATCCAATGCTATAACTCTTCCCATTACTACTAATGACTACTCAACACTAGGATCCTGAGGTTCCTACCCGAAAATAGAACCATGGATCATATTCTGCTGAACCCCTGTGCCTGCGACTTACTGTCGGCCTGCACCAGGTATCTTGGCCTACTGCATAGAGCAGGACCGCCTCAACCCAATCAAGCACAACATGCCATCTAATAGACCATCAAAAGGATGTCCACATAATACCGATGATAATTACCATGTCGTTCCTTTCCATCCACCACTTCCATAGAATACAACCCCGCAAGCGATTACCACCAACAACATACCTACCACTACCGACCAACCAGTATGACATTCATATCTAGCCCATATCACCATTCGGGTGGGAATACCAATATGTCAAGTCTAATTGATCATAACGTCTGGTCACCCTCGGGATGGAATACCCTAGATTGGAATACCAACATGACGAATCAGGTCAACCATCGAGTTGAAACTCTCAGGATTTATTGGCCTACCGCCTCAACCCTACCGCTCCTCTTGAGCCTCCATGCCTACGTCTTTCAGTCGGTCCGCACCGGGTATCTTGGCCTACTGCATACAACAAGAACGCCTCAACCCTATTCAAATATAACGTGTTTCCATAGACGCTCAGGAGAAATATCTAACTTGGTTCCTAGAACCTGAATGATTGGACGTTCTAATCACAAGCCTTCCTAAGGCTGATAAATACCCATCCGGATCTACTCCTACCCTAATTGGAGTATTACCGATCCAATAAGCTTAATCCTCCGAGACACTCCGAACTGATGAGATCACCAAGATCCTCTGTAATCCATCCGAGTACAACTCCCCCAAATCTCAACCAAAACATCCAACCCGAACGCACTCCTACAAAAGACATAACCAACACAATCTCTATGCCCACAGACTATGACTGTAATACCCTTACATAGTCCTGAGTATAGTTATGGATTGCCTATGAGCCCACAACATGAGTCTGATATGTCTTCTCCAACCCTCAACTCTTGACTGGAATGCTCCCGATAACCTATCGACACTGTTATCGTCACTTTAGTTGTCCCAACGCTCCATCCTGGAGATTTTCACCTCTTCTATTACCCAATAGGGCATAAACAATGTCCTTCACAACACCAACAAGCATCACAGTACTGAAACTTCACCCCACACTATCCACTTGTAGAACAAGTAGCTACCCCATAACACATATATATACTCAGAACCTAATCATATAGCTAACAAAGCCCACACAATGTCTTCAGCATACTCCATCACCATGTTAAATACTTGGGGACATACCTACTAATTGCTATAGCATAGCAGCATACTCAATACCCACACATAGATCTACAAACACATACAAATACTTCAGCATGATTGTTCTCTCCCACTTAGGGTTCGAAACTCCTGATCCATTATGTGGACTCTAACCCCGGCCTAACCCTAAGCCTCATATCGATCGTCCACCCTCTTGGAAATCCGTGGTCTATTTCCTGACCCACGTATCTACCACATACGCTAAATAACCCGCACACATATGCTGAAAGTACTAACGAGCTCTGGTAGCTAACAAAATCACCTATTTATCAATCCAAAAACCCTCTGAGTTGAGCATACCCTCTACCGAATACTCAAATTGAACTCAATTAATGACTAGAACTCCAACCTGATTTCCCCAAATTCTGTTATCAACAACCGATAAGATGTAATACACATGTTGGGGAGTTTTACCGAACTCCCAACTCACACAACCCTCAAACCAATCTGCCACTTAGGTTGCCTTCCTTCCTGACAATGATGTGAAACTTATCCCATTTTCAACACCGCTCTTGCTTCTGTATCCCATAATGATTCCCCCCCCCTCACTCAGTTTCGACTAAGTCTTCACAATACATGATAAATTTGGAGAATTCCCGATCCTTCTTACTTTCCGATGATCTATCCGATGACCACCATCTCTTCCCAACTAGTGCTCTGTTACAAGCCAAACCCAACTGATCACACACTCCTAAGAACCATATGGACACTTCCCGAATCTCAATGAAACTGACAATCACTAATGCTTGAATGAACCCTCACTCAAATCATGCAAACCAAAAGATAGATGCTCCAACTAATACCTCGGCAACGAGCTACTTCCCTGGGGGTTTTCGTATGTGAATCACTAACGAATGCTAAAAAAAACCCATTGAAATCCTGACAATGTCGAATAACCCTTTTGTGGGACCCTATCACAAACCTCCCACATATTAACCCTTTTTCCAAAGGTGTTACAAACAAGTTTTCCCATTATCGGGCCCTATAAACCATTCCATTCATGGTTCTCAACCTAACTCGCTCACCCACTTAAACACCCACAGCTGAACTGCAAAAACTGAAGAAATCTTTGCCCCAAACCGGGCTACAAACTACTCCTCAGACATAGTTTACAATTTTCCAAAAGTGCAATAGGTCGCATGGTCAATCCTTATTGCCTGATACAAGATATCCAAGGCAAACTGGACATCAAAAAATACTTATGCCACATCGACCCACCTGCATTCACTGGCGCTGAAGTAATATTGACAGTCCCTACAACCAACTGACCCCGAGCTGAAATACAACTTGATCCTAGGGTCGCAAGCCTGCTCACTCCTTCGAGCTCGAAAAACTAAAAAAGGAATAATCCTTGCCCTATAAAATGACAGTCCAATCCATCAATTAATCAATCCACTTACAGCTGTGAAATCCCAATTGAACATAATAACCACTCCTTTTTGGAGTCCCCGGGACTCACATTCCCGCCTCGAGCAAACCCTTAAGCCTTAAATCCAGAAACCCTTGTGCTAGCCTCTCCCGCTCAACCCGCATAATGTAAAGAGTACCGAACATCTCCCTAGTCTCAAGTAAATACAATCCTTTTCTTATCTGAATATGTCCTAGCAACAAGTCCCGATACTGGAAAGTTCAATCAACTTCTTTCCCTGCCGTCATTACAACTTTTGAAGCTAATGTGGCAGCTGTCTCAGCAATGGCTGCATAGCGCTCGGAGAAATACTCAACCATGGCAGTCTTGAAAGATCTAATCATCTCCGAAAACTTTCCCCGAACGATCTCAATCACCTCCTCCTGGATGATCTCCCTGACATTATCCTCTAACAATATTGGCCTATCTTGGCTGCCAGCTCCCGATCCTGATCAGGATTCAGTCTCAAAACGTCTCTTAACCATCATTCTAATAATACACCAGAAAGATCTCGGATAACCCATACAATAATAGGGAACCAAATTCATACTAAACTCCAGCGGTTGTGACTTCCTTGCTACGCGTATGGGTCCTGTGCTTTCAGTAGTACGCGCCCATACTACCTTTCACACCTATCCATATTTGTCTCAAGTATCATCACAACGCCCTAATAATATGCATAATCATAGCGAGTGCTCAATCCTCACTCCTAGAGAAATGCTAAATATCTCGTAACTGACATACCGGCCTCACACTACTTACTCATCCATGAAACTTCCACCAACTCTGCAACACTTGCGTATGTTAGCCATACATAACGTTGGACCCTATAGACTTTCGAATATCCGATCCTACACTAAGCCACCAAATCATATAAGAACAGAACATAAAGCCAAACCAAACATTCCTATATTATAAGATATTAATTATGTACAACCGGGATGCATACACAAGCAACTACAGTAATGATGTCAATCTCATATAAGGAATACCCTAGGCTAGTAGGTATCATGTAATTAGGCAATTCTATCGTGCAAATCCTGAAGATCCCTAGCCTAGTACTAGCATGATGTTCTAACATATCACAATATCAAATAACCGTATGGTATTTGGGGGTCTACTTACTGGCTCTGACTGATCATACACTTCACATCCTCTTTGCTTATTTTGAAAACCATTTAAAATCATTTTTGAAAATCCTTCCTTAATTTGAGATTATATTCACACGAGTGTTCCCCTAAATCACTCAAACCAAGGCTCTGATACCAACTTGTAACATCCATAAAAATCATGCCAATTTAAAGCTTTTTAAATCATTTAAAACCATTCAGTTTTTACAATTTTTTTTCAAAATAGTTAAACATCATAGTTCCCAAAAACCATAATCATCAATCGAGTAAGTGTACAGTCACGCCTTCGCCTTCCCGCGGCCATCCGCTAAACCTGGAACAATAAACTGAAACTGTAAGGCTGAAAGTTTAGTGAGTTACCCCCAAAATACCAACACCATACCGATATAATCATAACATATAACATATAAATAAATAGAACAACCATGCATCTCGAGTCTACAGTATGCATAATGAGCCTTCAGCATGATTGAACCGCCTCGCTGGCCTTTAGTCTATTTGGACCGCTCTCCGAGCCTTCGGTACGTCTGGACCGCCTCGCAAGGCCTTCAGCCTATCCGGACCGCCCTATGGGTATGTTGGCCTTTGGCACAAAGCAGGACCGCCTCAACCCAACTCCCAATCAAACAACCATGTGCACATATAACATATAATCACATAATAGTCTATAGATAACATACCGATCTAACAGATCAATAACATAGCAACATCCTATCTTCCAGGATACTTATCTAACATATCATAGCCACATATAACATCCTATCTACCAGGAATACCGATCTAATGGATCATAACAACATATAACATCCCATCTACCAGGATACCGATCTAACAGATCATAACAACATATATAATCCTATCTACCAAGATACCGATCTAACAAATCATAACAACATATATCATCCTATCTACCAGGATACCGATCTAACATATCAAAACAATATATATCATCCTATCTACCAGGATACTGATCAAACATATCATAACAACATATATCATCCTATTTACCAGGATACCGATCTAACATATCATAACAGTATATATCAGGATAACAATCTGAAAGGGACGACCTTGGTGCCTTAGACCCTTGAGTATAGTGAGGATAACTCACCTTGCAATGGTCGACTCGAAAGATAAGCTTAAACACTCGGATCACAGCCACAAACTCCACCACCTTTATTCACCACAGAACCCCAACAATGCCAATGACTCTAGCTGCTCGACCTGACACCACTCTCGCAACACTCATCGCGTGGTCCTCTGCAATCTTTACTTCGAGCGGGAAACCAAGGTTCCCGACGCATCCTGGAACTTCTTGCTAAGCGCAAGAGACACGAACGATCGGGTAGCACTCGATCCAAACAAGACATGCATCGACATATCATTGACCCAAAAAGTTCCTTACACTAGCATAACGTCCCAACATACATATGAACAATAAAGAGTATGGAATAATAGACACGTACCAGCCACAACGTCCGGTGCTGCCTGAGCCTCCTCAGTGATCAACTGAAATGCACAACTCTTTCACTGCTTGAGTATCCACCTTTGGAGGGCGGCCATCGGTAATCCTCAGTGTGGCAGGTGTAGGCACTGCCACCGTTCCCCCTCCTCATTGCAACCTCGGACAATTGGGTCGCTTATGGCTGGTCTGGTTGCAATGAAAACAATTTAAGCCTTTCGTAGGGCGGTCCCTGCTTAAGTGGCCCTGCAGGCCACATGCATAACATCTCGTGCCTGTGATAAGACAAGCTCCATTGTGCACCCTACTTCGCTTAGCACACCTGCCATGACCCTGCTGACCCCTCCTGGAAATGTCTGAGGTCTTCGACTTCTTAGCCTGACCCCCGCTGCCTGCGTCTACTTCGGCTTTCGCTTAGTGCAGAAATCCAACTCCATCTCCTGTTCTCAGGCCTTCTTTACCATCTCATTCACGGTTTTGCACACTGTAAAGCTCACAAACTCTCGAATATCATCCCTCAGCATGGAATGATATCTCGTCCTCCACATCTCCTCAACAATAGCATATTGCGGGATCAACAAAGCTCGTTTCTGAAACTTGGCGGTGATCTCCTCCACAGTCTCGGTGGTTTGCTGAAGGTCATGAAACTCCCTCATGAGCCATTGCACCTCAATGGCAGGTGTAAACTCCATGTCGAACCGCCAAACAAACTCGACCCAGGTCATTTCAGCTAGGGGTGAGTAAAAACCACACCGCAACTAAAAATAACCGCAAAAACCGCATAAACCGCAACCGAAAAACCGCAACCGCAATAAAAACCGATGGTGAGGTTTTCTGTTTTTCAAAAACCGCAAATTTGCGGTGCGGTGCGGTTATTAATTTCCAAAAACCGCAAAAAAAACCGCACCGCACCGCATATATTATATATAGTTTTTTTATCAATAATTAGTTTATTAAATATTAAAAATAAGACAAATTTCATAAATGAAAAACGGATAAAATACTAGAAGACAAAAGTGTTGGTTTTTTCTTATGTTTAACTTTGAAAAAAAGGATGAAATTAGACAATTTTATGATATTTATTGTTAATTACTATTGATTTAACGTTTTTAAGATATTAGTTGTTTGTGGTTTAAGTTAAATAGTTAATTGTCTTATACCTTATGGTTTTTATTATTATTACAAGTAATATGTTTGAACTCTTAAAACTATTTGAGCTCTAAACTGTGGTTAAAAACCACACAAAATAACCGCATCAAATCCATGCGGTTAATAACCGCAACATCGAAAAAATAAACCGCACCGCAAAAATAACCGCTTAACCGCACCGCAAAAATAACCGCACCATGCGGTTTTGAAAATGGATTAACCGCATTTGCGGTTAGTGGTGAGGTTTTGGCTAATAACCGCACCGAACCGCACCGCGCTCACCCCTAATTTCAGCCACAACGGCTGCTCCCACTTGACTCTAACCTCACCCCACCAATCTCGGGCCCTGTCTCTCAGCATACAATAAGCAAATCCCACCTTTACCACATTTAGGCAATAACTCGTGTGTTGGACGTTCTCGATATCCGCCACCCAACGTCGACTAACGATGGGGTCCCTGGCCCCGAAAAACTCTGGCGCCCCACACACTTTGAACTCCCGGAACGAGGGAGTTTGGGCCCCAATCTGGCCCGCAACAATCTCAACTCTAAATGATCTGAGTCTCTCCTCCATGATTTCCATAATGCCCTCATTGACCGTCCCAAAAATGAATGGGGTAGCATCAAGGATGCCCCTGGTAACCTTGGTTGCAATGAGCTCGCGCAGCCTCTCGCCAATCACATCAGTAGTGTCGCGTGATCCTGCCCCAGATCCAGTTTCAGATCCTAATCCCCCTGCTCCAAATCGAGTCACCACCATGTTGGACTGAAATATCATAAATTATAATGATCAGGATTTCCATAAAGGGATCCCCCCCCACACCGGTCCTCCTTGAATTCGTCATATCTAACATTGGTTCGGGTACATGTCATATGCTTTCAGTAATACGAGCTCAATACTACCTTCCACACCTACCCGTACATATCCCCAATTCTCTACCTGATAACCTCAATTCATCCCAAAACCAAACCACATACCACAACTATCGCATACATCAATCTCAGACTGCCCTAAGATTTACTTTACTCGTATCAATAAAACCAATCAGGACAAGTTGCTTTTATGCATGCAAATTATACATAGAAAAAGGATCAAATAGACTTTCGAATAAAAGATTCTACCATAAGACCACAACCAAACAAGGAACAAGAAATAAGGCCAACTCGATCATTCTAAGGTTATGAGCTCCTAATCATATATAATTTTAAAAACATACACATAACAAGTTCCATATAATCAACAAGGCTCAAATATCAAAACAATATGGCTAGCATATTGGGGAATTACTTACTCGGCTCAGCTGATCACGCGCGTTTCACTCTCGTCTTTTCCTTTCCTTCAAAGGCTTTTTATGTTGTTTTTGAAAACAAATTTACCATTTCCTTAGTTTGAGTCATGACACACCCGGATCCTTCAAACCAAGACTCTAATACCAACTTATAACGACCCAATTTTCAAGGTAAATTTTTCATTTTAGAATAAGCAAACATGATTTCATACATTAAGAAATCCAATTATAATTGTTTTCAAAACATAAATCTAATACAACTTTTATTCCATACATCAGAGTGTCCCAAAAAGTATGTAAGAGAGTGCACGCCGCACCATCACGCCTTGCCCTTGGAATCTGAAGTACCTGAAACCATAAACAAACTTGTAAGCACGAAGCTTAGTGATTTCTCCAGAGCATACCCCACACAACAACCACATAACATGCAAGCTATAAATACTTCTACCACATACACATATAAATCAGCTATAAAGCTACCTCTACCACATACACATATCAATCAACTATAAATATACCTCTACCATATAACACATATCAATTATCTATAAAACTAGCTCTACCATTAGCCACAAGGCTATCTCTACATTTATCCATAAAGACTATCTCTACCATTAGCCATACAGACTATCTCTACCATTAGTCATACAAGCTATCTCTACCATTAGCCATACATGCTATTTCTACCATTTATCAATCATAAACATGTCACACAACTCTACACAACAAGTATACCAACTACCATAAAATGGGCTGACCTTGGTGCCTTAGACCCATTGGTATGGTGAGAAGACTCACCTCGCACTGTCGAAACTTCCCGTACGAATTCCCTCGCTGCTAACTTGCCAACTTCCCGAGCTGCCTCTACCAAACAATATACCCAATTAGCAATTGGACCCCAAACCATAATCCTTAATACATGCATGGGGTAAAATGACCATTTTAACCCTGACCCAGTATGATCCAGAATTAAGGCCCAATTCTTAAAATAAAACCCAACACTAGGTAGGCTTTCCAAGCCCACTAGTGGTCTACAAATGGCCCAACTTGCTCAATTGGGCCCAATACCTTTAATGGGTCTTACCCTAAGCCCAAACATGTTCCTGGCCCAAAACATCTGACTCCTGATGGCCCACTGAAGCCCAACGAACCACAGTCCATTGCTTGGCCCACCCGAGGCCCAAAACTCTACAAGCCCAAAACTGATGAGTACGCGGGGCGTACTCTACGTACGCTAAGCGTACATGCAAGATGGTGAGTACGCTGGGCGTACCTGCATGTACGCTCATCATAATTCCCCTGTTAAGTCCTTTTTCCATTAAGCGCTTATTACTCCACTCCAGAGGCTACAAACTCAGATCCATGTCTTATTCCATAAAGTCACTGACTTGGTGACTTTACTTGGCCCAAACAACCCAAACTCCAAAAATAATCTTCTAATTCCATAAAGAGGGCTAGATCTCATGCATGATTATGAATGGACCATCAAGTTCGAAACTTTACTGCTCATGAAACACTCTTAGCCTTGAGGGTGGCTACCCCAAGCTCAAAAAATGAGATTTCATTATAAAGGTCCAATCTTGGGAACTAAAATGACTCCAAAACTTCACTACACTATATCTATGCATCCTTAAGTAAAGTTATGAACTTTACCTTCACAAAGTCCCAAATGATGATGCTAATCCAAAACTTCACTACACTATATCTATGCATCCTTAAGTAAAGTTATGAACTTTACCTTCACAAAGTCCCAAATGATGATGCTAATCCATATCTATGAGCTCCAACTTCGAAAGTTCTTCCCTGTCAACTTCTTCTTTTCCTCTTCCAAGTTTACACCGCTAAATTGAGCTTCTTAAGGAGAAAATCACTCAAGAATGAGGGAATGAGACGTTCTAGGGTTTTATGAGGGTAAGGGAACAGATAAGGAGGCTAGGGCTTGAACCAATATGTTATTTTAGTGGCATGCCCTAAAATTAGGGTTTCTGGACATTAGACGTACGCTGGGTGTACTCCAGAAGGCACTCGCGATCATTTACCCTTATACGATGGGCGTACCCCAACCTTACGTTGGGCTTACTCGCGCGTTTGCCACTTTGCATGCATGGTTCTTCTTGCCATTTATTTCCATTAGGGGCCATTTTTATCAATAACTCAAAGTGTCATAACTCCTTTGTTCCAAGTCCGTTCCGACGGACTTTATATCCACAAAAAGGTAGTGAGAAGCCCTACACTTCTAGCGACACTCCCCAACCCAAAACCTCTCGAATAAAAACTCAAAACCCATAAAAGGCCGAAACGCCCCTAACCGTGGCCTTTGAAACCCATAAACGTATATTTTCAGAACAGGGTGTTACATGCAAAACCCCGAAAATTAGGGGTTCATCCTCAATCTCCTACTCGTCGAGTCTTAACTTGAACTTGGCAAGTAGGTCACTTAAATACGTGGCCCAAACCACTTCTACTCGACGAGTCAGAGCATCTAACTCGTCAAGTAGACCTTGCAACTTAATGAAAATCAAAGCCATAAAATTATCAGCTGAGAGTCGGGGCATTACAAGTATTTTCATTATCAGTTTTCAAAAGGTATATGACAAATTTGGAGAGTTAAAAGGACACATTAATCTTGCACCTAATATCGGTCCCTTTGATGCAAGATTAGGAGAAGAACCTAGTAGTGGATGTAAATGTAACAGTAGGTTTAGACTCCAAGATGAAACTTCAGATGAAGAATCTTGCAACGAAGATATGTAAGTAGTCACGAAAAATCAACCTCCTCTTGGAAAGATCATTTACGAGGAAGAAAAAGCAGAATGGCTAAAGGGCCATTGACACTTGGTACATCTCTCAACCGAAGCATCTAAGAGGCCAAGATCAAACTCAAGTCAACGTTGATGCATTCCGAGGCACTCAAACGAAGGAAATTCTGATTCCTCCCTGGATCTTTTTCTTCAATCGATGAAGTCACTCCCATTGAGAATGATGATGAACTACCTGCCTCGAAGCTAGTTACCAAAATCTCGAAAAGTAATGGTGACTCTTGATGGACAAAAAATTATAAACTAATCAACTCAAGAAGCTCATATTAAAGACACATGAAAATGACTTGAAGTCGAGCAGATCAGTTTGATGAAGTCGTTAGACCAAACCGGGGAGTGTAACAGGAACATACCGATTAAGCGATTTAATAAAGTCTTATATTATGATCCGCAAGAAACAATCTGACCGTCTGAAAGGTGTCTCCTTATTTTCTATAAGGGCGTCTGTATGATTTTCATTACATCCCTTTTGTAAGTTATGCTCTTCCAACATGTTTTACAAGAAGTTCGTTAGCTTTCATCCGTCTGACGATATAACTATACAAATTCAACCATAAAGGGAATACCTGCAAAACTTCTATACTTCGAATGCATTACCAATCAAGGAAGCGTGGTCAAAGAGAAGGATAACCAAGATTGATGGATGCAGATTCAAAGTTCTAAACAATATCAAACTCAAGCATAAACTACATTCGTATCACATCGTTCAAAACACACACAAGAAGATAAGGATCTCAGATGCTGACTTTCCAATGATCAACCCCAACAATGTTCTTGTGCTCACTGTTAATTTCCAACAAAAACAAACTTTAGATCTTACCATAGGTGTATATTGATCGACCTTGATGTTCCTCAGAGACTACCTTGATGACTTTGCTCGAACAGATACTGTACTAGCTTCTCTGTTCAAAATCGAAAATTTCATTCATCCTCACAATGCTGAGGTAGAGTGGATTGAGCATATTCTAATTGGGCCTATTGGAGAACCATAACTCGATTACATCTACAAGAAGAAAGATTCGAACAAAAAAGAGTTCTTTCGAGTAAGGCAAAAGCGTTTGGTTCACACTTAAGTGATCAAGAAAATTATCTCAAGACCAGCCAAATCTCAAGCACCATAAGCGATTAAGAAAGAGTTCATCGAACAAGTGACATGGTGGATTGAAGTTAGAGACTAGCGACAAAAAGCTTACTTGTTCGCTTTTGACAATGCAACCTGATTGGAGATGGATAGGTAAATATCACTCAGGGGGTGATTGTTAGTACATAAAAGTGATCATTTAGTCTATCCGATGTTTAGTTGATTAT
Source organism: Lactuca saligna (assembly GCF_052625555.1). Lineage (NCBI taxonomy): Eukaryota > Viridiplantae > Streptophyta > Magnoliopsida > Asterales > Asteraceae > Lactuca > Lactuca saligna. Next base: position 292,140,002 of record NC_136421.1, read on the forward strand.
GAGATGTGCTCCTATCTGAAGTGAGAGTGTTCCAAGCTAGTCAACCATCTAAAGCAGAGAGAATGTTAGAGACTGAAGAAAAATAATGTTTTGTTTTGATTTGTCTGACTTATGTAAAACTCAAGGGATAAGATCAACAACAATGCCATGTCAGAATTTTGGCAGTTAATCTACACTCCACACCCTTAGTACACTTGTCTCGTTTTGTCTTATGTAACAATAAGAGTATCACTTTATGTATCATGCACGCCTTTACCAATGAAGAATCACAAGTATCATTCTCTCATATTCATTCTCTTTGCTTATTATATTGTTCTTTACTTTAATATTATTTGTATTGAATAATTGGTTAATGTTCTTCTAGGATTGACTGAATATTATCCAGACATGATTGGAAATCGTTATCGGCCTCTATTGTGTTGTTTAATTAAGGTTTAAATGATTAAACCTTGTCCAATAATATCCCGGTGATATTATTTATCTATAGATAGCAATCATAATTTTTTTCTTTTCAAAATGTCATCATTTTGATGAATTTTGCAGAGGCTGTGCCAATTTAAAAAAAATACAAATTGGTGACTATTTTGATAACTCTTTAATTTTTCCTTAAAATTTGGAAAATAATAAATACTAAATATGACCTTTTCCTTTATCTAAATAATACTAATAAAAAACAAAAAGAAGATAGAATTATAGTATGTGATAAAGACCAACCACATGACATGGAAAAATAAATAAAAGCCAAATGCAATTTTTTTTTTTTTTTTAATAATTTATAAAGACCATCCGTGTAATATTGTTAGGAAAAAAAAAACACAATTGGACGTGGGCTACAAACATTGAGCCCAAACGTATCCGAACATTTAAGCCCATAGCCCATCCTATTTATGCTCACATTACCACACAAGCTTACAATCTTACCACTTCGCATCGCAAAAAAGGTTCGATCATCGGAAACAGCCGCAGAGCGATTACACATATACAGAATGAGGAAATTCGATCCGTGGCCCGTCTTCTTCAAGAGGGAATTCAACCGCAACTGGCCGTTCCTCGTCGGATTCGCCATCACCGGAACCATCATCACCAAGCTCTCCCTCGGCCTTACTGGTTCGTTCCCACTTTTTCATCATTTTTTTGCACACGAGTCTCTGTTTGGATCTGGTCCGATCTCAAGCGTTTGATTCAGTTAATTGATTATCTAATTCTCATATATAATTGCAGAAGAAGATCGGAAAAAGTCCGTCTTTGCTCAGAGGCACAAGAGGTATGGCACTTCATTCCCAATCTGATTTACTGTTATTATGATTTTGTAACCCTAGATTCGAATATACGCATCCTAGCGTTGTGAGTTCTTATGTATGCATACTCGAATCGAGTTCTCAATCAACAAACATCAAGGATATATTTCATTACAGATTCAGAATATTGTTTTGCAAATTAGGTTTTCTCATTTCTGGATATGAAACGTAACAGGTAAATATATTCGAATGTATCGATAAGGTGTAGGAACTGATTACTTCTTGAGTTATGAGTGTGTTAACAAAGAACCAGAGTGAATTTTGTAGATGATTTTGCATTCAAGATGCAATCATTGTTGGTAAAATCTTGTTCTTATATGTTTCATATGTATTTGCAGTTGAACGACTTTAAAGATCAACATGGGCGGATCTTGCAGTGATGATTTATGTAATGGAACACTGCTTTTTCCCATTTGTTTTTGAATGGTAATAATAAGATTTAAGATGATAGGCTTTATGTTGAACATGCATCGGCTTATAACGCTTGTTTATTTTGAATGAATGAATGGATTGAGATTGTTGTTTAATTATTAGTTTTTCTGTGTTTAAACATTTTGACAAAGAAAACATTTTACTAGTGCCCATTGAAACATCCCCATAATTTTTATCTAAAGGGGTTCTGAATGGATAAGTGGAGTAAAACAAATTGACATTTAGTAGAGAGTGGTAACACTCCTAACACTCCATTTTTTTTTAATTTAATTTAATTATTTTATTTTAATAGACAAACCTTTTTTTAATATTACACAACCATTTTTTTGATTTATTTAATATCACATAAAGTAATTACCTTTTGGTTATCTTTCTTGTGTTTGTTTAATTTGTTTATGTTTGTTTGATTTGGGCAAAAAATCAACCTGTAATGTGTTTGTTTGAGTCGACTCTGTTTCTTTAGTTTTGTTTGGTTTGGACAAAAACATGTTATACTCAATTTCCTGTTCTAATAATGATTCCATTCCAATCTCCACTTGATTCCATTCCTGTCCAGCATTTCTCTTTTCTGTCCCTGTGCATCTGTTGTTCCTGTTCTATTATTGATTCCATTCCAATCTTCATTCCATTCCATTCCAGTTCTAATCTTGATGTTACAATCTATTAAATTACATTCTATTCTTGATTTCATTCTAAACTTGATTCCATTCCATACTAATCAAATGAACCATAATAAAAACGTTAAAACTGTCCCAACTATAACAAGTCCAACTATTAAAAAAGAACCTGAAAAAATCCAAGTACTCACAAAAACAATCCAATTACTCATGATCCAATCAAGGAAACAAAGTTTAAACCTAAATGATTGTTTTTTAAGGTGAATATATATAACTAATAACAGTAAACCAATTAAATCAACAATCAATTACAAAACCACAAGGCCATATGTTCAAAGTTATAATAAATCATCACCACAAAGAAGTTTGAAAGCTTAAACTCTAACTGAAATAAACACAGATTTGTCTGAAACATAATTATGGTAATCTGATCATCTAGAGATTATGCTTATAGCCTTACACACAATTATGTCAAAACCTTTGTATTTAGATGGGGAAAAGGGGAAAACTTAGAGAAATTATAGTGTGAACTGTTCTAAAATTCGCCATTGATAAGCAATAATTGCTTGAATTTACAACAAAATCACAACCTATTGTGTGAAATAAACCCCAATTTCCTACCCCAAAAACAATATCAGAAAAAACGAAATGGGGTTTACCATTTTTACACAAAGAAACATGTGTTTTATGTGTGTGTGAGAGAAAGAGGGAAAATGGTACCTAGAAGAGGGTCAAAGAAAAGAGAAGCGTAGAAGAACTTGAAGGGGGTTTGAAGACTAACAAGAAGAAGAAACAATAATCAAAATCGTATGTGAATTTGCAAAAGATTTGATAGGAACAAGAATCAACCACCTAAACCCTTTCTCTTTCTTCTTGCTACTTCGCTGGTGAGGCTATGCCAAGGGGCGGTGTTTGGCGAGGGTGGCGACCGGTAGCGAGTCTCTTAGCGATGCCCACTCCCTTCAGTCTAATGAAAAAGCGACTTTATTATGAACATGGTTGATTGATGTGTTTTTGTCTGTTGATGTTACATCAACATGATTTGTTGAAGGTAGAAAAATTATATGGTTGCAATACATGATGGTGGCTTTAGTAGGATGTGTCTATGTAGTATGTACTTTAGTTGAATTGATGTAAATTGGACAAGGTTTCATTGCAATCCGAGTTGAGCGGGTAACTGAGTTGAATCAGTGTAAAAAGGGGAAGAATTGTTGATAATGATGTTAGGGGTGTTTCATATTGCTTTTCAAAATAACTTATTGATTTTTTGATAACTCAATAAGCTAAAAAAAAGTGTTTTGCAAATTTAAAAGGGAAAATGGCTTACAAAGGTAATTAACGTTTTGACATGTTTACATCTGGATAACTTTTTATTTTTTATTTTTTTATTTATTTATTTTTTATACACATCTAGGTAACAAACATGTTTTGAAGTGTTCACATATGACCATTATGATCGGCTATAGCAGTTTACATTCTAGATGTGAACACTTTCAACAAGTTCGTTACCTAGATGTTTAAAAAAAAATAGTTATCCAAATATGAACAAAACAAAAAGTAAGTAAATTATACGAATGGTCCATGTGGTTTGTGGGAATTTGTGTTTTTGATCCCTAACTTATTTTTTTAAATTAAGATGGTTATTACCAAAAAAAGGTTATTGTGTCTTTATTAATTTATTTTTTCATTTATATATTTGTTTTGTATATATTTAAAAAAATTAATAAACCTCATATATTTGTATCTCCTCACCGTAAACATGAAACCACATTTGAAAAATTTAATTTGAGCCTCATCAGTCACCATTCCATCTCTCATCCTCATCACATTTTTTTTTTATTTTTTTTTATATCTTTAGTGGCATCGACGTCTTCACCATCCTTTTTTTTGGTCCTTTAACTCTGACGAACCAACATCATAACCCATTGTCTCTTCATCTTTAGTGAGTTGGGGTATTGATTTGACGGAGTTGAAGGACTGAAAAAGAAGGGATGGTGAAGACATCGATATCACTACAGATGGAGGATGAGGTATTGGATGGTGAGGAGATACACATATGTGGTGAGGAGATATAGATATGTGAGGAGATACAGATATGAGATTGGAGGAGGATGAAAGACGAGATGGTGAGGAGATACAAATATATGAGGTCTATTAATTTTTTAAATATATAAAAAATAAATACATAAATAATAAAATTAATTAAAAAAAAATTAATAAGGGCACAATAATCTTTTTAGGTAAGACAGACCAAACGCACAACAAAAATAAACAATAGGGACCATCCGAGTTAAAAAAATAAGTTAGGGACCAAAAACACAAATTCCCCCAAACCACGGAGACCATTCGTGTAATTTACTCTTACTTTTCATTTTGTTAGGTAACTATTTTTTTATACACGTCTAGGTAACGAACACATCTAAGACGTGACCTGCTATAGCTGGTCATAATGGTCATATGTAAACACTTCCAACAAGTTTGTTATCTTTGTAAGTCATATTCCCTAACTCAAAATCATTTTTCAAAATAGCCTTTCCATGTACTTCAAAAATTAGATTTAAAAAACATATAAAACTTGGTTTTTTAACTTTTTAACCGAAATAGTTGTAAGAAAGAAATTTAAAGCTAGACACTTTTTAAAAACCTATTTTACAATCATAAAAACACTTTTAAAAACCCATTTAAAAAAAACTAATCTAAACATTTAAAAAAAAAATTCATTTTACAATCAATACTTTTATCTAAAAGCATTTTTAGTTCAATTTCAAACACCCTCTTAGTATTAATATATCCCTTGTCCTTACGTGCTTCATGTAATTTTGCTTTAGCTTTTCTCGAGTTGTTCTTTTTCCCATTTCTAATATATTACATGTCGTATCCATAAAAACTTCTATATTAATAAACCAAAATCATTTTTGCTTACCCTTTAAACACTAAATTCTAATATTAGCACTTATGCGTTTTGGGCAGGTATATTATATGTAAAAAAACAATTTTAGCTAAATTAAAAATTGTAAATTAAAATCAATGTTTAATATAGTGTAAGTTTATAATTAAAATAAACGGTTCAATTATTTTAAATAGAAGTTGATCTATTGCTAATTTATTTATTATTAGTTGTGAGATTCATGTATTACATGAGTTAATTAAATAAAAAATTAAATATAAATGTCTAAATATGAGAACTTTAGATTTATAAGAAAATAAAAAAATTAATGAATTATTAAAATTGAAATGTATTTTATTTTTTATTTTTTAAATTTAAACCAATAATTTAAATAAATAAACAAAAGAAAACTAATGAACTTTAATTTGAGAATTTTGAAATTAGAAGGCAAGTCCATTAATAAAATTGATATCCATTCATTACTATATCTATTGTAATTATTACATTAAAATATTATGTGAATTTTAATAAATTAGGAAAACCCATAAAATGACACGTGGAAAACAAATTAATTCAAAATAACTATAAAATAACATTTAGCAAATTGAATGAGTATGACATGTGACAAAAATATATTCATTTATTAGAGTAGATTTAAATATAAATTTATACCGCAAGTTTTTAAATATTAATCTAAAGATGATAATTCTAAAAAAAAAATATTTGGGTTTATTTTGTACAAAACAAGTAACACCATTTTTATATAAACTTATTTACCTTTTAGGTGTCATAAAAGCATGCCATCAACCAAGTCAATGTGTAAATCATGACCTAAAATCATTTGTTTTACATGGGATGTTTGTAGATTCTTGATTTTTATTACATTTTATTTTTTGAAAACAATAATTGCTAAGGATTAAAATTGTAAAGGATTTGTTTAAGTGGGGAGGAGGTGGGGCTCGGCAATGTCAACATCACTCCTCACAGTCTTATAGGAAGCATAAATTTAAAATAAACCAAAACTCTTTTAACTATTCGTTACCCTTTAAAAAAATAAAAAAAGATCTAAGTAACTTTATATATTCTAGAGAAACTATATTTCAAAGGCTTATTGACTTTGATCTTTACAAAAAAAAAACTTTTCATAATTTTGGCTCTTTAGTTAGTCGGGGGCCAACGTGATGATGTTTCCCTTTATATCCACTTCTTACGCTATATGTTTAATAATTAGTGAAGAAGTCTTGTTAAAATGATTGATGATTAATTGATTATGTATGTTTACTTTTTTTTACCTCTTTTATAGGGTTTCTATGTAAGTCGATAATTTCTGCCAAAATTGTTTTACTATTCATGAACTTTGTCGAAATGATATTATTAAACTTTAAAAGACGTTTGTATGCAGATCCTATCATGAACAAACTTTTTTTATTTTTTATTTTTTCGTGTGTGTGAAATGTTATGCTTTTTACTCACTTAAATAACAAAATTATTGCTTTTCACTTGTATTTTTTTTTTTTTTAATAAAACAATAACATTATTTGACTCTCATACAAATGGGATAAAATAGATGTAGGATGTTCGGCCGTTACTCCTGTAGAATACCATCCGCAAAAAAGAAACTAAGAATACAAATACAAAATATATAAAAATATAAAAGATTATAAATTAGGCCACAACGAAAGATCTTGCATTGGAAAAGCTAGTCTATGATGAATGATAAAATGAAGTTTGTATGAATAAAGAGGTTGATAAATGAAAAAAATCTGCACGAGAAGAGAAGAAATTGTCAACAATTAAAACATGAATAAATACACAAGTAGTGAAAATTGGTATACAAAATAAGTCAAAAAGCAAATACTAGATCCACATGTTAAAGTAAATTGGAAAACAAGATTACTTGGTGAAGTCCGACAAACCAGCCCTTGACACACTAAGGGGTTGTTTGTTTTTTGTGTGAAGATCTGCGCAATCATTTTTATCTGCGCCGCGCAGACAACACGCAGACATAGACCCTCACAGATTGTTTGTTTTTTGGAAGTGCGCAGATCAGAAAACGTCTGCGTGAGGTCTTCCTAGCGCAGACATGGACCACTGTCTTCAAAGGTCTTCAGACCCCATTTTAACCTAAACAAAAAAAAACATGGGCCACCGTGCAGTTTTTTTTTTTTTTTTTTTTTTTTTTTTTTTTTTTTTTAAATGCATTTTTAATGTTTATGATATGAAATTAAGTTAAAAAATTAAATTTATTTTAACAGTCCGCAGATGTTAAAAACAAACAATCTACAATCTTATTGTAGACTGCAGACATTTGATCCACCTCTTCTGCCGCAGAGGCTTGCAGATGTGGTCCATTTTGACTTCAAAAAAACAAACAACACCTAAAACCACTCCATTACCTTGATTCTAAGCCTCCACACTCTCCTATATGATTCCATGTCCTTGGTAAAGGCTAACTCTTTCAAATCCAACCTCACACTATCTTCTCACTTTCTTCTTAGTCTACCTCTCCTTGCACCCTCAACAATTTCCGCCAACAAAATTCTATGATACCATAATAAACTTTGCATTCTAAATTGTATTTTAGCTTGAAAAGAATGATTACAAAGAAACTATATTTACAGCTTGATAATTGGAGACTAATTTGAAACCAATACTAAATACTAATAGATAGGGATAACGATAACAAATAAAGAGGATAAATACTTGGGGATAAAGTAAAGTATCTCAACGCTCCTTCTTAAGTTGGACTGTGAAGGTCATGGAAACCTAACTTGTGTAGAAATTGAAAATGTTCAACACCCAACCCTTTCGTAAATATATCTGCAGGTTCAAACTTGGTATGATTCATGCAAGCTATCACATCGCCACAATTTACACGTTCTCAAACAAAATAACAATCCATCTCAACATACTTTGTTCTTTCATGATATACTGGATTAACTGCTATATGCCGAGCTGCTTTGTTATCATAGACCAAAGGAATCACTGTTAGGAAAATATAACCCAAAATTGTACGAAAGAACAAAAGCATAAAGTTCTTGACTGAGGCCTGTGTTTAACACAGTTTCCTTAAAACAAATTCGCCCTATATGGGTGTTTGTTTCCTAGGATACAACAGTGGAAAGCAATTCTTCTAGATTGCCCGAACACTCACTTGACCCAGATTATACCTTGGTTGCAACAAGAGAAAAAAGATGAAGCAGAAGCGTAATGAAGAGATTGATTTCGTTTCATTCGGTGTGTTTAAACAGTCACATATGGATTGTATATATACTACCAAATGTAACCGATGTCATTAAAACGGAATCGTAACTGTCGCAATTAAATAAGAAAATTAATCAAAGAATCAAAACTGAAATCTATGATTAATATCTCTTAATTCGTTTTTGTAACAGTTAACCAAAAGAAAAAAAATGCAAAAAAGGTCCTTGAACTTTTCTGGTCGACCGGTGGTGCATTCGTGTCCGCATGACGCGCGCTCGCACACAAGTTCAGTGGCCCGAAGCCAATTTGGCTCGCATGAATGAAAATTGCTTCAGCATCCGCAATTCCAAGCAGCTTTAGGTAAAATCTAGCAGTTGAATCATGCACATGATAGGTAGGTATTACCCTTTGAACCTTCCCTTAAGATACATATTTATTTTACTAGTAGACCAGTAGACTTGATGTCCTTTCAACTGTTCTACCATTTGTGTAAATAATCAATACATGTATCACATGATTCTCCCTGACCTAGTTAGGGTCTCATGGATGTGTCCGTTTTGGTCGTGGACACTTGCCTGGTTCTGTAATAGCTCTTAGGAACTTGCCCATTCAATTCCCTTTGAAGCGAACCCACTTCTCTCTCACATAGGTGATTATATCCTAATCATTAAAAGCTAAAGCTTGATGATTTCCAACTTATCACCAGCTACTATAAGCTTAACTTGCATCACTGTTATTTATAGGAATGGGTTGGGGTTGACCCCCACAGTGATCCACATATGTTATATGCAAGTAGGTTGTCCCATTGAACCTAGATCTTGGGATCTCCAGTCAACTAGGTTGGGTTTTCCTTCGCAATAACTTATTCGTTCATGGGTTTTAATCCCATTCCTTTTGACGATTTTGTAACTAACTCCCTGTTTAATCCTTTGGTTAGCGGATTCGCAATGTTATCCTTGGACCTTATGTAGTAAATTGAGATAACTCCTGTTGAGAGTAGTTGTCGAATGGTGTTGTGTCTTCAACGAATGTGTCGAGACTTACCATTATACATAGCACTTTGCGCTCGTCCAATTGCCGATTGACTATCGCAATGGATTGAGATTGCAGAAACTGGTTTAGGCCAACCTGGTATATCTTCCAAAAATTTTCGTAGCCATTCAACTTCTTCTCCACTTTTATCAAGTGCTATAAATTCAGATTCCATGGTAGATCTAGTTATAACTATTTGTTTTGAAGATTTCCATGATATAGCTCCACCTCCAAGTGTGAACAAAAACCCGCTGGTTGACTTGGAGTCTTTAATGTCAGATATCCAATTTGCATCACTATACCCTTCTATGACCTCCGGATATCTTGTATAGTGCAACCCATAATTGCGAGTGTACCTTAAGTACTGTAATACTCTTTTAATACTCTTCCAGTGTTCAACACTTGGATTACTAGTATATCTACTTAGTATACTTAATGCAAAAGCTAAGTTGGGTCTGGTACAACTCATAAGGTACATCAAACTACCAATGATTCTTGCATATTCGACTTGTGCAAGCCCTTGACCTCTATTTTTACTTAGATGATGACTTGTATCAATTGGTGTCCTAGCTACAGTAGAGTTGAACTTCTCAAGAATTTTATCCACATAATGGGTTTGATTCAAAGTAAGTCCATTTTCAGTCCTTGTGATTTTCACACCAAGGATGACGTCTTCCAGACCCATATCTTTCATGTCGAATCTTGCCTTTAGCATGTTCTTTGTTGATTGAACCATTTTATCATTGCTACCAACAATAAGCATATCATTAACATAAATGCACAACATAACATACCCTTACTTGTGTTTTTAACATAAACACACTTGTCACATTCATTAATCTTGTATCCATTTTCCAACATCACATGGTCAAACTTTTGATGCCATTGTTTTGGGGCTTGTTTCAACCCATATAATGACTTTACTAGTTTGCAAACCTTTAATTCTCTTCCTGGGGCAACATACCCTTCTGGTTGTTCCATGTAGATTTCTTCTTCTAAATCCCCATTTATAAAAGATGTTTTAACATCCATTTAATGTACTTCAAGATTTCTTATAGAAGCGATTGTAAGTACCAATCTAATGGATGTAATATGTGTGACAAGAGAGTACGTATCAAAATAATCAAGGCCACTTTTCTGTTTATAGCCTTTAATTACTAGTCTTGCCTTGTACTTGTCAATGGTTCCATCCGCTTTCATTTTCTTCTTGAAAATTCATTTATAGCCTAATGGTTTGCAACCTTGAGGTAAATCCACTAGCTCCCATGTATGGTTTTGCAAGATTGAATCCATTTCGCTTTTAATTGCCTCTTTCCATTGAGGTCCTTCTGAGGAGGTGACTGCCTCTTTATAATTTGAGGCTCTCTTTCAACCATGTAAGTGTAGAAATCATCTCCAAATGACTTCTCCACTCGTGCCCTTTTACTTCAATGGGGCTCTGTTTCTTCCTCTATTTATTCTTCATAAGAGGATTCATTGTGCTCAATTAACTTTGAAGCATTTGTCTCAACCTTATGAAGACATGGAAACACATTCTCAAAGAACGATGCATTTCTTGACTCCATTATTGTGCCTTTGTGAATTTCTGCAATTTTTGAGTCATGTACAAGAAATCGATACGCACTACTGTTTTGTGCATATCCAATAAATATGCAATCAACAGTCTTGGGTCCTATCTTAACCACCTTGGGTGCAGGTACCACGACCTTTGCAAGGCACCCCCACACTCGAAGGTATTTGTAGGATGGTTTTATACATGACCATAACTCGTATGGTGTTTTATCCGATTTCTTTCGTGGGACCTTATTTAAAAGGTAGTTAGCTAAAAGTCTAGCTTCCCCCACATTAAGGGTGGCAACCTATAACTTAACAACATGATATTCATCATTTCCTTTAAGGTCCGATTTTTCCTTTCTGCCATACCATTTTGTTGTGGTGAATAAGGTGCAGTAAGCTCATGTATGATACCATGAGCTGCACAGAATTCCTGAAACGGTGATACATATTCACCTCCACGGTCACTTCTTAGTACTTAAGTTTTCTTATTAAGTTGATTCTCAACTTCACTTTTATACACTTTAAACTTCTCTATAGCCTCATCTTTACTTTTAAGTAAATAGACAGCATAATTTAGTGCAATCATCAATAAAAGTAATAAAGTACTTATTTCCACCTTTAGATGGAATTGATTTCATGTCACACACATCGATGTGAACTAATCTAAGTGGTTCGCTTGTCCTTTGAATGGACTTGAAAGATTATCTTGTTAATTTCGATTCAACACAAGTGTTGCATTTATATTTTGAGTCAATGTGAAAGTGTGGTATGTGATTAAGTTTAATCAAACGACGAAGAGTATCAAAATTAACATGTCCTAATCTAGCATGCCATATATTTGAAGACTCAAGCAAGTAAGTAGAAGAGTTATTCATTTCATTATCATTGTTACTTGGGTTAAGAGCCATTACACAAAGTTTGAACATACCCGTATCAGCATACCCCTTACCTACATACACACCATTTTTGGTTAACACAAATTTATCTGAATCAAACACCAAGTGAAAACCATGCTTGTTCAACAACCAACCCGACACAAGATTCTTACGAATTTCGGGTACATACAACACATCATTTAGCGTCAGCTCTCTTCCCGACGTCATATTCAACACAATCTTTCCAACACCTTGGATATCAGAAGTGGCTGAGTTTCCCATGAACAACTTGTCACCATTATCCACAACCTTGAAGTTTTCGAACCATTCTCTATTTGAGCAAACATGATGGGTAGCTCCTGTATAAATCCACCACTCCCTTGGATTGGACTCCACAAGATTAACTTCAAAAATAACTGCTGCAAGATCGATGTCAGACACATCTTTGGTTATCTTCTCCACAACATTTGCCTCCTTAGCCTTCTTAGGAAGCTTGCAATTTGCAACCCAATGACCCCGTTGGTCACAGTTATGCCAGTTTCCTTGAAAATTTTTCTTAAAAGTTCCACCTTTGGCTCCCAAGTTTGAACCCTTGCCTTTCTTTTGGAATTTGGCCTTTCTAGATTTATTCTTCCCAGAAGTTTGACCATGCTCCACCACATTAGCTTTCTCAGAAGTAGGGGTATAACTACTCTTTTGAGCTATCTTATTGTCCTCTTCAATTCGAAGGCGAACAATAAGGTCCTCAATGGACATTTCCTTTCTCTTATGTTTCAAGTAATTCTTAAAATCAACCCAACTAGGGGGTAGCTTCTCAATCATGGAAGCAACACAAAAAGGCTCATTCAACCCCATACCCTTAGCATGTATGTCATGCAGGAGGACTTGTAGTTCTTGGACTTGGGACATAACAATTTTTCCATCCACCATTTTATGGTCAAGAAATCGGGCAACCACAAATTTCTTTGTCCCGGCATCTTCAGTTTTATACTTTTTGTCCAATGAGTCCCATAGTTCTTTGGTTGTCTTTGTTACACAATACAACTTATAAAGTGAATCAACAAGACCATTAAGAACATAATTCCTACAGAAGAAATCAGAATGTTTCCAAGCATCAATAGCAATTAAAGCTTGCACATCTCCTTCTCATTCGGGCATCCGAGGAGCCTCTTCAGTTAAGAATCTAGCAAGATTCAATGTGGTAAGATAGAAGAGCATCTTTTGCTGCCACCTCTTAAAGTTCAGTCCAGAGAACTTCTCAGGTTTCTCATCATGATTGACCGACATGGTCATCATTGGAGCTCCTTGAACATTAGGAGTTCCATTAGGCTTTGGTGGTTAGGAGCCTTCACCAGTAGTCATGCTACAAAAGGAAACAAATATAAAATTCAGTAACCACAAAGCTGTTAAATATTGTTTGTTTCCAGAAAGCAGGTTCTGAAAACTGTGAAACAAAAGAAAGAATCTGAAAATTGTTTTAGACAACAATTTATGAAAACAGTAACAGATTATGGATGCAATCAACTTAAATAGAAAACAAGAGAAGCAAAACAAGAGAAGCAGAAAATGTCTTAGAAAACGACTTCTGAAAACAGATTCTGCAATTGTTATGTAGAGGAAAAAAAATTCGTTTTTATAAACACTTAAAGACGAATTAGAAAGAATTTTTTTTTGAAGTTCGTTTCGCACAAACGATTTGTTTTAAGACTGTTAGGAAAATATAACCCAAAATTGTATGAAAGAACAAAAGCATGAAGTTCTTCACTGAGGCGTGTGATTAACACAGTTTCCTTAAAACAAATTCGCCCTATATGAGTGTTTGTTTCCCAGGATACAATAGTGGAAAACAATTCTTCTAGATTGCCCGAACCCTCACTTGGTCCGGATTATACCTTAGTTGCAGCAAGAGAGAAAAGATGAAGTAGAAACATAAGAGATGAAGAGATTTATTTCGTTTCATTCGGTGTGTTTAACCAGTTACATAGGGATTGTATATATACTACAAAATGTAACCGATGTCATTAAAACTGAATCGTAACTGTCGCAATTAAATAAGAAAATTAATCAAAGAATCAAAACCGAAATCTATGATTAATATCTCTTAATTTGTATTTGTAACAGTTAAAAGAAAAAAAATGCAAAAAAGGTCCTTGAACTTTTCTGATCGACCGGTGGTGCATTCGTGTCCGCAGGACACGCGCTCGCACACAAGTTCAGTGGTGCATTTGTGTCCTTGAACTTTTCTGCTTCTACAAACGATTTGGCCACTACACTTTGTTTATTAGACCGTCAAGACACCGAAGCTCATCCCAAATTAACGAAGTAACCGATACATGACATTCTAGTGGATGGACAACTTAACTAACTAGCATCACAATAAGCAACTAAATTATGATCTCTTGCAGCTACAACAGGTAATAACAATCCACGTACTACATTGGCTTTAAGATAACAAAGAACATAAAAAGATGCATTAATGTGTGACCTTTTTGGTTAACTAGGGAATTGGTTGAGTTGATTTCCAGCAAAAGCAATGTATGGATGTATCATAATGACATAAATTAATCTCCCAACTAAGCGTCAATATTGAGTTACATCAACTTTTGTACTATCAACGTCTTTATGCAAGCATAAATTTTGCTTTATTGGGAAGTTTATGGGACGCCAACCTTGAGTAGCACTATCTTCCAATACGTATAAAGTGTAGTTATACTGGATTATGACAAAACCTTCTTCCGATGGGGCTAATTTAAAGACAAGAAAATATTTAAGATCCTTAAGGTCTTTTATGCTAAAATGTGACTACAAACGATGCTTGACATAATTTATCTTTGCATAGTTGTTTCTCATCAAGAGTATATCATCGATGTATATGGGAACGGAAATATGTAGAAAACCCTTTCAAAACACAAACATAGAATATTCTGCCTTAGATTGATGATCTCATTGCCAATGAGACCCTTAGTGAATTTCTGGTACTAATTTGTGGAGGCCTGTTGCAACCCATAAATTGAATTTTGTAACTTACAAACATAGTTTTTGTGTTTCTTGTTGAAACCTTATTGTGTATTCATGTATAGATATTTTGTCTAGTTCTCCAAGTAAGACGACATTATTAACATCCAAATGGTGCACCTCCTATCCTTTTTGGCTGCGACAACTAGATTACACTAAATAGTGACGAGGTTTGCAGCAGGTGCAAAAGTTTTATGAAAATGATTCCCTTAATTTTTCTTGAATCCTTTTGCTACTAAACGAGCTTCATATCACGCAATTTCTCCAAATGTTTTGTACTTTATTTTGTACACACTTTGGATCAATAACCTTCTTTCTAGGAGGCAGATCAATTAAGATACACACTTTATTTTCTTCAAGAATGTGTATCTCTTTACTCATAGATTCTATCCAATTTGGATTCGAAGCATCTTGCGAAAAACTTTAGGCTTCATGAGGAATAATAGTTGCGAGGAAAACTTTATGTGATTTGGAGAATTTCTCTTATGAAACAAAAAACGGTGTGTTGTGGATGATTTTGTTGTTTGTTTCGAATAGTCCAAAGAGGGTGGAAGATAATGTTATATTCCTCTACAAGTTTTGGTGTAGCCTTGGGGTGTGAATTTTGTCTTATCGATGATGGAGGCATTTCTTTGTGTCTTGATTGTTTAGAAGCCGATTCATAATATGAGCCAGAATTGGTGGTCTCTTAATGTTCCTCTTGGATGACATTCATATGATCGTTTCTTCCATGTGAATGTGCCTTATGCTAATACTGTTTTCGATTTCTTGTAGAGAATCAACAAAATCCATGTTTTAAATGTTTTTATTCATCTCGTAATTACTTCCAAATAGGAATTTATCTTCGACGAAGGTGATGTTTCTGATTATGCAAATCATTTCACTTTTGAGATTGTAAAACTTATATCCATTTTTTCCCATTGGGTATCTTAAGAACACATAAGGTCTCCCTTTTTTAGCCAAATTTATCTTATTTCCCCATAAAATTGTACACCTAAGGAAACCAAAAACCATTAAATGCTTATGGAATTCTTTCAAGTAAGACATATTATGGAATTTTGTTTTCGAATACCTTTGTGGGTAGCTTGTTGATAATGTAAGCAGTGGTCAACACACAGTCACCCCAAAATTATATAAGTAGAGATGCTTGAAAACGTAGTACCTATGCCATCTCAAACAAATGTCGATGCTTTCTTTTAATGACAATGTTTACTTAGGGTGTATAAAGACAACATGTTTCTAATAGAATTCTTTATTCTTTGTAAAACTCCAACACATTTCGTAACTTCAATTTTGACCCGTTATTTGTTCGTATTAGTTTTACCGTTTTGTTGAATTAGGTTTTTGCAATGTTGTAGAACAATGTCAAGAAATAAGATACTTCATATTTATTCTTCATTAAATAAATCCATACTACCCAATTACAATCACCGATAATGGATAAAAAATAACAAGCCCCACTGAACAAAAAATATTTGTAATGACCCCATATGTCAACAATATACAAGTTCAAAGCATTTAAATGTTTTAGAAAAACTACTAGGAAAAGACAACTTACTCTATTTTTCCCATAATACAAGAATCACAAAAAAAAGCTAATTTTTTTTATGTATATCTAGTTGTTGAATTTTCTTTAAAACATCTTCTGAAGTGTGTCATAATCTCCTATGTCAAGTGACTTGCTTAATCAAAACCGCCATTGCCACTTTACTCCTTTTGAACAACTCCAAGTGATACAAACCATCACGTTCCTTACATGTCCTAATCAAGTTCTTCAAAAGCAAGTCAAGTACAAAACATTTGTCTAGATGGAAAGTCAGTGAACATTGTAAATCATGTGTGAACCGACTAACAAACATTAAATTGCAATTAAATTTGGGAACATTAAGAACACGTTTTAATTTGAAACCATGTAAAAGTTGAAAACTCCAATTCCTTTTACAAGAATGTTTTCACTATTTGAAATGGTTATAGTAGTGCCATTTTTATTGTTTTTAATTTATTTCAACCAATTTTTATGAGCAATTATATGCTCATTATCCCCTGAGTCTATAACCCATGAATTTTTATGAGTGTCTATACCTATCATATTTTACTTTGGAGAATTAGAAGTCTTACCAGTCATGTTTGCCTTGGGTCAGTGAGCCTTAGCTTTCATAGTATGAATAAACTGAATGAGGTCATTTGTACTCCTCCTTGGTGATGTCAAGTGTGTTTTGATCCTCAACAACAATAGCATTGGTTGCCCGTGGTTGAGTTTTTTTTTTATCGGGCTGACTTTTGGTGTTTGTCGATTTAACATTCTAGCAATTCGGGTATCCTTTTAATTCAAAACAACCTTCGATAATACGAACAACCTTTTGATAGTGGTTGATATTTGCATATTTATTCATATACTTTGTGCATTATCTTAATCTTTTTAGCTATAATTGTGCTTATCTTAGGACAAAAGGTGCTTAATATGTTTAAAATATGTTTTGTAGCAACAAAGACATGCTCGAGATTAAAAGGAAGCAAAATGTGAAGCCGAAAGCAGGAAAAAGTGGGTTAAGTCAACCAAAGTAAAAAACTCCATGAATTCTGAAGCTCACGACGTGGAGATCCTTAGCCACGTCGTGGTGAGGAGAAGATTTACGATCATATCAATGCCTTGGAGAATATACGTTTTTCATGGGTTCCATGTTGTTGATCCTAATCCCCATGTCGTGGCGACTAGAAATTAGAAAGTATAAATATATCGGTATCAGGTTGAATGGAGAAGCTTATGACTAACTTTTTGGAGAAAAGCTATGACAAATAACCTCTGGAAAACCCTCGGAGGACCATAATTTGTTTTAAGCTTAATTGTTGAATAGATCTAAAAGAAAACAACATTAAATTTGCGGTTTTCTAGCTTTAATCATGTTTTGTCTTATTTGCTTTAATTTTATGTGGTTTTCTGCTATGATTACGGGCTAAAACTCTTCAACTTTCATTAGTGATGATGAACCCTTTGAACTATGTGTTGATTTCAATCCTATGACTAATTATTGTTGGTTTTTATAGTGTTGATAAATCAAATCCTTACATGTTTAAGTTCTAGTTTTAATTGCCTTTATACAAGTTTTGTGTAGTAGATGATCATTTTATTTGCATGAATTTGTTTACCTAGTAGTTTATGATCATTAAATTGCTAGAGATAGGATTGGCCAAGTCTTAGATTAGGTAATTAAAGTTAGTAACTTTAACTATGTTAGATAGCATAATTGATCCGTAATTTGTGCTTGGTAGCTTGACTCGATCATAAAAAGTAACTCTTAGATTTATCGTGCATAGCCAAATTTATCTTTATATCGACTTCGTGTCTACTTGTGTTTAATCATTACATAGTATGTCATAAATTGGTAACAACTAGAAATTTGATCATAATAACTAGTTACATCATAATTTGGTAACCAACAAGTATTATAAAAGAAATAAACCATAGGGAAAAGGGAGAATTCATATATAATGAAAGTACTTTTTAATATTGAATTCAAATTGTTTTCTTTGCTTACTTAAGTTTAATTGGTAGTTGTTTGAATTAAGTTATTGAACTTGAAAAATCAGGAAAACCCCCATTTAAAGTTTGTTTCTTAGTTTAATTATTAGTAATTATTTTATAAATTAAAATTATATTCCCTATGTTCGACACTCGATTTACCTAAATTGTTCTATGGTTTTGACTAGGTACACTGCCTAAGTGCAGTTAGTTAGTTAAGTATGTTAGGTTTATAAATTTACTAGGTAGTATATAAATTACATATCAAAGTTTTTGGCACCGTCGCTGGTGAACGGTTTTCAATTAATTTAGTTTATTTGATTATTCGTTATTTGTTTTTGTATTTTTTTTAGTTTTATTTTTATTTTCTTTGATAAAATATCACTTGTCGGGAAGATTTTTGTTGTTATGTGTAGAAATTCGTGATCATACACATTGCTTAGTTTATCTTTTTTTGCATGAGTTTCGAGATTGCAAACAATTAGGGAATTATTAACTTGTTTACAACTTTGGTGATTTGTCCAACTCAATCATCAAGACGTAGTATAACAAGACATATCACGGTGGTTAAATGGAATACCGAACTCTTGCTATTCTTGACGAGTTGGGCTTATTAGTTAATGGTATAAAAATAAAACAAAGGAAATAGCCTAACAGGTCCCGAAAGTTTTAGTTTTTACAAACTACTTCTTGCATGCAAGAAATTTAATCAATAATTGTTGCATGATTGCAACGAAGACGAGTGTCGTGTTGATCCGATCAAGCGTTGTTGTTCATCCTTATCCACAAGATGGAAGGCAAATCCAAGAGTGGATAGATGATTGGTGGTCAAGATCTGGGTTTTAACAATGTTATACTCTACACCGAGTCCCATCAAGAAATCATAAAGCCGCTCTTTGTAACGTAACTTTGTGATTTCTTTTGATTTCACATATGCAATTGTTACAATGCATGCATGTAGTTGGCTAATCGCTTGAATTTTGTGTCAAATTCTCCTTAATTTGGTGTAATACTTTGAAACGGTCATTTCTTC
This sequence comes from Lactuca saligna, assembly GCF_052625555.1. Lineage (NCBI taxonomy): Eukaryota > Viridiplantae > Streptophyta > Magnoliopsida > Asterales > Asteraceae > Lactuca > Lactuca saligna. The sequence continues at coordinate 292,159,472 of NC_136421.1, forward strand.
TTGACGTATGGCGGTGATAGTACGTCAGAGGTTTATAAGACATAAGGGCGTTTTCCTTCCCAAACCTTTCTTTAAGGCCGACGATATGTCACAATTCATGACTGCATATTTGACACCACTCTTGATTTCTTTCTCCATAGAATTTACAAGCCATCTACATACCATGGCGTTACAATGTTTCCAATTCATTAGATCGGCTAATCATCAACCTACATCGGCAACGAACCATCGACAAATCAAATCTTGCTCTTGGCGAACAAAGCGCTTGTCATCTTGCTTTCTCTGTCACTATAATTTCCATCACATAACAAGTTTTTGCCAATAAAATTCTGCTCAGGATAGTCATCCTGTAGAAGTGAGAAATTATGGTGATGAGATATCAATGGTCGTCGTTTCCTTTGTCGATTTTTCTAGAGTGTCTCCAACCATTGTTTAAAGTGAATTAGGGTTTGATTCCCAAATTTTGCTCTAATACCATAATAAACTTTGATTGCTAAATTGTATTTCAACTTGAAAAGAACAATTACAATGAAGCTATATTTATAGCTAGATAATTGGAGACTAATTTGAATCCAATACTAATAACTAGGGATAAGGATAACATCTAAAGAGGATAGATAGGATAAATCTCCTAAGCACAATACCTATGAACATGTCCAAACCATCATAATCTCCATTTGCGACATCTATCTTTCTTTTATGTTCCTTTTTATCAGCCAACATTTAGATCTACACAACTCCTGTTGCGTTGCATCCCTCCATTTTAATCAACTGGTCTGTGTATAGTGTGTAATGTCATACCTCAAATACTGCGCAAAATATGCTCATTGACACATACTTCTATCCCTTTATTGTTTTGCCCCCACTGAAATTGCACCATAAATCCGTCTTAATAGTGTTGATACGTAGCCAATTTTCTTCTAAAACAAATCGTTAGGGGAGAACCTCTTTCCCAAAAAAACGTGGGACATGTTAAGTGTATTTTGGTAGTAACAAAACTATGTCGATCACAAAAAAGAAAAAAAATAAAAAGAAGATACAGCCGACGACGTGTCGTGGACACCACCACTTTGGACACAAAATGATATAATACTTGAAATTTATTGATCATATAATAATTGGTTGAAAAAAAAGTCAAACACAAATCAATTAAAAACCCATAAAGTAACAAATAATAATTCTTAATATATGGTTACAATCATTATATATAAGTAAAGACAAATAACTTATGTGTACAGTTCAGTGAAGCAGAGACAAATTTTAGGTTTGAAATGATAACATTGGATGCCACACAACTTGTTAAATGGAGCAAATTTTTGTCACAAAATTCAATCATCATATCCTCAATTTAAAACCTTAATTCTTCCGTTCTCAAAATGAAGAGGATTCAGATTCTATTCCCTTTTCTCCTATTTTGCCTCCTCCTCCTTCTGCCATTTCCATCCAAAGTTCATGCAACTAAACCAGGTATGGATTTTTCCGAATTCAAGTTTGACGTTTTTATGTTACAACATTTTTAAAAAAAAGTTTTTTTTTTTTTTTTTTTTTTTTTGGAGTATGACTCGGAAAGTCAAAACTTTTATGTAATTATATTGTTAAAACTTTCTAATGTAACCGACTTTATGAATTACTACATGTATAGTTGATTTTAAGGTTCGGTCAGCACACCATAGCTTAAATCCAGGCAGCATATACAGCTCCACTCAGGTTAGTCTTTTGGCTGTGTTTGTTACACAAGACATAACTCACATAACCGCACAATTTTCTATGATTACTTTCGATGATAATGATAAAGAGGGAAATCCTATCATTTCCACTTTCTGTTCCCACCTTTTCCGATGTGACAAATAAAAATGACAACTTTTGTCTTATTAACATCTGTCTCAATTCATTGCATGCGAAACACAACATTATTTGTTTTGGTCTGATTTATAGTAAAAATTATGTATGTGTGTGTGCATGTATATATATATCATGTAGAAGGAAGAGAAGAAGGCATATAAACAGCCATCTGGGCCAAACCCAGTGGGGAACCATGGACCACCTTCAAGGAGATTGAAACGATGAAACACAAGTATAAATGTAACAATTGAATAACTTTTGAAGTTTGTGAGAAGTCTATGTTAATTTAGAAGATAATGAATGAAGGGAATTCTGATTATTGTATAAAGATGATAAGTTAGTAAATAAGGGAGGCTTTGTATTTCCTCGAGTCTGTAAAAATATGGGTAAATCAACATTGGTTGGGTTGAGTACTTGAGTTATATATATTATATATATACCACATTTGATGTAAAAAAAAAAAAAAAATTGATTGTGGATTTGTGGGTAGGAGGAGAGAATGTAATTATGTAAATATGAGCCGCAAAAAATGACAGCTATATATTAACTAAAATATGAGATTTTACAAAATATGGGGTTCAAAATTAGAGCTACACACCACATACATGTAATAATAAATGGTATCTATCATACAGAACGCTTTCTCTTTGATCTCTTACTCCTCCTTGGCCCCGAATAATCCGGAACTGGTTTTGTTGTGCTAGATGCGTACGCCTCTTCCAAAACCTCCTGAAATATTTATTATTATTATTCTCAATTAGTTTTTTTTAAAAGTCTTAATTACATTCATAAATCAATTTTTACACCAAAAAGAAAGTTAATAAAAAAAATTGGAGGTACCGTTGACTTTGTTGTGTCTTCATCAGTGTCGTCTTCTTCAGAGTCAGATGTAGATGATGCCAACACCTGAACATCTGGTCCAGGCAGTGCCTTATTTGATTTTCTCTTTTCTTCTTCCTTTAGCTGTTTAAACCTATTTTCATATTTCAAATCAAATTAATTCTAATAAAAAAATAATCATAATTTTTGACATTTATAAAAACCAAAAAAAAAAAAAAAAAAGAGAGAGACAAACCTAGCACCAGACGACTCTGATGGTTGAGAAGAGGACCTTTTTGCACGCCCCGCACTTATTATTCCACCTGCATTCTCATCCACAACAGGCTTTGCTCCTCCCAATTTTCTCAACCATACTTGCTGAGCTGTACTCAGCACATTGTTTGTAAACCTATTTATAATTATAATAATAATTAATAACACGTCAACTTATTTTGATTATAAAAAAAAAATTAACATTTAAAAAAACCGACCAGTAAATTGACAATCCTGATGGGACAGATAAAGAAAAATAACCAATCATGAGGGGAAGGAACTTGAAGATAAGAAGAGTGTTTTTCTGAGTTGGATCATCAGTCTGTCATATCAAAACAATACATAATATAAAAATTCATATAAATAATATAAAATATATAAAGTTATGTTTCTGTAATAATGTTTATGTATACTCACTTGGGGTGGCTTCATGATCTCCATTGATACATATTGAGAAAGAACAAGAAGTACAGGTAATACAAGGTAGGCTGCTGTGTCATGCCAACCTAAAGGTGGATGTCCATCCTGGAAAAACAATGTACTTTTCATTCATTTTGTTTATTATAGCATTCTACTTTTCCTATATTAAGATGAGGGGGGTTTTCTTACCACAAATGGAAAGAGCCAAGAAACTCCTGATCCACTTTGGCGAGCAGCAATTGTTGTGGGCCCACCCAAAGAGGGAATCCAGAAAAAACCTTCCGTGAAAAGTCCCTTGAGACAATAATAAGCAATTATTTGTAAACTAATGATTAAGATGTTTACAAAAAAAAAAGTTGAAATTGTTGCGTTTATATGTTTACCTCATTTGCAACATTTGAAAGAGCTTGATACAAGCCTATCCATACAGGTATTGTGGCCAAAGTAGGTAAACATCCTGTCATTATATATAAAAAATTATAACTGATGAGATTATGAGGAGAATAAAGTGATGAAAAAAGGTTTGAATAAAATGGAATTCCTCATTCATGAGACAAACCTGCCAAAGGATTGACCCCTGCCTGTTTGTATAAACGTGATGTCTCAAGTTGTATTCTTTCCTGAAATGATTATCAATTTTGTTAAACATAGAGGATTAAAGATGGTGTAAAATTAACTTAAATGATACATTTAAGGGTCTAGAAGTTAACAATGATGGTATTTTTAAATGCTGAAATGGAACCTAAGTTGTTATTGTTTAACCTTTGAGGCCCCAAAATGTTTGTTTATGAAACTATAGACACTGAAATGAACCCTGACAATAGAGTACGTTTTATTTTCGTGCCACTTGTCCTATTAAAAAAATGTCATGTCTCTAGCACAACAGTAGCATTTATCATTTATCATGTTACTGGTTTTTAAGACCTAAAGTGTGTGTTTTGAAACCATGGATCTATAAAAGTATGATTTCCAAAATGAACCCTAACATAAATTTATAGTACTAGTGTGTATGATGATTTGGTTCTTATGTTAAAGGTCAAGCTTCATCTGTCTTCCATCAATGTCTTTGAAGGTAACATTATTGCATCTTACTATGAACTGTTTATGTTTGCTTCATTAATCATCCGAGTAGTTTCTTTATATTCAGGTTTGCTCTGAAATCATTAGAATGCTTCTAGGGGTGAAGATTTTGTAGGCATGTTTGCCAATTTAAAACCCTTATGGCAGATTTTCATATGATAATGAAAGTGTTCAGCAGAATGTTTAAGTTTGTTATTATTGGTTCAATGGCACATTTATCAAGTCTCTAACTTAAATTCTCCATGAATCCTAATATTTTATAAGGCAATCAAAGCTATGCACACCATTCCTAATGAAGTGGGGAATGCACATAAGAGTATGTTCACATTTGCATACAATAAATGAAATTTCTTATAAGTGTAGCATACAATACTATAATAAAAAATGTTGCACCTGATTTCCTGCATATCTTTGTTGAATTGCTTTGAGCTTTGGCTGGAGATTTTGCATTGCGAGAGTTGACTCAACCTTTTAAACAAGTGAATTCGTCAAACAATAGTAGTAGAAGACCATGTATATCATCATCAATATATGAATGAGAGAGGATGATCACCTGTTGCTTTGTCAATGGCAAGGTTGCAACCTTGACAAGAACAGTCAGCAATATAATTGCAAATCCATAGGAATATGGCACATGAACGGCAGTCAATCCATCTTTCAGTACCTGGTTAAGATAAGCGCAAGTGAAGATAAAGTACTGGTCAAATCTTGCCACTTTCTAATTAGATAAACAAGTCAAATTAACTGCTGAGCAGATAGATCATCTAGTCAAACTAGATTAAGTTCAGATTTTCACCAAACAAAACAAAATCAATCGCTAATCCTAAAAACTACAAAGTTATCGGAATAAACTACCTTCAAAACAACTTCCATAGCATCGGAAATAAAACCGAACCATCCCCCGGACTTCTGCACGGTGGTGGTAGCCGATTCCCCCGAAGCAGACGCAGCGGGATCAACAGCAACCGCCGCATCAGCCAAGGTATACATAAGACTCTCCGCACGGGTAGCGATTGCTGCGAAATCAATAGAGACGGCATCGAATGAAGAAATGGGAGGAAGTCCGTTAAAACTGAATTTCACTCTGGTAGATATAAGCTTAGTCCTGGGTGAAAGGCGTCCATGGCGATAAAGTGAAGGAAAAGGTGTTCCGACGAAGGATGAAGGAGATGAAATGAGAGATTTGGCCATGGATGGATGGATTGATTGCTTGTCGGAAGCTCTCTCTGCAATTCACTCACCTTCTCATTTGTGTGTGCGGATGAGAGGGAGAAGGAGAGACTGCGTGTGCGTTATCCGTTATTTGTGTGATGAAAAACAATAAAATAAAATAAAATTGGGAGAAATGACGTATGTGAAGTGGGATATTCGACAACAGCCGATAGGTTGCGACCACGTCACTTTGGAGCAAACGAACAGGGGAATCACCGTTTTATTTATTTTACGACAGCGATGGGAAAATGAAGGTAATAAAAATTTTATTCTATTCAAAATACCATCAAATTTGATTTCTTATATAATATATCATTAAAGTTACCAAAAAAACATCATTGTTACCATAAATAAGAAGTTTAATGCCTATTTTATGTACGTACCTTCTTGATAGTCTTCTTCAATTTGTTCACAATCAAGATGAATATGGTCATAACTCATAAATCAAAATATGGAGGCTTTCTATATGGATGTTATGCCATCCACAACCGATACCACTCTTAGTCGAGACATCCTATAAATTCCAACCGTAGAATCTATAAGAGTAGACCCACTTAACCCAAATGGAGCCCTTATGGTAAGGAGCCTTCATTTCGAGGAGGCCATAAGGCAATGTTTCAAGTGTCCATGCTCTTTATGTCAAGGCCACATTGAGGGTTTGTTTGATAGTTGCTAATTGAGAAAGTGCTGATTGAGAAAAATCTATATGAGTAATAAGTTCTGACTGAGTAAAAAATTATGTTGTTTGATTATACATCTGAGTGGATATACTGACTGATGCAAAATGACTATTTTACCCTGATGCTCTTTATAATAATAATAATAATAATAATAATAATGTAAACAAAAACTTTCAAGATAATAGACATTAAATATACTATTTTAGAGATTAAAACACAAAAAACCCTTTAGCTTGTTGGTAAAATCATTGTGTGTATAGGGGAGAACCAAGTTCAATTCTTGTAACCACCCATTTCATTTCTTTTTATCCAAGACCAATGGTATTATTGTAAAATCTTGCTTTCTTTCTCAGTTAGCATCATGCCAACTCCTTTCTTGATCAGATATTTCTTACCGAGTCAGATGATCAAAATTGGATTATCAAACACATTTTGTTGACCATATCAAACAGAGCTGAGTCAGATGACCAAAATTGGATTATCAAACACATTTTGTTGACCATATCAAACGGGGCTGAGTCTTCGGGAGACACACAGTTTTCCTAAAGACTTTGCCTTGCTTCTTTTCAAACTCACCATGACACCAGCGGAAGCCTATGTTCAATATTTATATGGTTTGGTTCGTTTATAAATAGCAATAAGTTTGGTGTAGTTTTTACATTTGGGCAGAGTTTTAAAACCACAAAATTAATGGACTATAATCATATTTCTTTGGGCTTATAATACGTCAAATAGAAATGCAAAACGACTTTGTGTCAAGTTAGTAGCTAAAATGTTAGAGAATGTCGAAATGGCCGAAATCATAAAACCGATGGACCATAGTAATATTTGAGACGACCTTAAATAATACATTTTGTATGTATTCAAACAAACTATTGAATAAACTAAATATCTCAACCGTTTATAAATATTAAATAGGTAATATAGATTATTTAAATATTTAGAAGATCTATAGTTCAATTTTTGGTATGCGGCTTTTATGAATGGTGGATGCGGTATATAATGCAAAATCGAACCACACCGTAAATACCTAGTACCTAGAAGTTTATAAAATAAAACGCACTATCGATTGTTTGTTCAGTTGCGATTTTACTGATGTTTACGATATATGGTCGATTTTTGCTCCCCCTGAAATCTGGAGTTGCAATCTGAGTTGTTTTTATTCATTACTTGGGCCAGCCAAACGTTAAGGGTTTACAAAGTTGCAATCTGAGTCCGTCACAATATTAAGTAATCGGCCCACATCTGATTTGGGTTTAGTCCAAAACTTTTTGTTACTTCCAGAAAATAACAAAGCATGACACATTCTTTCATTGTTCTAGTTCTTCAAAAGTTTTTTAATCTCCTTTTATTAATAAGAAAAGAATCGATAACAGATTAAAACCAATCTCTCCATCATCTATTAAACATTTTGTTGCAATTGCTTTTATAAAAACTAAAATCTCATAGAAAGATTTGACCAACTTTTAAACAAAAAATTTAAGTTTCAGTTAGATACTATTCTATTCGATTGAGATCATTAGATAAGTTAGATACTATTCTATTCGATTGAGATCATTAGATAAGGTTGGTAAAATCGTGATCTTAACCTACGATTCTATGATCCAAGGTAGGTATATCAATCCCAATAATATATGAATATATGAATATTTTTTTTGGTAGGATCAGATTGTAAGATCATATATATATATATATATATATATATATATATATATATATATATATATATATATATATATATATATATATATATATATATATATATATATATATATATATATGCCTTCAATTGAGAACATTTTTTATCGCGGAAATATTTGAGAACAAATTTGGACCACATAATTTTTTTTTAATTAATTAATTAATATATATATATATATATATATATATATATATATATATATATATATATATATATATATATATATATTATGGAAATGAAAGTTAGGAACAATACCTGACCTTAGGTATTGTTCATCAGGTTTCAGGTTTACTTACTCAACCATGGTCACCGCCTCCACCCCCATCCAGTTTATTCCAAACTCACCGCTTGATCTCGATCATTCCTCAACCCTGTGTCATTGTTCTATTGAGCACCATGATCATCGTCGTCTCGACTTTAGGTCACCGCTGTAAATACCCCACCGCCACCGATTTCATAGATTGTTTCTTCCTACTCCCAGCTTCTCATCTTGCTCGCTCCAATCCGGTCGACTCTTCCTCTGCCTTCTAGTTCATTCCATCCTTCCAATTAATTGATCGCCACAGTCTCCTATAGTCGCATATTTCAGTCCAGTTTAGATTCACCGACTCCTACAATATCGATTCCTCTCACTGCATACACGGTTCATTATCGTAACATTCGCTACTCCATTGTCTTCCCATCTTATCTGTACACGAAGGGTTTATTTTCGGATACAGATTGTGCGATTTGTAGGTCGTGGTTGTTCTATGTGGGTTTTTGGCTCTGAGTTTATCTGAAACCCGTTCAAGCCAGCATCTTCCTCCCGACAGGGCAGCAACGACCTGATTAGTGTCGTCGTTATTTCTTCATTTCTGTATTGGGATTAATTGATCTGCTTTCTTTATATTTTTGGGCTTAATTCATTTTCTATTTTTTTCTATTTGTTTCCAATTTCTTGAACCCTAATGTCCATATGGTTTTCAGTTGGTGATTGTTTTTTATAGCAAAGGTTGACGTTGTTGATTGGTGCTCCGACTCATTGACCCCACCTCCTTCGTATCAAATTGGCTGCTCCATTTCAATCATCAGGTTTGTTTGATTATTTTTTTAATATTTTTTGGGGCTGAAATTGAAGTCGTTGTAGGCTTCATGAGAGATAAGTGAGATGTAAGGAGGATAAAAGGGAGTTGAACCACACTCCAGGTATGAATTGTTCCCAAAATTCTCCCCTCTGCAAATACTCAAATAATGTTTTATATGAATTGATCCTCTTTTAACTCAACTATTTCTTCTTCCTACTACTATCTGAATCTTCCTCTATGTTGATATTGATTTATTTTATTTTCTATTTTTTAGTTGATTATCAGTGAGTAGGTTGTTGGTGTTTTAAGTAAAGAAAGCTGAAATCGGGTGTTTTTGTTCATCTTAGGTCAAATTTATGGAGCAAAAGCATGAAAGACCATGACTTTTTTTGTCAGCCGCGTCAGGGGTACGACTATCTTGGAGAATTCCTGAATGAATCTTTGATAGTAGCCTGCTAGTCCCAGGAAACTCCGAATCTCAGATGGAGACTTCGGAACTTCCCATCTCATCACGACCTCTACCTTGGATGGGTCCACTGAGATCCCGTTCTGGTTGACGAGGTGTCCGGGGAACTGCACCTCGCGCAACCAGAACTCACACTTGGAGAACTTAGTATACAAGTTCTCCTTCCTTAAAGTCTCTAGAACTTCTCGCAAATGTTCCTCGTGCTCTTCCTGCGTCTTGGAGTAAACCAAGATGTAATCAATAAACACTATCACAGACCGGTTTAACATCGATCTACACACGCGGTTCATGAGGTCCATGAACGCGGCAGGAGCATTGGTGAGCCCGTAGGGCATCACCACAAACTCGTAATGGTCATAACGTGTTCGAAACGCGGTCTTCTCACATCCTCCTACCTGAACCTCATATGATGGTATCCTGAACGCATGTCGATCTTGGAGAACCAAGATGCTCCCTGAAGCTGGTCAAATAGGTCATCAATCCTCTGGAGTGACTAGCGATTCTTCACCGTTACCTTGTTCAGCTCCCGATAATCTATACATATATGATGCGACCTGTACTTCTTCTTCACAAATAGAATCGGGGCTCCTCAGGGTGAACCGCTCAGTCTAATGAATCCTTTGTCTAACAGCTCCTGCAACTGTGTAGACAACTCCTGCATCTCAGGTGGAGCCAACCGATATGGTGCCTTGGCTATCGGAGCTGCACCAGTGACTAGGTCGATCCTGAACTCTACTTGTCGCTCCGGAGGTATCCCAGGAAGCTCCTCTGGGAACACATCTACGTAATCTCACACCACTGGAACCTAGCTCACCGTCGCCTTACCCGCCTCACGGGTGTCCATAACATACGCGACATATCCTGCGCAACCTTGCTGAAGGTAGCGCCTAGCTCTCACTGCAGAACATACCGCTGGCCCTCACTGTGGCCTCTCACCCTGAACTACCAACTCTCCCCCACTTAGGGTCCTGATCCACACCAGCTACTGAGCGCAATCTATCACCGCCCCATTGGGGTTGAGCCAATCCATGCCTATAATCACCTTGTTCCCACGCAACGGAATGGGTACCAACTCTACCAAGTAGCGCTCCTCAAATAGCCTCAGAACGCAATCTCTGAACACTGATGATGCTCGCACCGACCGATCATCGGCAATCTCTACCTCTAAAGGGCAATCCAACAAGCCCGGAGACTTAGTGAACTTCTTGCTAAGCGCAAGAGAAACAAATGATCGGGTGGCACCCGAGTCGAACAACACCTGTATTGGGATACTGTTCACATGGAACGATCATAAACGCATATACATAGAGCACATATCAACATCATAACATCATATAAATAAATTAGAGGGAAAGAATCATACCCGTCACCACATCGGGTGCGGCACGTGCCTCCTCGGTAGTTAGCTGAAATGCCGACTCCTCACCACTGGAGCCTCTGCATTGCCCTGCCAGCCATCGGTAATCCACAGGATCGTTGGAGCTGGCGCCTTCACTGGTGCGGCTGTTGTCAACTGGGAACAATTACCCTTCTTGTGGCCCCTCTGGTTGCAGTGGAAACACAACAACTCTAACGTCTGTATCATAGGTGTAGGGGCGGTACAATCCCTACTGAAGTGCCCTATCTTGCCGCACTTATAGCAGTCCGGTGATCCCACTCTACATGCTCCCTCATGTGGCCTGCCACATTTCCTGCAGCGGCCCGGTCCTGTCTGGCCTTTCGGCCTACCATCTGATCCCTTGGGCTTCTTCCCCGAAGCCCCTCTTGTCTGTCCCTCCTCTGAATTCCTCTTCCGGATGTGCTACAGATCTATCTCCCTTTCCCTCTCCCTTGCAATCGTAGAGTCCAGGGTAGGGAAAGCCAAAAAATGACATGCTCCCGAATGTTGGCTCGCAGCATGTCGTGGTAGCAGGTCCTCTTCATATCCTCATCTCCCGCATACTGAGGTACCAACAACGCCCTCTCTCGGAACTTGGCGGTGATCTCCGCCACAGTCTCCGTCGTCTGTCTCATGTCCAAAAACTCTCTAGCTAACTGTTGGAGCTCCACCGCAGGTGCGAAATCCTCTCTAAACCGGGCACAAAGTCCGGCCATGTCATAGCCTCAACAACCGAGGCTCCCAATGAGTCACCAACAGACTCCCACCAATCTCTAGCTCTGTCCCTCAAACACCCTGCTATGAACCTCACCTTCGACCCCTCGGGGCAAAAACTAGTCAACTGCGTAGACTCAATATCTACGATCCATCGTCTGGCAGCAATGGGGTCCTTCGCCCCATGAAATTTGGTGCACCACTGCCCCTGAAGTCCTTAAAGGATAGTGTGTGAGATCCTGACTGGCTAGATGCCAGGTCACTCGTGAACGCCCTGAGGCGGTCCTCCATCAGCTCAACTATCCCTTCCTTGATCGACCCGAAGATGATGGGGGTCGACTTAAGGATACCTCTGGTGATCTCTGATGCTATGAACTCGCATAGCCTCTCATCTACTGGCTCGGAACCTGATCCCGAACCCAATCCCTCTCCTGAGCTGTCAACTATTGGCCTCGAACATAGTACCACCATTCTGCAATACATAATAACAACCGTTAGTGATACTGATACCTCTTGAAGGATCACATTTACTAAAAGTTCCCTGGTCTTATCTCGGCCTTCCTTAGTTCGGGTACGGATCCTCTACTTTCAGTAGTACGGGCCCATACTACCTTCCACATCTATCCGTACCTTCTTCAAGGACTGCCTTGACTCCACCAGATCCCTTTTCCACTGCTGATCACTACTATCCTCATCCTAGGCTTACCCTAGGGAAAACCTCCGACCCCACCCTATCCGGTCCTCAACTGCTGAAGGCCTCCTTGCAATGCCAATTAGCCATTACCTGACTACCATCACATGGGGTGAGGCTCAGATAATCCTTCGAGTAAAAGACTCGTCCCCACATCGGTTAAACTCAAACGAGAGCTACGTAATAGGGCCAATTCTAGCACTCTGAGATTATTCAACTCTGACCACATGTGATGTGACGTATTCACCTAATGGCTAACTCTTATTGCTCAGAGTCCCACAAAGCACAAAGCAAGCAGCATTTGAACAAAAGGGAACAACTCTCTAGCAACTATATTCTCATAACAAGAATTGCACTAACATACAATGCTAAGCTCATATTATCAGGCATAACCTCAATAGGCTATCCTACTGCTGTATACTCAATTCTAGCATGCAATCATCATAAGTTGAAGCACATAAAGCAGGCACATAAGGCATCACTCCTAGATCCTTAGTCCTATACTAGCATGCTGTTCTACTGAACGTGTTAAACGTAACATAGACTTGTATGGGTACTTTGGGGAATACTTACTTGAGCTTGGCCGGTTGCGCACATCGCACACTTATTCTTTCTCAAAACTCTTTTATCTTATATTTTAGAAAGTCATTTTCTTTGTAAAAATCTTTTAAATCCATGGGTTTGAGTCCAAACACCCCCGAAGGTGCGTCCGAATCCCTCAAACCAAGGCTCTGATACCAACTTGTAACAACCCAATTTTCACGTCCAAAAATTTCATTTTTAAATCAATACTTGGGAAAAACATTTGTAAATAAAACATTGTCTGATCAAATCATCTCACAGTCATATATCGTGTTTGAAAACCAAAATACGAAACTAACTGAATATCATAGTACAAATCCCAGAACAATCTCGTAAGGCGGAAAATGGTGTATGTGTATGATGTGTCGCTACTGTGCCAACTCCTTCCCCTTTGATGAAGAGGTACCTGAAACCAAACTGAAAACTGTAAGCATAAAGCTTAGTGAGTTCCCCCAACATACCACATACCATACAGTTATATAACATACAATACAATCATATAACATACCATACTTGTCAGGCATTTCTGGGGTGCCCGACCTACCCGGTATGGCCATTTTGGGGTGCCGACCTACCCGTGCGACCATTATGGGGTGCCGACCACCCTTCGGTCCTAACAACCGAACTTGGGGACTGTTCCCTTCCTACTACCCCTAACACATATCTCAGATCATGCTAGCATATAATCATGACATCACATACTATCAGACATATCTGGGGTGTCTGACTACCCTTCGGTCCTAGCAACCGAACTCTACTACTATAACACATCAAATTAGCATATAACATATCAAGTAGTAGGAAAACTAGTTTATATCACAAAGACAATCATCTAACACACAACTTCTACTGGTGGACCGACATTGTGGCCCTAGACCCACCGCTACTGCAAGGTAACTCACCTCGAAGTAGTTGCTGATCTGCACAGGAACTGTCTGTCTGCTGCTGCTGCTCCGGAAATCTTCCGGCTGTAATTCCTACGAAACACTCAATCAAACACTGCTAACTGTCCTTAGGGTAAAATGACTATTTTACCCTTGGCCAAGTCAAAAGTCAAAGTCAAAGTCAACTTCCAATTGACCCGACTCTCTGAGTTGGCTCGCTAACTCGTCGAGTCCTTATCCAGTCAGTTGTCCTCACTCTCGTCTCTACTCGTCGAGTTAGGCATTGACTCGATGAGTTGTCCTTCTAAACAGATATCTAATAGTCCTTCATTCGACTCGCCGAGTTGTATGAACAACTCGTCGAGTTCATCTTCATCCGATGAACACTCTAGTATGAAAAATTCATCGGATTAGGGTAACCGTAAATAATATCATAAAACAAGTAATGCCTACATAATAGGAGAGTTAGTGTAACTCGCCTCCTTGAACTTGAAAATCAGCTAGCATGAGCAAGATGGATCCTTTCCTTTTCGAGAACCTACACAACAATAATAACATTATTTTGCTTGTGCTTTGTTGTATTACTCTTATAAAACTTATGTATATATTTTCTTATTTTCTCTTTGATTATAGTGCTCTTTTGGGATCTATTTTCTTACCTTTCAACCCATTCTTAAATTTCGATAAAATAATATTGGTAAAGTTCCCTCTTTTATATTTTCAGAAATATAAAGATGTCGCATTCTAATGATTTTTGGTTGATTTTATATTAAATTTACCAGTTAGTAACTTTAAGCTGTCATATTATGGACCACTCAAAACTATTGGAATAAACTGTACCAATCTACTAAGAATTACACCAGACCCTTTATTGTGGGAAACAATACATCCATATATAACTACAAGTTTTTGGAATTTTGGCATTTGGAGTTCTGATGAATTTATTAAGATTTTTTGAAGACAATGCATGAAATTTGTGACAACATGGACCAAACCGAGAAGATTGCCAATTTTACCCCTCAAGGATTTGGAATTTCGAAATATGATTCAAAGTTTGAAGAAACTAGACACAATAATATTTATAGAAAAATAAGTCTCATGATTTTTAGGTGTTCCTATTGACTTGCACGAATTTTAGAAGTTTGAGGACATATTTGGGAAAATTGATCATAATGGCTTTTAAATCACTTTTGTTGTTCTATTAAGTAATGAATGGTTAAGCCTTAAGTTTATCACTTTTAACATGATTGTTGGTTACTCATTAGGATATTGAGATGTGAAATTCAATTTAACCTAAGGACCTTAATGTTTGGCTTAATGAGGGTTCAAAGTTAACGATTTTCACATAAAATGCCACTTTTACACTTATTAGGTTCTTTCAGACAATATGACAAACACCTTGTGTGCATGAAATCCTACAGTGATCATCAACTCTCTAATAGACTCCAATCCAGCCCCTATAGCTTACTATTTTCATTTATCATTGACACCAACAATTAGCATAAAGAAGAAACGATTCATGATTATAAATGGAACGATGTTAGATTTCACAATATCATGAATCTAATTCATAATTCGATTAGATCCATTGTTTTCCTGATCACAGTACAAATCTGACTAGAATGTGCTAATGTGTGTGTGTGTGAGAGAGAGAGAGATAGATAGATAGATAGATAGATAGATAGATAGATAGAGAGAGAGAGTAGTGATAGTACCTTCAGAAGATCAGATTGTTGAGTTTGAGCATTGAATTTCTGGAACAAGTATCATGCATAGATGAAAGTTCATAGAAAGAAGAAAAGCATTAAGAGGCGGGGTCAATGTCTGAAGGGTATAACAGGAGGAGTCAGTGTTGGGCAGAGGGCAGGACAAGAGAAGGGTGTCACTAAGTTTGTGCGTGAAAAACAAAGCACATGGAATCATTAGTTAAATTACAGATAACCCCTTTCTTCATTAGCACTTAAATAAAGCGTTCGTTTTTTAGATGCGTAGTTGAAATTTGTTCTCAATATAAGAATTGTTCTCATTTGAACATACATCTCTCTCTCTCTCTCTCTATATATATATATATATATATATATATATATATATATATATATATATATAGAGAGAGAGAGAGAGAGAGAGGTAAGTTATATTAAGAACACCATAAAGGTTGAGAATGCGAGAACATATCACATCCATCTAATTAATCAGATCTGGGTCTAATATCCAAGGGGTCATTTATATCAATCTTAAAACTAAATATATCATGGTGTAAATAAGTAAACCTTGTAAAGGTTATGGAAGTAATTTCAAATTTATTACTTTGCTAAAAATTAGATTAGAATTAACAGAAAATTTGCTTTTAGATTTTAAAATGTCTATCACTCACCTCTCGTTCCTCTCTATCTCTCTCTAGTTCTTCAGTTGTTGAAAAGCAAAAACCATACGACTTCATCATCTACACATCGCCAGATTACGTTCTACCTTCTTCCATTTCGTCGCCTATACTTTCTACACTGTCATGCTGTCACCATCAAGCCTTTTCTCCACCCATTATCGTGCTTTTTGTCTTCCTACATATCCACATTTTCGAATCTAATAGATTTAAGTTTCCTATTTTGTATCCGTCTACAAAACTCTATTCGTCAGCTTCACCACCTACTATCAGCATCAGCATCGCAACACCATCACGATCTTCACACAGCTAGACCTTAATCGTAAAATCCTAAAATTTCTGGGGGTATAGACGATCATCACGCACATAAAACAAGTTGCAATTTGAAGTCAATAAATATGGAGAAAGACGATAAAACTCCCTTTTTCATTTCGACCTTGTATTTAGGTAACACCGATTTCAAATTTGGTATGGCTTCTTCTGAAATTTTGATTTCGCTATAACATTGCATGGTTTGTTCTTTTCGATGTTGGATGCAAGTTTATGTAGACAATTTCTAGGGGTAAGGTTTATCGATATTATTTTATGTAATTTTGATTGATAATGTTCTATGTATTAATTATCACATATAATATTTGAGGCCTAATATTTTTGATTATCTCCACTTTTCATTACGTTTGTTTTTTTTACATTGTGTTTGTTTGGTTGCCTCTGCTATGATCTTCTTGGTTTATGTTTTGATTCCGATCTAAGTGTTATACAAGTTTGAAGCTTTGGATTTGGTTCAATTGGTAGGAGTTTGTATTCATGCATGGTGTGCTATTATTTCTTTGGCGTTTGAGTTTTTTAAATTAATTTTATGTTCTTTTGGAAATCTATAAAATTCTTCCTGTTATGTTTTTATTTTTTCACACAAACACTTCATTTAAACATTAATATTGAAATTATAAGAGATTGGTATGAATTTTTTATGGGTATTTCACTAAATCTGAAGAACTTGGACAATTTTTTTTTTTCATTTTTAATTGTTGCAAGATTGTTTTCTAATCTTCAGTTTTTAATGTTTTATGTATTCATGAACGATTATCCAATTTTATTCACTAATGATTATAAATTCGGCATGTGGTAAAATATGTTTGAATATCAATTAAGTTATTGTAACTTCTCTACTTGTCAAGTACAAATTTACTCATTTACACAACCATGTCATGTGATGAATTGCAATTTCAAGTTGATTACTTTGTGTTAAGTAATTGTAGTTAAGTTTTCTGCATTATTGGTTTATGATTACAATTGTAGTTAATCTTTTTAACTCTTCATTGTATTCTATTCATTTCCAATTACAAGTGTATTCATTTCTGATTATAGTTGACTTATTAATTTATGATTACACTATACATAATTATTTCATTGGCTTTCTACAGATGGAATAAACCAAAAGGATTAAAGGAAGAATGAAGTGGATATTGTCCAAAAAGCACACCCGCAACAACATATTCATTTATAATTATAATCATAGTGAATTATTGTTATCTTTGGATTGTAACTTATTCACTTATTATTACAATAATCATATATTATATACAGTTGTAGTTTATTTCTTTTCTATATTGCCTTTTATTTAATTATGATTTCAACTGTATTAAAAAATACAACAAACTTATTCCTTTACGATTACGGATATATTCATAAATATATGAATCCAACTTTGACATATTTATTTATGAATATAGCAGTCATGGATATCATTTACCAATGAATAAAAACCAATTATCATATTTATATTATACAAAAGTAGGTTTTCTCCGTATATGAAAAAATCAAGTGATTTAGATATAATATGATTTGAATTTCAATGGATAGAAAAAAAGTCATAGTTTTAATATATTTTTAGATAGAATTTATTCAATTTAATTGTTTTGTATTAATAAAAAATGTAAGTTGATATAAATGACTGCAACATTAAAGGAGGTTATCATTCAGTGGCGAATCTAGAACCAAAAACCACGTGGTTCCTTATGTAAATAAGACAAAAAAAATGAAAGTGTAAAAAATACTAGCAATGATGGGTCGGGTTGTATAACCAAATTATTTAAACATCAGTTCAATAGTTATAATAAAATTCTTACAATTGAACCCTATGAGGTCTTATAGCTTGAAACATTGTCACAATTGCATCGTTACTAATACCTTTTAAAACATTTTTTTCAATATACGACACTAAACTATCACTCAAAAATTGATCACTCATTTTGTTGCGTATATCAGTCTTTATCAACTTCATTGCTGAAAATGCGCGTTCTACACTTGCTGTTGCTACGGGTAAGATCAATGCAAGTTTCATAAGAAGGTAAATCTTAGGAAATATTATATGCTTCTTTTCTTCAACCATTTTTTTGGCAAGGTCTCCAATACTCTTCAAATCATGAAATCGTTCATCTTGTCGTACATCTTTAATGTAATTTCCAAGTTCCACTTCAAGAACTCGAAGATCGTATTCTGTTGGAAACTCTTCCGGATAAAGTGAAGCCATTTTCATTATTTTTTCTAAATCAAAGGCTTTGAAAGATTCACTTGGGCACAAACAAGCAATACAAAGAAGTAAATTCGTGTTTGCTTCATTAAAGCGATGGTTTAGCTCTTGAAGTTGCATATCAATCACCTCCTTAAATACATCAACTTGATAATGGTGCAAGTTATTAACGTTAAAAATAATATATACATATATATGTATATATATATATATATATATATATATATATATATATATATATATATATATATAACTAACGATAAAACACAATAAATTTATAAATCAATGTGGTAGTTGGTAATAAGAAACATTACTAACCTGTGAACCTTTGCGACGACTGTATCCATTAAAATATTCATCTTCCAAATCCACAACTTTAACTTTGTTTTTAGCACAAAACAACGTAACTTTCTCTAAAAGTGGTTCCCATCCTATATCCCTAATTTCTTGAATTGCTTTTTTTGAACTACTAACTTGATTCATGGCATTTATGATATCTTGGTCTTTTCTTTGTAGTATTGTATTTAAATGATCTGTCACTCCCAAGATATCAATCATCAAATGTAGACAAAACACAAAATCAAACGATTTTAACCACTTTAAGATGCGAATTGCTTCAGCTCTACGATCACTATCACTATCAAATTCACCAAGGTCTTCAAGTACATCACAAATGGAAGCATATATGGTTTGGATATTTAATAAAGATGCAAAATGAGAACCCCATCGAGTATCAGACGGTCGTTTAATACCGACTTCTTGATTCAAACCAGTACCACTCTCAAGCTCACCTAAAATAAACCACATAAAAATTAATTAGTCGAATAATTAGCATAAACAAATGAAAATAAACCATACCTCCAGCTAATGCTTCCATAACTTTATCTGCTTGTTTTTTTCTTAACTTAGCTCGTCGTTTGTAAGAAGATCCAATAATATTTAACAGCCGAGAAACCACATCAAAAAAATCATTAACCGTCTTGTGATTCTTTGCAACAAACACTAAGGCTAACTGTAATTGGTGAGCAAAACAATGAACAAAGTGTGCAGATTTTGTTTCATTCATAATCAAAGTCTTCAATCCATTGAATGCACCACTCATATTACTAGCACCATCATAGCCTTGTCCTCTAATCCTACTAGGACTCAAATTTTGTTTTGAAAGCATATCATAAATGGTAGCCTTTAGTGACAAAGCTGAAGTGTCATTAACATTTCTAAGGCCAACAAACCTTTCTACAACTTCACCTTTTCTATTGACAAACCGCAAAACCAATGCCATTTGTTCTTTACATGACACATCACGTGACTCGTCTACTAAAATTGAAAAAAAATCATTTCCAAGCTCTCCCATAATAACATTTAAAATTACATCTGAACATGCTTGCACAATATCTTTCTGGATTTCACCGCATTTCATTTGAGCATTTTTTGGGGTATTCTTTAACACAACACGATCTACAACATCACATCGATCGGCTAACCACTGTAATAGTTCAAGAAAATTACCTTTATTATCTGAGTCTTCCTTCTCGTTATGACCACGAAATGCTAAACCTTGTCGGAGTAGGAACCTAACACAGTCAATTGAAGCATTCAAACGAGTACGATATTCTTTTTCTTGTAAAGTAGTTTGTTTCTCAAAAGCAGACGTGATGGATTGTCTTTGGTTCATCAAACTTTGACACTTTTGGACAGCAATAGTGTGTGGATTTCCTTCTTTGTGTTTATCTATTCCTGATTTCCTATTCCATGCTTTAAATCTAGATTTCACAAAATGATCTGATCCACCTTGATTTGGTATACTTGATTTAAATAGATAACAACACAAACAAAATGCAGCATCTTCTTTTATACTATATTCTAACCAATATTTATTATCATCAAACCAAGATTGAATAAATCTTCGAGGTTTACCTCCAAAATCACGTGGTGGAAACTTATGATTGAGAGGTTGGAAAGGTCCTTTTTGCAAGTATGCTCTTCTAATTTCATCTCTTTGGTTTACATGATAAAAATCTATACTTGGTCGTTCAAATGGATCAACAGGTAGTGCGTTTAAATCAACCTTCTTATACTTATGTTGTTGTTCATCATCTTCTTTCTTTTTATAAAACTTATGCAAAGACATTCTTGAATGTTGATGCTTTATTCTGAAATTGAATTATGAAATTGAATGTTATAAAAAGTACCAAACTAATAAGTAATAACCATTATCAATTTATCATTTATCAATCTTTTGTAGTTTTGTTATCAAATAGACTAATAGACAAATCACAAAGTCAAGACAATAAGTCAATAACAATATAACATTATAACATAAAAATCAAGACAATAGCAAACAAACAATGTTTTTATATCAAATACATTATACACAAAGAATTCTCAAAACTGTTAAGTGTTAAGACTTAACAAAAACAAATTAAGAATTCTGCAATCTAATCACTGATTTAGTGATAATGTAATATAAATCATGAAATCATACAAATATACAATCACTAATCAAACAAAGGGTTTTGATTTTGAATAAGAAAAAGCAAAGAATTCTGATTTCTAATATTGTATTGTAATACAAACCTCAATTCCTCAAACCTGAACAACAAATAGCAGTTGATCGATGAGTGATGCTGTGTGCGGCTGTGCCCTGTGGCCGATCAGAAATTTCCGTTAGGCAATAGCCGATAGGCTGCTACCGCCGGAGGGGAAGATGGGGACGACCGATTCGATTCCAATTTTCCAAACAGCGACGCTGCCGCGCTGCGTCTTTTCCTTTTTTTTTTTTATAATAAAAATAAAACAATTGATCAATTGGATTGGGCTACAGCTTAATAGATAATGGGCAAAAGATATGGACATTGATATAAAAAAAAACGGGCTTTGATGTCAAAGATAGGTCTTTTATAAAAAATAAGGTGGGTCCTTATTTTTTTTTTTATAAATACTTCATATATAAAATAAAAAAAAAGGCAGGTCCTAAGACCTACCTTCAATGTTACTACCTACGCCCCTGTTATCATTTAATTAAGTTGAGTATTTCATTAATCTACAGTAAAATTTCTATATTGCCCCTTAGAAAATGATTGACTCATAGTTATTCTTGCGTTCTCATTATAACCTCATTATAACCTCTTAGATATAATTGTTCTCAACCTTCCAACGTTCTCATTATAATCTCTCTCTCTTTCTCTCTCTCTCTCTCTCTCTATATATATATATATATATATATATATATATAAGTTTTTAGTTTATAAATTATATTTAGTAATATGTACTTATGTATATTTTAATTATATAATTTAAGTCTTAAGACACGCCCATATATTCTTTTAGTTTTACTTTAAAATATGGAGAATATGTTTTATTGATAAGTAAAAGTGGTGTAAGGTGATAAGGAAAATGAAATAGCATTATCATTTATGTCTTTCTTATTCGTATCACTACTAGAAAATTGGTGCAATAGCTACGGTACAATCCGTAGCTATTCCGTAGCTATAAGCGGATAGCTACGAAATTGCTACGGAAAATTGACTGTAGCATAATGGCCCGTGGCTAAATTATAGCTACGGATTAGCTACAAAATCACTACGGAATAGCTACAGAATATTTCGTAGCTACTATAGCTACGGAATAGCTACGGAATTAAATAGCTACGGATTTCCTACGGAATAGTTACGGCACTATATAGCTACGGAAGAAAATAGCTACGGAATAGCTACGGCTACAAATAGCTACGGAATAGCTACGGAACAAAATAGCTACATAATAGCTACGGAACAAAACAGCTACGGAATCGCTACGCAAGTAAATAGCTACGGAAATCCGTAGCGATTCCGTAGCTAACTTCGTTTTATTTAAAAAAAAAAAAAATTAAAAATTTCCAATTTTTTGTCAAATACCACATTAAATTCACATTTGTCCCAAATACCATATAAAATACACCAAAAAACGTCCGTCATACCAAGTTTGACTCATTCCAATCCATTATCCAAAATATCTTACAAAAGTAAGCACTAAACAAAACAAACAATATCAAATGTTTACAAACTAAATTGTTCCAAAATACTTATCAATTGTCCTCAGGTGGATTATCAGGGGGAGCACGGGGTTGATTTCCAGACATATTCACCATCCTCATAACCCTTTCCATTTGTTCTTTCATTTGTTGTTGTTGTTGTTCCATGGTAGAAACTTGTGCACGCAACCTATCAACCTAAAAAAATGGCAACACAATGCAATAGTTAAACAATATTAGCAATGTACTTTAGTTTATTATATCAATATTGTCAACATACTAATTAACGTTTAAACCATAACAACATACCTCTTGTTGTGTACTATCCGATTGGGTGGATTGGGTGGATTGGGAAGACGGTGTCCCAGTAATCACAAAATGTATATCTGATGCTCCTATGCCATAGATATCACCCTTCTTCTTTCCTTTTCTCCTAAGTTGAATTTCCTCCCATACCCTCGCATCATCTTTATGGTTTGAAGAGTCTTCTCCGTGTTTTTTGGCCATCTCCTGTAGATACATCTCCTACAAATTACCAAAAAAGTATCATTGTCATGTACAAAAATACTAAGACATCAAAATAGATAATAAATGATAAAAGATAAGTTACTTGTGCTTCTTTGGCAGTTAGTGAGCAATATTCGAGATTTTCATGATCTCCCGCAAAATATCTTTTTTTCGCCTTAGCTGTACCATGTGTCTTCATGAAAACATCAAATTGTGTGGGTGGTTTACCCAATACCTTTTCCTACATAAAAATACAAAGTATAGTTGATGTAGTTAGTGTTAAAAAAATAAGATAATAAAATTTATAATTATGATACTTACTAAGTTGTTACGGTGCTCGTCAAATCCTATACTACCCGCGGTGTGCCTAGCTGTCGACCCATTAGCATCTGCGACTTTGCGGTTCTGCTGAGCAATTTTTGAATTCTTTCTCCACTTATCTGTCGACCAATGCTGTGAAAAGAAAAAAAAATATAAGGATACTAATACAATAAGAGATTAAAATTCAACAAAATAGATAATAAAGTATCATATCCATTACATCACACAAACGTCGCCACACATTCTCCGGTACGCGCCCAGGGCAGTAGTCATGCATCCCTTCGTAGTAGGTACAATGACCTAAGGGGACGGGTTTCCCATCATTTCGTGCCATTTCCCCAGATTTAATCCTGATACGCTTCATTCGATCCTTGTATCTATCCTTAAGGACACACTTGAAGGCATCGAATATGTTACTATTCTCTAGTGAATTCCACCTGTACATGGTCTGTAAAAAAATAAAAAGTAAATCTAAAAATACAAAGTAAAAACAAATGAGTATAAGATACAATAATTTATATTTAATATATTGCCTTGAAACGCGAAAACATCTGCAAAAGGGCCTCATTGGGAATATCACTAAATCGGGGCCACGGATGATCCATATTCAGGATTTGGGTGTTGTGGTGTTTGTTGATAATACGAAGCCTCAGGTTGGTGCATGCTATCGATAACCATCTCCTCATATCTATGATAATCACTAAAATCATTATTAATGTGTTGAATTGTTTCAATATTCGAACTTGGACCCACGTGTTGAGGTGAAATTGGGTTTGAACATTGACCTATCTCTAGTGTTGGATATTTTTCTCCATGTAAATACCATTGTGTATAACCAATCATGAAGCCTCGGTTAACAAGATGGCTAAAAACTAATTCTCTCGGAAGGTAATAAATATTTTTGCATTTCGCACACGGACATCTAATTTCAAAAACTTCCACCCCTTCCTAATGATATGTTGGATGTTTGTTGCGTTCGCATAAGCAAAATCCAAAAACAAATTAACATAATGTGTCACACCCCGCTAAAGCGGAAACGCAAGGTATGACAGCGATAACGGTTTCAATGCAAAAGATAAAGATACATCACCATAGCAGTATTTAAAAGTTTACAACCCATAGCTTCAAAAGAAACAAAATACAAGTTTTTCAAAATAACATTGTTCAAAATATAGCTTCATAATAGCTTCAACACGATGCAACATGCTCTATGATGATGAATCTTTACATCCACTTACTAATTACTTCCTGAAAAGCATGTAAAACGAGCGTCAACTATGAAAATAGTTGGTGAGTATCACAAGTTTATAAAAATCGAGCGTACAATAAGGCTTTTCGTAAATACAAGTACATTGCTTCAATGATAAACAAGTTGATTGCTATTAATGAATACAAGTTTATTGCTATAACGAGAAACGAGTTTGTATGTGTATGAGCAAACAATGAGTCTCAACCAAACCTATGACTGAAGCCCTATCGAGATCTATGCTTATCGTTCCATAGATGAATATGGTATCATGCACTCCAGCGATTCGGGCGAGTGAGGAGTTGTCAATTCCTAATAGCGCTATCCATAACGACCATTGGCTCAAAGAGTTAATGGTTAGAGATAAGGGAAGGGCCTTAGTACGATAAGTCCTCATGTTCCGTGTTGCATAGACATACATAAAGAAACATAGCAATACAATAGCAATCATGTTTGATACAATTCAATTTAAATACAACATGCAAACAGTAGTTTTTCTGGACATGCTTTTCCACCCCAAAACATAAAAACCAAAAATAGGGGAGTGCGTGAATACTCACGATGTTTTGTGTAGACACAAGCGGTACTTCGAGATGCACCAACGTCTTACTACCGGGATCCTACGACATCAAACACACGCACTAGTGAGTTTCCATGTCGATATCTAATGCTAATATACTAAACTCTACATATAGGGAAATGCCAATTTATGTTTTAGTATTGGATTTTATATCAATTAGTTACACTTTTTCTGAAGTAATGAAATTCTATATATCGGGCGATTAATTACAACCTTGGAATATAAACTTTCCAAATTTTTAAGTCCTTATTACAACATAAATTCACGAAAATAGCATTCGAGGGATAAAAATTCTCAAACTTTTTATTTAACTGTTATTACACAATACTAAGTTGGGAAAATTATAAAAATGGATTTCCAAGCTGTTTAATTATATTTTATGATTTTTGAGCATTTATTTCAATAAAAATTGAAATAAATAGAAAACAGTTTCCAAAATTACCCAAACTTTTTATTTAATTTTTATTATACATAAATAGGCTGGGAAAAATATAAAAGATATTTTTCAGTGGGTATTTCTATTTTTCCTTGCTTTATTCCTTTAAATAGTCATTAATTAAAGAAATAATATTAAACAGTTAAAATAAATTACCATAAATTTTTGTAACATCATTTACAGTATAAATATCCTGGGAAAAATATCAAAAGTGGTTTTCATAATGTATAAACTGGTTTTGGGTATTTATGTATATTTAAGTGTATTTTAGTGCAATTAACTTTAGAAAATAGGAGAAAAATAGTTTACAGTAAAGAAAAATATTCAAAATTTTTATGTAACCTCCTACTCTATAATATTATATCCTGGTAAATTTTCATGAATTTTGGATAATCAGAACTATTTCTCCCATTTTTAGACCATTATAATTACCAAAAATTGGGAAAAATAGTAAAACATGATGGAAAATCTTGAAATTATTTTCTGGAGTCACCCATCACAGGTAAGGTATGCAAAAATTGTTAGATACAATTTTCACATCCTATAAAGTGGTTTTGTAATTTATCATGTCCTAAATAAAAGAAAATTAGAAATCATATGAAACAGTAACAAAAATTGCTGAAATTTGGTGAGGGGTCATTATTCCCCATAAGGATCATCCATGAATTTATTTAGGATTTATTGACCTCTGGAAGTATTTTATATGATTTATGCCCTTGGTTTTAGCAATAATTCTAATAAATCAAAGAAATAATAAAAGCTCTTGAAATTTTCCAGATTATCTCATGCATGCAAGGGCTTTCAAAAGGAAAAATGTAAAAAAATTTATTCAGAAGAGAAATCAGGGTAATGATTTCAAACAATTTAAGAAAAGTTGCATGCAATAATGCATGAAGTGTAAATGTGGCTGAAGTTCATGAATTTGTGTAGCCCATTCAGTGAGGTTTTAAGCCACGAAATTTCAACCATAATTCACTAGATATGTTAAGTTTCTAAGGTATTTTTCCTCAGATTTATGGTTGGGTTTAAAGCCATTGTTTAAGCAAGATAAAAATAGTGATCACAGAAAAAGAGCTGTATGCGCAACCTTTTTGTAAAATCTGCTAAAAATCGGATATTTAATATTTTACAGTGAGACCAGTTGGGTTTGAAAGTTAACTCGTGGAACTAACCAATACAAAAAAAATATCATGATTTGGTTTAGAAATGACTGAGTTATGACTGTTCAAAGTGGAACAAAGTAATCTGGCAGATTGCATGTTTGCTTGTGTGCATTATTAGGGTATTTCAACAAGATCATCATGCATGTCTTTGGTAAGGCCCGATTTCTAACACATGCATGGAATGAATGAGCATCCAAGATGTACTAGAAATGGTTTAAATGCTTTTTTTCATGCATGAACACAAAAGAAATGGAGAAGAACATGAAATATTAGGTTTTGATGTCACATGATCATATGTGCATCTTTTCCACTCCTTGCATGGGTTTGATCCCGGATTTTCACCATCTCTAACACATGCATTGTGTTATGGTGAGAATCTACAAACCACAAGGGGAGAATAAATATTTCTAGCCATGGAAAGGCATAGAATCCGAAAAGTAGAGAAGACTAAGAAGAAAAAGAGGTTTAACCATGAAACTATGGAAGAAGATGTTGTTGTTCACCTTGGTTTTGACCTTGAGAGAAGTAAGAACACTTCAAGGGCTTCACAATCTCGAAATTTTGCAGAGAAATGAGAGGATTTTCGTGAGTTTAGAGAGAGGGAAGAAGAGAGTGAAGTGTGTGAAGAGAGTGAAGTGAGAGAGTGAAGAGGGAAGAGGTGGAGTAAGGGTTTAAGCTTAATGATTGTGTTTTGGGGAACAGAGAGGGCATGGGGAGAGGTGATGGCCGGTTTTTGCATGCATTTTGGCCTCCTCTCTCCTAAATTTTAAACTTTATAAACTTCCCTCCTATATTTTATATAAAAACATTCATTTTTATAAAATGTTTATTAAGCAATTTGATTTATTTAAAAATCTTGTTTTCAACAAATAATTTATGATTAATACTTGTAATTTATATTTCTAGTTCATTGGTACGATTATCGAGTCTCTTTGTGTACATCCATTCTCTATTAGACAACAGTTCGATCTAAAACTACATTTAGATATAAAAAATGTTAAAACTTTAAACTAAACATGAAGTAATAGTGTAACATCTCATTTAATCTAATATATATAACTAATGATACATAAAAAGCCCATAAAAATTATTAACACAATACACATACATAATACACATATATAACTAATGATACATATATAACATCCCATTTAATCAAACATTTTTAACAAATTTATAAAATTAGCCTAACATTTCAACAAAATTAACATTTTTAACAAATTAAAGTTTACAACATTTTTTATATATCACATTTCAACAAAATTAACATTTTTAACAAATTAAAGTTCACAACATTTTTTATATATCACATTTCAACAAAATTAACATTTTTAACAAATTGAAATTAACCATATATTCAACCAAGCTATGAAATTAACCAAATATTCAACCAAATTAAATCTAAATCCTTAAATTCGACATCACATTCAACAAAACTTATTAGCATTATCAATGAATAAAGCATCTAAATTGTATACATAGTGTAATTTCAAAAAAAAAAAAAAAAAAAAAAACACTAGGGTTTTACCTTTTAGGGAAGAATCGAGCAAAAGGCCGAGAGAGAGAAGGGAAGTGCACCGGAGAAGAAAGCCGGCGACGGCAACGGTGAGAGCGGGAAGAATCGCCGGTGATTGTTGGAACGAGAGGGGGGGGGGGGGGGGAGAAGTTTGGTTCTTTCTTTTCTGGATCTGTTCGCTGACTGAAGGGGTGAAGGGGAGGGGGGAATTCGTGGGATATAAGGAAATAGAATGGATTTTAATTAAAAACAATAGCTACCAATTTGCTACGGCCCAGCTTCGGAATTTGCTACGGATTAGCTACGGACCGGTTTAGCGACGATTTAGCTACCGATTAGCTACGGCCTGCCAAAAAAAAACGTGGGTGGGATTCGAACTCGGGTTGCATACGTACAATGCCACTAACTTACCAACCGGCCGGGCATGCCGCATCCATACCAACATGCATGACTATTCTATTTAAACATATCTTTATATATATTAAAAGAGAAACTTGATGACATAATCTTCAACAATCAGGACCATTCATTGTATTTTCTTGATTAATTTCAACCATTGGATCATTTTGATGATGTCATATAAAATAAAATAAAATTAATATTAATTAAATTAAGTTGACTAAGTTTGGAAAGTTGAAAACTTATTAATGGTGATTGAAATTTTTAATTGGAATCTATACAAGTGAAATAAATGTCAGTATAATTATCAAAATATAAATATGGTTCCTTCCTTTTTAAAATCAAGTAATTTGTATATACCTTTCATAATTATAGAATTTGAAATCAAAGAATTCAAAATAGTATGATATGAATCACAATATTTATTTCTTCATATCCTTTCCAAAATCGTTGTTCAAAATTATGTTAAGTATATATTCTCATTCAGTTGTTATCACAATTTCGTGAAATTTGGACTTTACAACATCACGTTCGAATACCAGCTTCATAAGGTTAGCAATTTTTTTGATTTACTTATTAATTTCTTACTTTTGATTATAGTTTATGTGTTCAGTATATATATATATATATATATATATATATATATATATATCAGTGACATATTAATGGGTTTTTGATAAACGGATTTTCTATTCTCTCTCTCTCTCTCTCGTGTTTGGATTGGATTAAGTAAAATTTAGTTTAATTGATTATATGTTAATTGGATTGGATTATGTGTTTGGATTGGATGAAAAAATAAATAAAGAAAAGTAAAAATATAGTAGCTTCCAGAAGGGTTTAGTGTCTATATATTAAAAGAAAAACTTGATGACATCACCTTCAACAATCAGGACCATTAATTGTGTTTCCTTGATTAATTTCAACCATTGGATCATTTTGATGATGTCATCATAAAATAAAATAAAATTAATATTAATTAAATTAAGCTGACTACGTTTGGAAAGTTGAAAACTTATTAATGGCGACTGGAAAATTTAATTGGAATGTATTGAAGTGAAATAAACGTCAACATAATTGTCAAAACATAAATATGGTTCCTTCCTTTTTAAAATCAACTAATTTTTATATACCTTTCATAATTATAGAATTTGAAATCAAAGAATTGAAAATAGTATAATATGAATCACAATATTAATTTCTTCATATCCTTTCGAAAATCGTTGTTCAAAATTATGTATAAGTATAATCTCATTCATTTGTTAATTGTTATCATAATTTCGTGAAATCTGGACTTTGCAGCATCACATTCGAATAACAGCTTCATAAGGTTAGCATTTTTTTTATTTACTGATTAATTTCTTACATTTGATTATAGTTTATGTGTTTAGTATATGTATCAATGACTTATTAGTGAGTTTTTGACAAACAATCCAAAGGTAAAAAAAAGTATATGTTCAGTATATTCTTGCTGTAAAAACTACTTTTAATTGGAATGATTTGTATATTCTTTAATATATATGTGTATGTGTTTCTCAATCAGCATATGCATTTTTGTCCAAAGGTAAAAACAAGGCAAATGTAATTTTGATATTGCAATATTATACATACTTGTTGTAAAATGACCTATTTACCTTTGTTGTGTGTGTTTGTGTATGTGTGTGTGTGTGTGTTTGGATTAGATTATGTGATTGTATTAGATGATGTAAATTTCAATTTAATTAGTTATGTGTTTGGATTTGATTATGTGTTTGGATCGGATGAAAATAGAAATAAAGAAAAGTAAAAGTGGAGTACCTTCTCAAAAAGTTTAGTGTTTACATATATTATTTCTTCAAAATGACTTATTTACCCGTGCAATAAAAACTACTTTTTTGGGAATGATTCATATATTTCTTTAATATATGTTTGTGTTTGTGTTTCTCAATCAGCATATGGTTTTTTGTCCAAAGGTAAAAAAAAGGCAATGTACTTTTGATATTGTCTTATTATACATACTTGCTGTAAAATGATTTGTTTACATTAAAATGATAATGCAGGTGTTATCATCCTCCTACGTATGGAAAATATCAAAACTTGGGGTGGTAAGAATATTTTTTTTCATTATACATGTTCATGTCATTACATTAATATTTTATTTATTAGATAAATTAATTTATAACTTTAATTGTTATTTACAGGTCAGCCTCAAGTAGGTAACTGTTTGTTTCGGTCAAGATTGCATATTAATGATGACATGTCTCACATTTCAAAATTCAAAAAAACATACGTCATTTATCATTAATTAATATTTTAATGTTTGTTTTTCCTTATTCTTAATCATTAATTATTTATATTGTTTAAATTCTTCATTTTTTTTCTTCTTATATGTAGTATTGTTGATATGGATTTGAATATTAAGGGGAT
Source organism: Lactuca saligna (assembly GCF_052625555.1). Taxonomy (NCBI): domain Eukaryota; kingdom Viridiplantae; phylum Streptophyta; class Magnoliopsida; order Asterales; family Asteraceae; genus Lactuca; species Lactuca saligna. Next base: position 292,190,775 of record NC_136421.1, read on the forward strand.
GTTTGGATTAGTTTTTTAGCTTATTGCTTATAGCTTATTTGTGGTGGGAATAAGCAATAAGCAATAAGCATGGGGAGGAATGCTTAATAAAATTAGTTTATTTAGCCTAATAAGTTGGATTTTATCCAAACACTAAAATTAGCTTATTGTGGGAATAAACAATAAGCACCTCTTTTTTTCCTATCCAAACACCCCCTAAGTCTTCCATTAGTACTACACAACTTAACACTAATACTGTTGTGGCTAAGGTAGAAGATTACTACCTCCATTTTCCAATCAAGAACATTGATGATATTCCAGATTACAATAAGGTATACTTAACAGTATTAATATTTTTCCATTAATTTTATAAATTTACAGCGCATAACACAATGAATATATATTATTTTTTTTATATATTTTTATATATTTTTTTATAAAATAGGAAATTAGTTTGTCCATCATTGCTACTATCATCGGTTTTGATTTAAATGAAGACTGGTATTCTTTTTATTGTTGTGACTGTTCAAAAAAATTAAGTAAGAATGATGATGAAACCAATGCTGAACCATTTAATTGTGATGGTTGTGGTGGAGTTTCTGATGTTTACAGCAAGTAAGTTCATAATTTTACATTTGTAAAATTCTTGTGTCATTAATCTATATTCGAATGTTTCCAATTTTATTTCATTGTCCATTAAAGTGTCAATTTATAATTTTTAGGGTAGGAGTCGTAATTCGTGTTCAATATGAAACTGAGTCTGCTTCTTTTGTATTGTTTGATCGTCATGTTAAAAATGTTATTCACCAGGGTAATAAGTGGCTGATGGAAAAAATATCAATGGTAGCGTTAATTTTTTTAATCGTCAACTCATCTCTTATTTTGTTTTATGATATTAATTTTTTTAATATATGTATTAAAGAATTGAATAAATTCATTTTAACCCATTAATGCATCCAATTCTTTTTAACATAAAAATTTGTCTACAAATATGTTCTTCAACGAGTTATACTTTTTTCATGTGTTCCCTCGTGTTTAACGCATGTTATAATCTAATATATATTAAAAGAGAAACCTGGTGACATCACCTTCAACAATCAGGATCATTCATTGTGTTTCATTGATTAATTTCAATAATTGGATCATTTTGATGATGTCATCATAAAATTAAAATTAAATTAATATTAACTAAAATAATCTGACTACTTTATGAAAAGTTGAAAACTTATTAATGGTGACTGAAATTTTTAATTGGAATGTATTGAAGTGAAATAAATGTCAACATATTTATCAAAACATAAATATGGTTCCTTCCTTTTTAAAATCAAGTAATTTGTATATATCTTTCATAATTATAGAATTTGAAATCAAAGAATTCAAAATAGTATGATATGAATCATAATATTAATTTGTTCATATCCTTTCCAAAATCGTTGTTCAAAATTATGTATAAGTATAATCTCATTTAGTTGTTATCACAATTTCATGAAATCAGGACTTTGCAGCATCACGTTCGAATACCAGCTTCATAAGGTTAACATTTTTTTTTGATTTATTGATTAATTTCTTACATTTGATTATAATTTATGTGTTCAATATATGTATCAGTGGCTTATTAGTGAGTTTTTGATAAACGGATTTTCTATTCTCACACACTCTCTCTCCTTCTCTCTCTCTGTATGTGTGTGTGTTTGTGATTGTGTGCTTGTGTGTGTTTGGATTGGATTCTATGTTTGGATTAGATGAAGTAAAATTCAGTTTAATTAGTTCTGTGTTAATTGAATTGGATTATATGTTTGGATTGAATGAAAAAAAAAAAGTAAAAATAGAGTACCTTCTCGAAGGGTTTAGTGTCTATATATATTAAAAGAGAAACTTGATGACATCACATTCAACAATCAGGACCATTAATTTTGTTTGCTTAATTAATTTTAATCATTGAATCATTTTGATGATGCCATAATAAAATAAAATAAAATTAATATTAACTAAATTAAGTTGACTACGTTTGGGAAGTTGAAAACTTATTAATAGTGATTGAAATTTTTAATTGGGATGTATTGAAGTGAAATAAATGTTAAAATAATTGTCAAAACATAAATATGGTTCATTCCTTTTTTAAATCAAGTAATTTGTATTTACCTTTCATAATTATAGAATTTGAAATCAAAGAATTCAAAATAGTATGATAATGAATATATGTATGAATTTTTTTTATATATTATTTATTTATTTATGAAATATGAAATTGGTTTGTCCATCATTGTTACTGTCATCAGTTTTAATTTTGACGAATGTTGGTATTCTTTTTATTGTCGTGACTATTTAAAAAAAGTAAGTAAGAATGATGGTGATACTAATGTTGAACCATTTACTTGTGACTGTTGTGGTGGAGTTTTTGAAGTTTATAGCAAGTAAGTTCATAATTTTATGTTTGTAAAGTTCTTGTGCCATTAATTTATATTTGAATGTTTCCAATTTTATTTCATTGTCCATTAAAGTGTCATTTTATAATTTTACGGCGATGGTCGTAATTCGTGTTCAATATGAATATGAGTCTGCTTCTTTTGTATTGATTGACCATCATGTTAAAGATGTTATTCACCATGCTAATTAGTGGTTGATGGAAAAGATATCAAATGTAGGGTAAATTTTTTAATCGTCAACTCATCTCTTATTTTGTTTTATGATATTAAGTTTGTTTAATATATGTATTGAAGAATTGAAAAAATTCATTTTAACCCATTACTGCATCCAATTCTTTTTAATATAAAAAGTTGTCCACATATATGGCATTCAACGATTTATACTTTTTTGTATGTTCCTCGCGTTTAACGCGGGTTATAATCTAGTTATTATTATTATTATTATTATTATTATTATTATTATTATTATTATTATTATTTTCGTGGGATGAATATAACAAGGAAATAAAATGGATTTTAATTAAAAAAAATAGCTACCGATTTGCTACGGCACAGGTTCGGAATCTGCTACGGCACAGGTTCGGACACGTTTAGTGACGGTTTAGCTACCGATTAGCTACGGCGTGCAAAAAAAAAAACGTGGGTGGGATTCGAACTCGGGTTGCCTACGTACAATACCACAAACTTACCAATCAGCCGGGCATGCCACATCCATACTAACATGCTTGACTATTCTATTTAAACATCTTCTTATTCTTATTATTCTTATTATTCTTATTATTATTATTATTATTATTATTATTATTATTATTTCTGTTATTATTATTATTATTATTATTATTATTATTATTATTATTATTATTATTATTATTATTATTATTTCCGTTAGAATTCCGTAGTTAGTCCGTAGCTAATTAGCTACGGATAATTCTTATTTTCGACATTTCGGGCACCAAAAGTCGTTTTTTCCGCTTCGTTTTTTTCACACCTCTATTATACATGATTATCTATATTTTCTAAAACTTTTAGCTATTAATGTCATTCATAAAGTCGTGTGCCCATACGGGATCCATTACACGTTTAATGGTTTTAAACTCTAATGCTTATCATCTACGTTCACATATAAATACTCACAAAAACGTATACATACACATATACACATACATATATACCACAACTCATTCATGTCTACAAACATAAATCCATCACAAGTTGGTGAAAAATATAGTCATTATATTGTTAAACCGTTAAACGAGTACTTATTAAACGAGTACTTGATCCCGAAGGTGCGCAATACTTTATGAATGATATTAATAGCTAAAAGTTGGTGAAACTAGATATAATCACGTATAATAGAGGTGTGAAAAAAACGAAGCGGAAAAAACGACGTTTGGTGCCCGAAAAACTGAAAATAAGAATTATCCATAGCTAATCCGTAGCGAATTAGCTACAGACTAGCTACGGATAATTCTTATTTTTAGTTTTTCGGGCACCAAACGTTGTTTTTTCCGCTTCGTTTTTTTCACACCTCTATTATACATGATTATCCCTATTTTCACCAACTTATAGCTATTAATATCATTCATAAAGTTGTGTGCACATATGAGATCCATTACTCGTTTAATGGTTTAACACGCTTATGATCTACGTTCACATATAAATACGCACAAACACGTATACACACACACATACACGTACACATATACCACAACTCTTTCATGTATGTAAATATACATATACAAAAATAAATTCATCACAATTTGGTGAAAAGTATAGTAATTACATTGTTAAAACTATGAAACGAATACTTGATCACGAAGGTCCACACGACTTTATGAATGCTATTAATATCTATAAGTTGGTGAAAGTATAGATAATGATGTATAGTAGAAGTGTAAAAAAAAACGAAGCGAAAAAAACGACGTTTGGTGCCCGAAAAATAGAAAATAAAAAAAATCCGTAGCTAATCCGTAGCTAATTAGCTACGGAGTTGCTACGGATTTTATTATTTTTGATTTTCCGGGCATTAAACATCGTTTTTTTCTCTTCGTTTTTATCCCACCTCTATTATACACGATTATTTTTATTTTCAACAACTTATAGTCATTAATAGTGTTGATACAGTCGTTTGCACCTTCGAGATCCTTTATTCATTTAATGGTTTAATATTATATCCGTAGCTATTTCGTAGCCATTTTGTAGCTAAGTAGCTACGGAATAGCTACGGGTTAACATCCGTAACTATGCCGTAGCTATTCCGAAGCTAATTAGCTACAGAATGGCTACGGAGTAGCATCCGTAGTGATGTCGTAGCTATCCCGTAGCTAATTAGCTATGGAATACCTACGGAATTAAATCCGTAGTTATGCCGTAGCTATTCTGTAGCTATTCCGTTACTAAATTAGGGCGTCAAATTCTGTAGCTAATTAGCTACGGAAATTTTCCGTAGCTATTATCCGTAGGAAAACACCCTTTTTTCTAGTAGTGATATTATAGGTAAAAAGAAAAACTAGAAAATGAAAATAAAAGTATATTTAAATTTTCTTATACATAATTACATAATATAATAGCATTTGCAAACAAAAGCATACCGAAAATAAAAACAAAAGATAAGAGTTTGATCAACTTTTTAAAAGTAATCAATACAATAAGATCTAAGATAGAAAAACACATGTATTAAAAACCCACTTAAAATACGGTATTTTTGCCAACTTCCCATACACATAAAAACAAAACCAACGCAAATTAATCACAACACTTTCTTGCATGTTACAGAAGAATAGGGTTTAACCATAATTAACCATTTGCCTATTAGGTCAATACCATTAACAAGAGAAAAAGTCAAAAAAGCGTTGGTCTTGCGTACGATCGGAGAAGCTTGATGTACAAGCAGTCATAGAATGATGATTAACATTGCTTGTAGGTGCTTCCCTGTGTTGCAAAATCCCAGTAGGTTGAAGTGGGAAAAGATCCAAAGTTTCTTGTTGAATGTTGTTGTCGTTGACCATCTTTGGTTTGATCGGATTATTACCTCCGACAAGGGTTCCAGCACCGGAAGACAGTTTAGGTTTGACAGCCCGAGATGACCTTCTCTTAATGGTGGTGGTGGCACTTGGTATTAGCACCTTCGGATAGAACCCTAGGTGATCACTTTGTGGGATATAGCATTGCCCATATACAACTGTAGAAACAATTCAAATAAAAATTATTAAAATAAAAGGATAGTTTATATAATAAAAAGTCAATCAAAAGAAAAGACTGATGCATGGTTCTGAAAGAAACAGTACTATAGATGGTGATTTCTTTTATATAAATCAAATCTACATATGTTTTCTTACTCGATATTAGTACCAAAAACCGTCAGTAAACAAGATAAAACTCTACCAATTTGCAACCAGACGACAAATTCAATGGTCAATAATACAACATGTGACACATTTAACCATCTTTCTATCATTTCTACCAATACACATTTACGCAACATATATTATATAAGCATAAACGATTTTGATACAAATCTAGCTACATCAAACACTCAAACCTTAGGAATTGTGGTCGAAAATATATACCTTACATTATTTTTAATATGATAAGGGTAGATGTGGAGGTACACTCAAATAATTGTGAAGTACAGTCTTGGGAAAACAACACAAAGAAATGTCAGAGGAATTGTGGAAATTATTTGACAAAGATTGACAAAGCTTATGAGCAAATTAAAGCCCATAAACAAACAAAAATCAGAAACCTTTGGATTACATTTACAGTACAAAACTAACAGATGAATTGAGACAGTCAGACACACACTTAATGTTTTACAAGTACTACTTTGTTGCATGAAAACTGCCTACTGTTCCTTTTGACTACCAATTTTTCAAATGATTTTTTTAAGAAAAAATAAATTATGTTTTATTTCAGGATAATGGTAATGTACAATATTTTTTATCATTATATAAATTCTACTGATTTATAAATTATATTTTTAGTAATATTTATTGAGATAAATTATCAGTTCAAGAACAAATTTTAAGTTTTGTAAATTTGAACCATTGGAAATGATAAATTTATTTCAATAAAAATGACAAGCTGCATATATATATATATATATATATATATATATATATATATATATATATATATATATATATATATATATATATATATATATATATATATATATATATATTGAATAACAGCAAAATAAATAGCATAACGAACTAGCAAGTTGCTAGTTACATTTTAAATAAAAGAATATAAATTAAAATAGTTTGTGATATCAGATAGTTAGAAAATTATGATGCATTTATTGGTAAAGAGAAAATAAGGTTTCACTTATTTTTGGAAAATATACTTTTGGAAAGGTCTTCCAGTTGTGATAAACCCAAAGTTTAGACCAAATTTCCAATAATATCTTTTTGTAAAAAGAGTTTAAACATTAAAAATATATAGTGAAAGTATCTTGCATTTTTTTCCATTTAGTTTTTTTTTTTTTTTTTTTTTTTTTTTTTTTTTTTTTTTATATCATATAAAACTGTTCCTTGAAAGTAGATACGTATACTTAATTAATGTATACTTAACTAATGGTATTACTAAATTTTAATTGAATGCAATAATTTTAGTTTTAATTCATTAACTTGTATGTGTATCATGTATTATAGATAGAAACCAAAGAATCAATGTTGTAGGATAGCATATATTTAGTATTTATAATCTTAGTATATATAAGTCTGAACTTTAGAATAGATAATTATAATCTAGGTAAAGCTTTCTTTTAACACTTTAATACTTTACAGTTTTTATTAACATTTATATAGTTTAAATAAACTAAAAAATATTTTAGTTGATTTCAAGGATTATAAAAGAAAACATGTATATTAAATGTAGATTAATTTTATCGTATAAAGATATTAACAAATGCTTAGAATAAATTCAAGATTCGTAAATGCCAACTATGTTTCTACTTTGATACCAGTACTATGGCTGCAGCAGATACGATCTTGAAAAGGGAAACCTTTATAAAATCCAACATTTAATTATATACGAAAACTAGAAATACACGAAAACACGCATTACAACATCAACTATAAGAAGAAAATACGAACCATTGGGATGATAGGGTACCGGAAAGACAGCCGCCGGTTGGTGCAGGTGGTGGTGATGATGAAGGTATTGATGAAAGTAAGAGAGATGATCTTGTTTTTGCTTCTGCCTTTGCCTTGCCTTGTGATTTTGAAACCAATAGAAGACATTTTTACCTTCAATGTGTCCATATGTCCTTAATCTGCTTGTGATTTCTTGAATCTGATCGGCCGTTGGTGTTCTCACCCCTTGCCTATACAAATTCTCCAGCATTATTATTTGTTCTTTCGTCGGATTCCACCTGCACGGCGCTGCTGTCCCGGAGGTTTCCCTTCCGGCTACCTCCGTTGTTGCCTCCGAGCTGCTACTGTTACCTTCCATGATCAGAGGTGGATAGAGAGTTGGAGACTGTTTGGTTTCTTTAGCTTTTACTGTTTGCATGGGCTTTACGAAATATCAACTCTTTTATAAAGGAAACGAGAGAGCGAATTATCATCTAGGTCTAGATTTTAGGTTTATAATAAAATAAATACACCCCTCGGAGTTTTACCTATTATGATTTATCCCCCTCTGTTTTTTCTTTTAAATGTTAGAATATATATAGTTCCAATGTCTTTTCCATGTGGGTCTTCTAATAAGATTTTGTTTGTTTTTTGTGAGACAAAATGTCTCGCACATCATATCTGTAGATCTCTGCAGTAGAAGAGGTGGATCAAACGTTTGCAGTCTGAAAAAAAAAGACTATTTGTTTTTTAACATTTGCGGACTACTAAAATAAATTGAAATATAAATAAACTGATTTTTTTAAACGTTAAAGTAATTTTTTAATATTTTTATGACTTTGTTATATATATTTAGCGAATCTAAATCAACTTCTATGTATTCTTGTATAAAAATAAAAATAAAAATAAAAATGGTATAAATTAACGTATATATTTGATAAAAACCAACAACTTTGGTTGTAAAGTTATAATTAAACATTATAATTAGTGATCAAAAAATTTGATATATAAATAGACGGAAATAAACTTGGATTTTTTCAATTAAATCTATTAAAAACGTACCATAAATATTTTCTAAAGAAATTGACGATACTGTATTAAATAATACTTTATAAAATTTGGCAAAAAAATATAAGATTATATTATGATTTTTTTTTATATTTATATAAACAACTTCAACGACTATTATTGTAATAAATCTTTATTTACAAATTTGTCAAAAATACATGTTTGTACCGTCGAAAGGTTTTTTTTTTTTTAAAGTTTTGTAATTTTTTTTTTCAAATTGTTTATCATTAATAAAGTTGGAAAAAATATAAATTAAAAAAAAAACTTAAAAAAAATAAAGATATATATGTTTTTTTAGGCTAAAAGATGTCTGAAGATATTAGAAGACTCTAGTTCACATCTGCGCCAAAAAGAGGGCGCGCATACATTTTTAGGTCTGTAGTCTTCAAAAAAACAAACAATCTGCGAAGCTAATGTCTGTGCGTGGTCTGCGCGGCACAGACAGAAGAGGCTACGCAGATCTGCAGACAAAAAACAAACACTACCTAAGAAATGTCACCTTAAGCGACGCAATTTATACATGTGACATCAGACGGACATGTCTAGTGTCGTTGTTAAATCGTTCGTCGTCATTAAAAACGTTGTCGCTAATATTTCTCGACGATTTGTGTGACATTGCGGATAATAAATCGTGGTTATTAGCTCGATACGTTAATCCAATGTCTAGCGTTTATTGTCAATATACGAACATACATTGTTGCATTCATAAGAAAACTACAATATATTATTTTCCAACATGGTATAATTACATGTGAATATTACATGATATATATATATATATATATATATATATATATATATATATATATATATATATATATATATATATATATTCATTTGATATGTATATTCATGTGTAAAGTTGTATCAACATGTGAATATTACATTGTATATTTTATATATTTATATGTGAATCTTATATTATATGTTTTATTTATATAGTATATTCATATATGAAAATATGTCTATAAGTGAATATTATAAGTAAATATATCATGTAATATCTACATGTAAAAATATCATGTAATGTTCACAATGAATATACCATTAACATTCACATATGAATATACATGTAATATTCACATGTGAATATTACATGGTTTATTTATTTGTAAATATACCATATAAAAATTTATATGTGAATCAATTATTATTATTATAAACTAACAATATATGAGTTTTAAAGTTTTATTTGTATTTACATGTTAATCAAGGTATAGTTATACATCAACACACGAATAACATTTCATCAGCTGTTGGTTCATTTCACAAAGGTTGACGATTGGCTAGTCTAATAGAGAAGACATTACTGATGAACATAATATAGTTGTTTTTTCGAGATAGAAGACAATATGTTGTTATATTCACTGGTAAATGTTGTACATTTCAATATATTATTAGTTTTCATCATGTTAGATTTTCATGTGAATGCTTTTCATTAACCAATATATGTAGTCTATTCTAGAACAACGTTGAATTCACATTTAAAATAATTTATTTGCACTATATAAAAATAATTTACAAACCAAGTCTTATAGTTTGTTATTTATTCATAAGGGAATATATGATTTATTCACATGTTAAATTAACATAAAAAACATACATAATAGGATTAAAAATTTAGTAACTTTTTTAAAAATTCTATCACAATTGATTTTCTAGATCTATTCACATGCGATTAAAAGTAACAAGTATCTGAATTGATGTTTAGTTTCAGATTTCGACGAAATTTGCATGGTATATGGAAAATCGTGTGATTTAGAAAACTCATAGCTTTGCCATGACGTAAGGTTTTTTTCGGCCATTCGAGACAGTTTAAGGCCTCAAAATGAGTTTTTTTTTTTCAATAACTTTTTAAATATTTTTGATGTTGTTGTGATGTTGATCATATGAGAATATTGATGTTGATGATCTAAGATCATGATTTTAGGAAGTCAAATTATGTTATTATGATTTAATTAATAATGAAAATTAATTATTTTCCAATTTAATTTATTTAATTATTTTATTTACAGTTGATTTATTTAAGAGGAATGAATGGCCCATATTCGTTCTTGCTTTATAGATTATATAATTGCTTTCATTTGAACCTAAGTGTGTCCATATATATATATATATATATATATATATATATATATATATATATATATATATATATATATATATATATATATATATATATATATATATATGAGATGGTTCTATTGAGATTAAAAAAAATAAGAGATCATGACATTAATCCTCAGCGAATCCGTTCTAACTCCAACTTTCGTCAACAATTAATTGATCTAGTGGCACAATAGTCAATTTTACTTATATGTTAAGAAAACGTTTATATTCCTTATTCTCTAAATATTACAAAATAAATAATAAATAATCTTTCTATCACTAAATCTTCGTTTCTTAGTATCATTTCTCTAATCGTATCATTCAACTTTCAAAATACATGCAATCACATCTTCAAGTTCCTGTTGTTGTTACTGAATCTTATATCAATTTGGCATACATCTTCAATTAGAAACGAATGATCGTAACAAAGCATCACTTTATAATTTCAAAATACAAGATATAATCCTCAAATTAGAGAAATAAGCACATCGAATTCATCATCACAATTTAAGAGATCGTTAAACTAATTGAATATTAAATCAAAATCCAAACAAAACATGTTTTTTTAAGATTTTTATGTTTTTTTTCTTGCGATTGATTACATAGATAAATTTAAGTTTAATATACGACTACTTTTGATATTTATTCCAGTTCAATTTTCATGCATGATGTCATATTTAAAAGAATTTAACAAGTCGATTTCAAGTAATACTAACGTAGTTGAAATCAATTCTTCTCCTAATGACACACATATTGATTTAATTTCTTCAACTTTATCAAGATCTACATGAATATCTTCAAAAATACAATTGGAATTGAAGGTAAAACTAATTCATTTAAGATTTTGCATTACATTATAATTTAGAAAGTTGATTCTGATTTTATTATTTGATCATAAAGAATACAAAGTTGATCCTGTGTTAATCATATATTAGATTGCATAATCATAAATGATTATATAGTCTAATATATGATTAATCATATATTACAATGAATAAACACATATGATTAATCATATATGATTATACATTCTGATATATGATTACTTATAAATTTCATAGAATAATCGTATATGATTTATAGTCTAATCTATGATTAATCATATGTGATTAAGCAGTCTGATATATAATTAGTTATAAATTTCAAATAAGAATTATATATGATTATATAGTCTAATAAGTGGTTAATCTAATATTACAATGTATAAACACATATGACTAATCATATATGATTATACAATATGATAAATGATTACTTATATATTACAACATATAATCAAATATGATTATACAATCTAATTTACGACTAATCATATATTATAATGTATACACACATATGATTACTCATATATGATTATACCGTTTGATATATGATTACTTACGAATTTCTAAGAATAATCATATATGATTATGTTGGATTAGGTGTCTAAGCCCATAATTATATTTGGTATGTACTTGACCCGATTGTAGCATGGTCCTTTTGGGTTAACTTTACCAAAGCAACTTGACTCGAAGAATAATGGAGGAAAAGGATAAATGTGATTTAATAGTATATTATATGAAGAGTATATTAAAAGAGAAATCATATTATTTAATTAACATTGGTCAAGAATTAATTTAGAATTAGTTTTATGGTCAAAATAGGTTAATTAAATTAAGGGGACTGATATTGTAATGATGTGATAATTGCAATAATAGGCTGATGAACTCTTGGATAAGGGGTGGACGAAATATTATGGGAGCCCATAAGGATTTCGTCCAAGAGCCAAGGTTCTGGAAGATTCATATGGGTTGCTTAGAGCCTAAGCAATCAGATTAGGCCTTTAACTGAAACCTTAATTCCTCACATATATATTGAACCATTGGCTTCATATTTTTGACTAACGCAACTCTAGAAGGATTCCTAGAGCCAAAAATAGCCTTCCCCCCCCTCTCTCTGATATTCTCCAGTTGCTTTGGTGTTTGTGATCTATTAGAGGCATTGCATTTGAGGTGCTAGGTTCTCAAAAGCTCAAGGTTATCAAGCTACAATCAAAGGTAACATACTTACTTGTTTATTTATGTTTATTTCGATTTTGGTATGCTAGATTTAGGGTTTACAAGCTTTGGATGATTATTGCATGTACAATTAGAACAACCTAGATCCAAAACTTTGGGGTTTGCATGTGCACCATCGGATTGATGTTTTGCTCATAACCCAAAAATGCTACCAGCGTCTAGGTTGTTTTTCTATTGTTTTGATGCATAGCTAAGTTGTTCAAAGTTGGAAAAGTCGAAAAACCTGCTCTTGACTGATGAACTCGTCGAGTCACCTGATGATCTCGACGAGTCCAATCTGTAACTCGGCGAGTCGGCACGTCTATTAGCAGATTTTTCGGGATTTTGACTAGAATTGGGTTGGGATAATTACCATACACGTTTTTTACTGATAAAATACGATTTTTTCAATATTATGTTCCTTATCCTCATCCAATTGGAAGATAATTGTTAAACAATTAGATAATCACTTGTTTATATGATATAATAGATTATTTGTATTATTTAATATGAATTATCTCGTCATAAATTTACTTAGGTCAAATTTAGATAGTCACAAATTAACTGATTAATTAAATTATTTGAAATTTGATCTAGAAGGTTTTGAAAAGTTTCAAAACTTACCTTCAAGTTTTAGAATTTAAATTTTTGATTAATAGTTTTAATTTTGAAATATTTAAATTCTAAATCCTAGAATTATACAAGTTTAAAATTCAACCCTTATACTATTATAATATTATAAGATTAATAATTATATATATATCTGTATAAGATAAGCTAGTCTTACCGTTAGTAGGCCTTATTCACGAAGCTAGTATATGATGGGTGTTTAAGGAAGCGGTGTATAAAATAACCGTCATTGAATATCCACTCTTACCCACCACACTCTTGACTAGTGGATTATTAGCCAAACAGGTAGGATAGGACAAATAATTCCTCATTAATAGGTGTAATTATCTATAAAGTAACTAAATGTTTTTATAAATTCTCAATCTTAGTTACTTTAAGAAAAATGTGAAATGATGCTATTCCATGAAATTACACTTTGAACCTTGCCAAGTCGTTAGTGGAGTGTGTGTGGATAATAGGTACATTAATTTGGGACTAGCAATGGTGGCAAAGGATAGCTCGATGTTGATCATAGATCGATGGAGCGTGCATGGTTAACTGGCACATTGATTAGATGGTAAATGACATCGAGAGTACCAAGTACATTTGCATGGTTATTCACACCTTGTTTGTGATCCTCGGTATCCCAGTCACAAACTTGAAGGGCATATCGAGATTTAAACATGTCATTGAAAAGTTCAATGAATCTCAAAAGAATCTAGGAATTTCAACTCATTTAAAACTTAATTGTCTTTTTCATTTTTCATGGTGGAAATTAGTAAATCGTCATTTACCTACCTTCAAATTATTTTCAATTAGATTACGACATCCCTCTTCTGAATTGTAAATAATTGTGTTGGGTCCTAGCCCTAATGTTTCATTTGGGTGTTAAATTGGGGATTCTGATCTAATCTAAACTTTGTCTCTTTTCTTTTTTAGATGTCTACTCCAAGCAACAATGCTTCTGGCTCAACCCCTTTTGGCTCATTCTCACTCATAAACTTGTGTGGGAGGGTGATATTTGATGGGTCCAACTTCAACGACTGGATCCACAACATCCGCATGGTCACCCGCTACAAGGACAAGGAGTATGTTCTTGACAGGGAGCTGAAGGAGATTGATACCAACACTGCTACTCCCGAGGAAATTATTGCTTACGAGACTCATGAGAGAGATGTAACGAAGGTTCATTGCATAATGCTCGCAACAATGACTGCTGAACTCCAAAATTCCTACGAGGACTACTATCCGTTCGAGATGAATCATGATTTGATGGAAATGTACCATCAAAGTGCTAGGCAGGAAAGGTACGAGATCATCGTTGTGACGATCACTACTAAAATGAAGGATGGAGAGTCCATCACAACCCACCTGCAGAAAATGCAAAGGTACGTGGACCGCTTGCTGAAGTTGAATGTCAACTTCGATGAGGAGCTGGCCATAGATATCATTCTACACTCCTTGAATCCTTGCTCTGACCATTTTCGTATTACCTATCACATGAACAAGGAGGAGGTCACTATAAGAAAGCTTCAAGGCATGCTAAGGACTGCTAAGAGTAGTCTAAAAGGAAAATCTGTTGTGTCTACTCCTACTGCTACTGCCCATGTCTTGGCTATTGGGAAAGGGAAGGAAAAGAAGAGGAAGGCTCATTCTAAGAGCCACAAATTAAAGTTCCATGATGGTACCTCTTCTACTGGAACCAAATTTGGTCCTGCTTCTCCCTCCTCCAACCCGAAGGATGCAGAGTGCTTCTACTGCCACAACAAAGGGCATTGGAAACGAAACTGCCCGAAGTACCTGCAGGACATCAAGGATGAGAAGATAAAGCCCACCTTCGCAGGTATTTATACTATTAATTCTAATAACTCATCACATGCGATGTCTTGGGTCCTCGATACAGGATGTGGTTTTCACATTTGTTCTGATTTGCATGGTCTAAGAAGAAGTAGGGATGTGGAGCAGGGGAAGATAAACTTGATCATGGGGAATATGAAAGCATCGCCTGTCTCCAAGATCGAAGTTTAATCTTTTGTGCTTAGTAGTGGGTTAGGTTTATATTTGAATAACTGTTGCTACTCATCAGAAATGACATGAAACGTTATTTCTTTTCATGTTTTGTACAAACAAGGTTTTAGATTTTCATTTAATAATGAAACCGGTTCTATTAATGCTTTCTTTAATGGTACTTTCTATTTTGAAGCATTGCCTTGTAATGGAATATATGAAACTGTGATGGTTGTAGACAACTTAGGAAATGATGTGTTGCACATGATTCTTCCAATGGTTTGGACAAAGCAAGCTTATGGCATTGTTGTCTTGGACATGTCAACAAGAAGCTCATAGCCTAACTCCAAAATGATGGAGTGTTGGAGTCATTCGACGTTAGGGACGATGACACGTGCGAGTCTCTTTTACTTGGAAAGATGACCAGGTCAGGCTTCACTGGTACTTGTGAAAGGGGTGAGGGTTTATTGGATCTCATACATACGAATATATGTGGGCCCTTTAGATCCACCACAAGGGATGCAAACCGCTTCTATGTGACTTTTACCGATGATTATAGCAGATATGGGTATATCTACTTAATCAGGCACAAATCAGAAACCTTTGAAAAGTTCAAGGAGTTTAAGCAAAAAGTTTAGAATCAGTTGGGCAAGAAGATAAAGATGCTCTGATTCGATATAGGTGGTGGGTACCTTAGTATCGAGTTCCACGACTACCCCAAGTAATGCGTAGTTGTTTCGCAATTGACGCCACCTAGGACACTGCAGTTGAATGGTGTGGCTGAAAGGCGCAGTCGAACCTTGTTAGACATGGTTCATTCCATGATGATTCGAGCTTCGTTACCTATCTTAGTTTGGGGGTATTCGTTAGAGACTGCCGCCCATATCCTTAATCTAGTCCCAAAAAAGAAGGTTGCCAAAACACCTCACGAGACGTGGACAGGGAAAGCTCTTTCATTGGCACATATCAAGGTTTAGGGTTGCGAGGCTTTCTTAAGATGAGAGACTCATGACAAGCTCGAATCTCGTAGTGAGAGGTGTATTTTCATTGGCTATCCACAGAACTCCTTTGGATATCTCTTCTATAGACCGAGTGACAATGTTGTCTTTGTTGCGAGTAGAGGGGTTTTCTGAGAGCGAGAACTCATATGCTAAGAGGATAGTGGGAGGCAAATTGATCTTGAAGAGCTTCAGGAATCAAGTGGTGAAGGAACCTCTAACACTAGCGATCAACCCGAGGAATAAACTTCTGTTGAACTAGTTGACGAATCCTTACCTCTTAGATGTTCTAGTAGAGTTAGTGTTCCACCCATATTATATGGTTTCCATATAACTGCTGAGGGTGAACATTTATTAGTGATAGTGCACTAATAAATTTGGATAAGCCTAACAACTAAAAGGAAGCCGTGGTAGGCCCATAGTCTGCAAAGTGGAAAGAGGCTATGGACAGCGAGATTCAGTCCATGTATGACAATCAAGTTTGGAACTTCGTTGACAATGTGCCAGGTCATAAGATGGTCGGGTGCAAATGGATCTTCAAGAAGAAGACTGACATGGATGGGAAAGTACACACATATAAAGTGCGATTGGTTGCGAAGGGCTTCACTCAAACTCCCGGAGTTGACTATGATGAGACCTTCTCGCTAGTAGCGAAGATTAAATCTGTAAGGGTTATGCTAGCCATAGCTGCATTTCATGAATATGAAATATGGAAGATGGATGTCAAAACCGTTTTCTTTAATGGGAAGTTGGCTGAAGATGTTTACATGAGTCAACCAGAGGGTTTTGTCACTGCAGAACACCCTAATAGAGTGTTTAAGCTTGAGAAATCCTGAAACGACCCAAAAATACGACCCAAAATTTTTTGTTTTTAATATAATCAAAACTGTAATCAGAGTATCATATAATAAAACCATGCGTAATGTATTCCAAAACATAATAAAATACTATGCGGAAACTGTATCATGCTACATCAAATCAAACAACTAAATCAATCCCAGGCTAAAGCTGAGGCGGTGGTGTGTGCGATGCCGTCATCCCGAGCTCTTCCCTTTGCTTGCGGAAGTACCTGAAACAAAAACTGAAACTGTAAGCACGAAGCTTAGTGAGCTCCCCCAAAATACCACATACCATACAATAACAATATCATATAAACACATATCGGGCCTTGCCCACTGCATCGGGACGAAGCCCGGAAACTGCATCGGACCGAAGTCCGGAACTGACTGGGACCTTGTCCCCTGCATCGGACCAAGGTCCGGAACTAACTGCATCGGACCGAAGTCCGGAACTGACTGGGACCTTGTCCCCTGCATCGGACCAAAGTCCGGAACTAACTGCATCGGACCGAAGTCCGGAACTGACTGCATCGGACCAAAGTCCGGAACTGACTGCATCGGACCGAAGTCCGGAACTGAGCATAGCATAGCATATCATAACAACTAGCATGAACACCTATACTGCATACTACATCGGGCCGTAGCCCGGAACACATAATACATAACACATAAAACATAGCTCACAAATCCTGTCTGAGCCACGAAGGCATCAAACATACTAACTACTGCATCGGATCAAGTCCGGAACTATTGCTAACTGGACGGGCCGGCATTGTGGCCTTAGACCCGTCCCTACTGGAAGGAAACTCACCTCGTAAACTGGCGGTTGAGTGTGTGTCTCTGAAAGCTAACGGCTGCTGCTCCTGAATCTCCTCGGCTACAAGTCCATGAACACACTCAATCAAATACTAAACACTGCACTTGGGGTAAAATGACTCTTTTACCCTTGGTCAAAGTCATCTTACTTTTGGGGCTGACTCGCCGAGTTGGGCCGCCCAACTCGCCGAGTCTCACTCTCACTTCCAACTCATACTCACTGCGACTCGTCGAGTGTGGCATCGACTCGACGAGTACCCTCTTGATCCAAAAACTCAGACAATCTTCATCCGACTCGCCGAGTCGTATGAACAGACTCGACGAGTTGTTCTTGATCCTAAGGAGATTGCCTTGGACTCGCCGAGTTGTATGAACAACTCGTCGAGTCCCTCCATCACTGAGTCTACCCTCAACTCGCTGAGTTCACTCTCTAACTCACTGGGTGCACTCGGCACTGCTAAAAACGAAGGAATCGGGGACTCACGACCCGACTCGCCGAGTCGCTGCCATGCAGCTAGTTTTTACTCGATTTCTCTTGAATCCAACACATGCAAATGATAGATCTGGGTCCAATAAGCTGTTTTACCACGTAAAGTTTCCAACTTTACGTGCACAACCTCATGAATAAGGGAAATAGGGCTAAAAGATGCACAAAATGAGTAGATCCATGGCTAATATGCAATGTAACTCCAAAAAGACAGTAGATCTGGGCTCTACAACACCCCAACATTCAGATCCAAAGGTATTTCGACTTATTAAGACATTCATGCAAACATAAGGCTTGGAACAAACATCAAATAGCTCTTAGAAGAGCTCTAATGGAAGTTTAAAGCATATAACAAGAAGGGAACTCCGAAAATACCTCAATAAACTCAGATTTGCCCTTGGATCTTTGCACTACAACTCGTTTCCTTGCTTCTTTCTTCTTCTCCTTCTTCACACCTTCACAAAAATGGCACCAAATCACTTATAAGCTCTCAAGGGAGGATTAGGGTTCTCTCACTGTGTTCTCAGGGTGAAAGTGGCGAGAATGAGGCTATAATGGGGTTTAAATAGTGGGCAAACCCGGGGATTTAGGGTTTCACCCAGACGGACGGACTCACCGAGTCCAGGATATGGACTCGCCGAGTCCCCGGCTCCCGCGTGCACAAAATACGCGACCCAACTCGGCGAGTCAGGCTAGAACTCGCCGAGTCCCTCTTGAAAACTTAGACAATTAACAATTAATTAACATACCGGGAACGGGTCGTTACAATTCTCCCCCACTTGTCTCAGACTTCGTCCCCGAAGTCTGCTACGGCTAGATCTGCGAATAACTCCGGGTAGTGCGTTCTCATCTCTTCCTCAGCCTCCCACGTCCATTCATACCCCTTCCGGTGCTGCCACTGCACCTTCACTAGCTGAATGACCTTGTTCCTCAAGGTCTTGATCTTCCGATCCGGAATCGCGACCGGCCTCTCAATATAATTCAGGCTGCTATCAACCTGAATATCCTCTAGGGGGACGACTGCTGACTCATCCACCAAACACTTTCTCAACTGCGACACGTGGAAAGTGTTGTGGATCTGACTAAGCTCCTCAGGAAGATCTAACCGATAAGCAACCCGACCCACCCGGGCCATAACCCTGAAAGGACCAATAAATCTGGGGCCCAGCTTGCCCCTCTTCCGGAACCTGATGACACCTTTCCAAGGTGAGACTTTCAGAAGAACCATATCTCCCACCTGGAACTCCAAGTCCGAACGCCTCCTGTCAGCGTAGCTCTTCTGCCGACTCTGCGCAGTCTGCAGCCTACTACGGACTTGATGGATCAACTCAGTCGTCTTGAGCACCACTTCGGTGCTCCCGATGACTCGCTGACCGACCTCGCCCCAGCAAATCGGGGTCCTACACTTCCTACCATACAACATCTCAAAAGGAGGTCGATCAATACTCGCATGGTAACTGTTGTTATACGAGAATTCCGCTAACGGAAGATACATATCCCAACTGCCCCCAAAATCTAGAACACATGCCCTAAGCATGTCCTCAAGAGTCTGAATCGTCCTCTCGCTCTGCCCGTCAGTCTGAGGGTGGAAAGCGGTGCTAAAATGAAGACGAGTACCCATCTCGTCGTGGAACCGCTTCCAGAATCTGGAGGTGAAACGAACATCTCGGTCTGACACCACCGATACCGGCACTCCATGACGTGCCACTATCTCTCGCACATAGATATCGGCTAACTTTTCCGCCGATATACTGTCCTGGATCGGGATAAAATGGGCACTCTTCGTCAACCGATCCACCACTACCCATATCGAATCCACTCCACGTGCGGTCCTGGGAAGTTTGGTGATAAAATCCATGGTGATATCCTCCCATTTCCACACGGGAATGTCCAACGGCTGCATCTTGCCGTGAGGTCTCTGGTGCTCCGCCTTGACCTTCCGGCAGGTCAAGCATCTCTCAACGTACCAAGCGACGTCCCGCTTCATGCAGGGCCACCAATAATCAGGTCGAAGATCTCGATGCATCTTCGTCGCCCCTGGGTGGATAGAAAATCGAGACTTATGAGCCTCGTCCATCAATACCTGCCGTACTCCACCCCAGTACGGTACCCACACCCTACCATGAAGCGTCAACAAACCCCGACTATCGTAATCAAACGATGCTACTCGACCCACTATCCTCTCACATTTCTGCCTCTCCTCCTTGAGGCCCTCCTCCTGAGCCTCCTTGATCCGCTCCAACAGCGGAGTGATCATTGTCATCCTCATGCACAGATCCCTGATAGGGGCCGCCGACACTTTGCGGCTTAGGGCGTCGGCCACCACGTTGGCCTTCCCTGGATGATAAAGGATCTCACAATCATAATCCTTTAGTACGTCCAACCACCTCCTCTGCCTCATGTTCAGACTCGGCTGATCCATAAGATACCGCAAACTCTTGTGATCCGTGTATATAGTACAACGGACCCCATACAGGTAATGTCTCCAAATCTTGAGGGCAAACACAACTGCCCCCAGCTCCAAATCGTGGGTAGGATAGTTAGCCTCGTGAGGCTTCAACTGTCTCGAGGCATAAGCTACCACATGGCCTCGCTGCATCAATACTGCTCCCAGTCCTGTGATCGAAGCATCACAGTAGACTACGAAGTCCTCTACTCCTTCCGGCAGGGTAAGGATCGGTGCCTCGCACAATTTCTGTCTGAGAGTCTCGAACGCCGCCTGCTGCTTAGGCCCCCAACGGAATACCACCGACTTCTTGGTTAGTCGGGTGAGTGGCACTGCTATCTTGGAGAAGTCCTGAATAAATCTCCGATAATACCCTGCCAACCCTAGGAAGCTCCGAATCTCAGATGGAGACCTCGGGACCTCCCACTGCATCACGGCCTCAATCTTGGCCGGATCTACCAAAATACCCTTCTGGTTGACGAGATGGCCAAGAAACTGCACCTCGCGCAACCAGAACTCACACTTGGAGAACTTTGCGAAAAGTCTCTCCCTCCTCAAAGTCTCCAACACCTCCCGCAGGTGCTCCTCGTGCTGCCCCTGAGTCTTGGAATATACCAAGATGTCATCTATGAATACTATCACCGTCCGATCCAACATCGGTCTGCACACGCGGTTCATGAGATCCATGAACGCGGCTGGGGCATTGGTGAGCCCAAATGGCATCACCACGAACTCATAATGACCATACCGGGTCCTGAAAGCAGTCTTCTGTACATCCTCATCTCTAACCCTCATCTGATGATATCCAGAGCGTAGATCGATCTTGGAGAACCAAGACGCTCCCTGAAGCTGATCAAACAAATCATCTATCCTCGGAAGTGGGTAACGGTTCTTCACCGTTACTTTGTTCAACTCCCGATAGTCAATGCACATCCGATGCGACCCATCCTTCTTCCTCACAAATAAGATCGGCGCTCCCCAAGGCGAACTGCTCGGCCGAATGAAACCCTTATCTAACAGCTCCTGAAGTTGTGTAGACAACTCCTGCATCTCAGGGGGAGCTAGCCGATATGGTGCTTTGGCTATCGGAGCCGCACCAGGAACTAGATCGATCCTGAACTCAACCTGTCTCTCTGGAGGTATCCCCGAAAAATCCTCGGGAAACACATCCGGGTAATCTCGAACAATAGGAACATCATCAATCGTCATCTTGCCCTTCTCCCGGGCATCCAAGACGTATGCGATAAAACCGGCGCAACCCTGCTGAACATAGCGCCTCGCCCTTGCGGCGGAACAAAAGATCGGACCACGCTGTGGCCTCTCGCCCTGAATCACTAACTCTCCCCCACTGGGAGTGCGAACCCTCACTAGCTGAAGCTCACAATCAATCACCGCCCCATTGGGGCTTAGCCAATCCATGCCCACGATAACTTTATTCCCTCGCAGGGGAATAGGAACCAGGTCCACTGAAAACTGCTCATCGAATATCTGAAGAGAACACCCTCTATGCACTCTGTCGACCCTCACGGTCCTATCATCTGCTATCTCAACCTCTAACGGACAATCCAGCTCCCCTGGAGCTCTGCTAAATTTCTTGCTAAGCGCAAGCGATACAAATGATCGGGTAGCTCCCGAAGCGAACAATACCAAAGCAGAAATGCCGTTCACCAAGAACGACCCTAAATAAAGCATATCATCAAGAAATATACAAACGATAACAATAATAATCAGAAGGTGAAGGAAAGATACCTACCCGTCACCACATCAGGAGCGCTCGCGCCTCCTCTGCTGTCATCTGAAACGCCCGGCTCTTCGCTGCTGGTGCATCAGATCGGCCCTGCCGGCCATCTGTAATCCTCAAGGTGGCAGGGGCAGGTGCAACCACCTTCCCTGCTGCAGCTAGACTGGGACACTGGGACTTTTTATGTCCCCTCTGATTGCACTGAAAGCAAAACAGGTCTGATGCTGAAACCGCAGTAGCAGGGGCCGTACAATCCCTGCTCATATGCCCAATCCGACCGCACTTGTAGCAGCCGGAACTCCCTGCCTTGCACGCCCCCTCGTGCATCCTCCTACACTTGCCACACCGACCGTGGCTCTGCTGACTCCTGGACCTGTGATCTGAAACCTTGGGCCTTTTGCCCGCACTACCTGAACCCGAAACTGCCTCCGGTTTCCTCTTCCTCTCCATCTCGAGATCAATCTCCCTCTCCCTGGCTCTAGCAATCATGTCGTCCAACGTTTTACAGCTGGACCGGCTCACAAACATGCGGATATCACTCCGCAACATCTCATGATAACGGGCCTTCTTCATCTCCTCATCGGCTGCATACTGAGGAACAAGAAGAGCCCTCTCCCTGAACTTGGCGGTGATCTCCGCCACTGACTCGGTAGTCTGAGTAAGATCCTGGAACTCCCTGGCTAGCTGCTGCACCTCAATGACCGGTGCAAACTCCGCCCTGAACCTGGTAGAGAAATCAGTCCAGGTCATAGCATCCAACGCCGCATCATCCCCGATGGCGTGTCCGACCTCCTCCCACCAATCCCGTGCCCTTTCCTTCGGTAGACAGGACGCCAATCTGACCTTGTCCCCCTCGGGACACCTGCTAGTGCGGAAGGCGTTGGCCACATCCGCCAACCATCTAGTACTCGCTATGGGGTCTCGCGCCCCATGATAGTCTGGAGCTCCGCACGCCCTGAACTCCCTGAATGTAAGAGTGCACGACCCCATCACGACCGCCATCTCAGCCCGGAAAGTACTCAGTCTCTCATCCATCATCTCCAAAATACCCTCGATCGAAACGAAGATCACAGGAGTCTGCTCCAATATGATGCGGGTAACCTCAGAAGAAAGGAACTCTCTGGTCTGCTCATCCATCTGCCCGACCTCCGGGCCTGATCCCGATCCTGATCCCCCTCCGGCATCTGAGCTGCCGCCTGCTGGTCTCGGGCGCAAAACTACCATTCTGAAACATATCATAACAACATCAGAACATTGAAATATCTCAAGGGATCATGACACTGCTACTAGCTTCCTGGTCTTGTCTTGGCCTTCCTTGATTCGAGTACGGATCCTCTGCTTTCAGTAGTACGGGCCCATACTACTTTCCACATCTATCCGTACTTTCCTCAAGAACTGCCTTGACTCCACCAAGTCACTTCTACTACTGCTATTCTCTGCTACTCTCATCCTAGGCTTGCCCTAGGAAAATCTCAGGCTCAACACAACTGGTCCTCAGCTGCTGAAGGTTTCCTCATAACGCCAATTAGCCATTACCTAAACACCATCACATGTGATGAGGATCAGATAATCCTTCGAGTAAAAGACCCGTCCCTATAACGGTTGGACTCAAACAAGAGCTGCGCAATAGGGCTAGTTCCAGTACTCTGAGATTATTCAATCCTAGTCACATGTGGTGTGACGTGTTCACCTAATGGCTAACTCCCATCACTCAGAACCCCACTAAGCACAAAGCAAGCAGCATTCGGACACGGAAAACAGACTCAAGCAAACTATTCTCATAACAAGAAACTGCACTAGCATAAGATGCTAAGCTCCTGCTATCAGGCATAACCTAATCAGGCTATCCTACTGCTGTCTACTCAGTACTAGCATGCAATACTCATAAAGCTGTAACACATAAGCAGGCACATAAGGCATTCTCCTAAATCCTTAGTCCTATACTAGCATGCTGTTCTACTAAAACTGAAATTGAACAATTAACTTGTATGGGTAATTTGGGAGTACTTACTTGAGCTCGGCTGACCGCATGCACACACCTCTATCTTGTTTAAAAAAATTCTTCCTTTCTAAGTACTTTCAAAATTCTTTTTATAAAACGTTTTTATTTTAATAAAATCTTTTATTTCCCTTAGTTTGAGTTCAGATACACCCGGAAGTGTATCCGAATCCCTCAAACCAGGGCTCTGATACCAACTTGAAACGACCCAAAAAATTTTGTTTTTAATATAATCAAAACTGTAATCAGAGTATCATATAATAAAACCATGCGTAATGTATTCCAAAACATAATAAAATACTGTGCGGAAACTGTATCATGCTACATCAAATCAAACAACTAAATCAATCCCAGGCTAAAGCTGAGGCGGTGGTGTGTGCGATGCCGTCATCCCGAGCTCTTCCCTTTGCTTGCGGAAGTACCTGAAACAAAAACTGAAACTGTAAGCACGAAGCTTAGTGAGCTCCCCCAAAATACCACATACCATACAATAACAATATCATATAAACACATATCGGTCCTTGCCCACTGCATCGGGACGAAGCCCGGAAACTGCATCGGACCGAAGTCCGGAACTGACTGGGACCTTGTCCCCTGCATCGGACCAAGGTCCGGAACTAACTGCATCGGACCGAAGTCCGGAACTGACTGGGACCTTGTCCCCTGCATCGGACCAAAGTTCGGAACTAACTGCATCGGACCGAAGTCCGGAACTGACTGCATCGGACCGAAGTCCGGAACTGACTGCATCGGACCAAAGTCCGGAACTGACTGCATCGGACCGAAGTCCGGAACTGAGCATAGCATAGCATATCATAACAACTAGCATGAACACCTATACTGCATACTACATCGGGCCGTAGCCCGGAACACATAATACATAACACATAAAACATAGCTCACAAATCCTGTCTGAGCCACGAAGGCATCAAACATACTAACTACTGCATCGGATCAAGTCCGGAACTATTGCTATCTGGACGGGCCGGCATTGTGGCCTTAGACCCGTCCCTACTGGAAGGAAACTCACCTCGTAAACTGGCGGCTGAGTGTGTGTCTCTGAAAGCTAACGGCTGCTGCTCCTGAATCTCCTCGGCTACAAGTCCATGAACACACTCAATCAAATACTAAACACTGCACTTGGGGTAAAATGACTCTTTTACCCTTGGTCAAAGTCATCTTACTTTTAGGGCTGACTCGCCGAGTTGGGCCGCCCAACTCGCCGAGTCTCACTCTCACTTCCAACTCATACTCACTGCGACTCGTCGAGTGTGGCATCGACTCGACGAGTACCCTCTTGATCCAAAAACTCAGACAATCTTCATCCGACTCGCCGAGTCGTATGAACAGACTCGACGAGTTGTTCTTGATCCTAAGGAGATTGCCTTGGACTCGCCGAGTTGTATGAACAACTCGTCGAGTCCCTCCATCACTGAGTCTACCCTCAACTCGCTGAGTCCACTCTCTAACTCACTGGGTGCACTCGGCACTGCTAAAAACGAAGGAATCGGGGACTCGCGACCCGACTCGCCGAGTCGCTCATCCCGACTCGCCGAGTCGCTGCCATGCAGCTAGTTTTTACTCGATTTCTCTTGAATCCAACACATGCAAATGATAGATCTGGGTCCAATAAGCTGTTTTACCACGTAAAGTTTCCAACTTTACGTGCACAACCTCATGAATAAGGGAAATAGGGCTAAAAGATGCACAAAATGAGTAGATCCATGGCTAATATGCAATGTAACTCCAAAAAGACAGTAGATCTGGGCTCTACAACACCCCAACATTTAGATCCAAAGGTATTTCGACTTATTAAGACATTCATGCAAACATAAGGCTTGGAACAAACATCAAATAGCTCTTAGAAGAGCTCTAATGGAAGTTTAAAGCATATAACAAGAAGGGAACTCCGAAAATACCTCAATAAACTCAGATTTGCCCTTGGATCTTTGCACTACAACTCGTTTCCTTGCTTCTTTCTTCTTCTCCTTCTTCACACCTTCACAAAAATGGCACCAAATCACTTATAAGCTCTCAAGGGAGGATTAGGGTTCTCTCACTGTGTTCTCAGGGTGAAAGTGGCGAGAATGAGGCTATAATGGGGTTTAAATAGTGGGCAAACCCGGGGATTTAGGGTTTCACCCAGACGGACGGACTCGCCGAGTCCGGGATATGGACTTGCCGAGTCCCCGACTCCCGCGTGCACAAAATACGCGACCCAACTCGGCGAGTCAAGCTAGAACTCGCCGAGTCCCTCTTGAAAACTTAGACAATTAACAATTAATTAACATACCGGGAACGGGTCGTTACAAATCCATTTATGGATTGAAACAAGCATCTCACAAATGGAATCTTTGTTTCGATGAGAAAGTCAAATAGTTTGGTTTTTCGAGAAGCAAGGACGCGTCCTGCGTATATGTCAAAGCTAGCGGGAGTATAGTTAGCTTTCTCGTTTTGTATGTGGATGACATACTACTCATAGGAAACGATGTCCCAACCTTTCATGAGGTTAAGTTCTGGCTTGGGAAGTGCTTCGCTACGAAGGATCTTGAAGAAGATGCTTATATTCTTGGGATAAGGATATTGAGAACTAAGAGTAAAAGACTAATAGGACTTAGTCAAAGTACTTACTTGGATAAAGTGTTGAAATGTTTTAGCATGGAGAATTCCAATAAAGGGGAGTTACCAATCCAAAGCAACACCAAGTTGAGTAAGACTCAAAGCCCGAGTACTAAATCCAAAATAGTAGAGATGAGCCGAGTACCTTATGCTTCCGCTCTTGGCACGATCATATATGTTATGACTTGTACTCGCCCTGATGTGGCCTTTGCTTTGAGCATGGTCAGCAAATATCAAGGGAACCTTGTAGAGCACATTGGACCACAGTAAAGAACATTCTCAAGTACCTATGAAGGACTAAGGAATGGTTCCTTATCCTCGGTAGGAGCGATGACTTGAGAGTGCGAGGGTATAGTGACGCCAGTTTTTCAGACCGACTAAGATAATTTATGATCTCAGTCGGGCTGGGCCTTTACCCTGAATGGAGGAGAAATGACTTGGAAAAGTTCCAAGCAGGAGATCATAGTTGATTCAATGTGAGAATCAGAGTACATAGCAGCAAGTGAAACATCAAAGGAGGTAATATGGATAAAGAACTTCATCAGAGACCTTGGATTTGTACCGGCCATAAAGGAGCCTATGAAGATTTTTTGTAATAACGAAGGTGTGGTTGCCTTAACCAAGGAACCAAGGGATCATGGCAGATCCATTCATATCGCCAAAAAATATCATTTCATTAGACATCGGGTAGAAGAGGGACTCCTCGTAGTAAAGAGGGTATCGTTAGAAGAGAGCCCAACAAATCCCCTTACGAAGGGACTGAGTAAGGTTAAGCATTTGCAGCATACTAGAAGCATTAGGCTGAACGACAATATTAGTTTTAGTAATTAGATAGGAGTTGATTAACAAGAAGTAGAGATTTAACAAGATAGTTTTGGACATGCATATCAAACCTGATGAATATGACAAGAAGTAGGAGTTGATTATTAATTAATTCAATTTGGAAGATAAAAGATGGCTCAATGATATGTCTGAGTTATATGATAAACGGATACCTACACACTTCAATGATAATAAAATGTTTGGATTGATGAAAACCACTTGAAGATTAGAAAGTATGAACTCCTTCTTTAGCACTTACTCACAATCTAAAATTTTACTTTTACATTTCATGATGAATTATGACATTGCAATTCAAAAACAAAGAAATACCAAAAAGGAGATTGATCATGAAACAGAGAAGGCGATATATAAATCTATTTCACCGCAATAGATAGAAAAATGTGCTATAAAAGTTATACAAGTACTTTGTTTTATGAAGCCCAGAAAGAAATATACAAAGGTCTCTGGTTCTGTTCATACAAAAATGTTGGAACAAAGAACGGATGAGAATTTTACAAAGTACATATGGACAAAAAATAGTGGTTTCAAAAACGAATTCGAGGTAACCTAATACTATTTAATTTTTTTTTGGAATCACAATGCAATATACCACTACATTCAGTTATGTCTACAAACAATATATTGACATATAAATATAAATATATAATTATATGTAAATATATTGTTTGTAATCATAACGTAAGAGAGGTAACTAGATAAATTATACAAAACAATCATACGTGATTATACAAAAAAAATATGTATAATCATATATGATTATATTATTATTGTTTTAATTTTATTTTGAATCAGGTACAATAAAACATCCAGAAAAATATATAATATGTAGTTGTGAAACTATTTTGGGACTTTGTGCAGACACACATTCAACATAATGTTGAAACATGGAATTAAGAAAATCCTTTAGTAGTACATTGATAGTTGATGGAGAAATGATGTGATATCAATGCGTTATCAATTTGGTATGAATGTTTATGATACTATACACAATGAATATAATAGATTGGTCAATCAAGCATATTACAACATTGAAACACGTTTAGACTTTGTAAGACTAAATAAAGTTAAAATGGATTCTTTTGTTAAGAAAACCGAAAGCATGATGAAGGAATATGAGAATGATTTTAGGAATGAATTACTGAAGAATAGGACAGATTTTAAAGAGGCATGAAAGTTTATGGGGTTTCCTATTCCAAAACACATTGAGATCAATCTTCCAAATGTTCAAGGTAATAAAGGAAGTAGAAAAAATAATAGAATCCAAAGTGCAGCTGAAAAAATCATTCCAAATTCAAATAAACAAACAAGAAAATGATCATGATGTGGGGAAAGAGATCCTTACAACTTACGTACATGCCCTACCAAAATTACAGTAGAAAAATCAACAAAATCTATATAGATCATTACTAGTTTAATCAGTAATGAATAAGTTAACAATTTTTTTTGAAATAATTTTCTTTTTATTTGATACATTTTATTTTTTTACAATTCAAAATGCCACATGATTGTTTACTAATTTGTATCTACTTTCATATATTTTTGTTTGATTTGGTTAGTTATACAAATCTATAATCACATGTAAGTAGAAACACATATAAACTAAAATAATCATTTATGGTTCCAAAAATATCTTTATAATCTTTCGTTAGTTATGAACAAATGATTAATCATGCATACATTTTTTTTTATAATTCAGAATGTCATATGATTGTTTACTAATTTGTATCTACTTTCATATTGTTTTGATTGATTTTGTTAGTCATATAAAGTCAAAGTCAAATGCAAGTAGAAACACATAAACTAAAATAATCATTTATGATTCAAAACATATCTTAAAAATCTTTCATCAGTTATGAACAATTGATTAATCATCCTATATTTTACCTTTTTGTACAATACATAATAACATCTGATTCTTTACTCATTTCTAGGTACTTCAATAAGCTTTTGTTTGATTATGTTAGTGATAGACGTTCATAATCAAATATGATGGTAAATACATATGATCCCACACAATCACTTACGATTATAAAAATAACTTTATCATCTTTCATCTTGTACATATTTTTATCTAACTTTAAAATTTATATGATTACAAAGGGATTTGATCACTTACGAATTACAAAAAAGTAAATCATAAACAATATATAAGTTGTAGTACATAATCATGTTATGATTACAAAAACATAAATAATTATGTAATATCACTGATTTGTTTTTCCATGTATGTAAGCATTTATGATTACTTATAAACAACATATAAGCGGTTCCAGAAATGTCATTACATATAAAAATATAATATATTCATTTATGATTAACCTAGAATAATAAAATTCTTACAAACAAACCTCCATAATAAAATCTATCACTATACCTATAAACTTGTTCAAAATAACCATCACCATACAGACAAATATTGTTTAGAAAAACTATAAACATACAAACAAAACATACCAATACAAAAAACTTGTTCTTAAACAACCACCACCATGAAAAAAACATCACCACACAACATAATGATATTCATTCAAAAAACAACACCTAATCACCCATCATCCAATCACTTTCAACATGAGCAAATCTTCAATCATAGATAATTTCACAACCTTGTTTCTATATCAAATTAAGCAGTATATGAATCCTTACCACGAGTCTTTCCATCAAGTTTTTGATACTCATAATCAACTTTCAACACAATATCACACTTTGAGTTAATATCCGAAGTTAAAATTATTGGTGCATATTTCATTCTCAACTTCTCCGGGACTTTATCTTGTGAAGGACCTTCTTTTGGAAGTCCATATTTCCATTTTGAATATGGCTCCAAAATAACTATCCATATGCCTCATAGTGAAAATCCTACAATCCACTTTGTTATAAATTGTCCTCCATGACACTGTTAATCTTATCAACTTAAGATTTTACTAAGCCATTTCATTTGACTTAACATGCTTGATGTCTTTTTGATACCTAAAAAATATATTTATCTGAAAATCATATATGATTTAAAGTCAAAATATATAAGTATAATAATTATAAAATATTTTATTGATACTTACAAGACGTTTAAAAACTGCTCCACACTTTCAATCAATATCAACATCAACTACACCATTGTCAATCACCTCAAAAGCAGGTTTCTTTAGATTGATAATAGTAACATAGATATGCTTACTCCTCACAATATGGAAAAAGAAAGACATTTCATATGTATAATATTAGAAAGAAACACACATACACACACACTCATATATATATATATATATATATATATATATATATATATATATATATATATATATATATATATACCATCTCCACGTCTTTCAAAACCTTTAAATCTCTATCACCATAAACACTGATAGAGAAGTTGTTCTTGCAAACTTTAAATTTTCCGTCTGGCTTCAAATGTTTTTGATCAAGTGATGAACTCTGTATTATAGAAAGTTTAACAATGATTATAAAGTGTTGATAAATGAAGTTACTTATGACATTATAGATTAACATCTACGGTCACGTGTGAAAATATACAATATGAAATCATAAAATTATAAAAAATATACATAAAAATCATAATTGAATATTTTCATGTTGCTGATATATAATCAAATGTTGATATTTAGTATATATGATCAAACAGAATATCAAAGGATTAAAAGAAATAAATGAAATAAAATTTACAATTTCAACTTTCATGAAAAAATTGCGTGGAGAGTTAAAAACATCTTTGAATTTCTCTTGATTATTTAGTATATCATCCCATGAATGAAGAACACTTATATGTATATAGAATTTTTTATAAAGAGTTTCATAATTTGCTTTAAAACCTAATATACCCAAATCCCTAAGCACAACAAGATCCATGCACATATTTATTTAGATACGATTAAATAGCAAAACTTATCTTTATCAAATAATCATATATAAATATAAATAAAAACTAAATACTTATGTTGCTTCTCTTTCAAGACTGAAAAGCCATTGACAAACAATATCCTCTTCTACTAATAAAGTGAGTTTTATATCAATTAACATTTTCTTAAAGGGTAATTTATAAAAATAAGAGACCTTCGAATCTCTCTTTTCTTTAACACTCACTTATGATGGTGTAACATCTGTTTCAGGTATTAAGTAAATTACATGATTTCTTTTGTGTATTGTGCATGGAGACGGCGATTTGGATACCCCAATTCGTCGAGTAGAGGCCATCTTATGGACGCGGGGGTCAGGACCTACTTGACGAGTTGGAAGGCCCGACTCGGCAAGTAGGATCTGTAAAGAGAAAACCCTGATTTGAGGGTTTGCACTCTATATAATGATCATAACCTGCCCTTGTGGCCTCCCTTAGCACCTTATTACCCCCAAAGAAAACCGTTTTCGGCCAAGAACCCCCCTGAGTGAGAGTAAGAGATTTGATTAACAAACTTGGTGTGTTGGAGAAGGGTTTTAGAAGAAGGAGTAAGAAGGAAGGAAGTACATCTGACATTTTCATTGTATTGGCCACCATTTGAAGGTAAAAATTCGTTACCTTGAGGTGTAGATTATTAGATCTTTTCTCTTGAAAGTAAAGGACCATTTTGAGGCAAAAAGAGAGTCAGACTTAAATCTGGACCTATCACAAGGAAATGGTTCTAGATCCAGACCCCTCTAGGTTTCCTATGGCATAAAGTTACTCACTTTGTCCAACTTAGCCCCTTTCCATGCATGAGAACCCTGTAGAAAGCCTGGTTTTGAAGTTATAGCCTTGGAGGACCGTGCATACACATAAAGTTTGAACCTTTACATGGTATCTGCACAAGGAGAGCTTGTATATGGAGTTTGGGACCATAGATCCCACTGAAAAGCACTGAACATGAGAGGGACAAAAGGAGCTCGTCGAGTTCCTTATCTGACTCGGCGAATCGAGAGGGTTTTTCTAGTTTTTGGGGTCCAGGGTGTTTTCGGCAGAGAATTGGGATATCAGCCATATGAGTTTTTGGTCTGAGTTTTTGGCTTGAGTAGAGTTTTCGGCTGTATTGAGTTTTTTGGGGGACTTGGCGAGTTACACAGGTAACTCGGCGAGTGGATGGATTACTCAGAAAACTCGACGAGTAGAGGTCAAAATGGATTGTTGACCTTGACTATTCACAGGGTTGACTTTGAGGGTATCTATGGGATTTGAAGAGTTAACCACATGATAATTTTAGGCAGTTGATTTGGAGCAGCACATGGGGATTATCTAGTCTAAGCTTGTCGATTCTATATTTACGAGAGGTGAGTCTCCTCATCATACCAATGGGTCCAAGGCACCAAGGCTGACCCATTTTATGATAGTTGGTATACTTGTTGTGTAGAGGTGTTTGGCATACTTGTTGTAGAGATATGTGGTATCATAGTTAGAAATAATTGGTATTATGCTATATATATATATATATATATATGTGTGTGTGTGTGTGTGTGTGTATATATATATATGTATGTGTGTGTGAGTGTGTGATACTTGCAGGGAAAGACCATGGGGGAGCCCATGTCACTCGGAAGTAAGATCATGTGGGGGAGCCTATGGCTATCTGGTAGGGAAAGACCATGGGGGGAGCCCGTGACACTTAGGTGTAAGACCATGCGGGGGAGCCCATGACATCCTTATACAGGGATATGTGGTAGAGATAGCTATTGCAACTAATGTTATGTGGTATAGATACCTTTTATAGCTAATATTATATGTGGTATGTGGTAGAGATAGCTTTTTACTACTAATGTGATATATGTTGTGTGATAGAGATACCTTTTATAGCTAATATGATGCGCGTTATGTGGCTTGTGTGTAAGGTATGCTTTGGGGAACTCAATAAGCGTTAGCTCACACTTTGTGGTTTTGTTTCAGGTACATTTGAGCCTAAGAGCAAGGGCAAAGCTTGATAACGCGACATGTACTCTATCTATCTATCTCTCTCTCTCTCTCTCTCTCTCTCTCTCTCCTAGGCATTCCATGGGACACTCTGATGATTGGTCATAAATTATACTGGTTATGAATTTTGGAAACAATTGCATTTGGAAATCTCATGGGCTGTGATATATTTTAGTTAATTAAAAATGAAAAGAAAAATCCTTTAAAAAATTGGGTTGTTACAGATGGTCCTTCTTCAGATGCCTTTTCCCAAATAAACTCTATCTTTGAGCTTTTTTGACATTAGTTCAGGAGAACTTTGACTGTGAGATGACTTTTTAGAACCTTAACTAAATCCAAGGCTAAAGATTGGACCAGAAAAATTCTCAACTTTCCCTTCTGCTTTATTGTTTTTAATGATTTTGTCTCATTTTCCTCCTTCCTATATATCATTTTTTAATCTTTATTTGTTTCCTCACCTTCTTTAGTAGTTTCGTCTCCAGTTACCTTCTTTTCCTCTTTGTTACTTTCTTTTCCATCTTTAACAAGTGAATCATCTATTTTTTTTTGTTATCATTCTTGTTTTATTTTCCTACTATATTCTCATAACATTGATTTACATCTTGATCATGCTAGTTTTTTAAAGAATCAGGACTAAGAATTGAAACACCAAAACTATTTTCTACCCCTATAATATAAAAATATTAAGTGAATGTAAAACAAAACGGTTCAAAGAAAAAAAATCATGTTTAGCACAATCACACACATACACACACACAAACACACACAATATATATATATATATATATATATATATATATATATATATATATATATATATACACACAATCTTTATAAACTAGTTACCTCCATCTTTATTTGTATTTGAACAATCTTCTACCCATTTTCCTAAATACTTATCAACTTTATCACCTTCACTTTCTACCACACCGTATATATTCTTCTTTGATTTAGAATTTTCAATTGCCCCTTCAACACAACCTTTCATCAAACTTGGATCAATTAATTCATCTTGTAAAATACTATCAAGAAGCCTAATATTTTCTAACGTCTAATAAAAAATTGTTTGATGTTTCCGTGTGACTTGTAAATGATCAAACTTGAAATTATCCACATACAAGAACTAAAAATACATACATACATATATATACTAGGCGAATGCCCATGCGTTGCGCAGAAACACCTATATAGTTGAAGTATTTACAAATATATGTTATCTTTTTAAATATAACAATAATGTTGTTAAATTTGATATAATAATTTTTATACTAAATTGATATAATATATTGATTATTTTGAATTATATGAAAATATATACATCTATTATAACTTCATAATCTCAATCATTTGAATGATTTCTACCTGCGAGTTACACATGAATAAAATTAAATATAATAAATGGTTTAATGTTAATTATAGTTGTTGTTATTGTTAATTAATTATTTAAAACTTATCTTCTTAATGTTTTAATTTCTATCATTATAATTATTTAAAACATCAAACATTATTTTTTGATTTTAAAGGTAACAATATAATCATTTATATAGAGTTATTTTTAACTACTGTTATTGTAAGTTATTTTAAGTTACTTATTTGGAAACTTATAATGATTATAAAAATACATTTAGAAAATATTTTAGTTATTAAGATTACAATTTAGTCTTGCATCTATCACTATAACTTATCACTTTTAACTCTTTACAAAATATGTTTTGGTTTTTTTAGTGGAACCGAAACTTATATTTAAGTTGACATTGTAATGCGCAGAAACACCTATATAGTTGAAGTCTTTACAAATATATATATATATATATATATATATATATATATATATATATATATATATATATAACAATAATGTTGTTATTGAATTTGACATAATAATTTGTACACTAAATTGATATAATATATTGATTATTTTGAATTATATGATAATAGACACATCTATTATAACTTTATAATATCAATCTTTGAATGATATCTACCCGCGGGTTACACATGAATAAAATTAAATATAATTCATGGTTTAATACTATTTATAGTTGTTGTTATTGTTAACTAATTTTTTAAAATTTATTTGATTAATGTTTTAATTTCTATCATTATAATTATTTAAAGCATTAAAAATTATTTTTTTTATTTTAAATGTAAGAATATAATCATTTATGTAGAGTTATTTTTAACTATTGTTATTGTAAGTTATTTTAAGCTACTTATTTGAAAACTTTTAATGATTATAAAAATATATTTATGAAATATTTTAGTTAAATTGAGATTACAATTTAGTTTTTGCATTTATCACTATAATTTATCACTTTTAACTATTTACAACATATTCTTTAGTTTTTTTAAATGGAACTAAAATTTATATTTAAGTTGACATTGTAATGTTCTATTTATATTCACAATTTAAATATTTTGTCCAAACTGTTCAAAAGTTATAGCTTGAAACTGATAATGGTTTACATTTAACATCATATTAACTGTAATAAATTAAGTATAATATGTAAAAAATTAAAGAGGTAACTTTATAAGTAGAAGTAAATATACTACTTTAAAATTGAAATTTAGTTTATTCATGATTACACTTTAGGTTTGGTATTTATTTAACCTTATTAACCTACTTATAATCATTATTAGAAAGACACCATAATTTATCACGTTTAACTATTTACAAAATATTTTTTCGGTTGTTTAAGTTAACCTGGTAATGTTTTATCTAAATTAATAATTTAATTATTTTATACAAATTGTTCCAAAATTGTATCTTTAAAGTGATAATGATTTACATCCAACAATATATTAAAACTAATAAATTAAGTATAATATGTTATAAGTTAAAAAACATGACTTTATTAGTAGAAGTAAAGATATTATATTTAATAGTGAAATTTAGTTTATATATGATTACATTTTAGGTTTGATATTTATTTAACATAATTAACCAAATTATAATTATTATTAGAAAGAAATTGAAAAGTCATGAGAGTTTTAAATGAATGTGGTGAAAGGAAAAATAGATGAGAGTTTCAAATGAATGTGATGTAAGGAAAAATGTTTCTTTTATAAGTATACTAGGCGAATGCCCGCGCGTTGCGCAAAAACACATATATAGTTGAAGTCTTTACAAATATATGTTTTTTTTAAAATATAACAACAACATTATTGTTAAATTTGATATAATAATTTGTATACTAAATTGATATAATATATTGATTATTTTTAACTATGATAATATATAGATTTATTATAACTGCATAGTCTCAATCGGTTGAATGACTTCTATTAGCGAGTTACTCATGAATAAATTTAAATATAATATATGGTTTAATGTTATTTATAGTTGTTGTTATTAATAATTAATTTTTAAAATTTATTTGCTTAATGTTTTAATTTCTATCATTATAATTTGGTAAAATATCAAACATTGTTTTTTTATTTTAAAAGTAAAAATATAATTATTTATATAGATTTATTTTTAACTATTTTTATTGTAAATTATTTTAAGCTACTTATTTGAAAAAAATTTCACGATTATAAAAATATCTTTAGGAAATATTTTAGTTAAATTGATATTACAATTTAGTTATTTATCACTATAATTTATCACTTTTAACTATTTACAAAATATTCTTTGGTTTTTTAAATGGAACTGAAATTTATGTTTAAATTGACACTGTAATGTTATATTTAAATTAACAATTTAAGTATTTTGTCCAAACTGTTCAAAAGTTGTAGCTTTAAACTGATAATGGTTTACATATAACAACGTTTTAAATCTATTAAAATTAAGTATAATATGTTAAAACTTAAAGACATAAGTTTATAAGTATAAATAAATATATTATTTTAAAATTGAAATTTAGTTTATTTATGATTACACATTTGGTTTGATATTTATTTAACCTTAATAACCAACTTATAATCATTATTAGAAAGACACTACAATTTATCATTTTTAACTATTTACAAAATATTTTTTGGGTTGTTTAAGTTAAACTAAAAATTATATTTAAGTTGACCCTGTAATGTTATATTAAAATTAATATTGTAAGTATATTATACAAATTATTCCAAAATTGTATCTTTAAAATGATAATGGTTTACATCCAACAATATATTAAAACTAATAAATTAACTATAATATGTTAAAAGTTAAAATGCATAACTTTATAAGTAGAAGTAAAGATATTATTTTAATATTGAAATTTAATTTATATATGATTACACTTTATGTTTGATATTTATTTAACTTTATTGACCAACTTATATTTATTATTACAAAAAATTAAAAAGTCAAGGAAGTTTCAAATGAATGTGGTGAAAGAAAAATACATGGGAGTTTCAAATGAATGTGGTGAAAGAAAAAATACATCATTGATAAGTAGAAGTAAATATATTATTTTAATAAAAAAACATAATTTTATAAGTAGAAGTAAAGATATGATTTTAATATTAAACTTTAGTTTATATATGATTACACTTTAGGTTTGATATTTATTTAACCTAATTACCAAATTATTATTATTATTATTATTATTATTATTATTATTATTATTATTATTATTATTATTATAAAGAAATTGAAAGGTCATGAGAGTTTCAAATGAATGTGGTGAAAGGAAAAAAGAATGGGGGTTTCAAATGCATGATATTCAAGAAAAGATGCTAGCTTTATAAGTAGGTATGATATATATATATATATATATATATATATATATATATATATATATATATATATATATATATAATTTAACGTTTAATAATATATACTTATACAGTCTAATATATGATTAATCATATAAAAAATATACATGTATATTACCATTTCAAAAAACATACATGATTAAAAAATAGTTCACATACCATAATATATGCTTCTAG
Source organism: Lactuca saligna (assembly GCF_052625555.1). Taxonomy (NCBI): domain Eukaryota; kingdom Viridiplantae; phylum Streptophyta; class Magnoliopsida; order Asterales; family Asteraceae; genus Lactuca; species Lactuca saligna. The sequence goes on from NC_136421.1 coordinate 292,229,646, forward strand.
TTAATAAAAGAAAGATGATTTTTTCTCTACTTTCTCTAGGTTGCATACCTTCTTGGTCCTTATCAAACACTTGAAAATATAATTGCACCAATCAATGCTACTTAAATCAATACCTCTTTTGATGACATAAAATGATTCAGATTACATTTTCCTATGCTTGTCGACTCACAAAATGTATTAATAAATAGAACAAAAAAGTTGATTCTAAAGTTGTAATCCACTGCACTAGTTCGGACAATTTCGTTCTTTTGGTACTTTAATCTCAAATTAGCAACCTTCCCAAACTATTTCTTCCATCCAAACACACAAACTATCTTCATGGTGTTTTGAAATGTAATCGAAGCTTGAAAGTAATGTACCACCGGATGGTCCTAACATATCATGAACAAATTTGGTTTTAACACTGACTTGACATTTCTCAAACACCACTAAAAAACTTTCAACATTAAATGTTCAAGAATGTTAAAATAAAATAATAATAATAATAATAATAATAATAATAATAATAATAATAATAATAATAATAATAATAATCTTTAACGGTACATCAATCATCTTCATTTGTAACAAACTCCCAAATTCCATAGCCCTAGGACACTCCTTCTGCTCTCTACTTAAACCTTGAATCACGACCAATAATGACCCAATTGAGAATATGCTCTCCATTTAAGGAAATTCTTTTATCACAATGATGTTTTTCTTTTTCTTCACGACTTTAGCTTCTATCTTTGCTTTCTTTAAAGATCTAGAACAACTCTTAAAATCAGAATCATCTTCATCGGATAGTTGACATTTCTTACTTACAGTTTTTACTTTCTCCAAAATAACTCTCTTTCCCTTAACTATCAGATTCTCTTTTGGTTTTACAATATTTTCTTATTTAGATTTCCTTGATCGGGTTTCGACAACTTCCTTTGCCTTTTGTTTAGGACGATCTTGTCTACCATGAGCTTTCTATTGATACATTCTATATAATATTACCTTACTTATACTACGAAACGTTTTAGACATCATTATGTTAGTAAAAAAGAAAACAATATACATATAAGCAGTTAAGATTAAACAAACATAATCACTTATGATTACATAACATACCTTTATCATTTTTTATCTTGGACATTTTCTCTATAACTTATTTTACATAAACAAAAGGAAATACTATAAACAAAAAATAACATAATAAGTTATTTATACAAAACACAAATGAATATGATTATATATATATATATATATATATATATATATATATATATATATATATACACACACACATATTCATATAATAAAGTATGATTTTAACTCACATAATCGCTAATAATTACAAAACGTACATTTACCATTACTCTTTTTAAACCTTTTCTCTTTAGTTTGAGGATAATCATCTTCAAATTTAGATTGGTTTCCTAGATACAAAATTGAATATAATAATTTATGATCAGAAATAAAAATAAACATATAATTGCAACTATATATATCAATCCATTTAAAAAATTTATAAAATTATTAATGTTTAGCACCTGGTTCCTGGTATGTATCACATTAAAGTATTTTTTTCACATTTTGGCATGGACTTGGCGAGTTGAAGGCCCAACTTGTCGAGTAGAAGTGACTTGGACCGAGGGGATAGCTGGCAGACTCGCCGAGTCGGTAGCAAGACTCGACGAGTAGACCATGTCTAGACAAAACCCTAATCTGAGGGTTTGCACCCTATTTAAACGACCTTATACAGCCTCCATCGTCCCCTATGCTCTCAGAACACCTCACATTAAACCCTAATCATCTTTGGTGAAGATCTAAGGCTTTTTGGTCATTCTTGGTGGTTTGTGGTGTGGCAAGAAGGAAGGAAAAGCTTGAGGAACCAAGAGGTTGGCCAGAAGAGTCAAGCTTGTGCATCATCTACAGTTCTTGGAAGGTATAAAGTCGACACCTTGCTTCTTCTTGCATTAGATCCCTTTTTGGGGAGATTTAGGGCTTTTATAAGCCATTTTTGGTGACCAACCACGATTACAAGCATAGTTGGGGGTTGAGGCTTCAGATCCAGGCTCCTTAAGGAGTTAGAAGGCAGAAAGAGACTGCCTTTGTACCCATGGAAAGCCCCATGCAAGTCAATAGCTTCTTTTAGGACCATTTTAGCTCAAAGTCCCATGCATGCATGTAAAGTTCGTAACTTTACATGCTATATGGATCTTAAGGGCCTAGATTTATCATTTGGACAAGTGTTATACATCAGAAATCGAGAAATGAGACTTGGACAACCTCGACTCGGCGATTTGTTCTTGGGACTCGGCGAGTCCGAGGCTTGACTCCCTTTTTCTGTTAGGGTTCAAACGAACACAGTTGAGTGTTAGGAGGGTTTTAGAGGGTCCAAGGGATTGACCCAATGTTTTGGACTTAGCCATAGACCTGGAGTTCATAGGACTCGATGAGTGCATAAGCAAAGATTCGGCTAGTCCAAGGCAATCTCCCAGCAAATGAAGATGAACTCGACGAGTTGTTCATACAACTCGGCGAGTCAAGGTCAGGACTTGTTCAATAGTTAAAGGTGAACCCGACGAGTTGCTTATATAACTTGGCGAGTCGGATGAAGGATCATTCGAGGTTCATAAAGAAGGAGAACTCGTCGAGTCATTGCTAAACTCGACGAGTATAAGCGTGAATGAGGGAAGTTGAAAGGATAGGGACTCGATGAGTTGGCGGCCCAACTCGGCGAGTCAGGTCAACTGAAAGTTGACTTTGACTTTGACTTGGTCAGGGGTAAAATAGTCATTTACCCTAAGAGTAGTTATCAATGTCTAATTAAGTGTTTTATGGATTTATAGCCGGAGGATCACCGAAGCAGCATTCAGACATCTGCCGATCAGATTTTCAACAGTCAGTCTTACGAGGCGAGTTACCTTCTAGTAGCGGTGGGTCTAAGGCACCAAGGCCGGCCCACCAGTAAGAGTCATATGTTAGATGACTATCTTTGTGATATTCATCTAGGTTTGCTACTACCTGATATGTTATGTGCTAGTATGATATGATGTTATATGCTAGTAGCAGTAGGGGAGACAGTCCCCAAGATTTCCGGTCGATAGGGTCAAAAGGGGCAGTTATATATAGAATACGATTATGTGTTACATGTTATGTGGTAGTAGTAGAGGGGTGAAAGAGTCCCCAGTATCCGATCGAGAGGACCGAAGGGGAGGCCAACACCCAGATATGCTTGGCAGTATCCGGTCGAGAGGATCGAAAGGAAGGCCAGCACCCATATATTAGGGGTGACAATTCTCGACCCAACCTGTAACCCAACACTGACCCAACCCGAAAATAAATGGGTTTAGTTTGAGATTTTTGACCCGCCAACAAACCAACTCGTTTATTTCATGGGTTGGGTTGGGTTATCCGTTTGAATTCACAGGTCACCCCGCAAACCTATATATATATATATATATATATATTACATTTAAAAAAAATGATATTTAATTATTAATGAAATTTGATTTTCATCCGTATTCGTAATATTCTGTATCATTGTATTCCTTCCATATTCGTATGTGACTAATCTGCATTTGCGGTTCGTTAATCAGAAAAAGAAAAAATGTGTGTCGTTATTTTCACAAGTCACAAATGAAGAACACATCCACTTTCTCTGAATGTCTTCATTTTTCATTTTTATTTGGATGTTATCGAATTTATGAATTTATATTGAAAACATTTTTTATGTTAATTACTTTAATCATTTTATGAATTTATGTTGAAAAAACCTCATTTTTTAAAATGTGTTGTTTATTTATTAAACGAGTTATATGGGTTGGGTTTGACCCATTAACTTGTGAACCCGCGAACCCATATACTTAAACAGGTTATATGGATTGGGTTGGGTTAGGGTTTCCAACCCACCAACATGTGACCCGCCAACCCGTCAACCCATATATTATATGGGTTAGGTTGAGTTTATGTTTTCTGACCCGCCAACCCGAACCCAACCCAATTACCATGCCTACCAGATATGGTAGGCAGTATCCGGTCGAGAGGACCGAAGGGATAAGTCGGGCACCCAGATAAGCATGTTATGTGATTATATGGTATGTGGTACATTGGAGGAACTCACTAAGCTTTGTGCTTATGGTTTACAGTTTTGGTTTCAGGTACCTCTTCAACAAAGGGGAAGGAGCTGGCGTGGTAGCTGCACATCATACACACTCTCGTTACCTTCCGCATTATGAGATATTTTGGGATTGTACTCTGACATGATATTATTTTCAGTATTTGGGTTTTCAAACATGATACATTGTTTATGAGATGATATGATTTCACATTGTTACTTATAAACGTTCTGCAAATCCATTAATTAAAAAAGAAATTTTTGGACTTGAAATTTGGGTTGTTACATAGTGATTACATCACATATCTTTATCATATCTCTTCTTTAATATTTTCTCTATCTTTAGGAGAATCATCTTCACATTAAGATTGATTTCCTAGATATAAAAGGCAATATAATCACTTATTATTATGAGTACAAATAAACATATAACTAGAACTAAAAATTTCATTCAATTCAAAAATCCACAAAATCATTTTAGATTAGAACATATACCTTTTTTATTTCTCTTCTTCAACTTTTTCACTCTACCTTGAAGAGTATCACATTTACATTCAGATTGATTTCCTACATATACAAATCAACACAATCAATTATGATTACAACTACAAATAAGAAAAATCACTCATGAATACAAAAATAAACAAAATCACTCAAGAATACAAAAGGAGAAAAAAAACATATCAATAGAACTTCAAATGTCAATGAATATAAAAATTGAAATAATCATTTTACTACAATACAAATGCACATGATTATATATATATATATATATATATATATATATATATATATATATATATATATATATATATATATATATATATATATATATATAAAGTACGATTCTACTTACAAAATCACTAATGATTACAAAACGTACCTCTATAATTCTGATGATAATCATCTTCAAATTCAAATTGGTTACATATAAATAAAAAATGACCAAAATCAGTTATGATTACAAATAATAAAGAACATCATCACTTATGAATACAAAAACCATATGAATAGATAACATAACAGAAACCTCTTTGAACATCGATTTTTTTCAATTGTATCTTTTTCAACACCACCACTTGCACCGCCTTGGTGATTTGTTTGTGTTTTTTTTTTCTAACATATTTTATTTAGATTTCCCTTTCGGAGAGCATAAAAACAACTACTAATAATGAAAATCACCACAAATATAAATAATATAAAAAGATGAAGTGTAAAATGAATGGATCACCAAAATCAAGTAAAAAGGATGAAAAACTACTAAATTAAAACAAAAATATCATCTACAACTAAAATGATAAAAGACTAAATTGAAGTAGTTAAAATCAAAGACGCATTATAAAAAAAATAAACAAAAAGTAGAAAATAATCTGATTTAACCTTTCATTTCGATTAACGAATATGCGACTTTTGAGTAGATGTTCTTCTAACAACATTATTGTGATTTTCGACTTAGTTTGAGCAAGATAACAATAGATTTTTAGGGTTTTATGTGCACAGGAGATAAAAAAAGGGTTTTCGTATGATACATTTGAATAAGAAAGGATAAGAAATATAGACGGTTACGGTACGAGATATCGATATTGTAGCCTTCATATATTCTCTGCATAAAACCGATTTGATAAGTGTTTTAAATGACAATAATAACTCTTATTGGATTAATAACGACGTTTAACATTATTAACTGATTTGATATTACAAATATGCCATTACCAATTTTTATTAAGTAGATATTAGAGAATCAATTGGCTATAAAACTGCCTCAACATCTTTATTTTTATAATATCAGTGGAACCAATAAATAAATAAATATATATATATATATATATATATATATATATATATATATATATATATATATATATATATATATATATATATATATATATATATATATATATATATATATATTCAACATATGTTGTGGATTTTATTGAACTGGTAAATAGATTTGCAAATATTTGAACATGTATGTTTATTTTTCCTCCAAATGTGGTAAGTGAGTAAGGATGGATTATTGTAAAAGCTTAAATATAAAAAAATTAGGCTATTGTTCATTGTATGCCCGACACATTTTCATAAATTTCAAGAAAATGTTTAATGGTGTCCATTTTACGACATATTTTAGAAAGAAATTAATTCTACCACAAAACATAGATTGAAGGTTGTTATATATGAGATTAAATTGTTGAGCTTAGCTACCTATGTGTATCTCATGGAGAAGAACCCTAAAACATGGTGCAAAACATTTTTCCTCATATATGTGTTATGTTGTAGCAAAGAATGGACTTTTTGAGAGTTTTAATGCTATTATCATAGATGCTAAAAAACACATTAATTTTCGTGCTCGAGGATCAGATAAAGGTAAACGAACCTAACTGGGTAAATGAAGTATGTCTTGCTATTAAGGATCTGATCAATAAAATGAAGGTTGATCAGAAGATTTGGCATGTATTACCTAGTGGTCTCAGTTAGCTTAAAACTAGATCACGAGGGGAGAAATTTAATGTTGACCTTGATAAAAAAACACATACATATGTAGGTTATGGAAACTGAATGGTTACGGTCTTATGGATATATTAATTTCTTTAGCTACCATATTCTATGGGGATGTTGAAGTTTATGTAGGCTAAATGTTCAACATCACCATGTTCATGAAATCACATTAATTTAGAATTGGAGGAATAAATGTCAATAACATATATGGTCATAGATAAACTAAATTCCACCCTTACTTCTAAATATAAGAGAATTCCAAGTTTCCAAACTATTAGAAAGAAATGTGATGTAATTGACAGGGATGGCCGAAATATGGTGTCAAGGGTTGGTAAGAGAATGTTGTCAGAACAATGTTAATCGGAAAAAAAAGATGAGAAATCAATCAAAATAAAAGTCAAAAGGGTAACCAACAAAAAATCACAGGGTTATCATTTGTCATCTACACTTATTTACATAATTAGTTGATCATATTAGTAAAGTATTGTTTGTTTTTTGTCTGCATATCTTCTTGGCCTCTTTTGTTTATGTTGCGCAGACGACACACAGACATAAAGATGTTATTTGGCTCGGAACCAAACCGACCCGACCCGAACCCGAATAAACCGAAAACCGAATAAGGGTAATTGTATGAACCGAAAACCGAACCAAATAAGAAATACGGGTTCGGTTCGGTTCGGGTATTATTCGGTTCGGTTCGGTTCTGACCCGAATAACCCAAATAACATGTACAAGATGATTAAAGAGCTGAATAACCCAAATAACATTTACAATATGATTATAAATATTGTATTTTGTATGGCTTTTGTAGCTTATGATAAACACGAATAACACGGATAATACGGATTAACTATTCTTGATATATAAAATGTAAAATCCAACCACTTCAATCTTAAGATATAGTTATTAAGCAACATATCAAAAACTAAACATTAAACATCCAAAACACCTAAAAAACTATCTATAAGTATATAAGTTAAACATTAAACATTACGTAGGTATTTTGGGTAACGATTGATAGAACACAAGACCGAATAAGCAATCGTGCAGGTGGAAAAAATGGGACTTTTCATATTCGGTTCGGTCCATTTGGACCGAATAAGCCCTTATTCGGGTAACCCGAAAACCGAATAAGCCTTATATAATTACCCGAAAACCGAATCGAATTGCTTATTTAGGTCTAATTCGGTTCGGTTCAGTTCGGTTCGGGTTTTCGGGCCAAATTCTCATCCCTACACAGACATTAAGCTTCAAAGACTGTTTGTTTTTTTGAAGACTGCAAACCTAAAAAGGACTGTGTGTCCTCTTCTTGGCGCAGATGTGAACCAAAATCTTCAAACCTCTTTAAGCAACTTCTAGTCTATAAAAACACATATATCTTTTTTTTTTCTAACTTAGATTTATTACAACTTTATCTATTATAAATAATTTTTAATAACAAAACTACAATACTAAAAGAAAAAAGGTTCGGTGATACAACAATGACATTTGTGACAAATTTATAAATAAAGATTTAATTACAATAAGGTCATTGAAGTTGTTCATATAGACATGAAAAAAATCTTAATATTGTCTTATATTTTTTTGTGTCAAATTTTATAAAACATTATTTAATACACTATCATTCATTTCTCAGAAAAAATATTTATGCCAAGTTTTTAATTGGTTTAATTGAAAAAGTAAAATGAAAATTCTGAAAATTTTCCTTTAAAATCAAAGTTTATTTCTATCCAAATTATGTGTTAAATATTGTATCCTTAATTACAATGTTTAGGTAAAGTTTTTTATTTTTATCAAATATATACTTTAATCAATACCATTTAATATTTCACTTTTATATAATAATACATAAAAGTTGGTCTACATTTGTTAATTATCTATAATGAAGTCATAAAATTATTGAAAAACTATTTTAAGTTTTTTGTTTAGAAAAATAAAAGTTTAATTTGATTTTATTTTATTTTAACTGTCTGCAGATGTTAAAAAATAACAATCTTCTTCTTTCAGATTGCAGACGTTCGATCCACCTCTTCTATTGTAGATGTCTACAGATGTGGTCTGCAAACTGCATACACTTTACATCAAAAAAAAAAAAAAAAACAAACGACACCTAAGTAATTTATTTTTATTGAGTTCAGGTTGACATTTGAAAATCAAGTGGAGGCGTGCTATCAGCCATTCAATGATTAAGTGGATGTGTGTAAGAATATGCTAGAAAATGAAGTGGAGGTGTGTAAGTAAATGTTGGTTTGTCAAGTAGAGGTGTGCATGAAAATGTTGGTCAATCAAGTGGAGGTGTGCTTGTAAATGTTATTCAATAAAGTGGAGGTGTGCATGAAAATGTTGTTCATTCAAATAAATGTACGTATAAGGTGAAGAAAACAAGCAAACTCACTTTCATCTTACGAGGGATTGAAAAAGTCTGAAAGAATCCTCAAGAATAACATTGGTAACACTAGGTGGAACATATGATGCTTAGAGTATATATGGAAATCAAATGAACTTACAAAAGATGGTTCAAATCATGTTTCTTTTGTATCTGTTACACCCTATTTTTGAATAATTTGTTTTTCTTGCATGATAATGTTAACATACATGAAGTTGTATGTTTTGGGTGTAACTACAAACTACATTGCTTTATTTTGTTTGTCTATTTATATCTACATCCACCACACGTTTATAACCCTTTAGTATAGGAAATACTTTATCAATATCAAAAAAGTAAGTTACTTTATGTTGTCCACACTAAACAAACAATAAAAGGACATGGAAAATAATGTGATCATAAACATATACTGAAATCAAGAAAGGTCCAATAATCTAATCAATATGATAGTCCACCAAGAAACATACATATCAATAAATAGAAAAATAAAATCTCCATTTCATATTTATATTATAAAAATTACTTCAAAAGGTATACACAGTACCACTGAAGTATAAAAATGTCAAGGTATAAGGGCACATTGCAAGGCTTTATGAGCCTATGTATAGAGTATATAACATCATTTAAAACAACCATACTATCAGACATAACTTCAAGGATTTATAATCATGTACTTATACTTCCTAACATCCAACCAAAAAACTATCATCCATGCTTACTATCCCTAAAACTATACAAAAAAAATCATAAGCCACTACACCATCGTGTAAAAAGGCTTGAAAACCACACAAAAGAACAAAATTTATAAGTGTATGATATTCCCTTTTGACAATTGCAACTTAATTGTCAACTAGGTAACATCCTCCTCCAAGTTTTCTTTCTCTACAATCAATTTCAAAAATATACATTAGACAATTCTATCATGCATACACTAAGCAACTATAGTAATGATGTCAATTTCATACAAGAAGTCCTCCTAGGCTATCAGGAATCATACATCATGCAATTATATCATGCAATTCCTGAAGAAACTAGCATATCACTACCTTGAAGCGTTATTATAACATAACAAATAACAGTGTGGTAACTTGGGGTATAATTTCTTGCCCCGTCTAATCATACACATCGCATCCTTCCTTGGTTATTTTTGAAAAAAAAATTGAAAACCTTTTGTAGTTCCTTAGTTTGACTATGGATTTATACGAATGTTCATCCAATTCTCTCAAACCAAGGATCTGATACCAATTTGTAACATCCAAAAATCAAGTAAATTTAAATTTTTTTAGAAACACCCCAATAACCATAAAGTGTTTACAAAACTATTGTTTCAAAAGTGTTAAATAATAATCAGAGTATCCCAAAATCCAAATAACATCAATCTGAAGGATATGTATGATCACACCTTCACGGTCATTTGAAAGTACCTAAAACAAAAACTGAAAATGTAACTCAAAGCTTAATGAGTTCCCCTGAAATACAGCCACACAAAATATAACTAAACAGCTATCGGGTCCACAACCTATTGGTTGGATTAACCTCTGCCCACAACCTTTCATATGGAATGTCTCCATCCAAAACCTTTTGGTTGGACTGCCAATACATACTGAGTCCACAACCTCATAGTTGGATTACCCCCGACCGATAACCTTTCGGTTGGATTGCCCCAATCTGTTGACTGACAACATAACACATTTCATTCTCAACCCTACCATATCATGTCGACATATAAATAACAAATAACATATATCTAACAACTAGATAATCATATAATCACTCAGCACACAAACAGACAAATCTACAGATCACTATCACATAGCAACATCTTATATACTAGGCTATAGATCTAACAGATCATTACAACATAACGACATACTATATACCAATATACACAATCTAGAGGGTCTACATTGGTTCCTTCGACCCACGAGTACAACGAGGAAAACTCACATTTTAGTGTGAAAAGATCGTTGAACAGGACACAACTCTGAGTATCTGCTCTATCGGTCACCTATTTATCGGAACATGACCAACTTAAATCATTATTAAAATACATAAAATACCCATAAGTCAAAACTGGCCAAAATAGGTCAAAGTCAAAAGTCAAAGAGTCAACGGAGTTAACTTAGTTGAATACGTTGGGCGTACTCATCCTGTACACAGGGCGTACTCACGTTTTGACCAAATTACAGGGCGTTGACTGTGTACATACATTGTATTATTTGGTATGCCCAACGTACGTTCCTGACCTCTTTTCCTTGTTATTAAGAGCTTAATCCCTAAGCTCTTTTGCATATATTCCAGATCTAGACTTCAACTCACGTCCTTAACCATAAAGTTTCCAACTTTATGGTGTTGCATGGCTAGAAAGTGCCCAAAGGCTAAAACCTAACTTTTTATCCCATAAAAACAGTTCAACGCTTATATAGAGGGAAAGGAAGACCCAAGATCACATTTTTATCACTCAAAACACTCTAACATGTCCAAAAGGACAACTCATTTTCCCTAGGGTAGCTCATACCCAAATGGACCAAGACTATGGGGCTAACAAGCATAAACGCCAAAAACTAATAAGATATAGAGATATAATCATCAAGTTCAGAGCTTTATACCTCAAAATGAACCTTGGAGGTGAAGTGTTTCTGGATCTAAGTGGCCTTGATCTTCCAAGGTGGTTCTTCAACCTTCTATTTGCTTCAAAACACCAAAACACACACTTTTAAGCTCAAAATGAACACATAAATTACATTTTGCTAAGGACGAAATGAGGGCGGGAGGCTGATAAGAGGAAAGATTCTTGGGGGTAAAAGGATGTTTGAATATGGTTAAAACCCTAAAATCATGGTTTGTACCCTGGCCACGTATACCTAACGTACTCACGGAGTCCCTAAAATTACAAAAATGCCACTAAAGACCAACTTGCAAACATTTCTCATACTAAGGGATTAAAGGTAAATACCTGGAAATCGAGATGTTACAGACAACACCACCACCATCACCCGATCACCACCACCACTTTTAAAGTTTATAGGAGTTTGTTGCGTATCGTGTGGGATATGGAGGATTCCAATGGGTCGTAAAGAGGTTGTAGCAAGTGACTACCGGTGGCGTTGGGTAGAAAAAGTTAGTAGGTTTTTCGTCGAACTTGTGATGAAGGTGTTTGGCGGTGATCCGTGATTTTCGTTGATGAGAGGCGATGATTTTGCCTATTCTGACAAATTTGTGGTGAAACTAATAAAATTAAAAAGAATTGATGTTATACATTAAAAACTAATGATAATACAATAAAATAATAATTTTATATAAAGAAAATAATAATAATAATCCAATTAAAAAGAATTAATCCATTTAAAAAAATAACTAAAAAAAAAAAATAATTAGTTAATGTAATATTTATTAAGATATAAATATTATATATTAAAATAATATTTATTAATATATAATAATCCAATTAAAATATCTGATAATAAAGAATTCTTAAAAAAAATAGAAGACATTTATAATCTAATCAATTAATATTTTTTAATATATAAATATTATATATTAAGAATAACATTTATTAATATATAAAAATTCAGTAAGATTAAAAAGAAGATATATAAAAAATGATCATTCTAGTTTGATTGACCAAATGATTTTTGAGGATAAAATAATCATTTTGAAAAAGGTAACATCTAAGTTGTTGAAGTTAAACATAAGGAAAACCAAAGCCACAACAAAACTTGTTGAAAAGTACTAAAATCTACAACTTTTCAAAAGTTTTAAACTTTAATCACATAAAATGAAAAACTAGATGGACCAATTTTACTATTTTATTTAAGTTAAAGTATATAAGATTAAATAAAGAAACTATTAAGGATTATGTTAAAATCTAAAACAAAATCAAACAATTAATATGAAAACAAATCTAATATAAACATGAAAAAAAAAAACGTGTCAAAGAAGAAAACTTTAAACAATACAAGTTTCAACTTTTAAAATTATTTTTAAAATTATCTGCAAAAAATGAATAAGTTTGTTTGTTTGTTTTTTTTTTTGGCTTTTAAAGAAGATTTTTTTTTTTTTCCATATATACTTGTTTGTCCAAAAAGAATAATCGAGGAAACCTGTTTTTTTTACATAAAAAAAAACAACAAAACATATTTTTGTTTTTTTTATATAGTTATTTTCAAATCCAACTTCTAACCAAACAAGTAATAGGCATATCATAGGTAAGTCCAAATAACTTATAACCAGTCTTTAAAGACTTACTAAAACAAACAAATCAAAGAATTTTAATTATAATATTAAACTGTCTAAGCTATAACCAACCTTTAAAGACTTAATAAAACAAGTATCAAACAACCCTATAAACTATTATTAGAGATAAAATTGATATAGATGTGGGACGGAAGAAAGGGTTTTTTTTTTAACTTGTAGTGAAAGTATAGGGTGGTTAAGTGCAACTTTTCCTTCCAATTTTCAAAGCAATCATATACTCGTTTAATTAGTCGTTCAGTTGTTTGCGAGGGTGGTATTGTTTTTTGGTGCAGAACCATCTCTGAAAACATGGAGGGCAGCGAGTAGTTTGAGAGAGAAGGAAGAGTGCAGCAAGTGAAGAGACAGAAATACCCCTACTAAAGGCAACAAGATGGGCATCTTGGGAATGAAAGAAAAGAGAAGGAAAAGGAGAATGAGGCCAAAGAAAAGGGAGTAGGGGTAAAAAGGTAAAGTGATGTGTGGGGGTATATTGGGAATTGAAGGAGTGAGATGACATGATAACGGATGGGGCTTGAGCTTAAAAGACACCGAGGACGAGGTGACTCTTTGGAGGTGGGTTTAATGAATAATCACTATCCACTTGTCATCTCTTTGCAAAATTACTCACATGCCATTTTCTATTTTCACCACATTAATACAATAATTTCACACAAAAATAAAATTAAATTACTTATGCAAGTTAAAACCAATACACAGTTGTACACGTAAACTTATGTATAACAACAATGTGCAACTCCATGACATTTGAATTTTACCCTACAGTATACAAACTTGAGAAAAAAACAAAACATATTATTTCATTTAATTATAATTTAGATAAATTATAATGATATTAATATAAGTCGTTCCAAAAAAAATTATATTAATTTATTAAATTACTTGGATAGTGTGAGTGTTGTTTAATTGGTTTGCCTTTCTATTGTTTTTCATCATTGGCTTGGCCTCATCCAAAGTATAAATATACGCAAAAATATTCCATTTATTCATTGACTTTTTTTCTTTTTAATTTCATTGGTTCTTGTAAAATGTGATTATCTAATCACAGGCGTGGCTTTTCGCCCTTAAAATTGGTGCACACGTAATCAAACTTCCAGATTATGCATTTACCAATTTAAACAAATCTATTAAGTTAAAATTTTTTTAGACAATATCTAAGTTCAAAGTTTTTAATACAATTCTGAATATATATACGATTTTTCTCTAAAGAATAAAACACAAGTTAAAATGATAATAAAGGTATTATTTATTTATTTACTAGGTTATAACTCGTGTGTTACACGGTTGATGATATAAAAAAATTATACGATTAGAAAAGAAAATTATTTAATAATATAATTGACCATAAAATTTATATATAATGATCGATGCATATTGGTAAGTCTATCATCGTTGTATATAAATAATATATGAAATTGTTATAAAAAATAAATAGTTTTATTTAAATCATGATTAATAAGAAAAACATAATAGTTTACTATGAAATTTTTTAATTTGATACATTGAATATAAGAATAACAATTATATAAGATGCTAATTATGTAGTATCGTTGATAGGTACAAAAAATAAGATTTGTACTTTCTTACATTTTATAAAACAACAACGTAAACAAAAAGAACATGAGCTCAAAGTATGGTATCTATGGCCACTCCAAACTCTATAAATCTGCACATCAAAACAACAATATAACCAAAATTAAAATGGGGTTACATTGTGCTTTATAAATATATTAAATTTTACCATTTTAGATTCTTTCATACATACCAACTTCTAATCTATCTTTTATATGTGAAGTTGTTAAAACTAAATACAGCAACAAACCTTGCTTTCAAGTTGAGTGTTTTTAGCCTTTAAAAGTGATGATGATGACTCAACAACAACCGCATCATTTTTTAAAAGCAATGACGTACTCTATTTTAGAATATTCATCATGTTTAATAATAGATTATAGCTTCTAGAGCCGTTCGTAACCAGGACCGTTCCTAACATATTTTAGGCCCGGGGCGAAAACCATAAAAGGGCCCTTTGTTAAAAAAATTAAATAGAGATAATTATAAATATTACCATCATAAATATAAGTTTAGCTCTTTATAACTAACTTTTGAGCCGTTTGTAGCAATAATCATAATCCAAAATGGTTTGATTTTGAATTTTTTCGAACAAACTTTATGTTACATTAAAAGTATTTTTTCTAAAAAATATATATTTTGTATTTTGAATAGAAAAAACTATTCTGAAAATTCAAAGACAAGTCCAAATCCAATGAACATTCCAAATTAAAAAGTTAATTAAAAAGTTGAGAGATGCTTTTAAAAGATATTTTATGCAAATGTGAAAATAAATACACATTATATACCAACACAATCTTAATTGCTCATTTTTTTATTTGATGGTAATTTTAGAAGACCCATAAAACTTGAGTCATTTAACTCATTTAAGTATATCTTCCATCATATATTATTTTTATTTTTATGATTATCTCTTAACTTTTGAAATATATTTAATGCCAAAATTTTAAATTTAGGTCTTTTAACAAAAAGTAAATTTTTAACAAATAACTTAAATATGGAAATTTCATTGGAGAAGTTGTATAAAGCACTTAAAAATCAACAAATCTTAAGCTGTTAAACTACAACTAGTTTTATATTTAATCTTGTTTAAAAAATTGATATTAATTAAAAAAAAATACTCGCACTAGATTCGAAGTAGAGACCTTCTCTTTAAAATGGAAGGCACTATTGCTCCTCTCAACCACATGAGCTACACTTAAATTAATAATTAATATTTAAAAATATGCCTAAAATTTTTTGAAGTGCTTAAATATAAAATTTTAAACTATTGCTGCATGGATTCGAACATGAAACATTAAAAAAAAAACAAAAACAAAAGCACGCCGTTGCCATCTCCTCTACAGCGTGTTTATATATTTTTTGTGTGCATTAAATACATATCTATATATTTCAATACAAACAAATTCATAAATATTGGGCCCCTAGCCGTCGTTGGGCCCGGGGCCGTCGCCCAGCTTGCCCTACCCTATGGGCCGACCCTGTTCGTAACACCTATAAAGTGGAAGTTTTAGCCAAAATTTTATATAAGATTTTAGATCTACTAAGAATTACATGGAAACAATATATGCTTGACCTTGCCAAAATGATTTTTTAGTATTTAGGTGATACCACAAGGGCTTTTTTGTAAATATACATAGTTTCTCCTTTGCTTTCAATTTAAATTGTCAGGCCTAATATTACAATCGTAATATAAAATATGTACTGATAATTGAAGATAGGTTTGTAAGTTACAACTTGAAAAAAAAAAACATTACGATTCTCATTAGAAAAGTCCAATGTAGCTAATTGTATTAAAATAACATCGAGCAAGATGACAAAGAAAAAAGAAGAGTTAGTTAGCAACATCACACATAGTTAGATAGAGAACATATGGTAATACAAGTAGCATGAAAAAAGGTCAAAAGCAATAGATTACCTTTTGGATGTCGTGATCACTGGTTGTTGCATCACCACGAGTCTTGTAAAGTAGAACTTGCAAACATATGTTCAACAATAAAGCAAAAAAAAAGTCAAGAATGCAATAATATTATAAAAATGATCCAAAATAAAACTCAAAAGAGTAATATACATCAAAAGTGAACTGACTAGATGATTACGAAAATTGTAGATATTAAAAGAGCATCCATAGAAGAATACAAAACTGGTTTAAGTGGATGGATAAAATTTGAAGTAACTACTATTAATCTGTTCTAGAAGCTTGAAAATAAGTGGATTTGTGGAAGTAGAACATGGGTCGATAATCTAGAGGATATTGCCAAAGGAAATCGATATTTATTTGTCTTTTCTATGGGAGATCAAGATTTCAAATTAGGGTCTTAAGAGATTCATTTGTAAGACGCAAAAAAAGCAGATCATTCTTCCTTCCATTTGCTTCCATTATAGAGCAGTAGGTGTGAACTAAGAAAACAGTGGCAGGTGACGATAATCAATGTGTATAACAACATCTGAAACAAAGGGTAAATAACATCTCATTAATTACAGAAAATCCAACAATTTGTAAAACAGATTGCAATACATTTGACTTAAAGTAGGGATGAGCTTTTGAACCACCGGAACCGGAACCGGACATAAATTAGTAGAGCGGTTCGGTTATCGGTTCTTGACTTTAGGCAAAACCGGTTTTGGGTCTACCACCGGTTCGGTTCTAAAAAAACCCTGTTAAAAAACCGGAACCGGCTAGGAAGTGTAAGAGTCAATCCATGCAAAATCTATTTTCAAAATAAATTGACTGTATATTGATATATCCTAAATTCAAAATCTATTCCTTGATTAACCTAAACACAAAACGGCAAGTGCAAAAATCAATTTTTGCTTGGGGCTTAGGAAATCAAGATCGATAATTGATATTGGAGAAGCCAAAATCAAAAATCAATTGTTGCTTACTGGGTAACAATGGAGAAGCCAAAATCAAGTAATTGGGTTAATACAGAAGATGAAACTCAAGTAAGTCATTGTTGCTATTGTTGCTTATTGTATAAATAGGGACGATCGATTGTGCTTGTTTTTTTGTTTGTGAGTTTTATTTTATGTATGTTGAGTGCCCATGCTGCATATTGACTCATTTTCCCGTTCGAAAGATACAAACATCGGTGACCAATATGGGAAATTGTGAAAAGATTATATTTTCCTTATATTAAATTGTTAATCATTTAAAGTTTTGACATACAAAAAGGCAGAAAGCAGTTACTGCAAAAATGTTAATCATTTAAAGTTTAATATTGTAACATCCCCCTCTGGCACGTATCATAATATTATTCGCTTTGGGCCACTCGGCACGAGGACTTCCCAAGAGGTCACCCATCCTGGTACTACTCCCGCCCGAGCACGCTTAACTGCAGAGTTCTTATGGGATCTGCTGCCCTCACGACTTTAAAACGCGTTGTGATAGGGAAGGTATCCACACCCCTTATAAGGAATGCTTAGTTCTCCTTCCCAGCCGATGTGGGATCAGGTGCAACCCACCTTCACCCCCCATTATAGGGTTCGACGTCCCTGTCGAACACATCGACCCGTGCCCTAGCTCCGATACCATTTGTAAGTTGGAAATAAAGAAATGGCAAGTCATAAGAAAACAAAGGACCACATATGTAATATGTAGTTTGGAAGAATGAGTCAGGTGAGAGACTTTGAAGTTTGACCAACTACGTTTGACACTCTTTATGCATTTTATTATTATTATTATTATTATTATTATTATTATTATTATTATTATTATTATTATTATTATTTTTTGAATGTTATACCAACAAGCAGGGCGACGTCTTCTTCTTCTTAACCCCTCACTGTTTCTTTTCCACCATTTTTACAGAAAACTGAAGCTTTTGATTTAACCCAATATAATGGCAAATAAATATGTAAAATCACTTCTAATTATCTCCATATCGTATAAACATAAACCCATAAACAATTTTCAGTAATTCACCCAGGTAAGACATTATTCACTTTTTTTTTTTTTCAAAAACTTAACATTCTAATTTTTTTATCAATTGAATCACTATTAGCCCCAACATAAACGTGATATGGAACCAAAGCACATAATAGAATCAAACAAACCTAGTCAAACAACTTAATCAAGCTTAAATCGAGTGGTCATACCTTAATTTCAAGAAGAACTCCGAAAATCTTTAACAACTTCCACACCTGATTTCTCCTTCGAATCTTAGTCGTTTCTTGCAATTCTAGTGGGGTTTCCACTCTATATTTTGAGCTATATATAATGCCTAACTCAAAAACTGAAGGAGTCCTCTCGCTTGCTCGAATTTAAAGCCATATTGATGAATGACGGTTTTGATCATTAAGCCTCATAATTTGTATATAATTAACCCATTAATTGTGAACTAATCCTCTTTCTTTTAAATTGATATAATCATATATATATATATATATATATATATATATATATATATATGTATTTTTTTTTGACACAAGTTATTACAAACTTCCCCCCTTAGAAAAATTCCGTCCTCGAAATTTTGAACTAATCAAATAAATGAGGGTATTTAGTTATCATATCTCGCTCAGTCTCCCATGTTGCATATGAACCTTTATGATACTTCCACTGAACTTTCACTAGAGGTATCTCCACGTTCCTTAACCTTTTGACTTTTCGATCTATAATTGCAACAGGTTCTTCTGTATATCGTAGCTTCTCATCAACCTTAATTTCTTGAAGTGGCACTGCCATGGTGGCGTCCGCTAGACACTTCTTTAGATTAGAGACATGGAACGTGCTATGAATGCCCTGCATTTCCCTTGGTAGCTCCAATCGATAGGCTACCTCTCCAACTCGTTCCTTAATTACAAAGGGTCCAACGTAGCGAGGACTTAACTTCCCCCGCTTACCAAAACGAACAACGCCCTTCCATGGGGACACCTTTAACATAACTTTATCACCGACCTGAAACATTATTGGCTTTCTCCACTTATCTGCATAACTTTTCTGCCGATCCTGAGCAACCTTAATGTTATCCCTAATCACCTGGATTTTGTCGGTAGTTTGCTGAACAAGTTCAGGTCCAGCCAACTGTTTCTCCCCCACCTCATTCCAACATAATGGAGTTCTACATTTCCTGCCATATAAAGCCTCATATGGTGCGACTTTTATACTTGCATGATAACTATTGTTGTAGGAAAACTCTATTAACGGCAAATGAGTTTCCCACGACCCTCCAAAATCAATAACACAAGACCTTAACATGTCTTCCAAGGTCTGTATTGTCCGTTCACTTTGCCCATCTGTTTGCGGGTGGTATGTCGTGCTCAATTTTACTCGAGTACCCATTTCTCGTTGGAAGCTACCCCAAAATGTCGACGTAAAACGACTATCCCGATCTGAAATAATAGACAGTGGAACTCCATGCAGTTTCACTATCTCGTCAACGTACAAAAGATGTCAAACATGTTTACCATATGTTTTCTTTTCTTTTGTTCAAATGTGTTTCTTCGAAAAAATGGTTAATTTGTAACGTACAAAAGATGTCAAACATGTTTACCATATGTTTTCTTTTCTTTTGTTCAAATGTGTTAAGATTATGGAAATACCATTTTTTCGAAGAAATACATTATTTATTGTTATATCAAGTATTTTCCAATATTAACGATTAAAGGTGAAGCCTTGTTTTATATATATATATATATATATATATATATATATATATATATATATATATATATATATATATATATATATATATATATTGAGAAGGTTATTATAAACATCGTATTCAACATATTTAAATAACAATCACTATTTTGGTCTAACGAAACACGTGGATACCGGAACCAAAATGATCGCATAAGATGTTTTTCTAGAATTGTTGTCTTAGAAATATGTTGGTTAAATGTAGGGAGCGTGTAGCGTGACAAGCTTTGGTTAAGACCTAACGCCAACAAGGTGAGTTTCGTGTGAATTTTGTGGTTGCTTGCATGAAAAGTTGATTCTAAATTATTTGCAATTATATGTTACCGTTGTTATTGCTATGAGTATTTGTGTGAAATTTTGTGAATTATTTCATATAAAATGGTGAAAATGGTGGGTGACATATAGGGAACAGGTGTATTTACACGGTCTTATTATTAGTCGTCGTACAGGGTGTTAGTACGCGGCGGAGAGCTTACGCTCTGTTTATCTAGCCGTAAGCATATTTGTTGTGCCCGGCGGAGGGACTCGTTCCCTGAAAATGACAGTAGTTCCCTAATGTGTCATCAAGGGTGGAAAGAAATGAAAAGATTTATATTGATAAATTGTTGCATCACTTTTATTTTATTGACGTCAATATGCATGAAAACCACGAACTCACTAGGCCCTAGGCTTACCCATTAGAATCTTTAAATGCACGCAAACCAGGAAATAACGTAGCAAGTGGCAGCGGGAATGGAAAGGATAAAGTTCAGACTTGAAGAAGACAACAAGTTTTGAGGAAGATGTAGCGCACCAAGTGTTTAATTAAAATTCTAATTGCTTCCGCTATTATTATTAATAATTACTTTAGTATCTGAATCTTGATTTTTGGAAGTTTTGAGACTATGTTAAGTTATTTTGGTATTTGAAATTTGGGGCGTTACAAATGGTATCAGAGCTAGGGCACGGGTCGATGTGTTCGATGGGGACGTCGAACCCTATAATGGGGGGTGAAAGTGGGTTAGATCTGATCTCACATCGGCTGGGAAGGAGAACTAAACATTCCTTATAAGGGGTGTGGATACCTTCCCTATCACAACGCGTTTTAAAGCCATGAGGGCAGCAGATCCCATAAGAACTCTGCAGTTAAGCGTGCTCGGGCGGGAGTAGTACCAGGATGGGTGACCCCCTGGGAAGTCCTCGTGCCGAGTGGCCCAAAGCGGACAATATTGTGATACGTGCCAGAGGGGATGTTACAAATATTATGAATAAATTAGAGTTTCATGTGAAGCCATATGCACGTTGAATATCGAGTTCATGGCATTAATGCACTTTGATTAATATGTTGCCAATAGAAGAGTAAGGGGGAATCTACCAATATTAAAACAAATTAGTCTAGACGTGTCTTATAGGAGTATTTAAGTTAACTAATTAACTTTATTTATTGTTATTAGTTTTAACGATAATCAGCAAAATGGTTGGTTAATATTATGAATATAATTCAACTCAATCTAAGTTTATTCAGCAAAATTAAAGAAAGTGTGTACGAAATTAGATCAACAATATGTCTTGGTTGAAATCCAAGTGCTCTTGCAAGCTGCATTTTTCTCTCAGGTTCAAGCTTATTTCCTAACTCAAAGTTCATCTCAAGTGTTTTTTAGGGATGAGCTTTTGAATCAAACTTCTTTGAACTCATTTTGCTTGATGATATATAATATTTTTTTGAACTCATTTTCCAAATGTAGGATTATGAAGATGATTTTATTGGTGAGACACCACCGGTAATTAATAATATTAGTGACGGATCTGGAAAAGAAGATGTGCCAAATCCAAGTCCTAAGAAATGAAAAAGAAATGGAGGCGTGCCAAAACCAATTACTAGCAAACGAGAAAGAGCAAGGAATAATGGTAAAGGAACCGCTCCTTGTTGGGTAGCGTTCGAGCCGGTGTGGATTATAGAGGATGATGGTGTTGAAAGGAAAAGTGTGGAATGTATTTATTGTCATACACTACTTAAAGCCGATACGGACCGAAACGGGGCGTTTAATATGAACAAACATTGGAGGAATTGCAAGTTAAACCCGGACAACAAAGAAAAAAAATGATAAAAAGCAAGCCAAAGTGAATTTTAAGAAGGAACCAAATGGTGAGACTAGTGTACAAACATGGAAACATGATGACACTAGGATCAAACGAGCATTACTAGGCCTTTTTACCGTTGGTGAACTACCATTCAAGTATGTTGAAAATGAAGCATTTATTGAATATACTAACGCGCTTAATGGTAGGGTGATCTTGCCTTCTATACATAAAATTTCCCGAGACGTAAGCAAGTTTTACTTAGATGAGAGGAAGAATTATTCAAGTATTTTAGTAATGCAAACACTGATGTACACTTGACAACCGATACCTGGACATCCTCTTGTAAAAAGGTCAATTACATGGTTGTCACGGCCCATTTTATTGATGACGAGTGGGTCATGCACAAGAGAGTCATCAATTTTAGGGAGATAGATACACATAAAGGTGAAGAAATTGGACGAGAGTTACTAGCAGGCATACATGGGTGGGGTATGAAAAATGTTATGTCAATGACCGTCGATAATGCCACGTGTAACGACACGGCAGTTGAATTTTTGGTTAAAATGTTTCCTATGATTTACGACGGTGGGAAACATTTCCACATACGGTGTATGGCTCACATCCTAAACCTTATCGTGAAGGTTGGGTTAAAATACCATATCTATCATGTGGAATGTGTACAAAAGGCGGTGAAGTATATTAGAGGTTCAACACAAAGGATTAAGAAGTTTAAAAAGGCGATCAAAGATGTGGGTTTGGAATTTGTGTGGCGACTCTCCAACCCGATGAAACTCGACATTCGAGTTGTTGAAAACCGCCTACGAGTTATGGGAAGCTTTTGTGGAATTTGGCATCAAAGGTATTACTTTTCTTATTTTGTTTCAGCACATTTTATTATTGTGTCCCGGTTTTTAAAATAGCATGACTCACTCATATGAAGTCGGAATCACTTGATTTTTTTTCCAACATGTAGCTTAGTGTTTATACTTCAGTTTAGAATTTTACAAATCATATTTTGGTTAAAAATTGAATTAGATACAAGCCTAGAAAGATAGCATATCAATGCAACATTTTTTCTGTTTCAGCACATTTTATTATTGTGTACCGGTTTTTAAAATAGCATAACTCACTCATATGAAGTCGAAATCACTCGATTTTTTTCTTCAAAATGTAGCTTAGTGTTTATAATTCAGTTTAGACTTTTAAAAATCATATTTTGGTTAAAAATTGAATTAGATACAAGCCTCGAAAGATAGCATATCAATGCAACATTTTTTTCTGTTTCAGCACATTTTATTATTGTTTACCGGTTTTTAAAATAGCATAACTCACTCATATGAAGTCGAAATCACTCGATTTTTTTTTTCAAAATGTACCTTAGTGTTTATACTTCAGTTTAGACTTTTACAAATCATATTTTGGTTAAAAATTGAATTAGATACAAGCCTGGAAAGATAGCATATCAATGCAACATTTTTTCTGTTTCAGCACATTATATTATTGTGTCCCGGTTTTTAAAATAGCATAACTCACTCATATGAAGTTGGAATCACTTGATTTTTTTTTCAACATGTAGCTTAGTGTTTATACTTCATTTTAGACTTTTACAAATCATATTTTGGTTAAATATTAAATTAGATACAAGCCTGGAAAGACAACATATCAATGCAACATTTTTTTCATTTATTTATATATGAAAGTTTAATTGGTTTTTATTTTTGGATTTTGATAGAAAAATCGTATGAGAAGGATCTACAAAGAGTACCGGATCGTATGTACTTCGAGGCGATAAAAGAGATGGTGGATTTCTTTGAAAAGTTTAAGACGAAAACGGAGAACGTTTCGGCTTCAACAAAACCTTTAGTCCATCGATTAATCCGGGAAATCTTAGATGTGAACTTACATGTTAAAAAATGGTCAACGAAAGTCAACTTTGTTCATTTGATACCCGACATGAAGGACAAATATGACAAATATTGGGGCGACTATGCAAAGATGAGTGATTATGTTTACTTTGCGATCTTGCTAGATCCTACAATGAAGTCTCAATTATTGTTGTATACTTTTAAAGAAATGATTGGTTCCAAGGATGAAAAGTTATCAAAGTCGGAGATAGAATTGAAAGCATATGAAATGCTTTATGAGGTCGAGAGGAAGATTGAGAAATTTTTTAAGACCTACGTGGAAAAATACGACATGAACAGGTCTTCTCAACAACAAAGTTCTCAACAAGTCGTTGATTGTGATGATGATAACGATTTTTTTGGCAACTTCCTTAATAGTGGAGGTGACAACTCGGATGCGTTGGAAAATGAATTAATTATATATTTGAAAGAGCCCCGGGTTATGTACAACAAAAGTTTTGATATCCTAAGTTGGTGGAAACTTAACGGGTTAAGATTCCCGATAGTTGCTCGAATGGCAAAAGGTATTGACTTTTTTTTTTTAATGTTTCATATTTCTTTTAATAACTAATGATGTTACATTTAACAATAATTTAATTTTTAATAGATATTTTGGGGATACAAATCTCAACTGTAGCACCGGAGTCTGCCTTTAGCACAAGTCGTAGAGTTTTAACCGACTATCGTGCTAACTTGTCTAACGTGATAGTTGAAGCTTTGTTGTGTACCCAAGATTGGGTTAGAAAGAGTAGAAAACCTATAATAGACAACGTGGATGACATTTTAAATGATGATGAAGTAGCTATGGGTATTTTATACTTTCAATCCTTGTTATATTTTTATACGACCTTTAAATTTTAGTAAATGCTAACAACATTTTTGTTTTGTGTTTATATAGAGATCGAGGAAGCTTTACACAATGACAAAGCAATGGGAAAGAGACCAATGGAGAAGTAGATGATAGTTAGAAAGAATTATTTTGGTTTAAACTTGATTGGTTGAATTGTACTAAAATTGATATGTGGGGACGAGTTTGTTTTTTGAACACGACTATGTTTTTTTAAAACTTGATTATTGAATGTTATGTTTTTTTGAAACTTGATTATTGAATATTATGTTCTTTTAGAAGCCAACTTAACATGTAAGTATTATGAATTGCATCTAAACTAGTTGTACCTAATTTTTAACCGAAAAAAGTTATTAGTTTCACCTAAATTTTAACCGGTTGTTGTTTGGAAAAATAACCGGAAAACTGGGACCGGTATTGGAACCGGCGGTCCGGTTACCGGTTCTTATACTATCGTACTACCGGTTCCGGTTTCGAACCGATCTGGTTCCGGTCCGGTTCCAACGCTCATCCCTAGCTTAAAGGGTGAATGCTTTTTATTGTTTCATCCAATATAAGAATAAAGATTCAACAACAACGTTCCATATAGAAAGTATTGATTGGAACTAAAAACAGGGCATATCAATGGTAAACGAAAGGCAGAACAAAAAATAATCCAAAGAACCCAAAATAAAACAATATAAAAATATTCAAGGGTTTAAAAAAAAGATTTAAGAGAACCTCTTGTTACCCTGTAGGTTTTTGAAAAATAGACTTGAGGCCAATTCCATGTTTCATCTCGATTGTTTATGCCCCTGCTCCTGATTTGGATAGGGAGATGGAAGACCAAATGGTAACGATGAAATCAGTGAGCAGTAATGGTATATGGTTTTTAGAGAAAACTATTGTCCATGGCGGTCATGTTGATGACTGCACATGGTGGTGAAGGCGGCAAATAATGGTTAGCAGTGATAGGTTTTGAGAAAAAAGGGGCTGGTGGGTGGATTGTGGTAGTGAAGGTTGTATGACGGAAGTGATTGAGCGATGATTGGAATAAACTCTTTCCTTATAACAGTCAGTTAAAAAACATAAAAGATTGTTAATTTCAGTCCCAGATAATCAGGGATTATGAGAGTTATTAGAAACGATGTCAATAATAAACAATAGAAATAGAGGGGTAGCGAACCCTAAAAAAGAGTGATGGTGGCGATGGAGGCAATCAAACAGCGACGTTGCTATTTTGTGGGTCTCCATGATTATTTGGGATTTAATAGGATTACCATTAATGCTCCATTGCTGATTTAAAAAATAGGGATTTTCTAATATGTGCCCTAAGGGCACATATAAGAAGTATTAATTAATCACAATTATTACCATAATTAAATGTTAAACACATTAATATTACCATAATTAAATATAAAATTCATTAATAATCTCTATAATTAATGCATTTCACATTTAATTATGGTAATAATTGTGATTAATTAATACTTCTTATATGTGCCCTTAGGGCACATATTAGAAAATCCCTAAAAAATAATCTGACATATTTGTGTTTCCTTATTTTTAGGAATGAAATTGAATATTGAAGAGCAGGAGTAGGCGGGAAAAAAAGTGAGTATAAGAATGCTATGTGGCAAAAACATAGCCTAGAAATGTGTCATGTGGCAGTTTAGAGAGTGTTTTATTAGGGATAGGGATTTTTTGTATCATTATACTATCATCGGAGTTTTTTTTTTTTTTTTTTTTTTTTTTCTTATCGAAGTTTTTTTTTTCTTATATTAGATTTATATATCTATCAATCATACGTATTTTTTTATATCATCTCATGCATTTGAAACCTTCATACAAATTTTCAAACAACCAATGCATTTGAAACACTATACATTTTCACCTTCAAAATAATTAATCACACATCATGGTGAATTTAAAGCATTGGCATAAAGGAACAATTTATACTTATAAATATGTTCCCAATCTATATGTTCCTAATACCACTCAAAAGTCTCTTAATAATGATTAATCATTTAAATGTTTTCCAACTTATATAATATGTTTAATAAAAAATTAATGGGTATTCTACTATAAAAATATCCATCTCTTTGAGTAGACATACAAATAAAAATCAAATATAAAATTCACAAATAAAACAAGTTTAAAAGTTTTGTGTTAGTTTGAGGGCTTTGGACTATTTTTCGAGCCATATTATTAGGTTAAAGTTTTTAATTTGTACGTTTGTTATATACTATTTTTTTGTTCAAGTATTCTTTTAAGACAATTATTGTATGTTGTGGTTGAAACTTTAATGTAATTAAACTAGATTCATGTTATCAATCATATGTTATAGAAAATGATATAAATAATATTTAATTAAATATTATATATATGTCTGTATGTTTGTATTACTTCAAAAAAATAATTATTAAAAATCATGGATATGTCATATTATTCATAGTATTCATTTAAGTCTCTTTAAAATGCAATTTGTCTATCTTATTACTTTATATTTTAGTATATGTTTAAACTTTTAATTATAATAATAAGAGTCTTTTAATAGTTTTCTTTCATTTATTAATAATATTAAGTGGTTTTAAAATTAATAAACAATAATTATAAATAATAAAAATTATGGATATGTCATATTATCCATGCAATTCTCTTTTGAAATGCAAATTCTCTATCTTATCAGTTTATTATTTAGTGTATGTTTTACATTTTAATAGTAATATTAAGTGTTTCTTACAAGTATTCTTTAACTTATTAATAAATAATAATAATAAGTGGTTTAAAATTAAAGAACAATAATTTTAAATGATAATAACATCAATTTGTAAGTTACATAACGTTAGCAACATTAAATTGTATTTTAAATTAACATCGTTATTGAAATTAGAAAATAATCGCATAAGTAAAAATTTTAATTAATCAATCATAACAATTGTTAAAAATAATATTAAATAGATAATTATATTTAATTTTATTAATAAGGAATGTGGATTGATGTCAATGAATAATATTGTTCAAAATATTATATCAAAATTAATGTCAATAACATAACCATTTTAAAGATATATTTTTCAACATTTTAAAAATATATTTTTAACATACCTTGGGCAACGCGCAAGAATTTGTCCTCACATGCGTACTTATAAAGCTAATATTTTTTCTTAAATCTCATGCATTTGAAAACCCATTTTTTAACTTTCTCAAACCACATTCATTTTAAACCCCCTTTTTAACTAATGCAACTCAAAAGTTTTCTTAATTATGATTTAACACTCAAAAGTTTTATAACTTTTATTATGTTTAATTAGCACTTAGAGAAAAGTTTACTATAAATCTTTTGTGTCTTTTGTGTTATATAAAATCTTACATGTACGAATGATTTAAAGATATTGTGATTCAAAGGTTTTCATATAGTTGAAGCATTCACGATCCAAATATGATGATTTGAAGAAATGAGTTATGTCGCATCGATGGTAATTGTAATATGATTTTTTCTTTCAACCAAAACAAATGAAGTTTTTCTATTCTTTCTTTATATTCAGTTTCTCATTTAATCTTTATATATTATTTGTGTGTATTACTCAATTTTGTATGTGACTCTCCAAACATCAATGTTTTGCTTGGAATATCTTTCTGCTTCTTCTTTTTTCATGAAAAATATTTTGATTGCAGGTTAGTGAAGAATTATCATCAAGTTTCTATGGTTGCATGGTGTTAAATGAAGAAAGAAGATTTATAAAATGGATATAGGTTTTTTTTGTTTGAGCAAAGTTGACGAATGTTAGTTTTTTCTTTTGATTTAAATATATTGTTAGAACAATGTTCTATCAGGATCATATGATTCTAAGCAAAATATAAATAAGAACGTAATGAAGAACACAAGTATTGCACTGAATATGTCGAATAATTAATGCAAAATACCCCAGAAGAGCTCTATAAAGAACTTCAATCTGTAGAGGTATATTAGGGTTACAAGAATCAACGTAATCGACTATTCTCTATAATATGCATACATGCATGCATATATTTATAATAAAAACCTAACAACTTATCTAGATAAAAGGAAACTATTCTAGATAACTACGGATGGACAAGCCCAATCCGATTACAAAACAAAAAGGCCCAAGACGCAACACTTAAATACTTAACAATCTCCCCCTTTGCGTCCTTGGAGCAGAAACTTCATTCTCTTTTCACAGCAAAGGGCTTTTTCACCATTTCAAATATCCTCGGTATAATGGCCAGAATGTGTTGTCTAAACGTTATGTACCACCGAAGCATATCTGTGAAGTTATTTTTATTTGCTGCTGAGTTGTGCTTGCATCGATGAATGATATTGATTATATGCTCCAGACAGTCTGTTGAAAACAGATGCTTGTCAACCAATGCAAACAGAAACTTGTGTCTTTCACCCTTAGTGAACATGACAGTTAAATTTGTTGAATCAATCTGCCCCAACTTCATCTTGTTCACATCACCGGGCTTAGACGTTGGCTTGACTGTCGGTTTCTTGTTCATCGCCTTTGCTATCTCCTGATCCATAGTGGCAAGCTCATGGATATAGGAGGCCAACATTCTCTTCAGATGTTTCAGTATCGGCTCATACTCCCTTTGATTTGAGAGCAGAATGTTGTATAGCAAAATCCAATCATGTGGATTTAGATTGGGAAGATCTGCCAGAGAAATGAAATATTTCGTGTTTGCGGTACCACGGTTGATCTTGAAGTTTACATTCACAAATCTCCCAACATGTGATGATTTCAGTACCTTGACTCTTGTAATTTTATGTGCACTCCAAGTCAAAAACTGCGGTTGACCATTCTTCAAATAAAAATCAACTAACTC
The DNA here is from genome assembly GCF_052625555.1 of Lactuca saligna. NCBI lineage: Eukaryota > Viridiplantae > Streptophyta > Magnoliopsida > Asterales > Asteraceae > Lactuca > Lactuca saligna. The sequence continues at coordinate 292,259,724 of NC_136421.1, forward strand.
TCTGTCAACCTTCAGATTGGGATAAGGAACCTCAGCAGTGACCTCAAAGCAATGAAAGGTAAATGCTCTTTTTGTGATTGGCATGTCAAACTGCGAGTCCTTTGAATTATCACAATCAAAAGAAGCAATTGGTTCCAACAAGTACATAGAAGGAAACTCAATCGCCTGATTGATGAGTGTGTCTCTGTCCCATTCTGGAAACAGAGTCTTCTTGCATTGCAAGACATCCTCCTCTTCCTTATTCTTTCTCTCTTTCTCTTCTGCCTCTTTTTCCACCTTTAAAGTTTCACCAAGCTCTCTGTCCCTCTTCTTTCTTTTAAGAGCTTCAGCAATAGTCTCTTCAGTATCAGAGTCACCATCAGCTTGAACTTTCTTTCCGGAAACCGAAGCTAAATTAACCTTCGGTTCTGTTTTGGCTGTACTCTCTTCTCCCCCTTGTTTCGGAAGAAAGACCTTCTCTGAGACACCCTTCACTTCACTTAGAATTGTAATTGCAGGAAGGAGTTTGGTCTGGAGATGCTTCCGGATGGTCATGGTCAAGATGGGATCATGAGCTTCAAGAAGAGAAGTCAACATATTTTTCACATCACCAGCACAACTTTGATAAACTGCCCTTTGAGTCTTTAACAGAGAGATCTCTTTTTCAGCCTGGGCCAATTGAACTTTCTGTAGATCAATAGTTGCTTGGTGTTTGATCAGGTCCTCCTTCAACGTACTTTCTGCAGTAAGAGAAGCAAAACGAGAATCCAAAGATTGAAGAAAAGATGTGGATTCTGTTTTGAGATCAGTACGAAGGGCTTCAAATTTGGTAGTTTCATCCTGAAGAGTTTGAGAAAAGGAGTCCACCGAAGCTTGATATCTGGCCGCATTAGTATCAGCACGAGCTTTAAGAGAATCAAGGAAGATCTGAGTTGTGTGAACAACCTCAGTAACCTCCTTGGTGGCCTGTGAACAAGAAGAGGTTGATTTATCAACTGCTGCTATTGATTTATCAATTGCTTATGTGTATTGCTGAATGGCAGTTTCCATAAAGGCTTTTAAAACAACACTGCCATACGCTTTGCTATCTTCAAGCAGTCGATCCAACTTTGCATTGATGTCCTGTATTTGTTGACTGGTGACAGGAGCATCAGCATCGTTATCTGTTGGAATCCTTTAAGGACTGTAATATAAAGAATCATAATCTTCATCATCTCCACCAAGAGTAGCACCAAAGGTAGAGGATGGGGTTGGGGATGGTGGTATGTTGATAACAGGAGTATCAATCACAGTAGTAGCCCCTGTATTAGATACATTGACTTCTACTGGGATTTTGGGAATGGTGGTGGTGATGGATTCGGTTGTAAGAGAAGTTGAGATGGGTGTAGTTGAGACAGGAACAGAGGTAATGATGGTTGAAGTTGGTAGAGAAGTTGGTTCAGTAATAAAGGGTGGTATATCGGTAGGAACAGAAAGTGGAGCTTTAGGTTTTGGTGATGGAGGTGGGGTTGGAATTTTAGTGAGTTTAGGAGATGGTGGAGGAGTTGGAATTTTAGTAGTTTCGGGAGAGGCTGGTGGAGTGAGAATTTGGGTATCTTTAGGAGATGGAGGTGGGGTTGGAGATCTTGGAGGTGTGGGCTCTCTGGTGGAAACCTGAGGATTCTCTGCTTCTGCTTCTTGATCTTCAACAGTATCAGGTCCAGGAGAAAGGTTCCCCTTGGGTCTGTTAGCCATCTTCTTTATCTTCTTCGGCTTTGATTGAGAAGCATCTCCTTCAGCAGACTTTCGTTTTGAAGATTTTGGCTTTCTCTGCTTAGTTTCTTCTTTCTCTTTCTTTACTACCTGTTTGCCTCTATTAGCAGGCTAATCCAAGGCATCCAGTGCGGCTTGTATTCTTTAGACAGAACCCTTGGACCAACAGGAGAGAGTTTTCGGTAATCTTCCATCACTTTGCTTTGTGCCGAAACACACCTGTACATAGATTCCGGAATCGATCCATAGTGTAGAAACTTACGTGGATCGGATAAGATGATCTTCTTTGTGTGGAATGAGGCAATAGAGGCAAGAAGAGCATCCTTCATGACAGGTATCTCCAAGGAATCCATGGCCTTCCTTGTAATCAGGGTCCAGAAACAACCACAAGAGATCTCAGAATAACGGGTCGTTGTGTTTAAACTCTGCACCACTTGGGACCAGATTATAGTGCCATAATCGAGGTTGATCCTGTTGTATAAACCGTAAAGAATGGTAAGAAAGCCTTTGCTTGTTGTGTCTGAACCGCCACTTCTTTCTGCCAAACCCTTGATCAGCAGTGTCAGCAACCCATTCCATTGTGATGGCAAACACGATTTCTTGACCTTTGCAATCGATGTAAGCACATCTGTGTATCCCATTTCATACATCATCGTGAAGAGTTGGGTTGTAGTGATGAAATCAGGCGAGATGATTGAAGAATCAACCGCCGTTTATTAATCTACTATAACTATAGCATACCGCAAGCCCTAGAAGTGAACAAAACTTCGTCTTAGAGATCGAGGATTTCTTATCGTGAATGGTGAAGTAGATGCGATCTTTATTCTTGTCATAAGTCGCTGATGAGTAGACTTGAGATAACAACGACATTGGAACCGCTTCGACCTGGGTTAGGGCCAATAACAGGGGGGAATACTTCATACATTCCAGAACATGCAGCATATATGAGTCATATAGGAATGGACTCATTTCGATTATCAAGTTTTGGTTGGGTTTGATTGTAAGCAAGGAGGATGTTTCAGTTTGATCATGTGTAGAAGATGAAGTCGCCATTGATGAACGAAGAAGAAGATGAACAGTTTGAACTTGTATGAGAGAGATAATCCGAGATTGGTAAATGACAAATAAAACGATCACCCATATTTATACCGTTGCCTGGAGAGAGAAAAACGTGATGATGAGGTTGCTCAAACGTCGCCTGAAAAAGCGTGATTTGACAGTGTGGTTAATCCCAGGAAAACGTCAGCACGCGTGGGTTTGAAACGGATCAAATTCACGCGCCTAAATCTTATCTTTGTACCGTTTGAAACTCCCTATATCCCCTTATTTGGTCACAACCGATAACCAAAACTTATACCAAACAGCAATAAGAATGTTGGAAAATATTAATTTTCGTGCATAAGAGTGTGAAAGATAAAGAAATAAAGCAAGTGTGTACTGGACGTGAGTGATGTCTTTTTAGAAGACAGAAAGCAGAGGATTCCGGGCAAGAATCACTTCCTTCAAAGTCAAGAGAGACTTGAAGTGCTTGTGTGGTTTCCCGAAAAATACGATCAACTATTTGTTAATAAACATTGAAAGGCTTCTTTTAATCATAGGCATTGGGTGGCTGTCCTCCAACCGAACATCGAGTTTTAACATAAAACCGATTGTTGGTAGAGGGACCTGTGAGACCGATGTGATCTATTGAACAGGTAGGTGGGATTTATTATGTTAATGACTTATAGGAAGCAGAAATCTCAAAAAAAAAAAAAAAAAAAAAAAAAAAAAAAAAAAAAAAAAAAAAAAAAACTGGACCTCTTTGGGAAGAAATGTCTTAGCTATAGATGATTTCATAAAAGATCACGCAAAATAAAAAGAGATTTCCTTAGGTAACCAGTAAATGCTTGAGTATATCACTCACCGTCAATTCATTTTTGGTGTCGGATTTTGGGTTTCACTCAGAACGTGGTAATCGTATCCAAGATCATAAACACAGATGTTGTGTAACCATAAACCTCAGTGGTAAAGACCGAGAGTCTCAAGGGTTACGTTTGTGAACCGAAGGTCGATGGAGAATATAAGGAGGTGGTTAAGGAACCGAATGTACCTTCTGCTAGATAAGCGTGACAGAGCAGAGAAACTATTTACTCAAATGAGAAGAGTAGGGTAGCTCTAGACCGAGTGAGGTAAAATATCTTGATTTGGAAGAAACGATGGGTATCGATCAAATCATTAAGGCTTACTCGAGATCATAGAGGCTTTATGACAACATACAACAGCATGCTTCTAAGGACCCTTAACTAGGTTGTGTGAAAGTTAAAACATACATGCTTTAGATCTATCGACGGTTATACTTGTGTTTACCTATTAATGACAGACACCAAACAAAACAAACAAGCAATTGAAACAAATAAGATATTTTTTTAAGTAATTTTCTGAAAAGGAAATGAAAAACCAGAAAGATAAAATATTTTCGGATATTTGGAAATTTTTCTAAAAAAGTATAAAAACAGAAAGAAAAAATATTTTTGGATTTTTGAAAAATTTTGAAAAAGAATAAAAACAGAAAGATAAAATATTTTTGGATTTTTGAAAATTTTTCTGAAAAAGAATAAAAACAGAAAGAAAAAATATTTTTGGATTTTTGAAAATTTTCTAAAAAAGAATAAAAGCAGAAAGATAAAATATTTTTGGATTTTTGAAATTTTCTGAAAAAGAATAAAAACAGAAAAACTTAAAATATACAACAGAAACCTTATCTTATTAATGAGAGTAGACAGAGCGGAGCCGAGATTTACGGAGCCGAGATAGACAGAGCGGTCTGTCCATGTCGGTTCCCAAAAATCTAGAGCAGAGATAGACCGAGCGGTCTGTCTATCTCGGTTGTGTTAATTTTAAAGAGAGATTTGAGGATTCGGTACCGACTCTTCTTCCATCATGCCCAAACCTTGTAAGATTTTATTGAAGGTTGTTTCTGGTAAGGCTTTAGTAAAGATGTTAGCCAGTTGATCAGCAGAACGAACAAAATGTACTTCTACATTCCCGTCTTCTACATGATCCTTGATGAAATGATACCTAAGTGCAATGTGCTTGGTTTTCGAATGTTGCACTGGATTATGACAAATCCTGATTGCACTTTCAGAGTCACAATAGAGAGGGATCTTTTTCATACTCAGCCCATAATCTCTTAACTGACTTTGGATCCAAACAACCTGAGAGGTACATGATGCGGCAACAATGTATTCTGCTTCTGCTGTGGATAAGGAAACACAAGTTTGTTTCTTTGATTGCCAACTGACAAGTTTTCCGTCAAGGAATTAACATCCTCCGGTAGTGCTTTTTCTGTCCAGTCCACATCCTCCAAGATCAACATCTGAAAAGGCTTATATGAAGAATCCAGATCTTGCAGGATACCAGAGACTAGGAGATGAAGTCTTCTTCAGATATCGAAAAATATTCTTCACAACAAGCATGTGAGGTTCTCTTGGATTAGCTTGAAACCTGGCACAATAACAAACAGAGAACATGATATCTGGTCTACTAGTTGTTAGATACATAAAGGATCCTATCATTTGTCGATAAAGAGTTATGTCCACAGCCGGTTTCTCCAGGGATGGAGTTAGCTTGGTGCCGAATGCCATGGTAATGGAGAAGGGATAGAGAATGATCCTAAAGAAGAATGCAAGAAGAATCAGACTCAGATCCAGAGAACAATAACCTGCCCTTAACGGCTCCAATTCAAAATCCTAATCCTCGACCGGAATTTCATGGCTCGACGCCCCTTTGGGCAACTAACCTGGATAGGTGGAGCCGCGAACATGATCAACCCCTTCCATTCAACGGAGACCGAAGCTTCTACAACCTGAGCGAGGGAGGCTCAGCAGACAGAGCCCTTCCTATATTGGTTCGTCGGATTTCTCGCATTGGTGAGCAAGGACGGACGACCATCCATCAAACTGAGGAAAATGATGCGAACACTGGAGTCAACACAGTTCGCATCTGATAGTTAGGATTATCTCACGGGAGAATCGTAAATCAAAATGAAGCATTGCAGAGAGAGCTAACGGCAACTCAAACCGAAGTGATAGAACTTCGGGCACGCCAAGCAAGACATGAACTACGTATGCTCGAGATGGAGCGTCAGTTGGCATAATCTAAGGCCCATGTAGCCAGCTCGCGTAACAAATAATACTTGTCTTACTTCCAAAATTTTGTCATAGCATAAGACCTCGGATAAAGTCCTTACTTTTCTTAACCTTGTAATCGGAAACCTTTAGATAGGTCAAATTTTCCTAACTACAAAATGTAATGCACCATGTTTTATAATATATGATGTATTTCCTTTATTAAACCCTTTGCATACCCCTCCAATTCATGAGTTTATCTACTCTCCTTATGAGTCGAACTCAAAACCCTATTCAGGGGTAAACCAAACTTCTGATATAACAAATCACTAATGCGCGACTTTCGAATCATTAAAACTTATAGTTCTTCTTGTTATTTCCTTATTAGAACAATGTCTCCTCGTAGATCAACACGTAGAAATGCAACCCCACCACCACCTCCTCAATATGACCCCAACATAGTGCAATCTGCTATCGCTGCGGCAGTAACAACTGCACTGTCTATTTGGTGCTACTTGTGCACCTTTTTGCACACCTTTCAGTCCCATTTTATGCATATAATTAGCACAATTGTTCTTCCTTTTCCTTTCATTTTATCATATTCAATTTAGTCTCTAGAACAACCTTATTTGCACACTTCTATATCTTTTTCAGGTAAACCGGAGGTTGGAACGCGCTTTGGGAAGTGTCGGGAAGCATTGGTGGAGATTTCGGGACGATTGGGCGAAGAACGAAAAAGTTGGAAAAATCAAGTTTGGATTTGGAGCAGAGAGGTACACGGGGCGTGTTGAATTTACACTGAAAAGTGGGCACGGGGCGTGTTTGACCAAAATGGGAGCTGTTGACCATGCTGAACACGGCCCGTGTCAGTTTAGTGCAAATAAACACGGGGTGTGTTGCTGAACACGACCCGTGTCAGTTTAGCCTATTTTAACACGGGCCGTGTTCGACCCAAAAACCAACTTTTGGCAGTTTTTCCTATCTTTCATATTATGGGTTGAGGGTCATTTGGATAGAAGAAGAACATACCAGAGCACCATTGGAGAAGGGAATTCGAAGCTTTTTGCAAGGGTTTGTCCGTTAACCATTTGGAAACATTAATTCTTGTTTTTGTAAGTTGTAATTACACTTAATTTCATCTTTTAGACTTGTGATCTTGTTCTAGCCATGTGTGGCTAGAACCCTAATTTCTCAAATTTCATGTTTTGACTTCTTGGTAGTGACTTCATTCATATGACATGATATTTGTTCTTAATTTCTATTTAATGAATTTGATTTTGCTTCAATCGAATGTTTGATTCTAATTATGATTCTTATTGGCCATTTGAATTAGGGTTAGGTCATTCAAGTTATCTCTTTTACAAAATCCGTAATTGTTTTGTGAAATTGAACAAGTAACAAGCATTAAATTAATCTCTATTGAATGAATTTGGTGTAAATCTTATTCATACACTTTTACACTCCCGAGCTTATGAGGGGTATTGGGTGTTGTTGGGAACATTCACATAAAGCTTCATGCAATCTTATAATCTAATCCTAAGAGCTTATTTAGATTAGGTTAATAAGGTTAGGGTTAATCAAAGAGCTTGTTTTGGTTAATTAATATGGTGAATGGGAAGTGTTAGAGCTTATTAGCACTTTCAAGTACCAAATTAAATAGAATTGAACGAATATTGTGTCATCTTGGAGTCACATTGCTAAATTGTCATACATGGGGTTGGAGTCCTCACAAATTCTGAATTTAATTCGCGCATTTAATTGATTGCTTATGTTTTTAATTATTTGTTTAATCATTACATTCTAAACCCCCCCTCTCTTTACTATTGGTGACCATAGTACCTTGTGCAAATAGGTATAGACCAATTGTCCCGTGTCTCTGTGGATCGACCCTGATTGCCTTGTACTACCTTTTAGTGCAATATAGTGGGATTATTTTGGAGTATATCGTACCCCTTTATTTGTTGGGTTTGACACGCCTAACAAATTGGCGCCGTTGCCGGGGACACGGTGTTACTAATTTTCTATGCCTAGATCTTTTCGTACAGGTACGCCATTGCCAATTGATTCGAAGATAGAGAAGACTGCAAAGAAGTTAAGGAAGCAAGCCAAGCTTCATAAGAGGCAACCAGTTTCCAGTACTTCTTCGTCAACCAATCCCCCAGTCATCAACATTTGGGAGGACATATCCCTCTCAAGTGTATCCGCATCAGAAACAGAAAGCCCATCACTCTCACCACAAACAACCTCACCCATAAAAACCACTCTACCCTCTTCACCTATTAATAATATCCTAAATAGTTCACCTTCAAAAACCACAACCAATTCTCAAGCCATGGCACATAACCCCGGATGGAATCAAGGTCCTCCAAACCCACCACCCGAACAAACTCTTCGTCAATGGTCAAGAAAAGAGGTGACTCAACAACCTCTTTGCATCACATACCCAGCCGCCACCAACTTGGAACTAAAATCCGGGCTTATCCATTTACTCCCAACTTTTAGAGGATTGGAGAACGAAGATCCTCACAAGTTCCTCACCGAGTTCCATGTAGTATGTGTGGGTATGAAACCACACAATGTCACGGAGGACCAAATCAAGCTTAGGGCATTCCCCTTTGCGGTGCAAGACGCAGCCAAAGATTGGCTTTATGACCTTCCCCCGGGGACGGTAACTACTTGGGTAGATCTTGCGAGATTGTTTTTGGACAAATATTTTCCCGAAATGAAAGCTTTAGCCCTACGACGGGAAATTATCGGAATCAAGCAACACAAAAGAGAAGCTTTCCACACATATTGGGAAAGATTCAAGAAACTTTGTGCTCGTTGTCCAAATCACGGGATCACTGAGTACCAACTCCTTCAATATTTCATTGAAGGAATGACTCCAATGGAAAAAAGGCTTCTTAACGCCTCTAGTGGTGGATCTTTGCCCGATAAAACCCCAATTGAGATCCGAAATCTAATCAAGAACATGGCTGAAGATTCCAAACATTCAAGCCATGATGAAGAATGGTACACGGATGCACCCCGGGGTGTAAAAGAAGTACAAACTCCTCAGATTGAAGCTCAATTGTCCGAGCTCACGAAAGTAGTCATGATGTTGGCTAAAGACAAAGGTGTGCAGCCCACACCCCGCCCGTGTGGTATTTGCACCCAAGTGGGGCATCCAACCGATATGTGCCCACAACTTCAAGAGGAAGATTGTGAAGAAGCAAAAGCCAAGGGAAGTTTTCTTGGGTCTAATCAAAGGGGATATGAGTAGCCACGGGGTGATCAAAGATGGAGTAACAATCAAGGTTGGGGAGGACATCAACAGGCAAATTATCAACCAAGTCAACCACATCAATACCAACAAAGACCACCTTTTCCACCACAAAACTTCCAGCCAAGGCAGCCACTACACCCTCCTCAACAATCGGGTTCATCAAGTATGTCCTTAGAGGACATAGTGAAGAGTTTGGCAACTAGTACACAAGCTTTCCAACAAGAGACAAAAGCAAGCATAACGAACTTAGAGAAACAAGTTTCACAACTTGCCACTTCTGTAAGCAAATTGGAATCTCAAGGAAAGTTACCTGCACAAACTGAAACAAACCCAATGCACAATGTGTGTGCCATCACATTGAGAGGCGAAAAGAGCTATGATGGTCCAAAAGTGCCAGTTGATCAAAAGGAAGAAGAAATAGTGGTCGAAGAAGCAACCAAAGAAGAGAAAAAGGAAGAGAAAACAGTCAAAAAGAAGCCCTTCATCACTGATTCTACAGCCACACCTGCTCCATTTCCCGAAAGATTAAAGAGCACGAAGAAAGAACGGGAGGAGAGTGAGACCATGCAAATGTTCAAGAGAGTTCAAATCAACATTCCACTCCTCGAGGCCATCAAGCAGGTACCTAGATATGCAAGGTTCCTTAAGGATCTTTGCGTATCTAAAAAGAAATTAAAAGGAAATCAAGTGGTAACAGTTGGGGAGCATGTATCCGCGGTTTTGCAAAAGAGGATGACCCCGAAGTGTAAGGATCCCGGTGTCTTTACCGTACCTTGCAAATTGGGGAATCTTCATGTACCTTGAGTCATGCTCGATCTAGGTGCATCCGTAATGTCCTACCATATTCTCTCTTCAAATCAATTGGTGTAGGAACATTGAGCAAAACCGGTGTGATCATCCAACTTGCCGACCGGTCTTTGGTACACCCAAAGGGTGTACTAGAGGATGTGTTAGTGCAAGTCGATGAATTTATCTTCCCGGCTGATTTTTATGTCTTAGATATGGGAGATGATGACTCTCCAAGTTCAAGTTCCATACTTTTGGGTAGACCTTTTCTTAAAACTTCTAAAACAAAAATTGATGTCTACAATGGAACTTTAAGTATGGAATTTGACGGTGAAGTTATCAACTTCAATGTTCATGAAGAAAAAAAGGTTCCTTCTGATGTTCAATCTGTTAAATTTGTGAATATGATCCAGCCATTGGCTGAAATGAGCTTAAACTCGACTAACAATGATTTTGTGGAGTTAGTCTTGTCACAAAAATTAGACAGGTACAAAGCCGAAGAACTTGCAAAGGAGTGCGGTACAAACGAGGAGGTGCTGGAGATTTTGAAATTCAAGGATGATAAGCACGTGTGGATTAATGGAAGAGAAGTAGAGTCACACCCACCACTAAAGCCAAATTCCTTCCACCAGTGGAACAAGCACAAGATTCGAGAGCAAAAACTCCACTGGGCCCTATAAAGCAAATACATGTCGAGAAGGAGAGCACTCAACCGGTCATCAACTCAAATAAATTATCGAAGAAGGAAGAGAGTGAGTTGATAACCATGCTGAACAAATACCAAAAAAGGATTGAGTGGACAATCTCTGATATAAAAGGGTTAAGACCTTTTTGGTTTATGCGCAAAAAGAAAGCCAAAGGAAGGTTGAAGGTTCCGTTGAAGGAGGTGGCAAGAAGATTGATGTGTTGGAGAGGCCCAATTACTTAGAATGAAGCATATGCAGGGGCAAAGTTGAGCCAACGACTTGAAACAAGGGCGGCTAACCGGGAGGCAACCCGGGGGTATTTCTGTCTTTTACTTAAAAACAATTTCCATTTCTTTGAGTTTTTGGTTTTCAATGTTCCAAATGCATTCAATCATGATTTAAAATCACCAAACGGACCTAGGAATGCAAAAGTATTTCATTTCTAAGAGAGGAAAATTTTCAAGTTCAAAAAGTGAGGATTAGGATCCAGGGACCAACACGGGTCGTGTTCATGCAAAAAAAGTCCCAAATTCTTCCAGAGAGCAACACGGGTCGTGTTGTTTTTGGCCTTGACCCAACACGGGTCGTGTTCGTCCAAAAAAAGTCCCAAATTCTTCCAGAGAGCAACACGGGTCGTGTTGTTTTTGGCCTTGACCCAACACGGGTCGTGTTAGTCCATAACGCAACATAAACCCCCCAACACAGGGCGTGTCAATTTTGCCTGCTGAGACACGGGTCGTGTCCGCGCAGCAGTTACTCCTCTTTTTAAAGAAAAAAAATCGGGATTTGACCTCATTTATCCCCACTTTCACTTCCTAACAACCCCTCTCTCCCAACAAAAACCTTAGGTCCGATTTTCATCAAATACCTTTCAATTTCTTCAAGATTTTGACTTTCATCTACAAAAAGGTTTGATTTTCACCATCTACACTTCATCTTCTCCATCTTAAACACCATTTTCTTGCATTTTAATGGTGGATTTGGGGGTTTTGACAAACCCTAGATCCAAAAATTCTCACTTGATTTTGGTGTTTTAGTGTCTCAATCTTGAAAGGGGCAAGCTTGGGGAGGTTAAAGAAGATCTTTTCCATCAAGAACAACACGATCCAACACATGATTCGGTAAATTCTTTCCAACTCCTAACCTTTGAATTTTGTGTTCTTGAGTCAAATACTTGAGAGTGTGGTCTTTTTGGACTTGATTCTTAGTTGGAAATCTTTGAAAACCAAATTTCCCGCGAAATTTTGGTGGCCAAGTTCAAAGTTGACTGGACCCGTCAACAGTTGACTTTTTGACATTTTGACCCGTTGACTTTTAATCTGTCCCAAACTTGACTATGGAAGCTACATCTTCCAAAAGACCAAGACAAACCAAATCATCCACCCGCCGTCGGAAGCCTAGATCTCCATCACCTCCATCCAGATCTCCCTCACCTCCATCTAGGTCCCCAACACCCCCAGCCGACCCGTCTCATTTTGGTGTCGTATGTCTTGGCCCAGTTCAACAGGGCAAACTTGAGTCATTCCTTAAACGAGGTCATGCCATCCAAAAATTCGCGCATGTTCCAACTTTGAAAGAGTTGCATGTTTACAATCAAGTCAAAACCATGTTTCGCAACATAGGGTGGCACGGCTTGTTGAGGGTCCATGAATTGAGCTATAAAGTCCCAACAGCTAAGTTTCTATCCTCAGTTTATTTAGATCATGGGATCCTCTACTTCCGTCTAATGAATCAAGACTATGAGATCTCCTTGGATCAAATCAATGCCATTGTGGGGGCCCCAACGGAAAACACATTTGGCCCCACTGATCCAATCCAAGGATACTATAACATGACTTGGTGGACCCAGCTCACCCAATTACATCCATATGTCTCTAGCGCTGCTAAAGCCTCATCACTTATCCATCCTGTGATTAAGGTAGCTCATAGAATCATTGCTTCGCTCGTCGCCCCTAGAGAGGAGCGAAGCACCATTAGCGCGCTGGAACTTAAAATCCTTTATGCAATGACCCATCCTGAGAATAACCTCATTCCTCATTATGGTCGGTTTCTGTACCACAAGCTCATCCGCCTTAGCGCATCCCGATCGGGAAAGATTGTTTGCGGGGGTATTGTCAGCATGCTCGCCAAGAGCGCCCACATCCGAGCCCCATACCCCGGTCCCCACCAGCCACTGTCGAGTGAGCCTTATCTCACCACCACTGTCCTTGAGTCCATGCGACTCTTCCGCTCGGCAGGTGATGGTACACACCATTGGACCGTGGGTCAAAATCATGATCCCAAGCTCCTCATCACACCAGAAAATAAAGGCATTCTTGATTTCCGAAATCCCATTCATATGACTGATTGGAAAATCATTCCATACATCTTCCCCCAATCTTATTACACCGAGGTCGATGAGCAAAGCGAAGAAAACGAGGAAGATGGTGATGATGATGAAGAAGAGGAGGAGCCTCACCATGCTTCTCCCACCGGTGGTGGCAGCTCATCCCATTTTGCTACACCCCCGCCTTATCATCAACAATATATGGACGAATTCCAATCAATCCATACCCGCCTCGACACCTATCAGCAGGATATTACCAGCCTGACCCAGAATTTTTCCACCTTCACCACCCAGTACGCTCGGGATCAAGAGCGTCAATGCAAACATGAGGAGGACTTCTGGGCTTGGACCCGAAACCCCAGCTACTATCCTCCTCCTCCACCTCCGTTTTAGGTTGTTCCACCCTCCCCGAGCATCGGGGACGATGCTTATCTTTAAGCTTGGGGAGGGGTAGACTTGTATTTTAGGTTCATTCATTCTCATGCATGCATTTTCTTATTTTCAAATTTTTCTTATTTTCAAATTTCATTCAAAAAAAAAAAGTGTACGAGATGATGACACTCTTTACATACAATTGCTCCATGAAATGAAAAATACCGAAGCAACCGGATTGTTACCGGAAGCATAGAATCAGCTGTCATAACTAGGGGACCCAAATACCGTAATTCAAGACCCTACCCTCAGATAATAAAAAAAAAATTATATTGAAACGTTTTTTGGGCGGTAATAACAGCTTTAGGATGATTTGCTTTTGAATGTTTAAAAAGAATCTTTATCGGCAACTCTGAACCCACAAAACACGGACCTATTTGTTGACACGCGTTACCCCCGCGGTAACAGAGAGCTTATGTATCAGACCCACACAGTCAAGAATGAAGGAAGCGTACAACTGTCATATCCAGTACCCTAATCAGAATTTCAAATGCCAAAACGAAGAAATCTAAAGAAATTCCACAGATGAAGATTGAAGAATCCAAATTCAAAACGAAGTACAAATCAAAGTTCAATCAAATCAAAAGCCAACTCAAGTCAAATATAGCGAATGAAGAACTGTGTGATATGATACTTGTGGCTCTCGAAAAAGTGAAAGCATAGGAGCTAAGCCCCTTTGGGTGGGCTCACTGTTTCAGCGAAAGCTGATTCGCCGTGACGGGTTCTTAAGGAGGCGTCGATTCTGATTCTTAGCCATCTAGTCTTAAGGACATGAAATCCGGACTATGTTATTTTCGCCCATAAAGCTTAGTAAGGTATAAAGATTAAATAAAACTTTGGTTGGATTATTGGGTTACACCGTTTTGGGTCTTCCTCACATTGAGAGTCTGTGATATGTGGAAGGAAACAGGATGGTTGCCAAGGTATCAATGATCGAAGCCCTATTGATGTAAAGTCTGATCGTACCTTTATTTAGTTACAAAAGTACATATTTTGTGTTTGTTCTTAATCTTCTTTTCTTTTGCTTCATTTTGTTTCTCAGGTGCATTTTGTACATATTTCCGTGGCATTACATTGCATGCATTCATTCTTAACCTTTAGGATCCTTCATCCCCTTTTCGTTCTAAGTTTTTCTTTCTGCCATCTAGAAATCGTCCTGTTGTCCGGTTCTTGTTCTTTCTTGAGGACAAGAAAGGTCTAAGCTTGGGGAGATTTGTTTGGTGCTACTTGTGCACCTTTTTGCACACCTTTCAGTCCCATTTTATGCATATAATTAGCACAATTGTTCTTCCTTTTCCTTGCATTTTATCATATTCATTTTAGTCTCTAGAACAACCTTATTTGCACACTTCTATATCTTTTTCAGGTAACCCGGAGGTTGGAACGCGCTTTGGGAAGTGTCGGGAAGCATTGGTGGAGATTTCGGGGCGATCGGGCGAAGAACGAAAAAGTTGGAAAAATCAAGTTTGGATTTGGAGTCAGAGAGGTACACGGGGCGTGTTGAATTTACACTGAAAAGTGGGCACGGGGCATGTTTGACCAAAATGGGAGCTGTTGACCATGCTGAACACGACCCGTGTCAGTTTAGTGCAAATAAACACGGGGCGTGTTGCTGAACACGACCCGTGTCAGTTTAGCCTATTTTAACACGGGCCGTGTTCGACCCAAAAACCAACTTTTGGCAGTTTTTCCTATCTTTCATATTACGGGTTGAGGGTCATTTGGACAGAAGAAGAACATACCAGAGCACCATTGGAGAAGGGAATTCGAAGCTTTTTGCAAGGGTTTGTCCATTAACCATTTGGAAACATTAATTCTTGTTTTTGTAAGTTGTAATTACACTTAATTTCATCTTTTAGACTTGTGATCTTGTTCTAGCCATGTGTGGCTAGAACCCTAATTTCTCCAATTTCATGTTTTGACTTCTTGGTAGTGACTTCATTCATATGACATGATATTTGTTCTTAATTTCTATTTAATGAATTTGATTTTGCTTCAATCGAATGTTTGATTCTAATTATGATTCTTATTGGCCATTTGAATTAGGGTTAGGTCATTCAAGTTATCTCTTTTACAAAATCCGTAATTGTTTTGTGAAATTGAACAAGTAACAAACATTAAATTAATCTCTATTGAATGAATTTGGTGTAAATCTTATTCATACACTTTTACACTCCCGAGCTTATGAGGGGTATTGGGTGTTGTTGGGAACATTCACATAAAGCTTCATGCAATCTTATAATCTAATCCTAAGAGCTTGTTTAGATTAGGTTAATAAGGTTAGGGTTAATCAAAGAGCTTGTTTTGGTTAATTAATATGGTGAATAGGAAGTGTTAGAGCTTATTAGCACTTTCAAGTACCAACTTAAATAGAATTGAACGAATATTGTGTCATCTTGGAGTCACATTGCTAAATTGTCATACATGGGGTTGGAGTCCTCACAAATTCTGAATTTAATTCACGCATTTAATTGATTGCTTATGTTTTTAATTATTTGTTTAATCATTACATTCTAAACCCCCCCTCTCTTTACTATTGGTGACCATAGTACCTTGTGCAAATAGGTATAGACCAATTGTCCTGTGTCTCTGTGGATCGACCCTGCTTGCCTTTTACTACCTTTTAGTGCAATATAGTGGGATTATTTTGGAGTATATCGTACCCCTTTATTTGTTGGGTTTGACACGCCTAACACTGTCTTAAGCAAACGTTAGCGGCGCAGCAAGGACTGGAAATAACCAACTTACCAACGCAACCCCATTCCTACAATTGGACACCGCCACTTTGCAAGCTATAGTTATAGCCACAGTGGCAGCCATTATAGCATACAATAACTCTGTCAACTCAAGCAGGGAAGGAAACGATATCAAAAATTCTAATCAAAGAAACAATCGAAGCCACCTACCAGTAGCTACCTACAAGAATACTGCAAGGTGCGAACACAAGAACATGAAACGACAACCCTGGAGCAAGAAGGGAGGCAAATCAACTCAAGGAAACGCCAAAAAGCAATCAACAAACCATACTCCTACACCCAAAAGGTCGTACAACGGCAACCAACCTATGTGCAACCGATGCAACTTTCATCATCACGGATCCTGCCGTGAAATGCATTGCGTTAAATGCAATAGAAAGGGACACACCGTACGCTACTATAGAGAACTAGCCCAACCAACTGCTCCAGCCAAAAATGTAGGAGTAGACCGTGCGTGTTATGAGTGCAGAGTAACAGGACACTTCCGAAGGGACTGCCTGGAGTCAAACGTCATGAATGCTGGTGAAGGAGGCCGAGTATTCGCAATGGGCCAAGGGGAGGCTATTGCAGACCCCACGACTATTCTGGGTACGTTTCTCCTCGATAACTTATTTGCATACATTCCAATTGATAGTAGGGACGCAGGGGAGTTCCTTGAGTCACAAGTTAGAAATCTACTCGAACAAACACCCCCAATCATTCAACAAAACCTTCATAGCAGTAATAATAGAGATAGACTAAAAAGCACTAAAAACACATATGTATATTTCACTATCCCACTAACAAGCGGCTTACAATGAGAAGTACCGACATCAGGATTCGACGTGGATTGGTGTGGCCCTACCCATACCAGTTCCATGTGTTATAAAAGACCCTGTCACTTTAAACATCGACTATTGAGACACGATCGATTCATAATGACAAACCCGACACAAAACCCCAATTGGTTTCTAGTTTCAAAACCCCGAAGTACTCATATGAGGAATCTTTACAACCTTCCCGTAGTATCCCCCAACAGATCATCTAGAAATACCACGCTTACAACAAGTCAAATCCAAGCTCAGAAACTAGCAGTGAATCAAAACCATGAACTTCAAAACATAGCTGCCCTAATTCATCGAGTGAATATGCTAACATTTAGAAGAACATAAGTAAATAAACCTAAAACCGCACGATCCTGATCGGTCGAAGTGATAGGCGGAGTAATGAAGGTCCGCTGAAACATGCACATTAGGATCTAGTTTCATAAAGGAACAAGAGGAACAAATGGACCATAAGCACTCACGCCTGGCCGCAAGTATTGGAGCCCTATATAATCAAGATCCTACGGACTTAGGGTTGGTAATTTCGCTTTAAATCCTTTTCCTTGTTTGGATGTGGGCTTAGAATAGAATCACCGATTCGACTGTCTTTTCAATCTTAATTATATACGACTTATAAACACAAAGAGATGATAGATGAATCAATTATGAGTTATACCATGAACTCCATGACAAGTTACCCAAGTCAGAGGATGGACATGCTACCACTTGAGCAATCGTAGACAAATCAACCAAACCCACACACTTTCTACCGACCAAGGCTACAAAGAAAAATAGAAAAGCTGACACGGGCATATCACAAGAAGATTGCGAGGCTGCATAGTATACCACTATCTATCATTTTGGATAAGGGACAGACGATTCCCCTCGTGTTTTTAATAGTCGTTAAAGAAATCCTTTTTATCACCCTCAAACTGAAAGACAAAGATGAAGAACCATTCATCGAATCCTTATACAACATCAACTATTACATTAACATCAAGGTCACGTCATTCGAAGCTCTCTGCAGAAGCAAGTGTAGTTCACCTCTTTGATGGGATGAGGTAGGTAACACACAAATAGCTAACAGGCAAGTTCCTAACAACACTCTCACCAGCCCCCAGATCATACGAGAAACTACAGAGAAGATTGTTCTTACCCGTGAATGATTGAAGGCATCCCAGGATCGGAAGAAGAACTTGTCTGATGAGACTCTTGTTATTCCACTGGATGAAATTTAAATCAACGGGAGTCTAAACTTCATCGAAGAACCGATGAAAATCATGGATCAGGAGGTCAAAAGGACGAAATAAAGCCGCATACCCATAGTGAAGGCCCGTTGGAACGCCAAGCGAGGACCTGAATTCACTAGGGAACGTGAGAATCAAATAATAATAATAATAAAAAACACCCCCAATTGTTTAGTGATATCCCGTCTACAAGTTGAATTTCGGGGCGAAATTCTTTTAACGGGGGGAGAATGCAACAATTGGTAAAAATAGGAACAATCGTATGATGCTATGTTTTGATTATTAAACAATATGAGTATTTTATCAAGAATGGTTGAAAGAATTTAACCTCTTTTATTTAAATAAGTTCTTGTGAAATATAAAACAAGTAACTAACGATAATTTCGTTATGATGTATGACTACGAACCATCACCGATTTGTGAAATTAGCTTATAACATCATTTAAACGCAACAAACTTAATTTTTTTATCAACATGTCTCTAGTTGATAAGTAAGTTAGGTTCTATGTAAAACGTTTGCTTAATAGATGTGAAGGATCTAAATTTGACAAATATACGAACCAAAGTGACAAAACGTGTTTAACGATATGGTTAACCGGTTAAATGTCACGAAATTATACATTGCTCAATAAATTTTATATTCAAATAAATTAAAATATAAAATGAATTATTATAAGGTATAATTAAAATGTATTTAAGTGTTTTTGAATAAAAAGAATAAAACATAAACATTAAAGTTCAAATACACAAAAACTACATTGTTATTTTATACTAAGTATACATGTATGTATTAGTATACATGTATTATTATCTAGTGAATGACTAGTTATGAGTCATGAATTAAAGTGATTTCATGTAAGTTTTATGATGTCTAAATCAATTAAGATAAGAGAATTGGTGGAGATAAGTGCCAAGTTAACTAATAAGTGCTTAATCACTTAAGACATTTTACTAAGAATGCTTATTAATCCCTCTTCTAATTTTCGAGATTAAGACCTTCCCTCTCCTTAACTAGAACTCCTAACTAACTAAATAACTAGTAGTTAGTTAGTTAACTAACTCTATCTCTAAACAACCACCCAAGCAAGTGGCTAGACAAGATCACATCACTTAAACTCACATCCCATCACAAGCTAGTCTAGGTTTTGTCCCCTTATCCTCTTCCACTCTTTTCTCCTTCATAATCTTGAAATTTCATCTTCATTTTACCCTCATTTGACCAGCAAATACTCCAGGGAATTTCTCTCAACCTTCATCTCATTTTCAAGCACAAGAACTTCCTTCCAAAGCCATCAAAACCATGAACTAAAGGGCTGCTGTCCCTTTTGTGTTTCAGCCACCATTTCACCCATCTACACCTTCCTTTTGCTTGATATTTTTACCACCAAATACTCCTGGAAGTTACTTGTTTTGATACTCAAAATTATTGATTCAAAACAGTGAGTAAACTACCGTTTTTCTTGCTCTTTTGCTGTGAAATTTTCGTGACAGCAACATAGCCAAAAGAGTGGCTGTTTTGGAGCATCAAACCAACAACCAAAAGTTCATCTTCAACCTTCCATTCTTCAAGTATTCACATAAGGTGAGTTCATACCCCCACATTTTCATGTTTTCTTCAAGTTTTAAGGGAGGGAATACAAGTTAGAACACTAAACATAACTTAAATTTAAATGACAGCTTTCTATAGAAAAGTTGAGTCCTGTTCACGGACTGTTTTGAACATCTTAAACTTAATATATTTCAAAACTGTACAATATGCAAATAGTTCAATTTTATACCTTTATAATGACTACTCGCAGGCATTCATACGATTTTTCTACAATTTATGGCGATTTTTATAAAACTGCCTGTCATTTCAGAAGTGATTTCGGACCAGTCTGTGAAGATGTTCATTTTCACACTAGTTTGAGACCACTAAAAATCATAATAAAAATTAGGAACAAAGTACACTCATTTTATAAACTCTCAGAGGTGACGGATTCAATTTTTGACTTACGAGTATTTTTCTATGAGCTTTCTAAAAACAGGGACAGTAAAGGGTAAAACTGTCAAAAGTGGTTTATAGATTTATTAACACCTTCTAACATTTTTGAGCAATGTTTATACATTAAGGAAGTTAAAACACAATCATTTAAATATTTTTAATTACCATTTTTACAAAAGTGATAAGTACAAAAAGGTCTTTAGTATCAAACTTAAGGATTATTTCATGCAAAGTTTCTAATAAAAACGTAAGAATATGCACAACAATTACGAAACATACCAAATCATCTTTTAAAACTTATACATATATATAACCATATACATATATAGGTTTTGTTTACAAACTTGTCTTCTACATCAAAAATTTCACTTTACTCGTTTTTATCAAATGAATCACTTGTGATTTATTACTACTATGTGAAAACTCTTGTCATACTTTGTGTGCATTAGACTTACGCAAAGTATATAATGATTTCAAAGTACCTTTCATTGTTAAGTCGTTTTATACATTCTAAAAACTTATGATTTATGCTTTGTCAAACATTGTGAAAAAGGATAAACTTTGCATACAAAAACTCACTTTAATACAGGCTTAGTTGAGAATCCATGAGACGTGTATATCTTCAAACGTTACTTTTCTTTATTAGAAAGTAATGCTGCAAGTCCTGTCTATAACCAGAGTCTCCCGTTCGGAGAACGTGTCAAATGTGTATAGATCTATACGGGAAGTCATGATCCCGCACCTTGACTGCTAGCTACAGTCCGTCTTTTGGGGTGACTGTTGTCATAACGCTGCGACGCCTGAAGAATGTCGTTACAGGCATATTATGTTTAGTATGGTTATAAAACTCATCGGATATACAATTATTATGGTATTATACTTTTATGAACGAGTAGCTATTAAGACTATTATTCATCTAACAAATGCGATCTTCGTATAGCTTTATTATATAAAACTATGACACAACTTTTAAGAACGTCAGTTTCTTGCGATTTTTGGTCTTAGAGACTGCCAGTTATGTTAGGAAAATAAGGGTTTTTCCTATATACAAACCAAACAACTAATAGGAAATAAGGGATTTTCCTTGTGCAATTATTTATAACTTATAACACGAACATTCATATGCATTTCATACTTTTATAAGAAAATAAGGGTTTTTCTTGGAAAACACAACAATTCGTATCTCAACCATTAGGGAAAATATGAGATTTTCTGGATCTAATACATTCACTTTCAACACACCAAATCACAACTCTTTACATTTGAAATACTGCGTTGTCTGGAAAACATACACAAACTTTCGAATGGCGTACATTTTCTGAAAACACTACTCATGAACTCACCAACTTAATTGTTGACACTTTTTCTTTGAAATGACTTGTATTCTCAGGGAACGGCTAAGCAGATTTGGAAATCAACTTTTGGGGATTAACGTACTGACGTTAATTACTTCTTTTGAAAGATGTTTATGTAGTTAACTTTTGAACATGTAACGAATACAATTATGTAAACATTTTGGAAACTTTAATGTATATGGTGGTGTGTACTTTCCTTTCTATGAACTGTTATGATACTGAATATGACGTCCTCCGCCCCCGAATGTTTCCGCCGTTCTGGTTTGGGGGCGTGACAACTTTTCATTCACAAAACCAGGTGGTTGCTCAACATAGACAGTTTCTTCTAATTCTCCATTCAAGAACGCACATTTGACATCCATTTGGAAAACTTCGAAGTTCTTGTGAGCGACATATGCTAGAAAAATTCGAACAGACTCTAACTTTGCCACAGGAGCAAAGGTTTCTTCATAATCAATCCCTTCTTCTTGACAACAGCCTTTTACAACCAACCGAGCCTTGTTACGAATGACATTCCCTTCTTTGTCCAGCTTATTCCTAAACACCCATTTCAAGCCGACAACAGAGGCATCTTTCGGTGTAGGAATCAATCTCCAAACTCTGTTTTGTTCGAATTCATTTAGCTCATCATGCATTGCTTGAACCCAATCAGAATGATCAAGTGCAGCATTTACGGTTTTCGGCTCTATTTTGGAGATAAAAGAGTTAAACATACAAAATTCCACTTTAGAGAATAATGTTGTTTGTTTCGCCTTTAGTTGAGATCTAGTAAGAACACTTTCGGAGGATTCACCAATAATTTGCTCTTTAGGATGGTCTTTTGTCCATTTTACTAGCGGAGGATAGCTTGGATCATATTCTGGATTTAGTTCTGCTTCAACTTCAATTTCAACATCTGATTGATCCCCTTCACCTTCGTCAGTAGAACTATCACTTGTTTTCTCCTTCTCCCCCTCGACTGGCGAAGTGAAGCCTTTGTCTTTAGTAGAATCGCCAGTGGGTATCTCCCCCTCGATTGGACTATCACCTGTTGATTTCGGTTCAGTTGTTTGAGTATCAGTTGAACTACTATATGTTGGGGCGGAATTGTGTTTCTCCTCCTCAACAGGAACTCCAGATGGTTTGAAAGTGGTAGAGTTCTCCCCCTGGAACGTTGAATCGGTGTTTGAAGTACTAGGTGATGGTTTAGGAGCAGGTGTTTCAGTTTCCATTGATTTGGCAGCATCGTCTATTACTTTCTTCAGATTATCTACCTTGTTGTCTGTTGTTGTTGCCTCCGAATGTATTGCCTTTTCTGGTTCATCAAATAACCGAATGTATTCATCAAACAGATTGGATATTGGAACCGAGACCTGTCCAGATGCTGGAAATATGTCTCCTGAAGCATCTTCTGTTCTTTGAACCTTCTTCATGTAATTGTCGTCAAAGGTTACATAATAAGTCTCTTCTATTCTTTTGGAACGCTTGTTCAACACTCGACATGCTTTTGATGATAGAGAGTAACCCAGAAAGATCCCCTCATCGGCTTTAACATCAACCTTATTTCAGTTTTCTTTAGAATTAAAGATAAAGCACCTGAAACCGAAAATGTGGAAAAACTTGACGTTTGGTTTCCGATTGTTTAAGATCTCATAAGGAGTTATCGAGAATCTCTTGTTGAGCAAGGACCGATTCTGAGTATAACATGTAGCAGCAATGGCATCAGCCTAAAAGTATAGTGGTAGAGAGGCATAACTGAGCATGGTTCTAGCTGCTTCGCACAATAATCGGTTTCGTCTTTCAACAATCCCGTTTTACTGTGGTGCATAAGGGGCCGAAAAATTGTGTGTTATCCCCTTATCAGCCAGAAAGTCTTCGAAATCCTTGTTTTTAAATTCCAGCCCATTGTCACTTCGGATGTTTCTCACTGTCTTCTTTAATTGAACTTCCACTTGCTTGATCAACGTCTTGAGCTTGGGAGTTGCATCTGATTTCTGTTAAAGAAAGAAAACCCACGTGAAGCGTGAAAAATCATCTACAATAACTAGAATGTACTTACTTCCACCGATACTCTCTATAGTAGAAGGTCCACACAAATCGATATGTAACAGTTCAAGTGCTTCCACTATCTTGGTATTAATGCGTGTAGGGTGGCTTTTTCTGCTCTGCTTGCCCATTTCACATGCTGCACATAAATGCTCCTTTTCGAACTTGAGAAGAAGAAGACCTCGAACGTGATCACCAATCACTAATTTGTTGATATCTTTGAAGTTCAGGTGTGATAGACGTCGATGCCAAAGCCAACTTTCATTAGTGTTTGCCTTTGATAGCAGACAGATAGCTGGTGTCCCTCGAATAGGATTAAGATTCAGAGGATACATTTCTCCTTTTCGTGCGGATTGCAGCAGAACTTTCTTGGTTTGTTTTTCTATTATCTCAGATCCTGCATCATCAAATGATACCTTCAAGCCTGTACCCACAACTAATTGCGAGACACTGATGAGGTTGTGTTGCAATCCCTCTACATAAGCCACCTTTCTAATAGAGAAGTCTCCATTAGTTATCATCCCATATCCTTTGATTGTTCCATAGGAGTTGTTTCCAAACTTCACCGAACCACCATCCTTTAGAGACCTAAACTCCCTTAACTCCTCCTTTCTTCCTGTCATGTGACGCGAGCAGCCACTGTCTATATCCCATGCGTCGTCAAACTGCTCATCACTGATTACCTGCAAATTCAAGCAGATTTAGGAACCCAAAGTTTCTTGGGTCCTGGTGAGTTTTTCACGGAGAAAGGAATAACAACAGAAGCATCAACTAAATAAGTTCGTTTAACAAGAGTTGTTTGATCTTTTCTTTTGATGGTGAACACCTTGATTTTTGTTTTATCTTCTTTAAATCTTAATTTATCTTCATTAGATGGTTTAGTGTTTTTCGTTTGATTCTTAGGTTTAGGAGATGATCTCATATGTTCATTCTCAGATTCTGATACCAGTTTGCCTTTTCCTTTGATGTCTTTAGAGGAATTTGTTTCATCTTGGAACCTGGAGGATCCATGTCTAGAATAGTGACCGAAACTGGTGTTAGGACCGAATCTGGATCGAGAGCCGAATCTGGGTTTAGGATCGAACTTGGGTCGAGGACCGAAACTGGGTTTAGGACCGAACTTGGGTTGATTACCGAAATTGGGTTTAGAACTGAGACTTGACTTTCGGCTTTTGGATTTGGAATAATAAGAATTAGGACTAAAATCTTCCTTTGACTTTTCGTTTCCTTTATCCATGGATTCTTTCCTAGGAGGCTCATAGTTAGGATTTTGAGAATTCCAATGCCTTTTCCGTTCATTCAGATTCGAGGCATATCGTTGATTTCTGAGTCTTTTCTATTCAGCTAGCTCCTTCTGAGATTTGTGAACATTGAAGCTAGCCTTTGATTTTTCCTTCTGAGTTGCAGTTTTCTTATCTTCCATTCTGGTTTCAGTGCGTTCCTTAGTTTGAACTTTCGGTGCTTCCTGTCTCTTGAGTGGACCTTTCGGTTCTTTCCTCTTGATTGGAACATCAAGTTGCATTAATGGTTCTTCAGAAACATCTTTAGTTCTGCTTGTGCTTGGAATATCGAAACTGGAAGGTTTATTGATGGGTTCTGGTATGTATCGTCCTTTGACTCTCCATGTGGTTTTCTCAGACAGACCCACAGTTTCATCTGCATTGTCAATGGGAGCAGACCAGAAATAGTCTTCACATCCTTCAGCGTTATCCTCGTCAACTATTGTCCTTAATTTTGTTGTTTTTCTTTGAGTGACTCCAGTCACAGCATAAACTTGGTTTGGTACGGTCTGTACCTTCTGATAGACCAAGGCCTTTTCTTTGAGTTCCGGTTTCTGTTCCTTTGACATACGAGCAAACTCAACTGAATTTTCTGAAATAAGAGGTTTTTCGCTCCTGGCTTCATTTTTCACAAACTCATAACAATCAACAACATCCTCTACTGAGATTTCACTCATTTCACTCTCCGTTTCAAATTCAGAAGAATTATCTATGTTTATTTTATTATCCTTGACAATTTTGGCATTTGATTCATCGAATGTTTGTATAGTTTCGGTTTTAATTTTCAGCCTATCATTTTCATCTAAGATATCTTTTAACATACTTTTATGTTCCTTAGAATCGATGAAAGTTTCTATCTTATCTAAACCGAGCCTATATGACATGGATGTTTCTTCAGAGGATACTTCCGATTCACACTCGGCTATAACATCATCTTCCTTAAATTCAAGAAAGGGCAAAATCATTTTATGTATTTTCTTTCCAATTTCACAATTAAGATGTAATTGAGCAATATTAGTATAAAGACGCTTAGCAATTAAACAGAAAACATTTCTTTGTTTTAACAATTTCAAATTGTCTCTTTGCAAATAAATACTCTCATCCTTAGCCCTAACTAACTCTGCTTCCTTCTGCTCGATCCAGATCCTTCTCTCCTCACTTTTTGAAAACACCCTGCCGAGTTGGTCAGTTAGATTAGAGTTTGCTAAGCGGGTTTGCATGAGGCTACTACTTAGGTTGGAAAATTTAAAGTTTAGTTCATTTAATTCTTTTAGATATTCAGTTTTGGGAATTTTAAGAGATTCAAGGATATAATGTACCTTTTTGATCAATCGATCACAGTCGTTGATCTTCTCACTCACCGGCTTTGCTGAAAAACACTTGTTTTCATTCATGTTCGGTTCTGTGTCTGTACTTTCGGTTGATGGACCAGTGGTGACGATAAAGCATTTTCCACCAGAACCTTCATTCTTTGCCACAAACGCCTTTCCATGAGTGGGTCTTCTAACCTCTTCGTCTTCAAAGTCTGTTGACCAGACTTCTACACCACCGAACTCATCTTCCCCTACATTTTCTTGTACAATCAGTGCATTCATCGAGCTGTTGGAAGCCTTTTTCTTCTTGACTTCTTCAAGTTTACGCATGTAATACGCTTCATCATCTTCACCCTCTCTCTTATCAACCATCTTTCTTAAAATGCAATCTTTGGCAAAGTGGTTCTTGCTGTAACAGTAGTTGCAGTCATATCCAGAGTCTCCTGCAAGCTTGTTTTCCTTTTTCTCTTCCACCTTTTGAGAAGAGACTTTCGGTTCCTCTTTTGCTTTCTCAGAACTATAACTTCCGTGCCAATTTCGGTTCTTATTTGTGGGAAATTATCTTCTTGCGAATTTCTTTGGATTTGTTATCATTAAAGCAAACTCCTCACTTGTAAGATCACATTCTGACATGTCTGACTCTTCTTCTTCCTCAACAACACTTTTTCCTTTAGAGACAAGAGCCAGCGATCCCATGCCAGAGACCACTTTCGCCTCCTTAGTTACAACACTTTCATGTGACTTTAGTATCCCGACTAGTTTCGCCAGTGAGTAGGATTTGAACTGTTCAGGCGCCTTCATAGTGGAAACCACAACCATCCACTCTGGTCTGAGCCCGTTCATGAATGTAACTTTCTGTTCGATCAGCTTCCTCTCAATTCCATGCTTGATCATCTTACTTAAAAGATGATTAAACCGATCAAAGGTCTGAATGAGCTTCTCTTCAGGTTTCTGTTCAAAAACTCCAAATTCTGACAGCAACAGAGTTTGAATGGAGTGTTCCAGATCTTCATCAGTTGAGTAGAGTTCCTTCAACCTATCCCAGATTTCCTTAGCAGTTGTGCATGCGCCTACAAGCCTAAAGGTGTCAGATTGTAAGGCGAATCTTATTAGTCGCATGGCTTTAACATTACATAGGATCTTGTCCTTCTCATCTTGTGGCATCTTCTGAACATCTGTCACCAACTTGTTGTAATCCTTCTGTGTCTTGACAATCGTGTTTGTTTCTGAATGCACAAACGGTCCAAGTGTTGGATTAGTGTCTAAGTCCATAACTATTTTGGTATGTACTTGACCCGATGGTGCATGGTCCTTTTGGGTTGCCTTCACCAAAGCAACTTGATTGGAGAAATAAATAGAGAGAGAGGTTATTATGATTTATTAATATGTTATAAGAATAATATATTAAAGGAGAAATCATATTTGTTTATTTAATATTGGTCAATAATTAATTAGGAATTAATTTTGTGATCAAGTGTAATTAATTAAACTAGAGGGGCTGATTTGTAATTATGTGATAGTTACAAAATAAGGTAAGGATTATCTCAAATATATGGTGAACGAATTTGAGGTGATAAGGCCTTAGAATTCGACTATGATAAGGATTCAAGGATTATCTTATGGGTTGCTTTGTGGATAAGCAACTAGATAAGCATAATGACTGAAACCCTATCTCTACACCTATATAAACACCCCTTGGCTCATGAATTCGTGTATTCCTTCGCAAGAAGTCCTAAGGACGAATTCTAACCACTCTCCTCTCTCTTTATACCTTCTCCATTTGCTCTTGGTGTTTGTAAGCCATTAGAGGAGTGACACTTGTGACTCTAAGCATTCCAAAGTCATTACAAAGGAGATTTAGGATTGTTATTGCTACATAACAATCAAGGTATGATCTTAAACCTAATTACATGTTAATATGATTACTTGAATGCTAGAATTAGGGTTTATAGTCTTGGATTCAAAGCATGTACAATAGAGAAACCTAGATCCAAGCATTAGGGTTTGTATGAGCACATAGAATGTCTTATGACCAAAACCCATCAGTGGTATCAGAGACCAGTTTTGGTTTCAATTGTATGAACTTGACATATTAGGGTTTATTGCCAATAAACCCTAGGAGGCTAGGGATTTTTGAGATTAGGATTTGTAAACCCTAATTTGCAAGAGTTTGAATAAGATCTTCAAATCCTTTCCTTAAACCCTTAAATTTCGAAATCTAGGGTTTGTTATAATCCCTTGCTTTTCGAAATTTGCCTCCTCCCCAAGATAAGATCCTAATTTTTAGGGATTTGGATTATCCCATATCTTGTAATTATCCTCTAATTGTTATATATGATAATTCAAGATCTTGCATTATCCATTCATATTTTCCCCTTTAGGTTTTATAGTTTAAATTTGAACCCAAAAGTTTTGAAGTTTTGAAATTTAAATAGTTAAAACCTTAATGTTTTGAAAAAAGGTTTCAAAACTTGCCCTCAAGTTTTGGAATTTAAAAGTTGATTAAAAGTTTAATTAGGAATGTTAAATTCTAAAACCCTAGTAATGTTTTGAAAAGTTCAATTTACACCCTTATGGTTTTATCAATTAATTAAGGTGTATAATTAAAAGAAGTTTAATAAACCCATAAAAGTTTAGGTTTGCAATTTAATTGAATTAAAAGTATAATTGTTAAATTTGACCACCTAGTATTTTAAAAGTGTAAAATACACCCTATACTATATATATAAAATTAAAAGTCTAACATGAGTAAAAGTCAGTCTTACCGTTAGTAGGCCTCATTCACGAAGCTGGTCTATAAGGGGTGTTTAAGGAAATTGCCTATAAAATGATGATTGAATGGGTATCCACTCTTACCCACCGCACTCTTGACTAGTGGAGGGTCATTAGCCGAACGGGTAGGATAGGACGAAACCTTCCATTATAAGTATAATGAAATACAAAGTAACTAAATGTTTTACAAATTCCCAATCTTAGTTACTTAGACAAAAGTGAATTGATGCAATTCCATGAAATTACACTTTGTGCCCTTGCGAAGACGTTAGTGGAGCGTGTGTCGTTAACCGGCACACTAAATGGTTCTAAGCAAAGGTAGCAAAGGGTGACTCAATGTTTGTCATACTTCGGTGGAGCGTGTGTGGTTTACCGGCACATCAAATAGGTGACTGTAACATGTGAGGGCACCATGTAGTTTGCATGGTTATTCACACCCGCTTTGTGATCCTCAGCATCCCAGTCACAAACAAGAGGGGCATTACGAAAGGATCGTTGCATAAAGTGTTAGAATCTGGCGTATTCTATAAGTAGCAAGAATTTGATATTCTTTCACTTATGAAAAACAGATTTGGAGTTGTGAAATGAGGATGATTGGAAATGTGTCCAATATGATCTATTTCACAAAGTAAGAACCATAGGTAAACATTGTGTGCTTGCTAGGAGCATGGGACAAGTGTAATAATTCAAGTAAGAAGTTGATTACCCGAAACGACAAATAATGAGTAATCGGTATGGTGATAAATAAAAGGAGTTTCATTTATACTCAAAGGTTTGAGGCCATATGGGATTAGTATTATTCTTGTGTTTCACCTTGCTTGTTTTGACTTCCAGAATAATTGAGTTTATTAAGAATAATCGAATTATTCGAACGGGCCACAGTCACTCATATGTTGGAAGTAAATATGAATGAAGACTGTTATGAATTGGTGTGTGGATTGTCTAAAGAGCATTAGACATAAGCAAATGTTTGCTGCAACGTTCATGAGTGCTTATGAATATGATTTGAGCATTGGATTAAACCCACGCTCACTTGGATCAGTCCATGAATTGTATTACGAGTGATTGGTGAGACGATAACATCTTATATTCTTGAAACCAAGATGTGTGAGTTGTATCTTGCGAATCGGTTGCACATTGATAATATGTAAACGCACTAGTAACTTGGTGTTATAAAACATATTGTTGTGTGTGATTTGGTTAGTGAGTGCAAACAAGCATTGTATCAAAGTTTATCCATTCCTTTTATTCAAAGTAGAATAAAAGTGATATCTTTGGGCCCCTCGATGGTTTAATGATGACAAACGTAAATGCTCGGCCGGGCTAGGGCTAATTTGATTTGTTCAATTAGTCAGTCGTCATAAATCGGAAATCGAGATATAGTACAAAGAGAATGATTTGAAATCATATCTCATATGATATCTAGAATGGAGGAATATATGATCCCTTATCTAAGGACACGCGTATCTGATAGGATCAGAGTTGACAGCGGCTTTGGAAAGCTACGATTGCAGATCAGGATCTGAAGTCATACGCATAATAGTTATTAGACTTATCCAAGTGGGAGACTGTTGGATTAGTGTCTAAGTCCATAACTATTTTGGTATGTACTTGACCCGATGGTGCATGGTCCTTTTGGGTTGCCTTCACCAAAGCAACATGATTGGAGAAATAAATAGAGAGAGAGGTTATTATGATTTATTAATATGTTATAAGAATAATATATTAAAGGAGAAATCATATTTGTTTAATTAAGATTGGTCAATAATTAATTAGGAATTAATTTTGTGATCAAGTGTAATTAATTAAACTAGAGGGGCTGATTTGTAATTATGTGATAGTTACAAAATAAGGTAAGGATTATCTTAAATATATGGTGAACGAATTTGAGGTGATAAGGCCTTAGAATTCGACTATGATAAGGATTCAAGGATTATCTTATGGGTTGCTTTGTGGATAAGCAACTAGATAAGGATAATGACTGAAACCCTATCTCTATACCTATATAAACACCCCTTGGCTCATGAATTCGTGTATTCCTTCCCAAGAAGTCCTAAGGACGAATTCTAACCTCTCTCCTCTCTCTTTATACCTTCTCCATTTGCTCTTGGTGTTTGTAAGCCATTAAAGGAGTGACACTTGTGACTCTAAGCATTCCAAAGTCATTACAAAGGAGATTTGGGATTGTTATTGCTACATAACAATCAAGGTATGATCTTAAACCTAATTACATGTTAATATGATTACTTGAATGCTAGAATTAGGGTTTATAGTCTTGCATTCAAAGCATGTACAATAGAGAAACCTAGATCCAAGCATTAGGGTTGTATGAGCACATAGGATGTCTTATGACCAAAACCCATCACCAAGAACGATAGCTTCCCAGATGAGATAGCCATTATCTTCAGATCCAACCACGTAATCTTCAAAGTGATGAGCCCATACTTCGTAGTCTTGAGTGTAGAGTATAGGAACTCTAGTTGTAGATCCGATGTTGTTTGAGATGTTAATTGGGTTTGTATGCGTATCGCCGTGAGACATGGTGAGCTGCTAGAATCTTACCTGTAAACTTGAGATTAGGGTTTTATCAAAAACTGAGTAATCGTCGTTAAGAAGACGACGGCTTCGATAAAAGCGGAAACCCTAAATATTTGAGAATACAGAAGTAAAGTGTATTGATCACACAATCTCCTGCTCTGATACCAATTGTTAGAACAATGTTCTATCATGATCGTATGATTCTAAGCAAAATATAAATAAGAACGTAATGAAGAACACAAGTATTGCACTGAATATGTCGAATGATTAATGCCAAATACCCCAGAAGAGCTCGATAAAGAACTTCAATCTGTAGAGGTATATTAGGGTTACAAGAATCAACGTAATCGACTATCCTCTATAATACGCATACGTGCATGCATATATTTATAATAAAACCCTAACAACTTATCTAGATAAAAGGAAACTATTCTAGATAACTACGGATGGACAAGCCCAATCCGATTACAAAACAAAAAGGCCCAAGACGCAACACTTAAATACTTAACATATATGTTTATGTAACATCTTTATTTATATATTTAACCACCCAATGCTCTTATTTATTTGATTGTAGTTTTTCTATTTTGATTATGTTTATTTTTTATTATTTTTTTATTGAGTTATCCTACACAACATATTTAAAAGACAATATTTAAAAGATAACATAATTTTGAACATTTGATATGTAATTATGATAGACTTATCATGATATGTTCTTTATATTAAAGTAATTTATCCATATTACTACGACAATAATTACATATGACATCTACGAATATATATATATATATATATATATATATATATATATATATATATATATATATAATATGTGATTTGTTTAACATGTATATGTACCTATGTATGTTATAAATTTATAATTAAATATCTTTATATTTAATAATTGAAGGGATTAAAATTATGCATCAAAACTAATTATTTAGAAGAATATATAATAATAATAATAATAATAATAATAATAATAATAATAATAATAATAATAATAATAATAATAATAATAAATATACATTTCTAAGTACCACATTCATTTGAAACTCACACTACAACTCAAGATTTTTCTAATTTATGTATATTTATTATTTACTACTCAAGAGTTTTTAAATTATAATTATTAATTAGTAATCACTAATGATTTTTTATTTTCATTTCTTTTATAAAGTTGTAAAGTTTTGCTCATTAAAAACATTTATATATTTGAAGATATTTGTGATTTAAATATGAAGAGTTAATATAAATGTTATAATAGATGTTTTAGTGTTTTTATGTTATTAAAAGTTATAGTGTTTATTTTTCATGTTTTTTATTATTCGTTGTATATATATCTTTTTTAATATAAATGTTATAATAGATGTTTTTTCTATTTTTATGTTACTAAAAGTTGCAGTTTATATTTTTGTTAATACGTTTTGTTACCCGTTATATTATCATTCATTTGATATATAATTTACACAATTTTAAATGGTTTATAAAATTATCAAATAATTGTATATATCACAATGACTTAGATATTAAACTATAATGTTTAATAAAACTAATATATTAACTATATGTTTTCTTTACTACTAACACTTTGTTTCAAAGTAGAAATATTAAATAATAATTTGGTAAAAGTTATTATTTTAACTATATAATTCTATTCTCGCGCAACGTGCGGGGATTCACCAAGTATACTTATAAAGGAATCATTTTTCCTTTCACCAAATTCATTTGAAACTCCCATGCATTTTTCCTTTCACCACATTCATTTGAAACTCCAATGACTTTTCAATTTCTTTCTAATAATAATTATAAGTTAGTTAATAAAGTTAAATAAATATCAAACCTAAAGTTTGATCATATATAAACTAAATTTCAAAATTAAGATAATATCTTACTTCTACTTACAAAGTTATGTTTTTTACCTTTTAACATATTATACGGAATTTATTATTTTTAATATATTATTGGATATAAATCATTATCATTATAAAGATATAATTTGGGAACTATTTGTATAAAATTCTTAAATTATTAATTTAAATATAACATTACAGAGTCAATTTAAATATAAATTTTAGTTTAACTTAAACAATCAAAAAAATATTTTGTAAATAGTTAAAAGTGGTAAATTATAGTCTTTCTAATAATGATTATAAGTTGGTTAATAAGGTTAAATAAATATCAAACCTAAAGTGTAATCATAAATAAACTAAATTTTAGTTTTAAAATAATATATTTACTTCTAATTATAAAATTATGTCTTTACTTTTAAAATATTACATTTAATTTATTAGATTTAAAATGTTGTTGTATCTAAACTATTATCAGTTTAAAGCTACAACTTTTGAACAGTTTGGACAACATACTTAAATTGTTAATTTAAATATAACACTATAGTGTCAACTTAAATATAAATTTTATTTTAACTTAAAAAACCAAAAAATATTTTGTAAATAGTTAAAAGTGGTAAATGCAAAAATTAAATTGTAATCCTAATTTAACTAAAATATTTCTTAATGTTGTTTTTATAATCATTAAAAGTTTTCAAATAAGTAGCTTAAAATAACTTATAATAACAATAGTTAAAAATAACTCTATATAAATGATTATATTGTTACCTTTAAAATCAAAAAATAATGTTTGATGTTTTACATAATTATAATGATAGAAATTTAAACCTTAAGCAAATAAACTTTAAATAATTAATTAACAATAACAACTATAAATAAAATCACACCATATATTATATTTAATTTTATACATGTGTAACTCGCGGGTATTATCGCCTTGCTTTGATGTTTCGATTTTGAAGAAGAAATGGATTTCAAACTTATGGAGTTCGATTTTGAAGAAGAAATGGAGAAGATTTTGGTCCTAGCAAGCTTTCTTGAGTGGATTTCAAACTTATGGAGTTCTAGGAAGCATAATCACCAAAAACTTGCTTAAAAGAGTGATCCAATCATGAAAATAGAGTTATGGACTTGGATGTATAAAGACTTACCAAGAAGTGATGATTGCCTTGTGAAAACCTCCTTGAATCACAAGCAAATTTCGAGATTTTGGAAGAAGGTGTAGGATGATCTTTGAGAGTGTTTGAGAGAGTTTAGTGTAGTGTGTGTGTATGTGTTTGTTTGTCTTCGGCTGAGAATAGAAGAGGAGAGGGAACGAGATGGTGAAAGGACTAGCATGGATACATGATGGTTTAAAGCCTAAATGTATGTTGGATTTTATGGATATGGAACTCCAAAGTCAACTCCATTTCCTTTATTTATTTATTTATTTATACTCATGGGCCGAAGGTGTTGGGCTAGGGGAATGGGTAGGGTAGTTTGGGTCCAATTCTTGCCTTGGTTTGAAACTATAAGGCCCAATCATTATTTTTCGGCCCAATGGGCTCCTTACATGGGTTACGACCCAAATAGATTAAAAAAGAGGGGCTTATGGTTCACTAAGGTTAATTGGATTAGTTATGGCCCAATAAGGCCCATTAGGGCTAGAATGAATCATTCTAGACCCAAGTGGTCCAAAATGTTTTAGATTTATGAATTCGGTCCAATTAGGATCCAATTAGGGCTTCTATGTCCAATGAGGTTGAATTGGGTACTTATTGGTCCATTAGTCCTAATAAGGAACTCCTAGTCCACCATGGACTTAAACCATGGATCTTAGGGCTTTAGACTCTTTGATGAACATGAATGGTGAATCTAAAGGTGCATTAAGTGAGATTTACTTAGAATATAAGTTTTACAATAGTCAAATGGTTACACAAGAATAGAATTTCCAGGCTAAAATGCCAGTTGTGACATCACCCCCACCCCCCGGTTAAAAGGAATTTCGTCCCGAAATTCTTTTGAAAACTAGGATTGTGAAGGAAAGAATAGGTGAGAGTACTTTTGCTTCATCTGATCTTCACGTTCCCATGTGAATTCCGGTCCTCGCTTAGCGCTCCATCAAACCTTCATGATTGGGATACGACTCTGTTTTCTACGCTTTACCTCCCTATCGATAATCTCAATTGGTTCTTCGACGAACAAGAGGTTCTCGTTTATCTTAATCTCTTCTAATGGGATGGCATGGGTTTCATCTGATAGATAGTTTTTCAGATTCGAGACGTGGAACACTGGATTTACGTTGCTGAGCTCGGCGGATAGTTGTAGTCTGTAAGCCACTGGACCAATCCATGCAAGAATTTAGAATGGTCCAATGTACCGTGGTTTCAGTTTTCCTCGTTTCCCAAAGCGAATCATCCCCTTCCATGGAGATAACTTTAATAGCACGCGATCTCCGACTTGAAATTCTAGTGGCTTTCGCCGCTTGTCAGCATAGCTCTTCTATTGGTCTCGCGATGCTTGAAGTCAAGCTTTGATTTGGACTATCTTCTCGGTTGTTTCATGAATGATTTTGGGTCCTATAAGACCACTGGCCGACGAATCCTCTTTTGCTAGTTGCCCACCTCGGCCCATCATAGGGGCGATCTACTTGGGCTTCCTTGATCTGTGAGGCTAGGGGAGATTGGATGGCGATCGATAGAGTCTTTACATGATGACATTAATACTCCTTTCGGCTCAGGGCATCGCCTACTACATTAGCCTTGCCTGGATGGCATTTGATCTCGCTCTCATAGTCATCTAACAGTTCGATCCATCTCCTCTGCCTCATGTTTAGTTTCCTTTTGATTTGGAATGTTCTGGAGGCTCGTGTGGTCTGTAAAGATGGTGCACTTGGTACCGTATAGGTAATGCCTCCAAGTTTTCAGGACGAAGACCACCGCTCCCAATTCCAGGTCATGCAAGGCATAATTCACTTCGTGAGTTTTCAGTTGTCTGGATGCATAAGTAATTACCTTCCCGCGTTTCATAACAACACAACCTAAACCCTGATTCGAAGCATCACAGTAAACTATGAAGTCTACGGTTCCCTCCGGTAAGGATAGCACTGGAGTACTACAGAGGCCTTGCTTCAAGGTTTGAAAAGAGATCTCTTGCTTCTCCGTCCAGTTGAATGGTACACCCAACTGTGTCAATGTGGTGAGGGGTTTGACTATCTTAGAAAAATTCTGAATGAATCTTCGATAGCAGCCTGCGAGTCCTAAGAATTTACGAATTTCCGTTGGCGTTGTTAGAATCGCCCAGCCTTCAATGGCCTTGACTTTGGAGAGATCTACATGGATTCCTTCCTGGCTAACTACATGTCCCAAGAAATTCACATTGCGGAGCCAAAACTCACACTTGGGAAGTTTCGCATATAACTTTTCAACTCGAAGGGTCTATAAGATCTGTCGGAGGTGTTGGCTAGGATCTTCTTCACTTCACGAGTACATGAGGATGTCATCGATGAAAACGATTACATATTTATCAAGATATGGGCGGCAGACTCGATTCATGAGGTCCATAAATGCAACGGGGGCATTTGTCAGACCAAAGGGCATCACGACGAATTCGTAATGACTGTAACGAGTTCGGAAATTAGTATTAGAAATGTCCTCATCTAGGACTTTGAGTTGATGATAACCGGATCTCAGATCTATCTTAGAAAGGTAACTAGCTCCTTGGAGATGATCGAATAGATCATCGATCCGTGGAAGTGGGTACTAGTTTTTGATAGTGAGCTTATTCAGTTCCCTATAGTCAATGCACATTCTGAAGGATCCGTCTTTCTTTTTAACGAAAAGAACCGGAGCTCCCCATGGAGAGAAGCTTGGTCTAATGAATCCTTTATTCAAGAGTTCACTTAGTTGACTTGACAATTCTTTCATTTCAACAGGAGCCAACCTATAGGGTGATTTGGCAATTGGAGCGGCTCCAGGCACTAGGTCGATTCAGAATTCGATTTGTCATTCTGGGGGTATTACAGGAAGTTCCTCTGGAAACACATCCGGGAAGTCAAATGCCACCAGAATGTTTTGAATGCTCGCTTCCACTTTGGTCTTATCCACCATGTGAGCAAGGAATGCATCGCTCTTCTTTTGTAAGCACTTATGCGCCTTGATACTCGAGATAAGGCAAAGGTTTGCACTGGGTTTATCTCCATAGATTATTAGGGTTTCATAGTTAGGAAGATGAAGGCGAACGACCTTCTCGTGACACATAATATCGGCATGATGGGGGCTTAACCAATCCATGCTGATGATCACATCAAAACTCCTAATATTTACAGGCATTAGGTTTATTTGGAAGGTGTGATTATTTAGAGTTTGTGTACACCCTATATATATATATATATATATATATATATATATATATATATATATATATATATATATATCCTTAGTTGATTCAGTCTTCCCATTAGCCATTTCCACCGTGAAGGCTTCATTAAGCCTTTGGGGTTGTTGTTTGGTAAATGTTTGAACCTATTACTCACAATACTTTGCTCTCCTCCGCTATCAAATAAATTGCATGCATATGAGTTGTTAAGCAGAAACGTACCGGTGTCAATGGCTGGGTCTTGCACTGCTTCACCCCGACCCATCATCAGAACTCTCCCTGCTGTTCCTGTATCTTGGTTGTTTGTGTTGGGGCAGTTTCGCTTGATATGGCCCATTCTCCCACATCCGTAATAGGTACAGCTAGCTCCAATATTGGCATTGTTGTTGTTACTGTTGTTGTTATTGTTGTTGTTTGTCATTTGGTTCTGTTGAAGCCGAGTCCTACAATACTTTGTGGTATGGCCTTTCTAATTTCACCTTGTGCAACTCAGCTCTCGACACTCCCCATGATGGTGGAAGTTGCATGTGACATCCCCAAAATCACGGCCAGAAAACACCGATTTCATTTATGCTTTTTAAAACAATTTCAGAGTAAATCCTTTTGATTTAAAAGTGTTGAGGAATTTGTTCCCAAAACAAAACATGATAAAATAATATCTATCAAAGCATTCCATCAAGAGATGCATTTTCATTATATAATCAAAACTCGGGATGTCATGTTCCGATACAGACCATAAAGTATAAACGATAACATTACAAGACATTCAACAAATATATACATATACAGACTTGTAAACAAAACAACTCGATGATTCATCCATCTTACGCCCTTGCGCCACTTCCTGTAATACAAATAAAACTGAGTGGGTCAGGCTTGGGAGCCTGGTGAGCATATAAGGTTTTCAACCCACAATAAATAAATTATATTTAATTTCACCAACCAATCACTATCCTGATTACCCATTCCCGTTATCCTCACTTTACGTCCCTAAAACAACATCTATCTCAAGGGACCAAATCTAGGATTTTCATCGGGATGGACATTACTGCTAAGGGGTTTCCTCTACAATAGATATCCTAAAGGCAACCATGAAGGGGATAGAGTACACCGGTGAACACATCGTTCACAACACCTACAGGTTATAAACCTGCTAGCGTTCCACAAGACTGTCTAGAAGGAGTCTGTGGTCGTTATCCATACTCCGCTGAATAACTAGATCAACAACAACAACATCGAGGCCTCTCATCTGTTTATTACACACCAACTATCTACCCATGTTCTACACAACATATTAGTAGATAAAAATATATATTTTTATACATAGTTTAAAACTTGTATAGCATTTTCATTCAATACATATTCCACATAACAGATGAGGCACACCTACAT
Source organism: Lactuca saligna (assembly GCF_052625555.1). NCBI lineage: Eukaryota > Viridiplantae > Streptophyta > Magnoliopsida > Asterales > Asteraceae > Lactuca > Lactuca saligna. The sequence goes on from NC_136421.1 coordinate 292,298,730, forward strand.
AACACGTATTTCATAGAAAACAAATCAGATCTATGAGATAGAAGAGAGTGCATATATATTCACGCACATAACAACAAAATTATACATATAACATGTATTTCGTATAAAATACTTCATAATTATGCGTTAGAAGAAAGTAACTACACACTCACTTGATCAGAAGATGATCGGACAACACTACGGCTTGTAGAAGTAGTATTCTTCGGCAGATCTGGAAGATCTTCACAAAAACCGGGCTCCTCGCGAGCAGAGCTTCAGATCGGGAATCTTAATTCTCGGGATCTTCGGGACCTCGGGACTTGCTTCGGGGCTCGGGAATGATACCGGGGCTTCGGGATGATTCTTGCACGAAAAATGATGCAAAACCGCAAGAAAAAGGGAAGAAATGAGCAATGAACTCGGTTGCCCTTGACCTCCTTTTATAGGGGCTGGAAGGTTGAATTACGCTGGGCGTAATGACGATAAGATCTCTTATTCCCCCCCCCCTTCGGATAATATCGAAATGTATATATAAATAAAATATCGAAAATATTTAATAAACTTCAAAAATTCATATCTTCCTCATACGAACTCCGTTTTCGACATTCTTTATATCAACGCGTAGGTGAGACTACGATCTAAAACTTTCGTTTAGACTCCGTCGGCTAATTTTGACTTTATTTTTATTATTTATTTTTAGTAGGTCGGGACAGGAAAATTTCGTTATAAATTCATAACTTCTTCACCCGACGTCCGTTTTCGCCTATCTTTTTATCGTTTTACTCCTATTAACGAGACCTTCAATTCTCATTTAGATTGTTTCGGCTAAAAACCGCTCGATCTCAAATCGAGCATTCGGGTTGTATACTGCTAAGTCGAAACTTTGAAAAATCATAACTTCCTCATACGAAGTTAGATTTGGGCGTTCTTTTTATGCACGCTCTCGGTTTAACGAACTCTACGACTTTCTTTTAGATCACTAAGGCTAAATATTGCTCTAACGTAAATTTCACTTTTTACATCATTCAACGTTGTCCGTTCTGTCGCGAAACTTCGACAAGTCATAACTTCTTCGTTATAACTCGGATTCTGGCATTCTTTATATCTTCGGAATCCTTGTTTCGACCACTACATCTTTATGCAAAGATATTGGGATTATACCACACTTCAAATTTGACGCTTATTTTATTCTTTATTCATTAAATTATAATAATTAAGAAAATAAACACATAATTCACATAATACTCAAATATTTCATCATTAATACTTAAAAAAGAGTTACAAGGGTTAACCTAGACTATTACATCAATGATAATGCCTAGCCTGGAAACGCGGGTGTTACATTGCATTTGTTACACTTGGGGAGATTTCCCGAGTAATGCTTGGAAGCATTTGGTGTGGATGAGGCTGAAGCATGTGGTGTGGTAATAGCTTGTGTTGCAGCATGGACAGACACCATTTGTTGCTTCTTAGACGATTCCGAGTTTTTCTTTCCTTTTCGCTTGTTGTTTTTCCCCTTCTTGTTCTCTTCCTCTTTCTTAGCCTCCGCTACCACTGTCTTGACACCCTTTTTATTTCCATGATCGTACAGTTTCTTGGCCAGTCTCTTAGCACTATCAAACATCTTAGGGTTTGCTGCAATGGCATTCCCTTGAATAGGCTCAGTCAGTCCCCAAATAAACCTTTCAATATTTTTCTCTTCTGAGGTGATCATTCCGGGACACATGAGAGATAACTCACTAAACCTGGATATGTACGTGTCGATGTTGGAGTTTTGGACCGTGAGGTTCCACAACTCTTGCTCTATCTTCCGAATCTCACCTCTAGGGCATTATTCTGCTAACATCATCTCCTTCAGCTCTTCCCATGGCATCGCATTCGCCACCGTGAGCGTCATAGCCTCAACGTGGCCATTCCATCAGGAGAGAGCTTGGTCCATGAACGTGCAGACTGCGAACTTGACCTTACACTCATCCAAACATCCGTAGATTTTGAATACCAACTCTACTTTCTCAATCCACCTTTTCAGGGCTATGATGCCTCCTGTCCCATTAAAGGTTCGAGGTTTGGCGTTGGTGAAGTCCTTGTAGGTGCATGGTCGTGCGACTCCGTGGCTTGTCCCTTGATTTGTGCTTCCAACTCCTTGCCTGTTGCCTTCTCCGTTATTTCCATTGCGAATCTGTGCAAGTGCTGCAGTGACCGCAACAGACACTGCTACCTGGAACGCAACCGAGTTTATTTCCGTCGGGGTTGGCGTTGCATTGTTTCCACGGTTGGGTCTTTGAGGCATCTTTCTGTCATGGAACGGAAAGACGTTGAGTGCCTATGGTTTTTATGAGTTGCGATCCTATAGTATATGGGTATGACATCTACTTAAGTAATTTCACATTTTGACATAAAACAAGGAAGTAAAACACATAGCAGATAACAACTTCATGATAAAACATAAAGCATTTTCATTAATACTAATAGGTTTGATACATGAAAAGTTGCCAAAAAGGCATACTGTACATATAAAATCCGGTAGCATGATGACCCTGTGAGTAGGGTAATCACTTAAACATAGAGTCGATAGTACATAGGGTGGTACGCGTTAGAAGGAACACAATATTAGTAGGAGATATGGCTGGTTTCACATATTGTGACACCTATATAGCAAGTAGTAGAGCAAGTCCCATCAGTAGTGCTGACGATGGCACTCAATCATCGAGTTGACGTATTAGAAGTTCAGCCAGTTCGTTTGCCTCTTGGGTGATTACTTCTACCCTTTGCTCGGCTCGTACAGCCCTTGCTTCGGTCGCAAAGAGTTGACGCTTGAGATTTGTTATTTCTTCCTCAAGAGAGCATAAATGGTATGCATCACCCCTCTGAACCGCACGTGGATCTGATGGGGCTTTCGATAGATAGGGTTCATTGCACGCCTCCTCAATGTCCTTTCCTTCATCTGACTCCCGGTCAGACTCGTCATATTCGTAATCAGTTACCACATACTCTTCTGGTTCCACTTCAGGTCCTACCTGTTGACCCATGACAGGGCATCCTTTGGGGTTTTCTTCAGGATCCTCCTCAAGCACTCCTTAAGCCACTAGCGCTTGGTAGAAGTGTACCCCTTGCTGATCATCGTCCATGGTGACTGCATGGGGCGTGGGAACGAGTCATGTTTTGATTATTCTCATAGTATTTTTAATTATTAGTGTTTGGATTCCCTAGAGTTATTGGAGAGTGGGGTAGGCTTTTGGATTCATTTCCTGCTATAGTTACTCTTGAACACATGTTGGTCATATTCTGAATAAATATACCTGATCATGCTATATTTATCCCTAATATGACTACATAACTGCCCAGGTTTAACCATAGTGTTCAATTTCCTCCAGAAGCTTTTATTAAGTATCGTTAGGTTACTATCCTAATATGCATACACAAATGTTAAAATTTTGTTTTGTTTAGAGTTGTTTGGTCCCATTGTGTTTATATTTGCATATCATGTATGGTTAGATATGCTAGTTCACTATAAACATTGCTCTGATACCAACATGTCACACCCCAGAACCAGACGGCGGAATCGTCCGAGGGCTCGCGTGACTAACAGTTGAATAATCATCATAATGAATATACATGAAACATAACACATTCATCACCAACATTATATAAGTTGATGTTTTCAAAATAACTTATATTCTCAGGTAATCATTAAGATGGAAGAATTACAAGTGTGTTTGGTTTGTCTATGTAATATCAATTGTCGTATTTTTAACAATTTGAACCTATGTAATTTAACAATGTACATGATGTAAACAACAATGGTTGTATTATGTAATGTTGGTGATGAATGTGTTATGTTTCATGTATATTCATTGTGATGATTATTTAATTGTTAGTCACACGAGCCCCCGGACGATTCTGCCGTCTGGTTCGGGGGTGTGACACAAACTATAATAGGTATAGTTTGGGGTTTCAATATATAGTTTTACAAATTCAGAGCTTATACATTACTATTTTTGGATTTCAAGAGCACATCACTAAATAATTATTTAAGTATAACTATTATTACTCTACAAGGTATACAAAAGGATTCAAATACAAGAGAACAATACAAACTACACGTAAACTAGTTAATACAGGATTGTGAGACATCTCTTCAATTGTACCCTCCGGGGTAAAGAATAAATCCTATCATTTAGTGTAATCAGAGTTTCATGGAGGGAGAGCATGAGATTTGTGAATAGATCTATTCGGGACTGACAATCCCACACCTAAACTGCTAGTTATAGTTAGGCAGGCATGTCTGGGGTGACAAATATCATATCGTCCGACGCCTGAAGAACGTCGCAGAGGTCATCGGTCATATCAAGCATGGTTATATGACTCACAATAGTATAAACTAACATTTGTTTACATGATTTCATTCTTCATTAGTTTTATTTTAATTAATAAAACTACTATACATTACACTGGAGGATTCCAGGGATACAATACATTGTTTTATTTTAAGTAATAAAACTACTAATCATACTGATGGTAAACAAGGTTTTCAAACAAAACATTCTATACATTACTGGTGATAGACAAGGTTTTCATACAAAGGGTTTTTCATTCAAAACAACGATATACAATACAACTGGTTGTAACCAGCCATACGAACTAATACATTATACACCACTACAAAACACAGTAACAAACTTATATGTTGGAAAATATTGGATTTTCTTGGGAAGCATACAAACATTTTTACAAATTCAATGACATATTTTCATTATAAAAACATTTTTATGAACTCACCAGCTTAATGCTGATACTCTTTCAAAAATCGCTTATATTCTCAGGAATCAGTAGATAGGTACTCCCACAGGCTTTTGAGAAGACAGAGCGTATAGAGTCACGTCTTTTATATTTTGTTATACTTTTGATGTATACAAACTATGTATCAAACATATATAATTATCTATATTTTAGTGTAATGGTTGTGTTTACTTTGATTACTATGATGCAATTGTTGTGATGCTGTACATGACGTCCTCCACCCCCGAATGCTTCCGCCAATTCGGTTTGGGGGTGTGACAGAATGTTAGGCGTTTGTAGACGCTAGGCGTTCACACGTAGAGGACAAACCCTAATTTTCAGGGGTTTCACCCTATTTAAAGGCCATTATAGCCTCATAATGTTTCTTATCTACAACCTCCGTCCCTTATAGACCTTATTTTGAAACCCTAAGTGTATGTGAGTGTTTCAAAGCCTTGGAGTAACATTTTGGTATCGTTTTTGTGTTCCTGGTGGAGAAGGAAGATCTTTGGAGTGTTGGTGTTTCTCTCTAGCCTTTGGATCTGGACTCTTGGCATCTCGGAGTACCTTTTAGAGGTATAAAGTTTAGATCTTGATGACTTCTTTATTATATCTTGCTTAAGTGTAGTTTTATGTTCTTTTTGGTCCCAAGAACTTGACTTTTGTGAGTTTGGAATGCTCAAGAGGTTTAGGCTGTCATTTCAAGCATTTTGGATGGTTTAAAATCATAAAAATGCAAGCTTGGACCTTGATACTCTTCCATGCAAGAGTTTTGGAACTTTAGAGTGTGATTTAAGTTATATTTTGGTGTTGGGCTCTTTGTAGCCATGCAAAGTCATAAAGCTTGCAACTTTATGACTTTAGATGTTCTTTTAACATTGGATCTGAAGTTTGAACGTTAGATCTTAAGCCATTAAGACCTTTGTTAAGGATTTTGGATTCTATGGTTACGTCATGTGTTTGGGTTAGAACGTTGGGCGTTCGGACGCCAAACGTCATTAAGTGGACGCCATGCGTTCTCTTAGAAGCCCATTAGATCAATTTTGGGCCTTGGGCCATTTTGGTTTTTGGGCTTGGATAAGTTGGGCTATGTAAGGAAAGTGTAAAATGATATTTTACCCTGGGAGTTGGACATATGGATGAGATTCCTAGTTATAGTTTATGTCCCAATTATTAATTAGGGTTTTATGTGATTGTTTAGCGCAAGGATTTTTCGGATCAGCAATCCAAGCATTTATTTAGTTGTTTCAGTAGTTAGAGGTACGTCTCCTCACAATGTTTAGCGGGTCGAAGGCAAAATTCCGGCCCATGATTTATTACGATTAGGATGCTAGTTGTCTGCGTGACTCTTGCATGTGTAGTATGAGATATATATATACCGGCTCAGGTCTGATGCCAGGCGAGACCTAATGGGTGTATTATATGATATTTATCTTAGTGATTCTTGCATGTGTTTAGTTGTCTATATGAATATCGGCTGGGGCCCAATACCAGGTGGGGCCTGATGAATTTGATGAGCGGGGCCCATCTCATGTTCTGACAGATCTGTTCCGAGTGGGGCTTGATGTCAGGCGGGGCCCGATGGTTTTTGGGCATGGTCCATTGTATGTTTGATATGTATGACATAAAGTATTTTGGGGAACTCTTTAAGCTTTATGATTACAATTTATGTTTATGTTTTCAGGTACTTCCGGTTCAGGAAGGAAGGACCCGACATGATCGCAACGTATCCACCATTGTTTCCGCACTTTGTGATTTTGAGATCGTATTCTGATAACTATTTTATTGTGATATATTTTTGAATGATTAAAATGGATAAATAATGTTTATGGTTGAATCAAAAATAAAATTTATACATTGTGATTTTGGTACATTACATATTCTCCAAAAATTCCTTGGCCAAGACCGATGAACCAAATTTGATAATGACCATCATACATCATGCATGCTTGACCTTTGCACATTTGTCATAGTGGATGGATAGAAACGTCGGTAGGTGACCAAGGTGATACAACGACTTTACTTTGCCAATAAGAGCATACCCCTGAGTTCATACATAAACGAATTGGTGTGTGATCGGGAGGTATATGCCTAAGATCAGAGGGTGTGGGAGGGACTCTTCCTCACTTTTGGTGGGCCATACCTCTCTTTCCCTCACCTAAAAGCTAAGAAATGGGTGGGAAGCCCTTCCCCCACTTTTTTTTTTAATATATTTCATACATATATTATACTTATTTTGTAGGGAATTAAAAACCATGAATTTTAATATATTTTTTTATATTTTTATAATAGGTATATAATTTTATAAATATTAAAAAAAAAAAAAAGCGTGAGGAGAAAGAGTGCGGCACCCTCTCCCCCCACCTTTTTTCCCGCATTTCTTTCCCTCACCTACAGAGTGGTGTGCAGGTTCCCTCATCCCTTTCCCGCACCCACTCCGTCCGACCTAAGAGAGGCCTTGGTTCTATGATTGGTGCTGGCATCTCCTATATAAAAGCGTAAGTATTTAGTAAATAAATATATTATTTTATAAAAAATAGAAATCAAACTTTAATGGATAGATTTAAGCTGTTTTATATATTAATAAATAGATGATTTAATAGGAAGTCTTAATTATGGAAAAGTTTTAAATATAAAAGTAAATAAATAACTAACCGTTAGAAAGTCGAAAGGGTTGGGTCGGTGTGCATAATATATCTCAATCGTCCGCTCTCACAGAACCAAACTCCGCCGGTTGCCGGAAAGCTTAGACCGATCTCTGTAAATCCGGTCCCCGGAGACCCAAACACCCCCAGTCCCAATCCTTGGCAGGAGACTCATCATGTCTTTAATCCAAGAATCATCAAGATTGTTGTAAGTTTCAGGGGTTTCTGTACTAAGATGCTGTAATTTCCTCTGTGAGTTTAAAATTTATGTAGGAATGAGAAAAATCGAAGATTAATTGCTGTTTTCTTAGTTCTTTCTCTTCGCATCAGGTTTTCTGGTTTTACCCTGTCTTCGTCTCCATTATCTCGATGGCGTTTCTATATCTGTAAACAACTGATTTTCTGGGTTTAAGTAACTGAACTAGTTTCATTGCATCTCAAAAGGGAAGGAAATTACAGACTGTTTCTATAGGTTTGTTGATCCTTTCGTTGGGGATTTTCTTCTTTTTCTTTTCATTGGGAGTTTTGCTGTAAAATCTAATATAGCGTGTCTGCTGTGTTTAGATGGTTTTGTTGATCAATTCGCCAGTGTTCTTGTGTGTTTCGATGGTTTCGTGAATGTCTTTCAGAATCCCTTCAGCAGTTTTATGAACAAACAATATTATCAGATCACAGTTTGTTGTGTTTGTGTTTCTTTTCCATTGATTCGCAGTTATGAGCAAAGTAATTTGGTCAAAGTAATTCCGTTTGTGATAGTGCTTACTCGATTTTAATCTTATTGTAATATTGGCTAATAACAACACATAAATCTGCCACATTTATGTATTTATATTCTACCTTTTTCAGCTATTATCATCTAACAAATCCTCTTTTTGTGGCTATTTGATACAATAACTTAACAGGAGCAGTTGAGAGCACCTAGAAATCTGGAAAAAAAAGCTCACCATTATACGATGCAGATGCAAAGGCAAGAAGCTAAACTACACTTATTAGGCTTAACATTCATGACATTTTGTTTCCATTTCTGTCATTAAACTCTCAGTAGTTTCGTTTTATTAAGATATTCTATAGCGTTATGTTTTCAAGAATTAACCTATTAAGAAATTATACTTTTTTTAAAATCTTTTTCCTTATAAAGAGTACATGAAGATTTAGCCTATTAAGATATTGTACTTTGAAATTTGAAACCTTTTGATTTTGGTTACCCGATTATGGCATTATACCTTCAATTACATTGTACTTCTGTTTTTTTTTTTTTTTTTTTTTTTTTTTTTTTTTTTTTTAGCATTTGAAGACATTGAATTTTCCCCAAGACATTGTACTTTGGCTATCTAAACTTTTTTTGATTTTGGATATCAAATACAGTATTACAGTTCAAATCTTTATCAATACATTGATTTAATTTTTTTTTCTATTAATTTATTGTAATTTGATAATCTAAACATCTATGAAACTATACTAATAATTATAGCGTTATATTTTTGAAATCCAACATTATAATTTTAGCATTGTACTTTGTGTTATAGAGACATACTTTGAAAATCTAACTTGCATTTTAATGGTGGATTTGGGGGTTTTGACAAACCCTAGATCCAAAAATTCTCACTTGATTTTGGTGTTTTAGTTTCTCAATCTTGAAAGGGGCAAGCTTGGGGAGGTTAAAGAAGATCTTTTCCATCAAGAACAACACGATCCAACACATGATTCGGTAAATTCTTTCCAACTCCTAACCTTTGAATTTTGTGTTCTTGAGTCAAATACTTGAGAGTGTGGTCTTTTTGGACTTGATTCTTAGTTGGAAATCTTTGAAAACCAAATTTCCCGCGAAATTTTGGTGGCCAAGTTCAAAGTTGACTGGACCCGTCAACAGTTGACTTTTTGACATTTTGACCCGTTGACTTTTAATCTGTCCCAAACTTGACTATGGAAGCTACATCTTCCAAAAGACCAAGACAAACCAAATCATCCACCCGCCGTCGGAAGCCTAGATCTCCATCACCTCCATCCAGATCTCCCTCACCTCCATCTAGGTCCCCAACACCCCCAGCCGACCCGTCTCATTTTGGTGTCGTATGTCTTGGCCCAGTTCAACAGGGCAAACTTGAGTCATTCCTTAAACGAGGTCATGCCATCCAAAAATTCGCGCATGTTCCAACTTTGAAAGAGTTGCATGTTTACAATCAAGTCAAAACCATGTTTCGCAACATATGGTGGCACGGCTTGTTGAGGGTCCATGAATTGAGCTATAAAGTCCCAACAGCTAAGTTTCTATCCTCAGTTTATTTAGATCATGGGATCCTCTACTTCCGTCTAATGAATCAAGACTATGAGATCTCCTTGGATCAAATCAATGCCATTGTGGGGGCCCCAACGGAAAACACATTTGGCCCCACTGATCCAATCCAAGGATACTATAACATGACTTGGTGGACCCAGCTCACCCAATTACATCCATATGTCTCTAGCGCTGCTAAAGCCTCATCACTTATCCATCCTGTGATTAAGGTAGCTCATAGAATCATTGCTTCACTCGTCGCCCCTAGAGAGGAGCGAAGCACCATTAGCGCGCTGGAACTTAAAATCCTTTATGCAATGACCCATCCTGAGAATAACCTCATTCCTCATTATGGTCGGTTTCTGTACCACAAGCTCATCCGCCTTAGCGCATCCCGATCGGGAAAGATTGTTTGCGGGGGTATTGTCAGCATGCTCGCCAAGAGCGCCCACATCCGAGCCCCATACCCCGGTCCCCACCAGCCACTGTCGGGTGAGCCTTATCTCACCACCACTGTCCTTGAGTCCATGCGACTCTTCCGCTCGGCAGGTGATGGTACACACCATTGGACCGTGGGTCAAAATCATGATCCCAAGCTCCTCATCACACCAGAAAATAAAGGCATTCTTGATTTCCGAAATCCCATTCATATGACTGATTGGAAAATCATTCCATACATCTTCCCCCAATCTTATTACACCGAGGTCGATGAGCAAAGCGAAGAAAACGAGGAAGATGGTGATGATGATGAAGAAGAGGAGGAGCCTCACCATGCTTCTCCCACCGGTGGTGGCAGCTCATCCCATTTTGCTGCACCCCCGCCTTATCATCAACAATATATGGACGAATTCCAATCAATCCATACCCGCCTCGACACCTATCAGCAGGATATTACCAGCCTGACCCAGAATTTTTCCACCTTCACCACCCAGTACGCTCGGGATCAAGAGCGTCAATGCAAACATGAGGAGGACTTCTGGGCTTGGACCCGAAACCCCAGCTACTATCCTCCTCCTCCACCTCCGTTTTAGGTTGTTCCACCCTCCCCGAGCATCGGGGACGATGCTTATCTTTAAGCTTGGGGAGGGGTAGACTTGTATTTTAGGTTCATTCATTCTCATGCATGCATTTTCTTATTTTCAAATTTTTCTTATTTTCAAATTTCATTCAAAAAAAAAAAGTGTACGAGATGATGACACTCTTTACATACAATTGCTCCATGAAATGAAAAATACCGAAGCAACCGGATTGTTACCGGAAGCATAGAATCAGCTGTCATAACTAGGGGACCCAAATACCGTAATTCAAGACCCTACCCTCAGATAATAAAAAAAAAATTATATTGAAACGTTTTTTGGGCGGTAATAACAGCTTTAGGATGATTTGCTTTTGAATGTTTAAAAAGAATCTTTATCGGCAACTCTGAACCCACAAAACACGGACCTATTTGTTGACACGCGTTACCCCCGCGGTAACAGAGAGCTTATGTATCAGACCCACACAGTCAAGAATGAAGGAAGCGTACAACTGTCATATCCAGTACCCTAATCAGAATTTCAAATGCCAAAACGAAGAAATCTAAAGAAATTCCACAGATGAAGATTGAAGAATCCAAATTCAAAACGAAGTACAAATCAAAGTTCAATCAAATCAAAAGCCAACTCAAGTCAAATATAGCGAATGAAGAACTGTGTGATATGATACTTGTGGCTCTCGAAAAAGTGAAAGCATAGGAGCTAATCCCCTTTGGGTGGGCTCACTGTTTCAGCGAAAGCTGATTCGCCGTGACGGGTTCTTAAGGAGGCGTCGATTCTGATTCTTAGCCATCTAGTCTTAAGGACATGAAATCCGGACTATGTTATTTTCGCCCATAAAGCTTAGTAAGGTATAAAGATTAAATAAAACTTTGGTTGGATTATTGGGTTACACCGTTTCGGGTCTTCCTCACATTGAGAGTCTGTGATATGTGGAAGGAAACAGGATGGTTGCCAAGGTATCAATGATCGAAGCCCTATTGATGTAAAGTCTGATCGTACCTTTATTTAGTTACAAAAGTACATATTTTGTGTTTGTTCCTAATCTTCTTTTCTTTTGCTTCATTTTGTTTCTCAGGTGCATTTTGTACATATTTCCGTGGCATTACATTGCATGCATTCATTCTTAACCTTTAGGATCCTTCATCCCCTTTTCGTTCTAAGTTTTTCTTTCTGCCATCTAGAAATCGTCCTGTTGTCCGATTCTTGTTCTTTCTTGAGGACAAGAAAGGTCTAAGCTTGGGGAGATTTGTTTGGTGCTACTTGTGCACCTTTTTGCACACCTTTCAGTCCCATTTTATGCATATAATTAGCACAATTGTTCTTCCTTTTCCTTGCATTTTATCATATTCATTTTAGTCTCTAGAACAACCTTATTTGCACACTTCTATATCTTTTTCAGGTAACCCGGAGGTTGGAACGCGCTTTGGGAAGTGTCGGGAAGCATTGGTGGAGATTTCGGGGCGATCGGGCGAAGAACGAAAAAGTTGGAAAAATCAAGTTTGGATTTGGAGTCAGAGAGGTACACGGGGCGTGTTGAATTTACACTGAAAAGTGGGCACGGGGCATGTTTGACCAAAATGGGAGCTGTTGACCATGCTGAACACGACCCGTGTCAGTTTAGTGCAAATAAACACGGGGCGTGTTGCTGAACACGACCCGTGTCAGTTTAGCCTATTTTAACACGGGCCGTGTTCGACCCAAAAACCAACTTTTGGCAGTTTTTCCTATCTTTCATATTACGGGTTGAGGGTCATTTGGACAGAAGAAGAACATACCAGAGCACCATTGGAGAAGGGAATTCGAAGCTTTTTGCAAGGGTTTGTCCATTAACCATTTGGAAACATTAATTCTTGTTTTTGTAAGTTGTAATTACACTTAATTTCATCTTTTAGACTTGTGATCTTGTTCTAGCCATGTGTGGCTAGAACCCTAATTTCTCCAATTTCATGTTTTGACTTCTTGGTAGTGACTTCATTCATATGACATGATATTTGTTCTTAATTTCTATTTAATGAATTTGATTTTGCTTCAATCGAATGTTTGATTCTAATTATGATTCCTATTGGCCATTTGAATTAGGGTTAGGTCATTCAAGTTATCTCTTTTACAAAATCCGTAATTGTTTTGTGAAATTGAACAAGTAACAAACATTAAATTAATCTCTATTGAATGAATTTGGTGTAAATCTTATTCATACACTTTTACACTCCCGAGCTTATGAGGGGTATTGGGTGTTGTTGGGAACATTCACATAAAGCTTCATGCAATCTTATAATCTAATCCTAAGAGCTTGTTTAGATTAGGTTAATAAGGTTAGGGTTAATCAAAGAGCTTGTTTTGGTTAATTAATATGGTGAATAGGAAGTGTTAGAGCTTATTAGCACTTTCAAGTACCAACTTAAATAGAATTGAACGAATATTGTGTCATCTTGGAGTCACATTGCTAAATTGTCATACATGGGGTTGGAGTCCTCACAAATTCTGAATTTAATTCACGCATTTAATTGATTGCTTATGTTTTTAATTATTTGTTTAATCATTACATTCTAAACCCCCCCTCTCTTTACTATTGGTGACCATAGTACCTTGTGCAAATAGGTATAGACCAATTGTCCTGTGTCTCTGTGGATCGACCCTGCTTGCCTTTTACTACCTTTTAGTGCAATATAGTGGGATTATTTTGGAGTATATCGTACCCCTTTATTTGTTGGGTTTGACACGCCTAACACTGTCTTAAGCAAACGTTAGCGGCGCAGCAAGGACTGGAAATAACCAACTTACCAACGCAACCCCATTCCTACAATTGGACACCGCCACTTTGCAAGCTATAGTTATAGCCACAGTGGCAGCCATTATAGCATACAATAACTCTGTCAACTCAAGCAGGGAAGGAAACGATATCAAAAATTCTAATCAAAGAAACAATCGAAGCCACCTACCAGTAGCTACCTACAAGAATACCGCAAGGTGCGAACACAAGAACATGAAACGACAACCCTGGAGCAAGAAGGGAGGCAAATCAACTCAAGGAAACGCCAAAAAGCAATCAACAAACCATACTCCTACACCCAAAAGGTCGTACAACGGCAACCAACCTATGTGCAACCGATGCAACTTTCATCATCACGGATCCTGCCGTGAAATGCATTGCGTTAGGTGCAATAGAAAGGGACACACCGTACGCTACTGTAGAGAACTAGCCCAACCAACTGCTCCAGCCAAAAATGTAGGAGTAGACCGTGCGTGTTATGAGTGCAGAGTAACAAGACACTTCCGAAGGGACTGCCTGGAGTCAAACGTCATGAATGCTGGCGAAGGAGGCCGAGTATTCGCAATGGGCCAAGGGGAGGCTATTGCAGACCCCACGACTATTCTGGGTACGTTTCTCCTCGATAACTTATTTGCATACATTCCAATTGATAGTAGGGACGCAGGGGAGTTCCTTGAGTCACAAGTTAGAAATCTACTCGAACAAACACCCCCAATCATTCAACAAAACCTTCATAGCAGTAATAATAGAGATAGACTAAAAAGCACTAAAAACACATATGTATATTTCACTATCCCACTAACAAGCGGCTTACAATGAGAAGTACCGACATCAGGATTCGACGTGGATTGGTGTGGCCCTACCCATACCAGTTCCATGTGTTATAAAAGACCCTGTCACTTTAAACATCGACTATTGAGACACGATCGATTCATAATGACAAACCCGACACAAAACCCCAATTGGTTTCTAGTTTCAAAACCCCGAAGTACTCATATGAGGAATCTTTACAACCTTCCCGTAGTATCCCCCAACAGATCATCTAGAAATACCACGCTTACAACAAGTCAAATCCAAGCTCAGAAATCAAAACCATGAACTTCAAAACATAGCTGCCCTAATTCATCGAGTGAATATGCTAACATTTAGAAGAACATAAGTAAATAAACCTAAAACCGCACGATCCTGATCGGTCGAAGTGATAGGCGGAGTAATGAAGGTCCGCTGAAACATGCACATTAGGATCTAGTTTCATAAAGGAACAAGAGGAACAAATGGACCATAAGCACTCACGCCTGGCCGCAAGTATTGGAGCCCTATATAATCAAGATCCTACGGACTTAGGGTTGGTAATTTCGCTTTAAATCCTTTTCCTTGTTTGGATGTGGGCTTAGAATAGAATCACCGATTCGACTGTCTTTTCAATCTTAATTATATACGACTTATAAACACAAAGAGATGATAGATGAATCAATTATGAGTTATACCATGAACTCCATGACAAGTTACCCAAGTCAGGGGATGGACATGCTACCACTTGAGCAATCGTAGACAAATCAACCAAACCCACACACTTTCTACCGACCAAGGCTACAAAAAAAAATAGAAAAGCTGACACGGGCATATCACAAGAAGATTGCGAGGCTGCATAGTATACCACTATCTATCATTTTGGATAAGGGACAGACGATTCCCCTCGTGTTTTTAATAGTCGTTAAAGAAATCCTTTTTATCACCCTCAAACTGAAAGACAAAGATGAAGAACCATTCATCGAATCCTTATACAACATCAACTATTACATTAACATCAAGGTCACGTCATTCGAAGCTCTCTGCAGAAGCAAGTGTAGTTCACCTCTTTGATGGGATGAGGTAGGTAACACACAAATAGCTAACAGGCAAGTTCCTAACAACACTCTCACCAGCCCCCAGATCATACGAGAAACTACAGAGAAGATTGTTCTTACCCGTGAATGATTGAAGGCATCCCAGGATCGGAAGAAGAACTTGTCTGATGAGACTCTTGTTATTCCACTGGATGAAATTTAAATCAACGGGAGTCTAAACTTCATCGAAGAACCGATGAAAATCATGGATCAGGAGGTCAAAAGGACGAAATAAAGCCGCATACCCATAGTGAAGGCCCGTTGGAACGCCAAGCGAGGACCTGAATTCACTAGGGAACGTGAGAATCAAATAATAATAATAATAATAAACACCCCCAATTGTTTAGTGATATTCCGTCTACAAGTTGAATTTCGGGGCGAAATTCTTTTAACGGGGGGAGAATGTAACAATTGGTAAAAATAGGAACAATCGTACGATGCTATGTTTTGATTATTAAACAATATGAGTATTTTATCAAGAATGGTTGAAAGAATTTAACCTCTTTTATTTAAATAAGTTCTTGTGAAATATAAAACAAGTAACTAACGATAATTTCGTTATGATGTATGACTACGAACCATCACCGATTTGTGAAATTAGCTTATAACATCATTTAAACGCAACAAACTTAATTTTTGTATCAACATGTCTCTAGTTGATAAGTAAGTTAGGTTCTATGTAAAACGTTTGCTTAATAGATGTGAAGGATCTAAATTTGACAAATATACGAACCAAAGTGACAAAACGTGTTTAACGATATGGTTAACCGGTTAAATGTCACGAAATTATACATTGCTCAATAAATTTTATATTCAAATAAATTAAAATATAAAATGAATTATTATAAGGTATAATTAAAATGTATTTAAGTGTTTTTGAATAAAAAGAATAAAACATAAACATTAAAGTTCAAATACACAAAAACTACATTGTTATTTTATACTAAGTATACATGTATGTATTTGTATATATGTATTATTATCTAGTGAATGACTAGTTATGAGTCATGAATTAAAGTGATTTCATGTAAGTTTTATGATGTCTAAATCAATTAAGATAAGAGAATTGGTGGAGATAAGTGCCAAGTTAACTAATAAGTGCTTAATCACTTAAGACATTTTACTAAGAATGCTTATTAATCCCTCTTCTAATTTTCGAGATTAAGACCTTCCCTCTCCTTAACTAGAACTCCTAACTAACTAAATAACTAGTAGTTAGTTAGTTAACTAACTCTATCTCTAAACAACCACCCAAGCAAGTGGCTAGACAAGATCACATCACTTAAACTCACATCCCATCACAAGCTAGTCTAGGTTTTGTCCCCTTATCCTCTTCCACTCTTTTCTCCTTCATAATCTTGAAATTTCATCTTCATTTTACCCTCATTTGACCAGCAAATACTCCAGGGAATTTCTCTCAACCTTCATCTCATTTTCAAGCACAAGAACTTCCTTCCAAAGCCATCAAAACCATGAACTAAAGGGCTGCTGTCCCTTTTGTGTTTCAGCCACCATTTCACCCATCTACACCTTCCTTTTGCTTGATATTTTTACCACCAAATACTCCTGGAAGTTACTTGTTTTGATACTCAAAATTATTGATTCAAAACAGTGAGTAAACTACCGTTTTTCTTGCTCTTTTGCTGTGAAATTTTCGTGACAGCAACATAGCCAAAAGAGTGGCTGTTTTGGAGCATCAAACCAACAACCAAAAGTTCATCTTCAACCTTCCATTCTTCAAGTATTCACATAAGGTGAGTTCATACCCCCACATTTTCATGTTTTCTTCAAGTTTTAAGGGGGGGAATACAAGTTAGAACACTAAACATAACTTAAATTTAAATGACAGCTTTCTATAGAAAAGTTGAGTCCTGTTCACGGACTGTTTTGACCATCTTAAACTTAATATATTTCAAAACAGTACAATATGCAAATAGTTCAATTTTATACCTTTATAATGACTACTCGCAGGCGTTCATACGATTTTTCTACAATTTATGGCGATTTTTATAAAACTGCCTGTCATTTCAGAAGTGATTTCGGACCAGTCTGTGAAGATGTTCATTTTCACACTAGTTTGAGACCACTAAAAATCATAATAAAAATTAGGAACAAAGTACACTCATTTTATAAACTCTCAGAGGTGACGGATTCAATTTTTGACTTACGAGTATTTTTCTATGAGCTTTCTAAAAACAGGGACAGTAAAGGGTAAAACTGTCAAAAGTGGTTTATAGATTTATTAACACCTTCTAACATTTTTGAGCAATGTTTATACATTAAGGAAGTTAAAACACAATCATTTAAATATTTTTAATTACCATTTTTACAAAAGTGATAAGTACAAAAAGGTCTTTAGTATCAAACTTAAGGATTATTTCATGCAAAGTTTCTAATAAAAACGTAAGAATATGCACAACAATTACGAAACATACCAAATCATCTTTTAAAACTTATACATATATATAACCATATACATATATAGGTTTTGTTTACAAACTTGTCTTCTACATCAAAAATTTCACTTTACTCGTTTTTATCAAATGAATCACTTGTGATTTATTACTACTATGTGAAAACTCTTGTCATACTTTGTGTGCATTAGACTTACGCAAAGTATATAATGATTTCAAAGTACCTTTCATTGTTAAGTCGTTTTATACATTCTAAAAACTTATGATTTATGCTTTGTCAAACATTGTGAAAAAGGATAAACTTTGCATACAAAAACTCACTTTAATACAGGCTTAGTTGAGAATCCATGAGACGTGTATATCTTCAAACGTTACTTTTCTTTATTAGAAAGTAATGCTGCAAGTCCTGTCTATAACCAGAGTCTCCCGTTCGGAGAACGTGTCAAATGTGTATAGATCTATACGGGAAGTCATGATCCCGCACCTTGACTGTTAGCTACAGTCCGTCTTTTGGGGTGACTGTTGTCATAACGCTGCGACGCCTGAAGAATGTTGTTACAGGCTTATTATGTTTAGTATGGTTATAAAACTCATCGGATATACAATTATTATGGTATTATACTTTTATGAACGAGTAGCTATTAAGACTATTATTCATCTAACAAATGCGATCTTCGTATAGCTTTATTATATAAAACTATGACACAACTTTTAAGAACGTCAGTTTCTTGCGATTTTTGGTCTTAGAGACTGCCAGTTATGTTAGGAAAATAAGGGTTTTTCCTATATACAAACCAAACAACTAATAGGAAATAAGGGATTTTCCTTGTGCAATTATTTACAACTTATAACACGAACATTCATATGCATTTCATACTTTTATAAGAAAATAAGGGTTTTTCTTGGAAAACACAACAATTCGTATCTCAACCATTAGGGAAAATATGAGATTTTCTGGATCTAATACATTCACTTTCAACACACCAAATCACAACTCTTTACATTTGAAATACTGCGTTGTCTGGAAAACATACACAAACTTTCGAATGGCGTACATTTTCTGAAAACACTACTCATGAACTCACCAACTTAATTGTTGACACTTTTTCTTTGAAATGACTTGTATTCTCAGGGAACCGCTAAGCAGATTTGGAAATCAACTTTTGGGGATTAACGTACTGACGTTAATTACTTCTTTTGAAAGATGTTTATGTAGTTAACTTTTGAACATGTAACGAATACAATTATGTAAACATTTTGGAAACTTTAATGTATATGGTGGTGTGTACTTTCCTTTCTATGAACTGTTATGATACTGAATATGACGTCCTCCGCCCCCGAATGTTTCCGCCGTTCTGGTTTGGGGGCGTGACAACTTTTCATTCACAAAACCAGGTGGTTGCTCAACATAGACAGTTTCTTCTAATTCTCCATTCAAGAACGCACATTTGACATCCATTTGGAAAACTTCGAAGTTCTTGTGAGCGACATATGCTAGAAAAATTCGAACAGACTCTAACTTTGCCACAGGAGCAAAGGTTTCTTCATAATCAATCCCTTCTTCTTGACAACAGCCTTTTACAACCAACCGAGCCTTGTTACGAATGACATTCCCTTCTTTGTCCAGCTTATTCCTAAACACCCATTTCAAGCCGACAACAGAGGCATCTTTCGGTGTAGGAATCAATCTCCAAACTCTGTTTTGTTCGAATTCATTTAGCTCATCATGCATTGCTTGAACCCAATCAGAATGATCAAGTGCAGCATTTACGGTTTTCGGCTCTATTTTGGAGATAAAAGAGTTAAACATACAAAATTCCACTTTAGAGAATAATGTTGTTTGTTTCGCCTTTAGTTGAGATCTAGTAAGAACACTTTCGGAGGATTCACCAATAATTTGCTCTTTAGGATGGTCTTTTGTCCATTTTACTAGCGGAGGATAGCTTGGATCATATTCTGGATTTAGTTCTGCTTCAACTTCAATTTCAACATCTGATTGATCCCCTTCACCTTCGTCAGTAGAACTATCACTTGTTTTCTCCTTCTCCCCCTCGACTGGCGAAGTGAAGCCTTTGTCTTTAGTAGAATCGCCAGTGGGTATCTCCCCCTCGATTGGACTATCACCTGTTGATTTCGGTTCAGTTGTTTGAGTATCAGTTGAACTACTATATGTTGGGGCGGAATTGTGTTTCTCCTCCTCAACAGGAACTCCAGATGGTTTGAAAGTGGTAGAGTTCTCCCCCTGGAACGTTGAATCGGTGTTTGAAGTACTAGGTGATGGTTTAGGAGCAGGTGTTTCAGTTTCCATTGATTTGGCAGCATCGTCTATTACTTTCTTCAGATTATCTACCTTGTTGTCTGTTGTTGTTGCCTCCGAATGTATTGCCTTTTCTGGTTCATCAAATAACCGAATGTATTCATCAAACAGATTGGATATTGGAACCGAGACCTGTCCAGATGCTGGAAATATGTCTCCTGAAGCATCTTCTGTTCTTTGAACCTTCTTCATGTAATTGTCGTCAAAGGTTACATAATAAGTCTCTTCTATTCTTTTGGAACGCTTGTTCAACACTCGACATGCTTTTGATGATAGAGAGTAACCCAGAAAGATCCCCTCATCGGCTTTAACATCAACCTTATTTCAGTTTTCTTTAGAATTAAAGATAAAGCACCTGAAACCGAAAATGTGGAAAAACTTGACGTTTGGTTTCCGATTGTTTAAGATCTCATAAGGAGTTATCGAGAATCTCTTGTTGAGCAAGGACCGATTCTGAGTATAACATGTAGCAGCAATGGCATCAGCCTAAAAGTATAGTGGTAGAGAGGCATAACTGAGCATGGTTCTAGCTGCTTCGCACAATAATCGGTTTCGTCTTTCAACAATCCCGTTTTACTGTGGTGCATAAGGGGCCGAAAAATTGTGTGTTATCCCCTTATCAGCCAGAAAGTCTTCGAAATCCTTGTTTTTAAATTCCAGCCCATTGTCACTTCGGATGTTTCTCACTGTCTTCTTTAATTGAACTTCCACTTGCTTGATCAACGTCTTGAGCTTGGGAGTTGCATCTGATTTCTGTTAAAGAAAGAAAACCCACGTGAAGCGTGAAAAATCATCTACAATAACTAGAATGTACTTACTTCCACCGATACTCTCTATAGTAGAAGGTCCACACAAATCGATATGTAACAGTTCAAGTGCTTCCACTATCTTGGTATTAATGCGTGTAGGGTGGCTTTTTCTGCTCTGCTTGCCCATTTCACATGCTGCACATAAATGCTCCTTTTCGAACTTGAGAAGAGGAAGACCTCGAACGTGATCACCAATCACTAATTTGTTGATATCTTTGAAGTTCAGGTGTGATAGACGTCGATGCCAAAGCCAACTTTCATTAGTGTTTGCCTTTGATAGCAGACAGATAGCTGGTGTCCCTCGAATAGGATTAAGATTCAGAGGATACATTTCTCCTTTTCGTGCGGATTGCAGCAGAACTTTCTTGGTTTGTTTTTCTATTATCTCAGATCCTGCATCATCAAATGATACCTTCAAGCCTGTACCCACAACTAATTGCGAGACACTGATGAGGTTGTGTTGCAATCCCTCTACATAAGCCACCTTTCTAATAGAGAAGTCTCCATTAGTTATCATCCCATATCCTTTGATTGTTCCATAGGAGTTGTTTCCAAACTTCACCGAACCACCATCCTTTAGAGACCTAAACTCCCTTAACTCCTCCTTTCTTCCTGTCATGTGACGCGAGCAGCCACTGTCTATATCCCATGCGTCGTCAAACTGCTCATCACTGATTACCTGCAAATTCAAGCAGATTTAGGAACCCAAAGTTTCTTGGGTCCTGGTGAGTTTTTCACGGAGAAAGGAATAACAACAGAAGCATCAACTAAATAAGTTCGTTTAACAAGAGTTGTTTGATCTTTTCTTTTGATGGTGAACACCTTGATTTTTGTTTTATCTTCTTTAAATCTTAATTTATCTTCATTAGATGGTTTAGTGTTTTTCGTTTGATTCTTAGGTTTAGGAGATGATCTCATATGTTCATTCTCAGATTCTGATACCAGTTTGCCTTTTCCTTTGATGTCTTTAGAGGAATTTGTTTCATCTTGGAACCTGGAGGATCCATGTCTAGAATAGTGACCGAAACTGGTGTTAGGACCGAATCTGGATCGAGAGCCGAATCTGGGTTTAGGATCGAACTTGGGTCGAGGACCGAAACTGGGTTTAGGACCGAACTTGGGTTGATTACCGAAATTGGGTTTAGAACTGAGACTTGACTTTCGGCTTTTGGATTTGGAATAATAAGAATTAGGACTAAAATCTTCCTTTGACTTTTCGTTTCCTTTATCCATGGATTCTTTCCTAGGAGGCTCATAGTTAGGATTTTGAGAATTCCAATGCCTTTTCCGTTCATTCAGATTCGAGGCATATCGTTGATTTCTGAGTCTTTTCTATTCAGCTAGCTCCTTCTGAGATTTGTGAACATTGAAGCTAGCCATTGATTTTTCCTTCTGAGTTGCAGTTTTCTTATCTTCCATTCTGGTTTCAGTGCGTTCCTTAGTTTGAACTTTCGGTGCTTCCTGTCTCTTGAGTGGACCTTTCGGTTCTTTCCTCTTGATTGGAACATCAGGTTGCATTAATGGTTCTTCAGAAACATCTTTAGTTCTGCTTGTGCTTGGAATATCGAAACTGGAAGGTTTATTGATGGGTTCTGGTATGTATCGTCCTTTGACTCTCCATGTGGTTTTCTCAGACAGACCCACAGTTTCATCTGCATTGTCAATGGGAGCAGACCAGAAATAGTCTTCACATCCTTCAGCGTTATCCTCGTCAACTATTGTCCTTAATTCTGCTGTTTTTCTTTGAGTGACTCCAGTCACAGCATAAACTTGGTTTGGTACGGTCTGTACCTTCTGATAGACCAAGGCCTTTTCTTTGAGTTCCGGTTTCTGTTCCTTTGACATACGAGCAAACTCAACTGAATTTTCTGAAATAAGAGGTTTTTCGCTCCTGGCTTCATTTTTCACAAACTCATAACAATCAACAACATCCTCTACTGAGATTTCACTCATTTCACTCTCCGTTTCAAATTCAGAAGAATTATCTATGTTTATTTTATTATCCTTGACAATTTTGGCATTTGATTCATCGAATGTTTGTATAGTTTCGGTTTTAATTTTCAGCCTATCATTTTCATCTAAGATATCTTTTAACATACTTTTATGTTCCTTAGAATCGATGAAAGTTTCTATCTTATCTAAACCGAGCCTATATGACATGGATGTTTCTTCAGAGGATACTTCCGATTCACACTCGGCTATAACATCATCTTCCTTAAATTCAAGAAAGGGCAAAATCATTTTATGTATTTTCTTTCCAATTTCACAATTAAGATGTAATTGAGCAATATTAGTATAAAGACGCTTAGCAATTAAACAGAAAACATTTCTTTGTTTTAACAATTTCAAATTGTCTCTTTGCAAATAAATACTCTCATCCTTAGCCCTAACTAACTCTGCTTCCTTCTGCTCGATCCAGATCCTTCTCTCCTCACTTTTTGAAAACACCCTGCCGAGTTGGTCAGTTAGATTAGAGTTTGCTAAGCGGGTTTGCATGAGGCTACTACTTAGGTTGGAAAATTTAAAGTTTAGTTCATTTAATTCTTTTAGATATTCAGTTTTGGGAATTTTAAGAGATTCAAGGATATAATGTACCTTTTTGATCAATCGATCACAGTCGTTGATCTTCTCACTCACCGGCTTTGCTGAAAAACACTTGTTTTCATTCATGTTCGGTTCTGTGTCTGTACTTTCGGTTGATGGACTAGTGGTGACGATAAAGCATTTTCCACCAGAACCTTCATTCTTTGCCACAAACGCCTTTCCATGAGTGGGTCTTCTAACCTCTTCGTCTTCAAAGTCTGTTGACCAGACTTCTACACCACCGAACTCATCTTCCCCTGCATTTTCTTGTACAATCAGTGCATTCATCGAGCTGTTGGAAGCCTTTTTCTTCTTGACTTCTTCAAGTTTACGCATGTAATACGCTTCATCATCTTCACCCTCTCTCTTATCAACCATCTTTCTTAAAATGCAATCTTTGGCAAAGTGGTTCTTGCTGTAACAGTAGTTGCAGTCATATCCAGAGTCTCCTGCAAGCTTGTTTTCCTTTTTCTCTTCCACCTTTTGAGAAGAGACTTTCGGTTCCTCTTTTGCTTTCTCAGAACTATAACTTCCGTGCCAATTTCGGTTCTTATTTGTGGGAAATTATCTTCTTGCGAATTTCTTTGGATTTGTTATCATTAAAGCAAACTCCTCACTTGTAAGATCACATTCTGACATGTCTGACTCTTCTTCTTCCTCAACAACACTTTTTCCTTTAGAGACAAGAGCCAACAATCCCATGCCAGAGACCACTTTCGCCTCCTTAGTTACAACACTTTCATGTGACTTTAGTATCCCGACTAGTTTCGCCAGTGAGTAGGATTTGAACTGTTCAGGCGCCTTCATAGTGGAAACCACAACCATCCACTCTGGTCTGAGCCCGTTCATGAATGTAACTTTCTGTTCGATCAGCTTCCTCTCAATTCCATGCTTGATCATCTTACTTAAAAGATGATTAAACCGATCAAAGGTCTGAATGAGCTTCTCTTCAGGTTTCTGTTCAAAAACTCCAAATTCTGACAGCAACAGAGTTTGAATGGAGTGTTCCAGATCTTCATCAGTTGAGTAGAGTTCCTTCAACCTATCCCAGATTTCCTTAGCAGTTGTGCATGCGCCTACAAGCCTAAAGGTGTCAGATTGTAAGGCGAATCTTATTAGTCGCATGGCTTTAACATTACATAGGATCTTGTCCTTCTCATCTTGTGGCATCTTCTGAACATCTGTCACCAACTTGTTGTAATCCTTCTGTGTCTTGACAATCGTGTTTGTTTCTGAATGCACAAACGGTCCAAGTGTTGGATTAGTGTCTAAGTCCATAACTATTTTGGTATGTACTTGACCCGATGGTGCATGGTCCTTTTGGGTTGCCTTCACCAAAGCAACTTGATTGGAGAAATAAATAGAGAGAGAGGTTATTATGATTTATTAATATGTTATAAGAATAATATATTAAAGGAGAAATCATATTTGTTTATTTAATATTGGTCAATAATTAATTAGGAATTAATTTTGTGATCAAGTGTAATTAATTAAACTAGAGGGGCTGATTTGTAATTATGTGATAGTTACAAAATAAGGTAAGGATTATCTCAAATATATGGTGAACGAATTTGAGGTGATAAGGCCTTAGAATTCGACTATGATAAGGATTCAAGGATTATCTTATGGGTTGCTTTGTGGATAAGCAACTAGATAAGCATAATGACTGAAACCCTATCTCTACACCTATATAAACACCCCTTGGCTCATGAATTCGTGTATTCCTTCGCAAGAAGTCCTAAGGACGAATTCTAACCACTCTCCTCTCTCTTTATACCTTCTCCATTTGCTCTTGGTGTTTGTAAGCCATTAGAGGAGTGACACTTGTGACTCTAAGCATTCCAAAGTCATTACAAAGGAGATTTAGGATTGTTATTGCTACATAACAATCAAGGTATGATCTTAAACCTAATTACATGTTAATATGATTACTTGAATGCTAGAATTAGGGTTTATAGTCTTGGATTCAAAGCATGTACAATAGAGAAACCTAGATCCAAGCATTAGGGTTTGTATGAGCACATAGAATGTCTTATGACCAAAACCCATCAGTGGTATCAGAGACCAGTTTTGGTTTCAATTGTATGAACTTGACATATTAGGGTTTATTGCCAATAAACCCTAGGAGGCTAGGGATTTTTGAGATTAGGATTTGTAAACCCTAATTTGCAAGAGTTTGAATAAGATCTTCAAATCCTTTCCTTAAACCCTTAAATTTCGAAATCTAGGGTTTGTTATAATCCCTTGCTTTTCGAAATTTGCCTCCTCCCCAAGATAAGATCCTAATTTTTAGGGATTTGGATTATCCCATATCTTGTAATTATCCTCTAATTGTTATATATGATAATTCAAGATCTTGCATTATCCATTCATATTTTCCCCTTTAGGTTTTATAGTTTAAATTTGAACCCAAAAGTTTTGAAGTTTTGAAATTTAAATAGTTAAAACCTTAATGTTTTGAAAAAAGGTTTCAAAACTTGCCCTCAAGTTTTGGAATTTAAAAGTTGATTAAAAGTTTAATTAGGAATGTTAAATTCTAAAACCCTAGTAATGTTTTGAAAAGTTCAATTTACACCCTTATGGTTTTATCAATTAATTAAGGTGTATAATTAAAAGAAGTTTAATAAACCCATAAAAGTTTAGGTTTGCAATTTAATTGAATTAAAAGTATAATTGTTAAATTTGACCACCTAGTATTTTAAAAGTGTAAAATACACCCTATACTATATATATAAAATTAAAAGTCTAACATGAGTAAAAGTCAGTCTTACCGTTAGTAGGCCTCATTCACGAAGCTGGTCTATAAGGGGTGTTTAAGGAAATTGCCTATAAAATGATGATTGAATGGGTATCCACTCTTACCCACCGCACTCTTGACTAGTGGAGGGTCATTAGCCGAACGGGTAGGATAGGACGAAACCTTCCATTATAAGTATAATGAAATACAAAGTAACTAAATGTTTTACAAATTCCCAATCTTAGTTACTTAGACAAAAGTGAATTGATGCAATTCCATGAAATTACACTTTGTGCCCTTGCGAAGACGTTAGTGGAGCGTGTGTCGTTAACCGGCACACTAAATGGTTCTAAGCAAAGGTAGCAAAGGGTGACTCAATGTTTGTCATACTTCGGTGGAGCGTGTGTGGTTTACCGGCACATCAAATAGGTGACTGTAACATGTGAGGGCACCATGTAGTTTGCATGGTTATTCACACCCGCTTTGTGATCCTCAGCATCCCAGTCACAAACAAGAGGGGCATTACGAAAGGATCGTTGCATAAAGTGTTAGAATCTGGCGTATTCTATAAGTAGCAAGAATTTGATATTCTTTCACTTATGAAAAACAGATTTGGAGTTGTGAAATGAGGATGATTGGAAATGTGTCCAATATGATCTATTTCACAAAGTAAGAACCATAGGTAAACATTGTGTGCTTGCTAGGAGCATGGGACAAGTGTAATAATTCAAGTAAGAAGTTGATTACCCGAAACGACAAATAATGAGTAATCGGTATGGTGATAAATAAAAGGAGTTTCATTTATACTCAAAGGTTTGAGGCCATATGGGATTAGTATTATTCTTGTGTTTCACCTTGCTTGTTTTGACTTCCAGAATAATTGAGTTTATTAAGAATAATCGAATTATTCGAACGGGCCACAGTCACTCATATGTTGGAAGTAAATATGAATGAAGACTGTTATGAATTGGTGTGTGGATTGTCTAAAGAGCATTAGACATAAGCAAATGTTTGCTGCAACGTTCATGAGTGCTTATGAATATGATTTGAGCATTGGATTAAACCCACGCTCACTTGGATCAGTCCATGAATTGTATTACGAGTGATTGGTGAGACGATAACATCTTATATTCTTGAAACCGAGATGTGTGAGTTGTATCTTGCGAATCGGTTGCACATTGATAATATGTAAACGCACTAGTAACTTGGTGTTATAAAACATATTGTTGTGTGTGATTTGGTTAGTGAGTGCAAACAATCATTGTATCAAAGTTTATCCATTCCTTTTATTCAAAGTAGAATAAAAGCGATATCTTTGGGCCCCTCGATGGTTTAATGATGACAAACGTAAATGCTCGGCCGGGCTAGGGCTAATTTGATTTGTTCAATTAGTCAGTCGTCATAAATCGGAAATCGAGATATAGTACAAAGAGAATGATTTGAAATCATATCTCATATGATATCTAGAATGGAGGAATATATGATCCCTTATCTAAGGACACGCGTATCTGATAGGATCAGAGTTGACAGCGGCTTTGGAAAGCTACGATTGCAGATCAGGATCTGAAGTCATACGCATAATAGTTATTAGACTTATCCAAGTGGGAGATTGTTGGATTAGTGTCTAAGTCCATAACTATTTTGGTATGTACTTGACCCGATGGTGCATGGTCCTTTTGGGTTGCCTTCACCAAAGCAACATGATTGGAGAAATAAATAGAGAGAGAGGTTATTATGATTTATTAATATGTTATAAGAATAATATATTAAAGGAGAAATCATATTTGTTTAATTAAGATTGGTCAATAATTAATTAGGAATTAATTTTGTGATCAAGTGTAATTAATTAAACTAGAGGGGCTGATTTGTAATTATGTGATAGTTACAAAATAAGGTAAGGATTATCTTAAATATATGGTGAACGAATTTGAGGTGATAAGGCCTTAGAATTCGACTATGATAAGGATTCAAGGATTATCTTATGGGTTGCTTTGTGGATAAGCAACTAGATAAGGATAATGACTGAAACCCTATCTCTATACCTATATAAACACCCCTTGGCTCATGAATTCATGTATTCCTTCCCAAGAAGTCCTAAGGACGAATTCTAACCTCTCTCCTCTCTCTTTATACCTTCTCCATTTGCTCTTGGTGTTTGTAAGCCATTAAAGGAGTGACACTTGTGACTCTAAGCATTCCAAAGTCATTACAAAGGAGATTTGGGATTGTTATTGCTACATAACAATCAAGGTATGATCTTAAACCTAATTACATGTTAATATGATTACTTGAATGCTAGAATTAGGGTTTATAGTCTTGCATTCAAAGCATGTACAATAGAGAAACCTAGATCCAAGCATTAGGGTTGTATGAGCACATAGGATGTCTTATGACCAAAACCCATCACCAAGAACGATAGCTTCCCAGATGAGATAGCCATTATCTTCAGATCCAACCACGTAATCTTCAAAGTGATGAGCCCATACTTCGTAGTCTTGAGTGTAGAGTATAGGAACTCTAGTTGTAGATCCGATGTTGTTTGAGATGTTAATTGGGTTTGTATGCGTATCGCCGTGAGACATGGTGAGCTGCTAGAATCTTACCTGTAAACTTGAGATTAGGGTTTTATCAAAAACTGAGTAATCGTCGTTAAGAAGACGACGGCTTCGATAAAAGCGGAAACCCTAAATATTTGAGAATACAGAAGTAAAGTGTATTGATCACACAATCTCCTGCTCTGATACCAATTGTTAGAACAATGTTCTATCATGATCGTATGATTCTAAGCAAAATATAAATAAGAACGTAATGAAGAACACAAGTATTGCACTGAATATGTCGAATGATTAATGCCAAATACCCCAGAAGAGCTCGATAAAGAACTTCAATCTGTAGAGGTATATTAGGGTTACAAGAATCAACGTAATCGACTATCCTCTATAATACGCATACGTGCATGCATATATTTATAATAAAACCCTAACAACTTATCTAGATAAAAGGAAACTATTCTAGATAACTACGGATGGACAAGCCCAATCCGATTACAAAACAAAAAGGCCCAAGACGCAACACTTAAATACTTAACATATATGTTTATGTAACATCTTTATTTATATATTTAACCACCCAATGCTCTTATTTATTTGATTGTAGTTTTTCTATTTTGATTATGTTTATTTTTTATTATTTTTTTATTGAGTTATCCTACACAACATATTTAAAAGACAATATTTAAAAGATAACATAATTTTGAACATTTGATATGTAATTATGATAGACTTATCATGATATGTTCTTTATATTAAAGTAATTTATCCATATTACTACGACAATAATTACATATGACATCTACGAATATATATATATATATATATATATATATATATATATATATATATATATATATATAATATGTGATTTGTTTAACATGTATATGTACCTATGTATGTTATAAATTTATAATTAAATATCTTTATATTTAATAATTGAAGGGATTAAAATTATGCATCAAAACTAATTATTTAGAAGAATATATAATAATAATAATAATAATAATAATAATAATAATAATAATAATAATAATAAATATACATTTCTAAGTACCACATTCATTTGAAACTCACACTACAACTCAAGATTTTTCTAATTTATGTATATTTATTATTTACTACTCAAGAGTTTTTAAATTATAATTATTAATTAGTAATCACTAATGATTTTTTATTTTCATTTCTTTTATAAAGTTGTAAAGTTTTGCTCATTAAAAACATTTATATATTTGAAGATATTTGTGATTTAAATATGAAGAGTTAATATAAATGTTATAATAGATGTTTTAGTGTTTTTATGTTATTAAAAGTTATAGTGTTTATTTTTCATGTTTTTTATTATTCGTTGTATATATATCTTTTTTAATATAAATGTTATAATAGATGTTTTTTTCTATTTTTATGTTACTAAAAGTTGCAGTTTATATTTTTGTTAATACGTTTTGTTACCCGTTATATTATCATTCATTTGATATATAATTTACACAATTTTAAATGGTTTATAAAATTATCAAATAATTGTATATATCACAATGACTTAGATATTAAACTATAATGTTTAATAAAACTAATATATTAACTATATGTTTTCTTTACTACTAACACTTTGTTTCAAAGTAGAAATATTAAATAATAATTTGGTAAAAGTTATTATTTTAACTATATAATTCTATTCTCGCGCAACGTGCGGGGATTCACCAAGTATACTTATAAAGGAATCATTTTTCCTTTCACCAAATTCATTTGAAACTCCCATGCATTTTTCCTTTCACCACATTCATTTGAAACTCCAATGACTTTTCAATTTCTTTCTAATAATAATTATAAGTTAGTTAATAAAGTTAAATAAATATCAAACCTAAAGTTTGATCATATATAAACTAAATTTCAAAATTAAGATAATATCTTACTTCTACTTACAAAGTTATGTTTTTTACCTTTTAACATATTATACGGAATTTATTATTTTTAATATATTATTGGATATAAATCATTATCATTATAAAGATATAATTTGGGAACTATTTGTATAAAATTCTTAAATTATTAATTTAAATATAACATTACAGAGTCAATTTAAATATAAATTTTAGTTTAACTTAAACAACCAAAAAAATATTTTGTAAATAGTTAAAAGTGGTAAATTATAGTCTTTCTAATAATGATTATAAGTTGGTTAATAAGGTTAAATAAATATCAAACCTAAAGTGTAATCATAAATAAACTAAATTTTAGTTTTAAAATAATATATTTACTTCTAATTATAAAATTATGTCTTTACTTTTAAAATATTACATTTAATTTATTAGATTTAAAATGTTGTTGTATCTAAACTATTATCAGTTTAAAGCTACAACTTTTGAACAGTTTGGACAACATACTTAAATTGTTAATTTAAATATAACACTATAGTGTCAACTTAAATATAAATTTTATTTTAACTTAAAAAACCAAAAAATATTTTGTAAATAGTTAAAAGTGGTAAATGCAAAAATTAAATTGTAATCCTAATTTAACTAAAATATTTCTTAATGTTGTTTTTATAATCATTAAAAGTTTTCAAATAAGTAGCTTAAAATAACTTATAATAACAATAGTTAAAAATAACTCTATATAAATGATTATATTGTTACCTTTAAAATCAAAAAATAATGTTTGATGTTTTACATAATTATAATGATAGAAATTTAAACCTTAAGCAAATAAACTTTAAATAATTAATTAACAATAACAACTATAAATAAAATCACACCATATATTATATTTAATTTTATACATGTGTAACTCGCGGGTATTATCGCCTTGCTTTGATGTTTCGATTTTGAAGAAGAAATGGATTTCAAACTTATGGAGTTCGATTTTGAAGAAGAAATGGAGAAGATTTTGGTCCTAGCAAGCTTTCTTGAGTGGATTTCAAACTTATGGAGTTCTAGGAAGCATAATCACCAAAAACTTGCTTAAAAGAGTGATCCAATCATGAAAATAGAGTTATGGACTTGGATGTATAAAGACTTACCAAGAAGTGATGATTGCCTTGTGAAAACCTCCTTGAATCACAAGCAAATTTCAAGATTTTGGAAGAAGGTGTAGGATGATCTTTGAGAGTGTTTGAGAGAGTTTAGTGTAGTGTGTGTGTATGTGTTTGTTTGTCTTCGGCTGAGAATAGAAGAGGAGAGGGAACGAGATGGTGAAAGGACTAGCATGGATACATGATGGTTTAAAGCCTAAATGTATGTTGGATTTTATGGATA
Organism: Lactuca saligna; assembly: GCF_052625555.1. NCBI lineage: Eukaryota > Viridiplantae > Streptophyta > Magnoliopsida > Asterales > Asteraceae > Lactuca > Lactuca saligna. The sequence goes on from NC_136421.1 coordinate 292,330,764, forward strand.
TGGAACTCCAAAGTCAACTCCATTTCCTTTATTTATTTATTTATTTATACTCATGGGCCGAAGGTGTTGGGCTAGGGGAATGGGTAGGGTAGTTTGGGTCCAATTCTTGCATTGGTTTGAAACTATAAGGCCCAATCATTATTTTTCAGCCCAATGGGCTCCTTACATGGGTTACGACCCAAATAGATTAAAAAAGAGGGGCTTATGGTTCACTAAGGTTAATTGGATTAGTTATGGCCCAATAAGGCCCATTAGGGCTAGAATGAATCATTCTAGACCCAAGTGGTCCAAAATGTTTTAGATTTATGAATTCGGTCCAATTAGGATCCAATTAGGGCTTCTATGTCCAATGAGGTTGAATTGGGTACTTATTGGTCCATTAGTCCTAATAAGGAACTCCTAGTCCACCATGGACTTAAACCATGGATCTTAGGGCTTTAGACTCTTTGATGAACATGAATGGTGAATCTAAAGGTGCATTAAGTGAGATTTACTTAGAATATAAGTTTTACAATAGTCAAATGGTTACACAAGAATAGAATTTCCAGGCTAAAATGCCAGTTGTGACATCACCCCCACCCCCCGGTTAAAAGGAATTTCGTCCCGAAATTCTTTTGAAAACTAGGATTGTGAAGGAAAGAATAGGTGAGAGTACTTTTGCTTCATCTGATCTTCACGTTCCCATGTGAATTCCGGTCCTCGCTTAACGCTCCATCAAACCTTCATGATTGGGATACGACTCTGTTTTCTACGCTTTACCTCCCTATCGATAATCTCAATTGGTTCTTCGACGAACAAGAGGTTCTCGTTTATCTTAATCTCTTCTAATGGGATGGCATGGGTTTCATCTGATAGATAGTTTTTCAGATTCGAGACGTGGAACACTGGATTTACGTTGCTGAGCTCGGCGGATAGTTGTAGTCTGTAAGCCACTGGACCAATCCATGCAAGAATTTAGAATGGTCCAATGTACCGTGGTTTCAGTTTTCCTCGTTTCCCAAAGCGAATCATCCCCTTCCATGGAGATAACTTTAATAGCACGCGATCTCCGACTTGAAATTCTAGTGGCTTTCGCCGCTTGTCAGCATAGCTCTTCTATTGGTCTCGCGATGCTTGAAGTCAAGCTTTGATTTGGACTATCTTCTCGGTTGTTTCATGAATGATTTTGGGTCCTATAAGACCACTGGCCGACGAATCCTCTTTTGCTAGTTGCCCACCTCGGCCCATCATAGGGGCGATCTACTTGGGCTTCCTTGATCTATGAGGCTAGGGGAGATTGGATGGCGATCGATAGAGTCTTTACATGATGACATTAATACTCCTTTCGGCTCAGGGAATCGCCTACTACATTAGCCTTGCCTGGATGGCATTTGATCTCGCTCTCATAGTCATCTAACAGTTCGATCCATCTCCTCTGCCTCATGTTTAGTTTCCTTTTGATTTGGAATGTTCTGGAGGCTCGTGTGGTCTGTAAAGATGGTGCACTTGGTACCGTATAGGTAATGCCTCCAAGTTTTCAGGACGAAGACCACCGCTCCCAATTCCAGGTCATGCAAGGCATAATTCACTTCGTGAGTTTTCAGTTGTCTGGATGCATAAGTAATTACCTTCCCGCGTTTCATAACAACACAACCTAAACCCTGATTCGAAGCATCACAGTAAACTATGAAGTCTACGGTTCCCTCCGGTAAGGATAGCACTGGAGTACTACAGAGGCCTTGCTTCAAGGTTTGAAAAGAGATCTCTTGCTTCTCCGTCCAGTTGAATGGTACACCCAACTGTGTCAATGTGGTGAGGGGTTTGACTATCTTAGAAAAATTCTGAATGAATCTTCGATAGCAGCCTGCGAGTCCTAAGAATTTACGAATTTCCGTTGGCGTTGTTAGAATCGCCCAGCCTTCAATGGCCTTGACTTTGGAGAGATCTACATGGATTCCTTCCTGGCTAACTACATGTCCCAAGAAATTCACATTGCGGAGCCAAAACTCACACTTGGGAAGTTTCGCATATAACTTTTCAACTCGAAGGGTCTATAAGATCTGTCGGAGGTGTTGGCTAGGATCTTCTTCACTTCACGAGTACACGAGGATGTCATCGATGAAAACGATTACATATTTATCAAGATATGGGCGGCAGACTCGATTCATGAGGTCCATAAATGCAACGGGGGCATTTGTCAGACCAAAGGGCATCACGACGAATTCGTAATGACTGTAACGAGTTCGGAAATTAGTATTAGAAATGTCCTCATCTAGGACTTTGAGTTGATGATAACCGGATCTCAGATCTATCTTAGAAAGGTAACTAGCTCCTTGGAGATGATCGAATAGATCATCGATCCGTGGAAGCGGGTACTAGTTTTTGATAGTGAGCTTATTCAGTTCCCTATAGTCAATGCACATTCTGAAGGATCCGTCTTTCTTTTTAACGAAAAGAACCGGAGCTCCCCATGGAGAGAAGCTTGGTCTAATGAATCCTTTATTCAAGAGTTCACTTAGTTGACTTGACAATTCTTGCATTTCAACAGGAGCCAACCTATAGGGTGATTTGGCAATTGGAGCGGCTCCAGGCACTAGGTCGATTCAGAATTCGATTTGTCATTCTGGGGGTATTACAGGAAGTTCCTCTGGAAACACATCCGGGAAGTCAAATGCCACCAAAATGTTTTGAATGCTCGCTTCCACTTTGGTCTTATCCACCATGTGAGCAAGGAATGCATCGCTCTTCTTTTGTAAGCACTTATGCGCCTTGATACTCGAGATAAGGCAAAGGTTTGCACTGGGTTTATCTCCATAGATTATTAGGGTTTCATAGTTAGGAAGATGAAGGCGAACGACCTTCTCGTGACACATAATATCGGCATGATGGGGGCTTAACCAATCCATGCTGATGATCACATCAAAACTCCTAATATTTACAGGCATTAGGTTTATTTGGAAGGTGTGATTATTTAGAGTTTGTGTACACCCTATATATATATATATATATATATATATATATATATATATATATATATATATATATATATATATATATATATATATATATATATATATATATATCCTTAGTTGATTCAGTCTTCCCATTAGCCATTTCCACCGTGAAGGCTTCATTAAGCCTTTGGGGTTGTTGTTTGGTAAATGTTTGAACCTATTACTCACAATACTTTGCTCTCCTCCGCTATCAAATAAATTGCATGCATATGAGTTGTTAAGCAGAAACGTACCGGTGTCAATGGCTGGGTCTTGCACTGCTTCACCCCGACCCATCGTCAGAACTCTCCCTGCTGTTCCTGTATCTTGGTTGTTTGTGTTGGGGCAGTTTCGCTTGATATGGCCCATTCTCCCACATCCGTAATAGGTACAGCTAGCTCCAATATTGGCATTGTTGTTGTTACTGTTGTTGTTATTGTTGTTGTTTGTCATTTGGTTCTGTTGAAGCCGAGTCCTACAATACTTTGTGGTATGGCCTTTCTAATTTCACCTTGTGCAACTCAGCTCTCGACACTCCCCATGATGGTGGAAGTTGCATGTGACATCCCCAAAATCACGGCCAGAAAACACCGATTTCATTTATGCTTTTTAAAACAATTTCAGAGTAAATCCTTTTGATTTAAAAGTGTTGAGGAATTTGTTCCCAAAACAAAACATGATAAAATAATATCTATCAAAGCATTCCATCAAGAGATGCATTTTCATTATATAATCAAAACTCGGGATGTCATGTTCCGATACAGACCATAAAGTATAAACGATAACATTACAAGACATTCAACAAATATATACATATACAGACTTGTAAACAAAACAACTCGATGATTCATCCATCTTACGCCCTTGCGCCACTTCCTGTAATACAAATAAAACTGAGTGGGTCAGGCTTGGGAGCCTGGTGAGCATATAAGGTTTTCAACCCACAATAAATAAATTATATTTAATTTCACCAACCAATCACTATCCTGATTACCCATTCCCGTTATCCTCACTTTACGTCCCTAAAACAACATCTATCTCAAGGGACCTAATCTAGGATTTTCATCGGGATGGACATTACTGCTAAGGGGTTTCCTCTACAATAGATATCCTAAAGGCAACCATGAAAGGGATAGAGTACACCGGTGAACACATCGTTCACAACACCTACAGGTTATAAACCTGCTAGCGTTCCACAAGACTGTCTAGAAGGAGTCTGTGGTCGTTATCCATACTCCGCTGAATAACTAGATCAACAACAACAACATCGAGGCCTCTCATCTGTTTATTACACACCAACTATCTACCCATGTTCTACACAACATATTAGTATATAAATATATATATTTTTATACATAGTTTAAAACTTGTATAGCATTTTCATTCAATACATATTCCACATAACAGATGAGGCACACCTACATAACACGTATTTCATAGAAAACAAATCAGATCTATGAGATAGAAGAGAGTGCATATATATTCACGCACATAACAACAAAATTATACATATAACATGTATTTCGTATAAAATACTTCATAATTATGCGTTAGAAGAAAGTAACTACACACTCACTTGATCAGAAGATGATCGGACAACACTACGGCTTGTAGAAGTAGTATTCTTCGGCAGATCTGGAAGATCTTCACAAAAACCGGGCTCCTCGCGAGCAGAGCTTCAGATCGGGAATCTTAATTCTCGGGATCTTCGGGACCTCGGGACTTGCTTCGGGGCTCGGGAATGATACCGGGGCTTCGGGATGATTCTTGCACGAAAAATGATGCAAAACCGCGAGAAAAAGGGAAGAAATGAGCAATGAACTCGGTTGCCCTTGACCTCCTTTTATAGGGGCTGGAAGGTTGAATTACGTTGGGCGTAATGACGATAAGATCTCTTATTCCCCCCCCCCCCCCCCCCCTTTCGTATAATATCGAAATGTATATATAAATAAAATATCGAAAATATTTAATAAACTTCAAAAATTCATATCTTCCTCATACGAACTCCGTTTTCGACATTCTTTATATCAACGCGTAGGTGAGACTACGATCTAAAACTTTCGTTTAGACTCCGTCGGCTAATTTTGACTTTATTTTTATTATTTATTTTTAGTAGGTCGGGACAGGAAAATTTCGTTATAAATTCATAACTTCTTCACCCGACGTCCGTTTTCGCCTATCTTTTTATCGTTTTACTCCTATTAACGAGACCTTCAATTCTCATTTAGATTGTTTCGGCTAAAAACCGCTCGATCTCAAATCGAGCATTCGGGTTGTATACTGCTAAGTCGAAACTTTGAAAAATCATAACTTCCTCATACGAAGTTAGATTTGGGCGTTCTTTTTATGCACGCTCTCGGTTTAACGAACTCTACGACTTTCTTTTAGATCACTAAGGCTAAATATTGCTCTAACGTAAATTTCACTTTTTACATCATTCAACGTTGTCCGTTCTATCGCGAAACTTCGACAAGTCATAACTTCTTCGTTATAACTCGGATTCTGGCATTCTTTATATCTTCGGAATCCTTGTTTCGACCACTACATCTTTATGCAAAGATATTGGGATTATACCACACTTCAAATTTGACGCTTATTTTATTCTTTATTCATTAAATTATAATAATTAAGAAAATAAACACATAATTCACATAATACTCAAATATTTCATCATTAATACTTAAAAAAGAGTTACAAGGGTTAACCTAGACTATTACATCAATGATAATGCCTAGCCTGGAAACGCGGGTGTTACATTGCATTTGTTACACTTGGGGAGATTTCCCGAGTAATGCTTGGAAGCATTTGGTGTGGATGAGGCTGAAGCATGTGGTGTGGTAATAGCTTGTGTTGCAGCATGGACAGACACCATTTGTTGCTTCTTAGACGATTCCGAGTTTTTCTTTCCTTTTCGCTTGTTGTTTTTCCCCTTCTTGTTCTCTTCCTCTTTCTTAGCCTCCGCTACCACTGTCTTGACACCCTTTTTATTTCCATGATCGTACAGTTTCTTGGCCAGTCTCTTAGCACTATCAAACATCTTAGGGTTTGCTGCAATGGCATTCCCTTGAATAGGCTCAGTCAGTCCCCAAATAAACCTTTCAATATTTTTCTCTTCTGAGGTGATCATTCCGGGACACATGAGAGATAACTCACTAAACCTGGATATGTACGTGTCGATGTTGGAGTTTTGGACCGTGAGGTTCCACAACTCTTGCTCTATCTTCCGAATCTCACCTCTAGGGCATTATTCTGCTAACATCATCTCCTTCAGCTCTTCCCATGGCATCGCATTTGCCACCGTGAGCGTCATAGCCTCAACGTGGCCATTCCATCAGGAGAGAGCTTGGTCCATGAACGTGCAGACTGCGAACTTGACCTTACACTCATCCAAACATCCGTAGATTTTGAATACCAACTCTACTTTCTCAATCCACCTTTTCAGGGCTATGATGCCTCCTGTCCCATTAAAGGTTCGAGGTTTGGCGTTGGTGAAGTCCTTGTAGGTGCATGGTCGTGCGACTCCGTGGCTTGTCCCTTGATTTGTGCTTCCAACTCCTTGCCTGTTGCCTTCTCCGTTATTTCCATTGCGAATCTGTGCAAGTGCTGCAGTGACCGCAACAGACACTGCTACCTGGAACGCAACCGAGTTTATTTCCGTCGGGGTTGGCGTTGCATTGTTTCCACGGTTGGGTCTTTGAGGCATCTTTCTGTCATGGAACGGAAAGACGTTGAGTGCCTATGGTTTTTATGAGTTGCGATCCTATAGTATATGGGTATGACATCTACTTAAGTAATTTCACATTTTGACATAAAACAAGGAAGTAAAACACATAGCAGATAACAACTTCATGATAAAACATAAAGCATTTTCATTAATACTAATAGGTTTGATACATGAAAAGTTGCCAAAAAGGCATACTGTACATATAAAATCCGGTAGCATGATGACCCTGTGAGTAGGGTAATCACTTAAACATAGAGTCGATAGTACATAGGGTGGTACGCGTTAGAAGGAACACAATATTAGTAGGAGATATGGCTGGTTTCACATATTGTGACACCTATATAGCAAGTAGTAGAGCAAGTCCCATCAGTAGTGCTGACGATGGCACTCAATCATCGAGTTGACGTATTAGAAGTTCAGCCAGTTCGTTTGCCTCTTGGGTGATTACTTCTACCCTTTGCTCGGCTCGTACAGCCCTTGCTTCGGTCGCAAAGAGTTGACGCTTGAGATTTGTTATTTCTTCCTCAAGAGAGCATAAATGGTATGCATCACCCCTCTGAACCGCACGTGGATCTGATGGGGCTTTCGATAGATAGGGTTCATTGCACGCCTCCTCAATGTCCTTTCCTTCATCTGACTCCCGGTCAGACTCGTCATATTCGTAATCAGTTACCACATACTCTTCTGGTTCCACTTCAGGTCCTACCTGTTGACCCATGACAGGGCATCCTTTGGGGTTTTCTTCAGGATCCTCCTCAAGCACTCCTTAAGCCACTAGCGCTTGGTAGAAGTGTACCCCTTGCTGATCATCGTCCATGGTGACTGCATGGGGCGTGGGAACGAGTCATGTTTTGATTATTCTCATAGTATTTTTAATTATTAGTGTTTGGATTCCCTAGAGTTATTGGAGAGTGGGGTAGGCTTTTGGATTCATTTCCTGCTATAGTTACTCTTGAACACATGTTGGTCATATTCTGAATAAATATACCTGATCATGCTATATTTATCCCTAATATGACTACATAACTGCCCAGGTTTAACCATAGTGTTCAATTTCCTCCAGAAGCTTTTATTAAGTATCGTTAGGTTACTATCCTAATATGCATACACAAATGTTAAAATTTTGTTTTGTTTAGAGTTGTTTGGTCCCATTGTGTTTATATTTGCATATCATGTATGGTTAGATATGCTAGTTCACTATAAACATTGCTCTGATACCAACATGTCACACCCCAGAACCAGACGGCGGAATCGTCCGAGGGCTCGCGTGACTAACAGTTGAATAATCATCATAATGAATATACATGAAACATAACACATTCATCACCAACATTATATAAGTTGATGTTTTCAAAATAACTTATATTCTCAGGTAATCATTAAGATGGAAGAATTACAAGTGTGTTTGGTTTGTCTATGTAATATCAATTGTCGTATTTTTAACAATTTGAACCTATGTAATTTAACAATGTACATGATGTAAACAACAATGGTTGTATTATGTAATGTTGGTGATGAATGTGTTATGTTTCATGTATATTCATTGTGATGATTATTTAATTGTTAGTCACACGAGCCCCCGGACGATTCCGCCGTCTGGTTCGGGGGTGTGACACAAACTATAATAGGTATAGTTTGGGGTTTCAATATATAGTTTTACAAATTCAGAGCTTATACATTACTATTTTTGGATTTCAAGAGCACATCACTAAATAATTATTTAAGTATAACTATTATTACTCTACAAGGTATACAAAAGGATTCAAATACAAGAGAACAATACAAACTACACGTAAACTAGTTAATACAGGATTGTGAGACATCTCTTCAATTGTACCCTCCGGGGTAAAGAATAAATCCTATCATTTAGTGTAATCAGAGTTTCATGGAGGGAGAGCATGAGATTTGTGAATAGATCTATTCGGGACTGACAATCCCACACCTAAACTGCTAGTTATAGTTAGGCAGGCATGTCTGGGGTGACAAATATCATATCGTCCGACGCCTGAAGAACGTCGCAGAGGTCATCGGTCATATCAAGCATGGTTATATGACTCACAATAGTATAAACTAACATTTGTTTACATGATTTCATTCTTCATTAGTTTTATTTTAATTAATAAAACTACTATACATTACACTGGAGGATTCCAGGGATACAATACATTGTTTTATTTTAAGTAATAAAACTACTAATCATACTGATGGTAAACAAGGTTTTCAAACAAAACATTCTATACATTACTGGTGATAGACAAGGTTTTCATACAAAGGGTTTTTCATTCAAAACAACGATATACAATACAACTGGTTGTAACCAGCCATACGAACTAATACATTATACACCACTACAAAACACAGTAACAAACTTATATGTTGGAAAATATTGGATTTTCTTGGGAAGCATACAAACATTTTTACAAATTCAATGACATATTTTCATTATAAAAACATTTTTATGAACTCACCAGCTTAATGCTGATACTCTTTCAAAAATCGCTTATATTCTCAGGAATCAGTAGATAGGTACTCCCACAGGCTTTTGAGAAGACAGAGCGTATAGAGTCACGTCTTTTATATTTTGTTATACTTTTGATGTATACAAACTATGTATCAAACATATATAATTATCTATATTTTAGTGTAATGGTTGTGTTTACTTTGATTACTATGATGCAATTGTTGTGATGCTGTACATGACGTCCTCCACCCCCGAATGCTTCCGCCAATTCGGTTTGGGGGTGTGACAGAATGTTAGGCGTTTGTAGACGCTAGGCGTTCACACGTAGAGGACAAACCCTAATTTTCAGGGGTTTCACCCTATTTAAAGGCCATTATAGCCTCATAATGTTTCTTATCTACAACCTCCGTCCCTTATAGACCTTATTTTGAAACCCTAAGTGTATGTGAGTGTTTCAAAGCCTTGGAGTAACATTTTGGTATCGTTTTTGTGTTCCTGGTGGAGAAGGAAGATCTTTGGAGTGTTGGTGTTTCTCTCTAGCCTTTGGATCTGGACTCTTGGCATCTCGGAGTACCTTTTAGAGGTATAAAGTTTAGATCTTGATGACTTCTTTATTATATCTTGCTTAAGTGTAGTTTTATGTTCTTTTTGGTCCCAAGAACTTGACTTTTGTGAGTTTGGAATGCTCAAGAGGTTTAGGCTGTCATTTCAAGCATTTTGGATGGTTTAAAATCATAAAAATGCAAGCTTGGACCTTGATACTCTTCCATGCAAGAGTTTTGGAACTTTAGAGTGTGATTTAAGTTATATTTTGGTGTTGGGCTCTTTGTAGCCATGCAAAGTCATAAAGCTTGCAACTTTATGACTTTAGACGTTCTTTTAACATTGGATCTGAAGTTTGAACGTTAGATCTTAAGCCATTAAGACCTTTGTTAAGGATTTTGGATTCTATGGTTACGTCATGTGTTTGGGTTAGAACGTTGGGCGTTCGGACGCCAAACGTCATTAAGTGGACGCCATGCGTTCTCTTAGAAGCCCATTAGATCAATTTTGGGCCTTGGGCCATTTTGGTTTTTGGGCTTGGATAAGTTGGGCTATGTAAGGAAAGTGTAAAATGATATTTTACCCTGGGAGTTGGACATATGGATGAGATTCCTAGTTATAGTTTATGTCCCAATTATTAATTAGGGTTTTATGTGATTGTTTAGCGCAAGGATTTTTCGGATCAGCAATCCAAGCATTTATTTAGTTGTTTCAGTAGTTAGAGGTACGTCTCCTCACAATGTTTAGCGGGTCGAAGGCAAAATTCCGGCCCATGATTTATTACGATTAGGATGCTAGTTGTCTGCGTGACTCTTGCATGTGTAGTATGAGATATATATATACCGGGTCGGGTTTGATGCCAGGCGAGACCTAATGGGTGTATTATATGATATTTATCTTAGTGATTCTTGCATGTGTTTAGTTGTCTATATGAATATCGGCTGGGGCCCAATACCAGGTGGGGCCTGATGAATTTGATGAGCGGGGCCCATCTCATGTTCTGACAGATCTGTTCCGAGTGGGGCTTGATGTCAGGCGGGGCCCGATGGTTTTTGGGCATGGTCCATTGTATGTTTGATATGTATGACATAAAGTATTTTGGGGAACTCTCTAAGCTTTATGATTACAATTTATGTTTATGTTTTCAGGTACTTCCGGTTCAGGAAGGAAGGACCCGACATGATCGCAACGTATCCACCATTGTTTCCGCACTTTGTGATTTTGAGATCGTATTCTGATAACTATTTTATTGTGATATATTTTTGAATGATTAAAATGGATAAATAATGTTTATGGTTGAATCAAAAATAAAATTTATACATTGTGATTTTGGTACATTACATATTCTCCAAAAATTCCTTGGCCAAGACCGATGAACCAAATTTGATAATGACCATCATACATCATGCATGCTTGACCTTTGCACATTTGTCATAGTGGATGGATAGAAACGTCGGTAGGTGACCAAGGTGATACAACGACTTTACTTTGCCAATAAGAGCATACCCCTGAGTTTATACATAAACGAATTGGTGTGTGATCGGGAGGTATATGCCTAAGATCAGAGGTGTGGGAGGGACTCTTCCTCACTTTTGGTGGGCCATACCTCTCTTTCCCTCACCTAAAAGCTAAGAAATGGGTGGGAAGCCCTTCCCCCACTTTTTTTTTTTAATATATTTCATACATATATTATACTTATTTTGTAGGGAATTAAAAACCATGAATTTTAATATATTTTTTTATATTTTTATAATAAGTATATAATTTTATAAATATTAAAAAAAAAAAAAAAAAAAGCGTGAGGAGAAAGAGTGCGGCACCCTCTCCCCCCACCTTTTTTCCCGCATTTCTTTCCCTCACCTACAGAGTGGTGTGCAGGTTCCCTCATCCCTTTCCCGCACCCACTCCGTCCGACCTAAGAGAGGCCTTGGTTCTATGATTGGTGATGGCATCTCCTATATAAAAGCGTAAGTATTTAGTAAATAAATATATTATTTTATAAAAAATAGAAATCAAACTTTAATGGATAGATTTAAGCTGTTTTATATATTAATAAATAGATGATTTAATAGGAAGTCTTAATTATGGAAAAGTTTTAAATATAAAAGTAAATAAATAACTAACCGTTAGAAAGTCGAAAGGGTTGGGTCGGTGTGCATAATATATCTCAATCGTCCGCTCTCACAGAACCAAACTCCGCCGGTTGCCGGAAAGCTTAGACCGATCTCTGTAAATCCGGTCCCCGGAGACCCAAACACCCCCAGTCCCAATCCTTGGCAGGAGACTCATCATGTCTTTAATCCAAGAATCATCAAGATTGTTGTAAGTTTCAGGGGTTTCTGTACTAAGATGCTGTAATTTCCTCTGTGAGTTTAAAATTTATGTAGGAATGAGAAAAATCGAAGATTAATTGCTGTTTTCTTAGTTCTTTCTCTTCGCATCAGGTTTTCTGGTTTTACCCTGTCTTCGTCTCCATTATCTCGATGGCGTTTCTATATCTGTAAACAACTGATTTTCTGGGTTTAAGTAACTGAACTAGTTTCATTGCATCTCAAAAGGGAAGGAAATTACAGACTGTTTCTATAGGTTTGTTGATCCTTTCGTTGGGGATTTTCTTCTTTTTCTTTTCATTGGGAGTTTTGCTGTAAAATCTAATATAGCGTGTCTGCTGTGTTTAGATGGTTTTGTTGATCAATTCGCCAGTGTTCTTGTGTGTTTCGATGGTTTCGTGAATGTCTTTCAGAATCCCTTCAGCAGTTTTATGAACAAACAATATTATCAGATCACAGTTTGTTGTGTTTGTGTTTCTTTTCCATTGATTCGCAGTTATGAGCAAAGTAATTTGGTCAAAGTAATTCCGTTTGTGATAGTGCTTACTCGATTTTAATCTTATTGTAATTTTGGCTAATAACAACACATAAATCTGCCACATTTATGTATTTATATTCTACCTTTTTCAGCTATTATCATCTAACAAATCCTCTTTTTGTGGCTATTTGATACAATAACTTAACAGGAGCAGTTGAGAGCACCTAGAAATCTGGAAAAAAAAGCTCACCATTATACGATGCAGATGCAAAGGCAAGAAGCTAAACTACACTTATTAGGCTTAACATTCATGACATTTTGTTTCCATTTCTGTCATTAAACTCTCAGTAGTTTCGTTTTATTAAGATATTCTATAGCGTTATGTTTTCAAGAATTAACCTATTAAGAAATTATACTTTTTTTAAAATCTTTTTCCTTATAAAGAGTACATGAAGATTTAGCCTATTAAGATATTGTACTTTGAAATTTGAAACCTTTTGATTTTGGTTACCCGATTATGGCATTATACCTTCAATTACATTGTACTTCTGTTTTTTTTTTTTTTTTTTTTTTTTAGCATTTGAAGACATTGAATTTTCCCCAAGACATTGTACTTTGGCTATCTAAACTTTTTTTGATTTTGGATATCAAATACAGTATTACAGTTCAAATCTTTATCAATACATTGATTTAATTTTTTTTTTTCTATTAATTTATTGTAATTTGATAATCTAAACATCTATGAAACTATACTAATAATTATAGCGTTATATTTTTGAAATCCAACATTATAATTTTAGCATTGTACTTTGTGTTATAGAGACATACTTTGAAAATCTAACTTGTTAAAACTTAATACTCTTTAAAATCTGAACAAGTTTGATTTTGGTAATATTCTTCTAATTATTGTTTTCTATAAAGACATTGTAGCTTTAAAAACTAACAAATTCTAGTAATATTCTTCAAATATAGCCTCATATCTTCTAACTATAAAGACAATACAACTTTTGTGTTAGTTTTTCTATTAAGACATTGTACTTTGAACATCCAATTTTGTCCCTTAAGACATTGTCTTAACCAATTATGGCATTATGGTCTCATTTATAGCATTATACTTTCAAAATCTTTCTTTCTAAGATGTACTATCAAAATTGTTCATTAAAACACTCTACTTTGAAAATCTTGTCGCATAGCATTATATATATATATATATATATATATATATATATATTCTTTTTAAGATGGTGCTTTTCGAACATCTTATCATATATGGCATTTTACTTGTTGCACTTTGAGAATCTAACCTTTTTTTTTTTTTTTTTTTTTTTTTTTTTTTTTTAAATCAAACCTTTTAAAACATGTTACATTGAAATTTGTTTGATTTTGGTTACCAATTGTAGCATTATATTTTCAATTATTTTCTTTCATTAAAGACATTATAGTTTGAAAATCTAACCAATTGTAGAATTATACTTTCGTTTTTGGTTATGAGTTGTACTTTAGTTTTTTTTCTTTAAGAGATTGTACATTAAAAATCTAATTTGTTTCAAAAATCTGAACTTGTTTGATTTTGTCACCATTAATGGTGGTATGTATCTATTTTTTCATATTAAGAAATTTTAGTTTTTTTTCCCTATTAGACATGTACTTTGAAAAAATAAAGCTGTTTTTGTTGATTGATTATAATATTCTACTTTCTTCTATATTATCTTATTAATACATTACAATTCCTGTTATGACATTGTACATTACAAAATTACATTTGGTAGATTTTTGGTGCCTATTATTGTGTTAAATATATAATTTTTTTTTCTATTAAGACATTGTACTTTTATCCTTTGCGTAAAATTATATTTTCAATTGTATCTATATACTTTCAAAATCTAACCTATCAAGACATTGTAATGTTGATTGTTTTTCTTGTTAAGGCTTTGCAATTATAGAATCTAACTTCTAATAAGACTGTATTATAAAAATCTATACTACTTTTTTTTTTTTTTTGTTAGTGCTTATATCAATATACATATAGTTTTTTTATGAAAACATTATACTTCTATTATTTTTCTCATTAAAACTTACTTTGAAAATCTAACCATTTGCAGCATTATTTTTTTTCTATTCTAATCTATTCTTTGAATGCAACTTTTCAAGAAGTACTTTTGTTTTTTCTTTCTTATTATTGTAGTTTAAAAAGATGCAACTTTAATTTTGATTACCAATTGTGGCATTATACTAAGAAGACTATAAATTGTCATAATAAGTCATTGTATATTTGTTTGAAGAAAACTAAACTGTTTGATTTTATTAATTAGTTTATATTACTCTCTCTCTCTCTCTCTCTCTATATATATATATATATATATATATATATATATATATATATATATATATATATGTGTGTGTGTGTGTGTGTGTATATTGATATTTGTTCCGTTTTGGTTGCCAGTTGAAGCATTACAATTTCAATTATTTTCTTTCGATAAAGACATTATACCACAATTATAACACCATTGCTTTATACTATTCAGATTGGTTCATATATATTTTTTAAAGCTAGACATTGTAGTACTTTACTTTAACAAACTCAAACTTTTTCTTATTGCATTATACTTTTAGCTTTTTTTTTTTTCCCATCAAAACATTGTAATTTTAATTTTTCATTTTTGTACTTTCAAAATGTAACCAATATTAGAATTATTTTATGACAATCTAATCTTTTAATTTGGTTACCATATATGGCATTGTACTTTCAGTTACAACATTAGAGTTTCAACATTATATCTCTTCTAAACTTGTTTGATTTTAATTTACAGTTATGGCATCATACTTTCAAAATCGTATCTGTTTAGAAGATATTCTTCTTTTTATTTTTCCCTTTTAAGATATTGTACCTTCATAATCTTTTTTTTTTGTTTGTTATTAATTATTGCATTACACATTTTAATAAGACTTTTTACTTTCACCTGTAATTTTAAAATTTGTTCTTTTCCTATTAAGATATTCCATTTTAAAAAACTGAAAATCTAATCTTATTTGGTTCTAGTTACCAAATTATACTTTTATTTTTACATTTTAAGATTGCACTTTGAAAATCTCTTTTTAGACATTCTAGATCTGTTTTTTTATACACTTCAGGAATCTAATGTATTATTTTTGGAACCTAAACGTGTTTACTTTTGGTAACCAAATAGTGTTATGCTTCTCATTATTCTTCCTATTAAGATGTTATGTTTTTAATATGTATCTTTAACGTAGGTCACCTCTTAGAGTTAAGTTTAATTTCTTATTAAGATATTAAACTTAAATAGCATTTTCCTTTTAAACCATTGAACTTTCAAATTTATTTTGATTAAGACCTACTTTTTCTTTTTCCCATTTAGATATTGACTATACTTTGAAAATCTAACCTTTAAATGGCATTATACTTTCAATTATAACATTATAGTCTCAACATCCCACCTATTATAAGAAATTTTGTATTTAATTTTTTACTCTTAAAACATTGTACTTTGAATTCCTAAGCTTGTTTGATTTTGAATTTATTTAGAATTAGAGTTTTTGTTATTGTTTTATAATTTCAATATCTGACCTGATAAGGCATACAATTAAAATCTGAACTTGCTTTATTTAGTTTAGCATAATTGTTAAAATTATTTTTTATTATAAAGACATTGTAGTTTGAAAATCTAATCATTTCCAATATTATACTTCATTTACAATTTTATACAGTGATAATGTTCTGTTTTTTCTTATTAAGAAATTGTACTTTAAAGCTAAACTTATTTTACGAGGCATAGCTTTACATTTTTAACTTTTTATGTATTAAAACATCATAGTTTATTTATTTAGCAAAAACAAATTAAAACCTTAATAAAATCCTACAAATTAAAACCTTAATAAAATCTCACTACAGGTTTATTAATTCAAAAATCTCATATTCCAGTTGGAAATCCAGAAATTTCAAATGCCGGAAAAACAAAACAAAAACATTAAAAAAACCAAACCTTCTTTGGTTTTAATTACCAAATTATACTTTTATTTTTTCCTATGTAGATATTCAACTACATATAATTTTTCTTATTATGACATTTTACTTTTATAAATCTAACTATTTAAATGTTATGCTTTGAAAATATAAACATCATGCATTGCACTTTGAAAATCCTGCATATATTCAACGTTTTTTTTGATATTATACTTTCAAAATAGTACCTACAAAGATGTACTTTTTTTGTATCAAGACATTTGTATGTTGAAAATTTCAACATGTTTGATTCTGATTACCACTTATAGCATTCCACTTTCACTTTTATTACTTATTAAAGTGTGATACTTTTAATTTTATTTACTTTTGTAATTTGAAAATATAACCACTTATAGCAGTATACTTTTTCGATTATTGCATTGTACTTTCAAAACAAAACCAATTAGTACATTTTAACTTTTATTCTTTTCAAGGCATTTCTTTCTATTTATTATTATTATTATTATTATTATTATTATTATTATTATTATTTGAAAATCCATCTTGTTTAGATGTACTTTTACTTTTTTTTCCATTGTAGCAGGCAAAAATATCAACCTTAAATATATTACCAATTGTGGGATTACACTCACTTTTTTCTTATTAAGACATTGTAGTTTATAACAGTATGGGCTATATTTTTTGTATTATGAGATTATTTTTTTAAAATCTAACCAATTATAATATTAAGACTTTTTTTTTTTTTTTCTTATGGCTACCAAATAGCTTTATTTTTCTCATTTTGTCATATAAAGATATTGTGATTTTAATATATTTCACCATTTAGTTTCAAAAAAGTAATAAGTGCATTTGTGGTTTGCTGTTTGGTTTTGACAAATAACTGTCAATATTTGTCATATTGATCCATTTTGAGGATGAAGTGTATATAAATATGCAAGATATTCCATATTTAGAAATTCCTAGGAAAACACGAACCTAGCTCACGTTCTTGAGCCTAAGGATTTTCAGCTTTATTATATGATTATGTTTTTTCTTTTAGTCACGAACCAATATTTATTTAAATAATAATTTATATCTTCAGTGTGGACTAACATTTAACATTCAAAACAGTTTTGCAGGTTTTGCAATTGACCACCGTCAATTTTCTGCCCTAGCTACTTGAATTACTACCTCAAAACACATTTGTAATACAAATTGAAAGGGTATTTGTGAGATTTTATAACATTTTTATAGATTAAAACAACATTAGTAAGCCTTAACATACTCACAAACACTTTCTCATCTGTATATTCTACCTAGGGCATCAGAGTGGCCCATATTATGACCGACCCGAGTTTTCCCTTTACTAATAATCATGGGCCTCAAAGATATAGTCTCACCCAAAAGAACCCCCATTTTAGGCCCATATTACGAACAACCATTTTTTTCCCTTTTATATATTCTTGTGGACATCTTCGTCTATAAGCTTATTATACTACCTAATTATTTCACTAACTTTATTAGTTAGTTATTACTTATTACATTATTATTATTAACTTTATTATTTAATCATTATATTATTATTACTATCTTTATTATTATCATTATTATTAATTTTCAACAATGATATAATTTTCTCTTTCAAAAAAAAAAAAAAAAAACAATGATATAATTTTTTTGGTAAGATAATAATATAAATATTACATAGCAAAAATAACCAACAACTAATCATCTATAGTCATAAAATATCTTTTAGTAGGTTTGTGTTACTTGTAAAATTCTAGTCACGATTTATACATAGTTTGTTATTCGGTTGCTGATGCCTGATGGGTTTTGTGGCACATCCATAATGCCACAATGGGAGGTATTGTCTACTCTCCTTCAAATTGTATCATCACATAGTGATTGGTGTAAGCACCTTATGATTTTTAAACTTTTTAAGACCTTTTCAAAGAGGAAAAAAAAGTTATAAAGCCTTCTTTTGATCATAATTAGATCATCACATCAAACTTGTTGGCTATTAGGATGTGTCTTAGGCATAAGCATCCGGTGTTTTGTTGGTGCCGACTCATTCTTATAAAGAAAGATAATGAAGTAACTATTTTATCACCATTCAATGAAAACTCTAGCATAGTCGTCATATGAACTCAATAATCCGTCTAACAATTGTTGACAAATGTAATGCTGATGATCAATCTAGTATGAACATTCTTATGCAAATCAATCTAGTATGAACATTAGTATATTGGTTCTTCCTTTAAGTCTATGTATTATGAACATTGGTTAATTGGTTCCTCGTACGGACCCATGAAGAATGAAGTATGCCCAGTCGGTTCATCATTCAAGTCCATGAATGATGAAGTATACCTTGGTGATCCCTGATTGAAAAACTGTATTTGTGAGGAGCTTGACTTTGATGGTTAAAACGTTTCAACTTTTAGGCGTCAAGCGGTTTTTAACCAAAGGTTCGTTGATCAATTTTTTTTGACCCCTTATCTCCTCCATTCTTAAGTTATTATATTTGATATGATCTGGTTGATTATTGAATATTTCTTTAAACTTTTGCATATGATGATTAGCATTAAGATCATCATATGCCATAGGCATAGAAGGCTACAAATCAATAGAATCTAGAATAAGCAAAACTTTTGCATATGATGATTAACATTAAGATCACCATATTCCAAAGATATAGAAGGCTATAAATCAATATAAAAATGTCAGTATTAATCATTAGATTAACCAGACCCTTTATTGACATACATTGCAAGAAGTTTGTGATCACATGGTAAAACATGTGTGCAGTTGACGCCCATAATTCTCTAGTGTTGTTACAAAACCTCAACGTCCAAACATGATGTGCTTTCAAATACTTTTCTACCAATTTGAATGATATTTATATTTCTTTTGTTTGTGCATCTTTATTTTTGGATATATCACCACAATTACAACCAAATACTATTTTTGAGATGAAGCCATTAATTATTATCTTTGATCGTTTAGTGACGATGACATAACTTTGAGAATGTGCCACATTTGCACATATAAGTTAATCTCTACGAGATATTTAGATGGTAGAGATTTAATGACAAAGCAATGTTAGCATGTTTTTTTTTTCTCATTTGTTAGGTCTTTAGATCTCATGGAGATTTAATGACTTCGAAGGTTGCGTCATCGTCACTAAATGATCAAAGGTAATAATCAGTGCTGTAGAAATCGGACCTTCACCGATGAGATTTATTGCTAACCGGTCATTATAATCGGGCTTGGTCAATGCATGTCAAAGTCGGAATTAATCGGACCTAATCGAATTAATCCGATCTAATCTAGTTTTGTCAATCCATGTCAAAGTCGGACCTAATTGCCGATTAATCGTTTATTTTGGAGGATTAATAATAGTTTTATAAATTTTTGAAAATGGTTCCCGATTAATCTATCGATTAACCACCGCTTAGCCAAAAATAAAGATGCAC
The DNA here is from genome assembly GCF_052625555.1 of Lactuca saligna. Classification (NCBI taxonomy): domain Eukaryota; kingdom Viridiplantae; phylum Streptophyta; class Magnoliopsida; order Asterales; family Asteraceae; genus Lactuca; species Lactuca saligna. The sequence goes on from NC_136421.1 coordinate 292,350,709, forward strand.
AGACAAAAAAATATAATTGTCCATTTGAAGAATTGGTAGTATTTGAAGGCACATGATTTTTTGACGTTAAAGATTTGTAACAACCCACGAGAATTGTGGACGTTAATTGCGGACATGCTTTGGATTACTTTGTGCTCGCAAACTTGCAATGTATGTCGATACATGCCTGAGTAAGCTATTGGACTAAAATAATGATTTTAGATTTATAATCAATTTATGATATTTTGTATGTTATTCTTTTTGGAGAAAGCTTGATTTGGTGTCTTCTATATCTATGAACATGGTGATCTTAATGTTGATCCTATATGCAAAGTTTAAAAAATATTCAACAATCAATTAGATCATATCAATTACAATTATTTAAAGAAAACGGATCCATTAAAAAAACTCTGGATGTCTCAAAAGTGAAGAGTTTTCAGCATTAAAATTAAGCTCTTACAAATATAGTTGTTTAGACTTAAATCAGGAACCACCAATGTATATTTTATCATTCATGGACTTAAACGATGAACCAAGTAGGCATAATTCATTTTTCATGGGTGAGTATGAGGAACCAATAGACTTAAACGGAGAACGAAGAGACTGATGTTTCTTGTAGATTAACCTGAACAAGGAAGTACTAGTGCGACATAGTTCATTGTTGAAGGAAATTTCATCTATATTTCATCCATTTTGTCTTCGGTATAGTGATTTGCAGTTTTACATTTGTCAACAATTGTTACACGGGTTATTGAGTTCATATGACGACTACGCTATAGTTTTTGTTCGATGGTGATGAAGTAGTTACTTCATTATGAAGACTGAGCCAACACCAACAAAACACCTTATGTTTATGTCTAAGAGAGACATCTTGATAGCCAACATACTTGTTGTGATAGTTCAATTTTTGACCGATGAAAACTAACTTTTTTTCCTCTTTGGAGATGTCCTAAAGAGTTTCAAAATCATTAGGTCATTACATTTGCCCTTGTGTACACTGATCACTATGTGATGATGGTACAATTAAAAAGAGAATACTCAATGCCTCCATCACGACATCCGCCACAAAGTCTCGTGAGCAACCGAATGATAAACTATTTATAAGTCGCGACTAAGAATTTTATAAACATCTCAAACCTATCAAAAGATATTTGATGACTATAAATGATTAGTTTGTTTGCACACATTTTCAAGATACCATGCATTCAAGGAGAGATGCATAGTAGAACGACTTGATGTAACGTCCCATTTTCACACATAAAGTTTATTATTAAATAAGGTAAAAACACCATTTTAAATAAAACCCAAGTTAAGAAAACTCATTTGTTATCAGCAACTGTAATACATCATAATAATCTCTGATACCATCATCAGTCTTGGAGTTATCAACAACGTAGATGCGCATATAATAGCAATCAGTAAATAAGAACATAAACATAAGCAACGATGAAGACTCTTAATCGTATGCATGCTCATCCTCACACAACACTTAACGTCATCATTAATAGACCACTATTGAACGCATAACTATATGTAATAAGGCCACAACCAAACAAGGAACAAGCAAGAAAACCTAGATCAAGAGTTCTAAGGTTAGCCTACATGACCGCATACAACCCCCTAAGGCACTCAACTAGACGATCACCAACATCTTGATACTCTATGGGTTATCAATAGTCCTAGTAATTAACAACCTTCAACAACTAAGACTCAACTAATCTAGCATGCCCCTACTATGACATAAATAATATAATAAGAAAACTCACCAAAATCGAAGACCCAAGAAACATAACAACATGCTCACTCCCAAAAGTCAATGGTCAACTATGACGTGAAGGATTCTTGGCCATGACGTGGGAACATCATGACAAAACGATCACGACAACAACATACACGACGACGTGATGAGCATATTACCATGTTGTGGAAACTGATCTTGGACAACTTAATGGATTAAGCCACACACTCATCTCCTCCAGATGGCTTCCGTACACCCAATGAATCACAAAAATTGTTGCTTTATATGTATGTCTTTCTTAAGCTAGATCTGTATGTCTTTCTTAAGCTAGGTCTTAACAATGTTCTTAACAGTGCATTAAAATGATTTTTAACTATGGTTAAAAATCACATGCATGAACTAAAACCTAACCAATTCATAGATCTGAACATTAAACCTCAAAGGGATCTCAAGGATCCATAAAGTTGCCAACTTTATGGAATCCATTCATTCAAACTCTCCCAAACAATAAAAAAATGTACAAAAAGCCCAAGTCTAAAAGCATAGAACATAAAGCTTGGAACTTGAGCACTCATAATGGTTCAGAGTAAGGGTTAAAAGATGATGATAAGACTTGCAAGTTGGATCTAGAACCAAGATTCTTCCTTCTCATTCAAGACACGAAAAACACCACCAAAAGCTTCAAGAACTCAACAATGGAGGCTAAAGAGGTTGCCCTAAACCTTGATCATAGGCTTGGGCTGCAACTACTGTCATGTCGTGCCTTCCTTTTGCCACGTCGTGGCAACTATGCAAATATGCGGTTAAGCATTTGACATGCTAGGTCATAGTGCTCCATTCACCTCGTCGTAACACAAGGTATTTCCCGAAACCTTACCTTTGATCCCTTTAAGCCCTCAACCGATCTATTTTGGAAAACGGGTGTTACACCTGACTTTTAAAACAATAAACAAAGCACACTCACTAACACAAACCTGACACATCCCCACATTTTTTTTTCGTAGAACCCAACTTAAACCACGTCATTAAGAGAATGTAGCACAATCATACATTTGATACATGTAAAAATATACAATGTCACTAAAGAACCCGATGACACACATATGGAGTCACTAAAACTAGACTATTGTTTTTCGTGTACATACTTTAAAACGACATTGGAAAAGCCAATCCACATTACGATGTGACATGTGTTAGTGTCAGAGATGGAAAATGACAAGGTAACATGGACCAGTCGGGGGATAACACATGATGCCGCACAAGACCTGACGTGACCGATCCCTCATTTTGCACACATTCAACTCATATCTCTCTGAGTACTTTCCTTCCTTCTTAAGCTTGACTTTTCCCTACTTTTGGGGTGTTTTGGCAAGATTCTAGGTCCTTAGAAATCCTAACAAATAAAAGCTTTTGGGTCAGAGTTCTCCCTACCCAATTCCTGGCGTTTTGCTAGAAACTCTCTAAGTTAAGCTACACTTGTTATGTTTTAAGTATAACTTATGTTTAAGTACACTATCGTTATTATGAACCTATAAACAAGATTTATCAGTGATTCAACTTTATAATATTGATTAATCGACTTACGAGAGTGATGTCTATGCTAGATCTAGTGAGGTGTTTAAAGTGAGATTTCCAAATAAACTTTGTATATTGAACAAACCCTACCTCCAATATGATCTTACTTAGTTATTCCTTATTTGATAAATCTCTATGTATTCATTAGGATGGTTAGGAATCTGAGGAAAAATTATAGAACCCGTATAAATATGAACGAATACTGAGATGTAGTAATAATTGTATTTAGGTTAGTGGATAGTTACTTTCATGAACATGATTTTAGTACAAATATTATTTAAAGTACTAAGTATCTACTGAAAGTTTATATATTAATATGCTTATTACCTGAAATACGTGCTAAATGTATATTGACAAAATATACTTTGTGTGAACCAAATTTTGTTATATATGTGCTAAGATGTATATGGAATATTATTACATGATAATAATAGAATTATTATTTATAGTAAGTTTCAGTATGTTGTTATCTAATACTCTGTGTTAAATGCATACACTAGATTAGGATAATGTTTCTTAAACATAGTAGGTATTGGGAGTTAATATTAAGCAATATAGTCTTGACTAGTGATGAGATACGACTTATAAAGGATGCTTAGTTTAAGTTAAGTTGAAGAGATGTTAGATTTACCCTGTATTGTAAAGATATTACATAGGCATAACTTTTGGATGATTATGGGTATTAGAATCTTGTTTTGTTATACACTAAGACTTAAAAATGATGCTTAGTGGATGCTTAGTTTGAGTTAACTTGAAGAGATGTTAGATTTACCCTGTATTGTAAAGATATTACATAGGCATAACTTTTGGATGATTTTGGGTACTAGAATCTTGTTTTGTTATACCTTAAGACTTTAAAGTGATGCTTAGTTCAATTAAGTTTGGAAATTGGGTAGTTTTATGTTGGGGTGTGTGTGTGAGTTTGTAATGGAGAATAGAACTCTTTTTCTCATGTAATACTTGTGTCAGTGTACTATTATGTGCCATAAGTACTATTTATGTACAAATTCATTTTCTGATAACGCTGTATCTCAGGTGCTACTCGTGTCGGGGTACCATTATGTGTCGGGGTGTAACACTCGGAATTTAGAAGGTTAATTATGGAAATAAAACCTCATTTCTAAGATCATCCCGTCGAGTTTGGGGCAAGAAACATGTGTTGGAAATTTGGGGTGTGCGTTTTTGGAAGACTAACTCGACTAGCTGGACGGGGTTTGGGAAACCCTAAAATCGGGACTTTGCACCCTATTTAAACAACTTAAGCCCTAGAGTTTGGCCTCATTTCCAGCCTCCAAGTCTTTGGCCCATAAGTTCAGTTAGAAAACTCACCTCTCATTCTGAAAAGATCGTTGAACAGGACACAAATCTTAATGTTAGCTCAACCAGTCACCTAATCACCAAATAATGATCAATCTCAAATACCACTCAAAATAGCCAAAATACCCTTAGGTCAAACCCTAGTCAAGGTCAAAGAGTCAAAAACTAAAGCATTTTAACTTAGTCCGAGTACGCCCGATGTACTCAACTATTACGCCTAACATACTTGTTATCCAGCATCGGGGGCTTAAGGGAATATATGCAGCGCACTCTGAAGTATTCCCAACGTACTCCATAGCCAACTATTCCCTTTTTTTATGTGCATAATCCATTAAGACTTTTCCTTCCAAACACATATCTAAGCTTAAAACAATACTCTAAGTCATAAAGTTTCCACCTTTATGACTCTCCATGACTAGACAAGGCCTCAAAGCTAAAACCCTAACTTATTATCCCATTAAGACAGTTCAACACTTGCATGGAGGGAAAAGGAGGTACAAGATCACATTTTTATCACTCAAACTTCCCAAAAATGTAATGTTAGGTTTCGAATCGTTTCCCATTTCGGGGTGATGATCAAGGAGTGGGTATTAGCATACTTAGAACCCTTGAAGAATTGAGTTTGGGCTCATTTGGAGGTGGATGATGTAGTTGGATGATCCAAGTATTCGGTTTGTGTTTTAGAGCACAAGGGTATCGGTAAGGCGTTGGTTCGGACCTTTTTATGAATTTTGGATTTAATTTCGGTTGGTTTCAAACTAAATGAAGTTTATAAAAGGGTTTGGGCCAAATCGGGTATGTATGGCGTACAAGGGAATTTGGACGCGGGAGCATTTAGGAACGCCATGTGTTCCCCAAGGGAACGCGCTGCGTTTGTCAGGACAGATTAAAACCCTAATTTAGGAACGCCCTAGCCTCCATTTGAGTGATTCTTGAGCTTCAAAGTGATTTATGTGTGTTTTGGTGCTTGAGGAGGAATAAGGAACTTCTTGAAGAGTCATTTCTTGACTTGGAGCTTTGGATCCATGCTTTACGCACCTAGATATATCTTCTAGAGGTATAAAGTCTCAACCTTGACAACTCTTTCATGTAGATCTAGCTAAGTGGTATTTTGTTATGGTTTTGGTCCCTTTGAGATGGTTCTTGTGAGTAGAAGTTACTCCAGAACCTTTGACCTTCATAATGTTTGGATCTTGATGGGTATAAACCTTCCATACATTATTTGGTTGTCATTTGATGAAGTTTGGGACTTAGAGTTTTGATTTAGGTCCCATTGAGTTATGTTAAGTCATATAGTGGGAAACTTTATGACTTAAGAAGTCCCTTGAAATCAGATCTGGAAGTTTGGACTGAGGTCTTAAGGTATTAAGAAGTTGTAAGACATTTTTTAGTGACTTTGACCTTTTGGAGTTCATCTTTGGTGATAAGGATTCATTAAGGCATGCAAAGGCTTAAAGCCTTCGACTTTATGGATCAAGTCACTTCTGTTAAGCTATTCTGAGGTTTTGGACATTTGGTTTAAAGGATTAAGCCATTGGAATGATTTTTTGGTGGTTGCCAGGAACGCAGTGTGTACCATTAGGGAACGCCGTGTGTTCTGCCTATGATGCCCGTTTTTAGACCAACAACGTACGCCGTGCGTACGTTTGACCATATGGGAATTGGGCTTTTTGGACTTGGACTCTCTTGGAATGGGCTTTGATTGGGTTGCATTGTTTCATTGGGCTATGAATTAGCTGTTTGGATTTTGAGTGGGCGTTAGGTATAAATTGGTCCTTGTTGATGGGCCATCAGTGAGCCTTGGGCCAAGTTTAGTCTGGGACCATTAAAGAAAGGGCAAAATGGTTTTTTACCCTAGGAGTTGGGACTTATGAGTTGAGAGTGCAGTTAATGGTTTATGGCATAAATTATTAATTGGAATTTATTTGTTGTTAGTGTGGGATTTCTGGTTTGGCAGCTGAGTGTTATTTAATTTGCAGTGGATCGAGGTGAGTCTTCTCACTGTATCCATGGGTCAAAGGCACAAATATTGGCCCATTACTTGTTATGTGGAATTCTAGTTGTCTTTGTGATGCTTGGATGGAAGACCATGGGGGAGCCCACGACATTTGGATATCAAACCATGGGGGGAACCCATGGCATTCCAGGTAAAGACCATAGGGGGAGCCCATGGCATTTATATGTATGTTTCATGATATTCTGTGAATTGTATTTTGGGGAACTTACTAAGCTTTGTGCTTACGGTTTTCAGTCAATGTTTCAGGTACTTTGGTTTCAGTTGGAAGAGCTCATGATGATTGCAGAGCACACACCATAAGTTTTTGCATTTCGTGATTTACTCTGATTTGATGATTTGTTAACTCTGAATTACCTTGGTTTTATGGAAATCGTTTGTATTATTGATTTATTAATCTAAAAACAAAAATTTTTATGTCATGATTTATCAAGACATTACAAAAAACATCCAAAAGGACAACTCATTTGGTCTAGGCTAGCTTATACCCAAACGGACCAAGATTATGGGGCAAATAAGCATAAGCATAACCTTTTAAAATATCAAGATCTAGGGATATGATCATCAAGTTCATAACTTTATACCTCAAAATGAAGCTTGGAGGTGAGGTGTTTCTGGATCTAAGTGATCTTGATCTTCCAAGGTGGTTCTTCAATCTTTACTTAGCTTCAAAGATACCAAGACACACACTTTCAAGCTCCAAATGAACATATAGGAGATTAGGGTTTGCCATGGACAAAATGAGAGCTGGAGGCTGATGAGGGAATGAGCCATGATGAGTTAATGATGTTTATATAGGGTCCAAACCCTAAATATTATGGTTTGAGGTTCTGGAACGTATGCCCCACGTACGCTGTGTACGCCCAGTGTACGAGAGCTCCGCCAAAAAAATTACAAAAATGCGACTTTAGGACATTTTGAAACAATATCTCACATAAGGGCTAAAACGAAAATAGTTCTCATACTTAAGGTTAAAAATGGAAATACCTCAACATCAAGATATTACAGTTTTCAAGCTTAAAGAACATCCATACAATACTAGTGGCTCATGGTTTCATTCAACAATATGGCATTAATTATCAGGAAACTTTTAGCCCATTCGTGAAACTTGCCACCGTTCGAATTTTCTGATTGCCAGTTTCTCGAGGTTAGCATCTTCAACAAATTGATGTCATCAATGCCTTTCTTCATGCGTTCTTAAATAAAGAAGTATATATGTAGTAACCACCAGGTTTTGAAAATTCTCATCGACCCCAATATCTGTGCAAATTAAAGAAGGCAATCTATGGTCTAAAATAATCTCCTCATGCCTATATATAGGAAAATGTTATGAGCAATGCCATTACTATTCATCAACACATTAGTATCAATAATGGACCCATTCTTGAGATTCATTTCATCTCTATCAACTTTAACATTAGGATTCCATACTGTTGCAAAACCACTAATGATTGTAACATCCGCATTTCTCGCTAAGCATAGTTATTAGTTTGTATGTATGTCGTTCGCCGATTGGAACCTCTATGAATTAATGAAAGAGAGTTATATATATATATATGTGTGTGTGTGTGTGTGTGTGTGTGTTTATGTGAATTATATAGATATTACATGTGTATAATATTTATGTAAAAAGATAATTTGAAACTTAATAAATAAGGTTAAACTAGAAATTAAAAATAAAAGATTATTTAAGATAAATGATCAAAAAAATGTAGTAATCGAAAAAGTGAATCCGTGCATATAAAGAACGCCTAAATCTGAATTTGCGTGACAAAATTATAATTTTTCGAAGCTTCAGCGTAATAGTGTGTGACATAGAAACCGAAATTAAAATTGGTCGATTGTTAGGAAAAACAATCTAAACGACAATTGAAGATCTCATGAATAGGAGTTCGTCGATATAAAAACAGTCGAGAATGGAGGTCATATGAGAGAGTTATGATATATATATATATGTGTGTGTGTGTGTGTGTGTGTGTGTTTATGTGAATTATATAGATATTACATGTATACAATAAAAATCTAATTTGAAACTTAATAAATAAGGTTAAACTAGAAATTAAAAATAAAAGATTATTTAAGATAAATGATCAAAAAATTGTAGTGATCGAGAAAGCGAACTCATGCATATAAAGAACACGTAAATCTGAATTCGTGTGAGGAAATTATAATTTTTCGAAGTTTCAGCATAACAGTGTGAGACATAGAAACCAAAATTAAAATTAGTCTATTGTTAGGAAAAACAATCTAAACAACAATCGAAGATCTCATGAATACGAGTTCGTCGATATAAAAACAGTCGAGAACGGAGGTCGTATGAGAGAGTTATGATTTTTATATGGACTTTAACGGTCTAAGTCTGTTAAAAATATGACTTTAAAAATAAAGTGAGAATTATCTAATGGATTCTAAATGAAAGTTGTAGTGTTTATTGATAGTTACATGTGGATATATTAATATTTGAAAAACATAAGAAATTTCGCACACATCGACAAGGTGCACGATGCACACTAACAGCCCACCCAAAATCTGACACGTGACAACCTCTGACTAGAACCACGCTAACACCCCTGACCAGATGCACGACACGCCTCGACAAGGTGCACGACATGCCCCTTTTCCCAACTATAAATACGAGTCGTTTTCAGCCTATTTTTTCTCTCCTTTCCACCCCAATCCTCTGGAATCTCTTCTACCCCTAGTCCCTATACTTTCTAGTTCCTGAATACTTTAGCGAGGCCCTGCGATATCAGAGAGCCAGAGAAATAGAAGTTCTCGGGTTGCACTTATCCCTGCGTAATTACTAGTTCTCGTTAGAAAACTCTGTAAGTTAAGCTGCACTTATCTTAATTCAAGTGTGACTTATATTTATAATCATAATCGTTATTATGAGCCTATAAATAAGATTTATTATTGATTCCAAGTCATGACAGTGATTGATCTACTTACGAGAGTGATGTCTAGGCTGAATTTAATGAGGTGTTTAAAGTAAGATTTCCAAACAATATACTTTGTATACCAAATGAACCGTATCTCCAATATGATCCTACTTGGTTATTCCTTACTTGATAAATCTTGATGTGGACATTGGGATTGTTGAGGAATCTAGACTATCATTAGTATAGTCACAAGAAATGTGAAACTAGACTAAGTCTTAACACTATTTAAATCTAGGTCTATTGAAAGGATAATGCGATAGGTGAAGCGTTGCCCTAACCTCAAATCACCCACTCTTGTAAGGTGAGTGCGTAGTTACTTTCAAAAGCATAATTTAATAAAGGTATTTATTAAATACTAATTGTAATAATTATATTATGTGCTATTTGTATAGCAATAATAATACTGCTTGTGACATCCCCAAAATCCCGGCCAGAAATGACCGGTTTTGTTTATACTTTATTTCAAAATCAGAGTAATCTTTTAATAAAAAAAGTTGCGGAATTTGACTCAAAACAATATTATGATAAAGATTTATCAAAAGCATTTCCTTAGAAATGTATTTCATTAAAAAGACTCGGGATGTCATGTTCGATACAATACATAAGTATAAACAATACAACATAGGCCTTACTACATTACTTCATATCTACAGGCCTATATCCGTAATCCCTCGTCCAAAACATCACATCTATGCTCATGCGCCACTACCTGTAATACAAGAAACTGAGTGGGTCAGGCTTGGGAGCCTGGTGAGCACATAGGGTTTTCAACCCACAATAAATAAGTTTATTAACTTTATCAAACCAACCCGATTACCCATTCCCGTTATCCTCACTTTACGTCCCTAAGACATCTAACACAAGGGACCTAGTCTAAGGACGATCATCGGGATAGAGACTACTGCTAAGGGGATTCCTCAGCAATAAATGTCCTTAAGGCAACCATATGGGGGATGAAGTACACGTGGTGAGCACACAGTTCAATTAAACACATAGTTCAAATAAACACCTACAGGTTGCGAGCCTGCTAGCGTTCCATTGGACTGTCTAGAATAGTCTGTGGTCGTCATCTATACTCCGCTAGATGACTGGATCATCAATAACATCTATAACGAGGCCTCTCCTTGTTTTATTTTGTCACACACCAACTATTACATTTACCCATGATTTACCCAACACCTTTTGTAGATATAAAATACATATACAATTTATATCATTTTAAAAAAAATGTATAAAATCGTTCATCCAGCATAGATAGCAAGTATACAGATAATATGCACACACATCACATAATTTATATAAAATACTTCATATCTATGTGTAAGCTGAAAGTAACTATGCACTCACTTGAAAAGGTGGTGATTCCGAACTCAGACAACGCTTCGATTCTTGAAAAGAATTTTCTTCGACGAAACTTAGTATTATTACCACTAGAATTTAGTCTATTATTCGCCGAGACTAATTAATAGTCTAGCTATTATTACTATTATATAAGCGTTAAAAAATACTTATATAACTCATAATAATAGCCCAAGTATTTATTATAAGTTCCTAATAACGTTACTATAATTAAATAAAAGCTATATTAAAAATAGCGTAGGCGTAGCTCACTTACAGCGGGTTTTATAGAAAACCAGGCTTTACTTGGAGCAGCGTTTCCGAGCCGAAAAGCTGTTCTTCTCGGAGCCGTCGAGCACTCTGGGGCTTCCGCCTCGTGCTAGGGAGGTTCCCTAGGCTTCTCGGGGGATTTCGGGGCTAGAGAGAGGTTCTAGAGAGAGAAAGAGAGAGAGTAAAGAGAAGAAAGAATGAGAAAGGTGTGAAGAAAATGAAGGTGGGATAGGTGGTATTTATAGGATGAAAATTGGCTGAACTTGGTGCCACATGTCACCATCTAGTGGCAAGACTTGGGGAGAAAGCAATGGCCAAGATTGTGCCACATCACTCATTTTCGCACAGCACATTTGCGACTTCTAAAACCCGTAACTTTCACATACGATCTCCGTTTTTGATGTTATTTATATCCACGCGTAGGTAATAATAAGATCTACAACTTTCATTTTGACTCCGTCGGCTAATTCTCGACCGATCTTAAATTTAACAGTACAAAGAGATTATACTGTTAAACGTCCGCTTAAAATTCATAACGTCTACATACGGACTCTGTTTTTGTCTGTCTTTTTACCGTTGATTTCCTATTAATGAGATCGTCAACTCTCATTTAGGTCGTGTAAGCCAAAAACCACTCGAACTAAAATTCGAGTGTCGGGCTGTGCACTGCTAAGCCGAATCTTAGAAAAATCATAACTTTTTCATACGAAGTCAGATTTGGGCGTTCTTTTTATGGATTTTCTCGGTTTAACATATTCTATGACTTTCGTTTAGATCACTAAGGATAAAAATTCCTCCATCGTAAATTCACTATTTACGTCTCCCAGTGCCGTGCCGGTTTTTCCGTAAAACTTCGGCAGACCATAATTTCTTCGTTATAACTTGGATTTCGGCGTTCTTTATATCCCCGGAATCCTTGTTTCGACCACTACGACTTTATGCAGAGATATCAGACTTATTTCACACTTTAATTTTGACGCTTATTTTTATTCTTTATTAAATATATATTTATAATAAAGTAATAAGCATACAAATACACATAATTCACATAGAATTAAAATATTTCATCTTTATTACATCAAAAGAGTTACAATAGTTGACCTAGACTATTACATCATCTAAAAACTCTTAGCCCCGAAACCCGGGCGTTACAATTCTCTCCCCCTTAGGATGATTCCGTCCTGGAATCATGCATCAACAAACAAATGTGGGTAGCGACTCATCATGTCACTCTCTGTTTCCCAAGTGAGATTCGACTCATTCGAATGTTTCCATCAGACTAGCACTAAGTCAACAATCTTTCGTCGTAGCTTCTTAGTCTTTAGGTCAACAATTGCCTCGGGCTCTTCGATTAGCCTCTTATTTTCATCAATTCTTAACTTCGAGATTGGAATTATGTCGGGAACTTCTCCTGTGAATTTCCTCAGATAACACACATGGAAGGTGTTATGTATACCATCGAGTTCTTCGGGCAATTCCAGCTTGTAAGCTTGGTTCCCAATCTTCTGAAGCACTTTGAATGGTCCAATAAACCTTCGACTCAGCTTTCCTCATTTCCCGAATCGTATAAGTCCCTTCCACGGTAAGACTTTAAGCAAAACCGAATCCCCAACTTCGAAGGTCATCGATCGTCTTTTCTTGTCAGCATAGCTATTCTGACGATCCTAAGCTGCTAACATCCTTTCCCTAATCACCTTTAGTTTCTCGGCAGTTTCATGGACTATCTCGGGGCCCATAAACTGCTTCTCTCCGGCTTCAAGCCAACAAGACGGCGTACGACACTTCTGTCCATACAAGGCTTGATAAGGTGCCTTCTTGATGCTCGAGTGGAAACTGTTGTTGTAGGAGAATTATACCAGAGGTAAGTGCTCGTCCCAATTCCCTTGGAACTCAAGAGTACATGGTCTCAGCATATATTCCAATGTTTGAATCGTTCTTTCGCTCTGACCATCAGTTTGTGGATGATAAGCAGTACTCAAACACAACTTTGTACCCAACTCTCTTGTACACTCCTCCAAAACCTCGATGTGAAACGACTATCACGATCTGATACAATCGTAAGAGGAACACCATGAAGTCTTACAATTTCCTTCATGTAAGCATTTGCGAGCTTATCCATAGACCACTTCTCGTTGGCTGCTATGAAGTGTGCACTCTTGGTGAAACGATCCACGACTACCCAAATCATGTCGTGTCCGTTCTTCGTCCTGGGCAATTTAGTCACAAAATCCATGGTGATGTCTTCCCATTTACCCATGGGTACAGGTAAGGATTCTAACTCCCATACGGTTTCTGATGTTGTGCCTTAACTCTCGCACAAGTCACACACTCGGTCACATACTTTGCAACATTAAGCTTCATCGTTGGCCACCAGTAATAGGGTTTTAGGTCCCTATAAATTTTAGTACTACCAGGATGAATCGAGTACATGGTCTTATGTGCTTCTTCCATCAGAAGGTATCTTATTCCTCCCATCTTAGGTACCCAAATCTGATCTTGGAATACCTTCAGTCCTCGACTGTTTGTACCGAACACTAACGTTTTGCCCAAACGTTCTTCCTTTCGGTCATTCTTCTCTAAAGCTTCTTCTTGGGCTTTCCTGATAGTTTCCACAATCGTCGAGACGACTTCAATTCTCAATGCTCTTGGCATTTTCCTTTCAAGATTGACTTTCCGACTGAGAGCATCAGCAACAACATTTGCTTTACCTGGGTGGTAAAATATCTCAAAGTCATAGTCCTTGAGTAGTTCTAGCCAGCGTCGTTGCCTCATGTTCAACTCTTTCTAATTAAAGAGATACTTGAGACTCTTATGATTAGTGAACAACTTGCACTTCGTGCGGTAGAGATAATACCTCCATATCTTTAAGGCAAATACTACCGCTGCCAACTCCAGATCATGAGTGGGGTAGTTCTTTTCGTGCTCTTTCAATTGTCAAGATGCATATGCTATCACCTTTTCTCTTTGGGTCAGAACACAACCCAACCCGACTCCAGATGCGTCACTATAAACCGCGAAGTCTTCAACTCCATCTGGTAGAGAAAGTATCGGTGCTTCACATAACTTCTTCTTTAGTTTCTCGAATGCTTCATCGTGTTTCTCATTCCACGTATATGTAGCTCCTTTGTGAGTCAAAGCTGTCAATGGAGCAGCTATCGAAGAAAAGCCTTGGATAAATCGTCGATAATATCCGGCTAATCCTAGAAAGCTTCGGATCTCCGTGGGACTCTTTGGACGTTCCCACTTCATTACAACTTCGATTTTTGCTGGGTCTACCATTATCACTTCTTGGTTAACCACATGACCCAACAGTTGGACTTCTCGAATCCAAAAATCACACTTGGAGAACTTAGCGTAAAGCTTCTCCTTCTTTAACACTTCCAACACTTCCCGTAGATGCTTGCCATGCTCCTCCTGGCTTTTCGAGTAGATGAGAATGTCGTCGATGAACACTATCACAGATTTATCGAGGAATGGTTTACAAAACCTATCCATCAAATCCATGAATGCCGCTGGAGCATTAGTTAGTCCAAACGACATAACCAAGAACTCGTAGTGTCCATATCTTGTTCTGAATGCAGTCTTCTTGATATCCTGATCTCTCACTTTCAGCTGATGATATCCCGACCTAAGATCGATCTTTGAGAAGTAGCTCGAACCTTGCAGCTGATCGAATAGGTCGTTAATCCTCGGTAATGGATACTTGTTCTTCACCGTTGCCTTGTTCAGCTCTCGGTAGTCTATACACATTCTCATGCTTCCGTCCTTCTTCTTTACGAATAACACCGAAGCTCCCTAGGGTGATGAACTAGGTCGAATGAAACCGTTGTCCAACAGCTCCTGAAGTTGCGTCATAAGCTCCTTCATCTCCGTTGGTGCTAATCGGTATGGTGCTTTCGCTATCGGTGTTGTTCCTGGTAACAAGTCTATACGAAACTACACTTGCCTATCAGGTGGTAATCCGTGAAGTTCTTCGGGAAAGCATTCCGGATAGTCACACACAACCGGTATATTCTGCACCTCTTTCTTCTCTTTCTTAGCATCGATTACGAATGCCAAGTATGATGCACATCCCTTGGACAAACATTTCCTGGCTTTCATCAGGGAGATGATTCCAAAATTCTATCTGCGTTTGTCCACATACACCATAAATAATTCCTTTCCGGGTGGGTTTATCCTAACTATCTTCTTTCGGCATAATATCTCGACATCGTTGGTGCTAAGCCAATCCATACCCAAAACGATGTCGAAACCGTTTAACTCTATGGGTAATAGTTCCTCATGGAATTCATTTGCATTTAGGTCGATGACTATGTTCTTAATACGATTACTAACAGGTACGAACTTGCCACTGGCAACTTCTACAATCAGGGCATTATCAAGTTTTTCTACAGGTAGTGCTAGTTTTCTACCAAATTTACACGACACAAAGAAGTAGTTGGCTCCAGAATCAAATGGTATATTGGCATGCAAACCGTTTACAAGAAAGGTACCTGAAGCGACGTCTGCTGCCTCCTTTGCAACCTCGAGCGTCATCTGGAAGGCTCTCATGTTCGACTTCGGTGGAATGTTGGGCCTTCCCACATCTTTCTTCTTTGGGCAATCCTTAGCAATATGCCCTTCTTCACGGCACTCGTAGCACACCCTCTTGTTGGTGGTGCACTCATTGGCATAGTGCCCCGTTTTCCCATACTTGTAGCAGGTTACTTCCTCGCCACATTTTCCTGAGTGCTTCTTCTTGCACTTCTCACACCATTTAAATTCATTTCCTCCCCCGAACTTCTTTGAACCGAACTTGCTCTTCTTTTTGTTGGGTTTAGCAGACCCTTCAAATTTCCTCTTCTCACCAACGTCGACTTTGCTGACAGCTCTTCCCTTAATCATATCCTCCACAGACTTGGCAGTCCAGATAGCTGCCTCCAGAGTAGGTGCCTGACGTACTGGCACCGCGTACTCCCATGGAAGTCCCTTTGCGTACTTATCAATTTTCGTCAGCTCATCCGGAACAAGACACAAGGCAAACTCCATCTTTTTTGTGAAGTTGTTCGTGTATTCATCGATTGACATGCTTCCCTTCTTTAGGGTTAGAAACCGGTTCTCTAACTTGAGTAGGTTTTGAGCTGAGCATCTTTTTTGTGAAGTTGTTCGTGTATTCATCGATTGACATGCTTCCCTTCTTTAGGGTTAGAAACCGGTTCTCTAACTTGAGTAGGTTTTGAGCTGAGCAGTACTTTCGTTTGAATTACACCAGAAATTCTGCCCATGTCAGTTGCAAGGGCTTGTTGGGGCTTAAAGTCTTCCCCAAGGTATTCCACCAACGTACAGCGCCTCCTCAAAACTGACGCACTGCAAACGTGGTCTGTAGTTTTCCTCTGCAACCGCACGTCATGAAAGCTAACTCCATCTCCGAGATCCAATCCATAACCCCGATCGGAACTTCCTTTCACGTGAAAGTTGATGGTTTGCAGGTTAGAAAATCCTTGTAATTGC
Source organism: Lactuca saligna (assembly GCF_052625555.1). NCBI lineage: Eukaryota > Viridiplantae > Streptophyta > Magnoliopsida > Asterales > Asteraceae > Lactuca > Lactuca saligna. The sequence continues at coordinate 292,367,369 of NC_136421.1, forward strand.
ATCCATAACTCTCAACTTCGTCACCTTGGTTGTTTTGTTGAACTATTGGTGGGTTGGCTTGACCAACAGTCCCATTGTAGTTTCCCTCCTCAGTCCGCCCTTCGTTCAATTCGGGCTGTTCGATCTAAATAGTCGCTTCCTCTTGATTTTTCTGGATCAAACATATGGTTTCTTCCATTTGACGATCCAACATCGCCTGGATTATCGCTTGCACTCCGGCCATCGTTATTGGCTCAGCAGCGGCTACCACAACCGGTATTTGTTCAATTACTGGGGGTTGGTTTCTATTCCCATTTGCATTCACGTTTCCGCTACGGGTCCTTGCCATCTTGATCTATACACCAAATAAGGTGAATTTAGATCTTTATTTGGGACTGATGTTCAAATCATCCTTATATCTACGAAACGTTTACATGCTAGTTCTAATATCGTAGTCGTACGTTTAGAATCCTAAACACATAAGGTTTCCAGATGCGGTCGGCAACAGATCATAGATCCGAACAATTAACAGCATATCAAGCACAAAGCATTCAGCACATAAAAGCATTTTAGGCATAATTCCAAAAATAAGCTAGTGCTCACACCTCACAATCTTCGCTTAACATTCTAAGTTTAAATCTAGAAATCCTACAAATTCCTAGTTCGCTTAAACTAATGCGCTGATACCAACTATGACATCCCCAAAATCCCGGCCAGAAATGACCGGTTTTGTTTATACTTTATTTCAAAATCAGAGTAATCTTTTAATAAAAAAAGTTGCGGAATTTGACTCAAAACAATATTATGATAAAGATTTATCAAAAGCATTTCCTTAGAAATGTATTTCATTAAAAAGACTCGGGATGTCATGTTCGATACAATACATAAGTATAAACAATACAACATAGGCCTTACTACATTACTTCATATCTACAGGCCTATATCCGTAATCCCTCGTCCAAAACATCACATCTATGCTCATGCGCCACTACCTGTAATACAAGAAACTGAGTGGGTCAGGCTTGGGAGCCTGGTGAGCACATAGGGTTTTCAACCCACAATAAATAAGTTTATTAACTTTATCAAACCAACCCGATTACCCATTCCCGTTATCCTCACTTTACGTCCCTAAGACATCTAACACAAGGGACCTAGTCTAAGGACGATCATCGGGATAGAGACTACTGCTAAGGGGATTCCTCAGCAATAAATGTCCTTAAGGCAACCATATGGGGGATGAAGTACACGTGGTGAGCACACAGTTCAATTAAACACATAGTTCAAATAAACACCTACAGGTTGCGAGCCTGCTAGCGTTCCATTGGACTGTCTAGAATAGTCTGTGGTCGTCATCTATACTCCGCTAGATGACTGGATCATCAATAACATCTATAACGAGGCCTCTCCTTGTTTTATTTTGTCACACACCAACTATTACATTTACCCATGATTTACCCAACACCTTTTGTAGATATAAAATACATATACAATTTATATCATTTTAAAAAAAATGTATAAAATCGTTCATCCAGCATAGATAGCAAGTATACAGATAATATGCACACACATCACATAATTTATATAAAATACTTCATATCTATGTGTAAGCTGAAAGTAACTATGCACTCACTTGAAAAGGTGGTGATTCCGAACTCAGACAGCGCTTCGCTTCTTGAAAAGAATTTCCTTCGACGAAACCTAGTATTATTACCACTAGAATTTAGTCTATTATTCGCGGAGACTAATTAATAGTCTAGCTATTATTACTATTATATAAGCGTTAAAAAATACTTATATAACTCATAATAATAGCCCAAGTATTTATTATAAGTTCCTAATAACGTTACTATAATTAAATAAAAGCTATATTAAAAATAGCGTAGGCGTAGCTCACTTACAACGGGTTTTATAGAAAACCAGGCTTTGCTTGGAGCAGCGTTTCCGAGCCGAAAAGATTTTCTTCTCGGAGCTGTCGAGCACTCCGGGGCTTCCGCCTCGTGCTAGGGAGGTTCCCTAGGCTTCTCGGGGGATTTCGGGGCTAGAGAGAGGTTCTAGAGAGAGAAAGAGAGAGAGAGTAAAGAGAAGAAAGAATGAGAAAGGTGTGAAGAAAATGAAGGTGGGATAGGTGGTATTTATAGGGTGAAAATTGGCTGAACTTGGTGCCACATGTCACCATCTAGTGGCAAGACTTGGGGAGAAAGCAATGGCCAAGATTGTGCCACATCACTCATTTTCACACAGCACACTTCCGACTTCTAAAATCCGTAACTTTCACATACGATCTTCGTTTTTGATGTTATTTATATCCACACGTAGGTAATAATAAGATCTACAACTTTCATTTTGACTCCGTCAGCTAATTCTCGACCGATCTTAAATTTAACAGTACAAAGAGATTATACTGTTAAACATCCGCGTAAAATTCATAACTTCTACATACGGACTCTGTTTTCGTCTGTCTTTTTACCGTTGATTTCCTATTAATGAGATCTTCAACTCTCATTTAGGTTGCGTAAGCCAAAAACCACTCGAACTAAAATTCGAGTGTAGGGCTGGGCACTGCTAAGCCGAATCTTAGAAAAATCATAACTTTTTCATACGAAGTCAGATTTGGGCGTTCTTTTTATGGATTTTCTCGGTTTAACATATTCTACGACTTTCGTTTAGATCAGTAAGGATAAAAATTCCTCCATCGTAAATTCACTATTTACGTCTCCCGGTGCCGTGCCGGTTTTTCCGTAAAACTTCGGCGGGCCATAACTTCTTCGTTATAACTTGGATTTCGGCATTCTTTATATCCCCAAAATCCTTGTTTCGATCACTACGACTTTATGCAGAGATATCGGATTTATTTCATACTTTAATTTTGACGCTTATTTTTATTCTTTATTAAATATATATTTATAATAAAGTAATAAGCACACAAATACACATAATTCACATAAAATTAAAATATTTCATCTTTATTACATCAAAAAGAGTTACAATAGTTGACCTAGACTATTACATCATCTAAAAATGCTTAGCCCCGAAACCCAGGCGTTACACTGCTTGATTAGGATTTGTATTGGAAGTAGAACGCCTTTAACTATAGCCTTGTTTAGCTATGAAAGTAAGGCTTATAAAAGATGCCTAGGTCAAATTAAGTAGAATGTCGAATAGGTCTCATCCTGGGGTAGAGTGTGAGATCAATGTGAAGAGTAGTAGTCCTCTTTTTGGATGACGAGAAATGGTGGGTCCAGATCAGACAACCGACAAGTATGTCTCGATCATCGACCAAAGTAGATGACAACACTTGACTATTCTAGGCGGTCTATTGAATTACGTTGCTAATGTGGAGTTATAACCCACAGACGTAAATAAAATGAGATACCATATTTATCAAATACTTTGAACATTGGTTGCCTTAATATAACTTACACTGGCCAAGGAGCCCCATAGTTGTGTAGCCAAACAGTTGCTCAGATGATTAATCAGGTAAGGTGATTCTTCTAGATGACCGTCGGATTAGGATTTGTGAGAATCGATTGAGCAAGGTAGATGATCTTACATCAGATTATATACATCTATATTAGTAAATGTTTTTTTTTGCAAGAATGTTATTATGAATTATTATCATTAAAATATTACAAGCTTGAAAACTCATGCATCTCACCAGGTTTCCCAAACATGAACTGCTCAATTTATATGCATCATAAGTAACAAAACTAAGGTTGTTGGAAACTAATTATGATGCTGAGTGAAATAAGAGATGAATCTATATTAGTATTTCAGGACCTCTTTATTTATGTTGTGACGTATGTTAGGATATTAATAGTGACATCATTGGTATTTTAATATAATGAAATAGCTTTATCTCAAAAATGTTTTAATTAAACTGATATTTTCTGCAACACAATAACTTCAAGCGTAAATAAAAAGTTTTAATTGGTTCTGAAATTTTAGGGATGTCACAACGACGCCCTTAGTTTCCAACAATACCTCAGGTATTCCTTTTGAACTTGTAAGTTTGTGAACATTTTTTTTGAATCCGTAATAGAGGTATTCAATGATCGAATGCTACGCTTCTGTCTATATACAAATGTTGATTGTGTTGGATGTCTAGATTTTTGCAGGTCTACCGGAGGTTTTGCTGTATTTCTACGGCCAAATTTGATTTCTTGGAGTTCTTGCAAGGAACCTATCGTATCAAGATCAAGTACAAAAGTTGAATACAAGGATCTTTCAAATGATACAACAGAAGTCTAAGTTTTGGTATGAAAAATCTTTTTGTCTTTCATATTCAACTAAGTGATACAAAATATATACAAGGACAATACAAAACAAGAGCCTATAATTGAGCCTAAAGTAAGGAAAGAATAAAAACATGAAAGGAAAGAAATATGTCTGGGAATAAGAGAAACAGATGATAACTTAGACTCCCCCTCAAGTTGGAGCGTGAAGGTTACAAATGCCTAACTTGCCAAGAAGGAATTACAGTTGTTGCAAACCCAAAGCTTTAGTAAACAAGTCTGCAATTTGGGCCTTAATATCGATCTGTCTTGGTTGAATTTCCTTTGATTCTACCCGCTCACGGACAAAAAAACAGTCCATTTCAACATGCTTGGTCCGTTCATGATATACTGGATTTTTGGCAATGTGTCTAGTTGCTTGGTTGTCGCAAAAGAGCGATGTTGGTTGATCTTGAGTTAGTTCAAGTTCGCTTAGCAACCACCGTATCCATAATATTTCGCTAACTGTGGTTGCCATTGCCCGATATTCCGCCTCGGCAGATGAACGAGAAACAACCCACTGTTTCTTGGATTTCCATGAGATTGGCGCTCCTCCTAGAATTAACAAATAGCCGGTTCTAGACCTTCTTGAATCGGGACATCCAAGCCAATCGGAGTCGGAATATGCAACTAAATTTGAACCACCTTCTTTTGGTAGTAAAATTCCTTGGCCTGGTGTGGATTTTAGATACCTCAAGATCCTTGTTGCTGCTTCCATATGGCTGTGTCGTGGATCAGAAACAAACTGACTTAAAACATTAACTGAATAGACAATGTTCGGTCGAGTTGCTTGTAAGTAAAGTAGTCTCCCAATGAGACGTTTATATTGTTTTGCATCAACTCGCGACCCTTCTTCGTCCTTTTCCACCTTCAGATTTTGCTTATTGGCAAACGCACTTGGTTGTGAACCTAGAGCACCACAGTCTTTTAGTATGTCTAGGGTGTATTTGCGTTGGTTGAGGACTAAACCTTCCTTCGTTCGCGCCACTTCTATCCCTAGGAAGTATTTTAGGTTCCCTAAGTCTTTGATGCTAAAACTCTTGTTGAGATATTCCTTCGTCTCATTAATTTTCGAGGGGTTATTTCCAACGATAATCACGTCATCAACGTAGATAAGAGTAGCCATAAATATTTTTCCCCTTCTGTAAATGAAGAGAGAATGATCGGTCTTTGACTATTTGAAACCAAGAACCAGGAGGGCAGAAGTGAACTTTTGGTACCAATTCCGTGATGCTTGTTTCAAGTTGTATAACAATTTTTTTAACTTGCAAACCTTGTTTTCTTTCCCCTTTTTAAAACCTTGTGGGACTTTCATGTAAACCTCTTCGTTTAGGTCTCCGTGTAGGAAGGTATTATTGACGTCTAATTGGTGGATTTGCCAATCCCTTATAACTACCATGACAAGAAGAGTGCGAACTGTGACAAGCTTTGCAACGGGGGCAAATGTGTCATGAAAGTCAACTCCTTCTAACTGGGTGAACCCTCTCGCGACAAGCCTTGCTTTGTATCTCTCCACTTCACCATTGGGTTTGTAATTTACCTTGTAGACCCACTTTGAATCGATAACATGTTTTCTTTCGGGTAGCTCTTCGAGCATCCATGTTTCATTTTCTTCTAGAGCTTGTATTTCCTTTTCCATTGCTTCCTTCCATTTCTCGTCCTGTACGACTTGATTAAAGGATTTCGGCTCATCGGCTATGCCATTGGCCGCCAAAAAAGCTTTATGATTGTTGGTGAACTTATCATAAGAGATGAAATTATCTAAAGGATGTATTGTCGAAGGTTCTTGATTGGGAGTGGGTGATGCATGATCAATGGATGGTGGAAGGTTAACGACGAAATCGTTTAGTCGTCTCGGCTTGGTTCTAACTCTTTGCTGCCTTACTGGCTCATGTTCTTCATTTACATCTGCATGCTCACTTATATTCTCAGTTGGAAAATCTGATGTGTATTCTTCTTGTGCAACAACAGGTTCACGTGGCCCATTTTCATCTTGATGAGGCCAACCATTGTTTCTTGGTTGTGCATTATCATTTTGTTCTAATACATTAGATCCACTTTCATATGTCTCATTTTCATGTGGGCCTTTATTTTGGTCCATTGCTTCTTTATCCACCCAATGTTTTCTTTGTAGTACCATGGAGGGAAATCAAAAAGGTCTTTGTTTTCCTGTACATCAACGACCTTAGAATTGGCATAAGGAAAAATATTTTGAACAAATCCCACATCTCTTGATATGAAAATTTTGTTAAGAGTTGTGTCATATATTTTGTAGCCTTTTGTTCCTGGTGGGTACCTAAAAATACCGCCGGGCTCCCCCTTAACTCGAATTTATCTCCCTTCGTATTCGTGTTTCGAAAGTAAGCAAGACATCCAAATACTTTCATGTGCTCATAGCTTGGTTTTTGTTGAAAAAGAATTTCAAACGGGGTCTTGTTGTTGATAGCCTTCGAAGGGAGACAGTTAAATATGTAAGCGGCCGTCATGACACACTCTCCCCAAAATTTGATTGGTAAATTTGCTTCAAATCTGAGGGCTCGTGCAGTCTCGAGAAGATGCCTATGCTTTCGTTCCACCACACCATTTTGTTGTGGGGTGTGTGGACAGGTGGTTTCGAGTAAGATGCCATGCTCAACATAAAATTCATTCATGCGGTTTGATGTGAACTCCCCTCCGTTATCGCAACGAACTCTTTTAATCGTTTTGCCAAATTGTGTCTTGACCACTTTGTGAAAATTCATTATACAATCACTTGCCTCAAATTTGTTTTTAAGAAGAAAAATCCAAATGGACCGACTATAATCATCCACAATTGTTAAAAAATATCTTGATCTAGTAAGAGAAGGATTTCTATATCTCCCTCATATATCACAGTGCAATAATTCAAAGCATTCTTTGCTTTTAATAAAACTTAATTGGAAAGGCAATTTGGTGTGTTTAGCTTTAGCACATGAATCACAATCCAAAGTTTTAAAATCAACATTCTCAACAAAATAAAATGAGATAATTTATTACTAGAGGTGTGGCCAAGCCTCCTGTGCCATAACCTTGTTGTAGTCATCATTGCCCTTCTTTTATTTTCCACCATCTGCATTCGATACAGTCCATGCTTGCAATTACCCACTCCAATCAATTCCTTCGAACGCAAATCCTGCATGAAACAAAAATCCAGGAAAAAGGTTACATAGTATTGGAGATCTTTTTCTAATCGGCTCACAGACAATAAATTGCACTTGAATTTTGGAACATGTAGAATCCCTTTTATGGTGGATCCATTAGGTAGATGGTAATCTCCTTTTCCTTCAACGGGTATGGAATCACCATTTGGTATAACAACAGGCAATTCGTGTGTTGATACGGTTTTACCTTCCAGCCATTCGGCCTTATGGGTTACATGTTCGGTACAACCCGAATCAATGATCCAGTCGTTACCTTCGTTGCTTCTACCCACCATGTTGGCTTCTGGAGTTGCACCATCCTTGAGGATGTTTGCTTTCTTTGCAAAATGGTTTAAGAAGGCTTGATATTGTTCATCGTTTAGTCCTGGTATAGGATTGGAGTTAATTTCAACACAACCTGCCGTTGCTTTTCCCTTTTAACGTTTGCCTTTCCTCGACCACCATTCCGGGTAGCCAATCCTTTTGAAGCACCCTTCCTTAGTATGTCCATCTCTCTCACAGAAATCACAATGCTCCGAGCGGTTATTTCTTTTGACTTGCTTTTGATTCGAACTCCCACTATGAGACCCATGGTTCCCGTCGTGCTTGACAGGGGCGTAGGCATCGAAAGCAGTTGTCTCGGTTCCTATTCTTTTCCCCCCAAATATTGCTCGTTGCTGTTCATCTTCTAACACAAAGTGATAGGTGGTGCCTAAGGATGGAGTAGGATTCATTGCTAATATTTGAGTTCTTATGACCAAGAACTCCCCATCTAATCCCATAAGAAACTCATAAACTCTCTCCTTTTCCTTTTGTTCACTAATCTTCTTCCCGACATCACAAGAACACTTCCCACATGAGCACCGTGGGGCTGGGAAAACAGTTTGAATTTCATCCCACAGTGCCCGTAAACGAGTGTAATAAGTAGACACAGATGAGCCATCTTGACGGGTATTGTTTAGGGTTTGTTTGAGTTCATACGCTTGTGGCGCACTCTCCTTCCCAAACCTTTCCTTGAGATCGTTCCAAATTTCGAAAGCTGTTCCAGCGTATTTGACGCTGTCTCTTATGTTTTTCTCCATCGCGGTAGTGAGCCAGCCTTTGATCATGGCATCGCACTGCATCCACTGACTGCAAAGAAGAAGATATTCGACTTTCTTCCCTGAGGATGAATCGACTGTCATGATTGACTGCAAAGAAGAAGATATTAGGGTTGTTTATTTGAGAGTACAGATGATACCATCTAAGTTTTGGTATGAACAATCTTTCTGTCTTTCATATTTTGTCTTTCATATTCAACGAAGTGATACAAAATATATACAGGGACAATACAAAACAAGAGCCTATAATTGAGCCCAAAGTAAGGAAAGAATAAAAACATGAAAGGAAAGAAATATGTCTGGGAATAAGAGAATCAGACGATAACTTAGAAGAAGCAACCTAGGTGCAATCTTTGCTTAAAGAATTGGGAGGTCAATAGTTACAACCACCAGTATTCTCGTGTGATAATCTAGGAGATACTTATCTAAACATGGTACTTAAGATAGATTATGTATTCTCGTGTGATAATCTAGGAGCTACTTATCTAAACATGGTACTTAAGATAAATTATGATAACTTATAATTAGATTTGTTGTACAAACAAGATCCAATCATTTAGGATTTATTGTTATCTTTATCTATGTATTTGTACCTATATAATAGAATGAAGCCCTATGGGAATGTCACGGCTAAAACACAATTTTACTTAAGTTAGTTTATAATGTACTATAAACTATAAGATAACTTATTTTTATTTTAAAAAAAAAAAAAAAAACTTGCAACCTGAATGATCTTCGTGTAATGCTGCAATCCCCGAGTCAAAACAGAAGGTCAAATCTCTTGAGATTAGCTTCTTTGTGGCAGATCTCGAAGACAAGGAATAAATTGTTGTTTAAAAAGGTGAGAATCGCTCGTATGAAAATAACGGGGTTAAACATAGATCAAATTTGGTTTCATTAGATAGATCGAATTGGTTTAGTTCTTCCTTGTATAAGTGTATTCAAAACTATGTATCTTGCATCTTGGTAGTTTTCTTTTTTTAGTATATCTGTTGTTACCAAAAAAAAAAAAATCATAAAAACATATGTCTAGTTGGATGCCATTTTCTAATGAAATTTTGGCATGCTGTAGTCCACAAACTCAGAACAACTTACAACTTTGTATTCAATATCCACAAACCACTAAAGCAGCAGGGCCTTGGATTTATTAAATCGAGCTCTGGAAAATCGCAGAGTTCGCCTGTTAGGCATTCTCTTGGCATGTGACAAGCCATCATTTTCCTTGGCTCTTTTCGAAGTTGTCTAGCTTTTTATAAACTTCACACACTTGATTTAATTAATGGGGATTTCTCAATTATTTAAAAGCAGAATCTTCCATTCTCATTCCAGTTAGTACTTCAATTCAAGAAAATCTCGACCCTTTGTGTGTAATTTCAACAACTGTCTTTTTTTCTTTTTTGCCGACTTTCAATCGCAGGGAGTCTGATTACAAGCTTTCCCGACTTGCAAAAATTCCAAAAAGAACATCAAAAAATCAATCTTTTGGACATTTGATGTTGAGTTTCCCAAAAGGGTAAAAATGGCAACTTTTAGTGGTTTAGAAATTGGTTTGAGTTTTGTATGTGGGTGTGTTCTCTTAGGCTGTGCTGCGGAGCTCTACTATATTCTATGGTGGAAGAAAAGAAGAATCGATATTGAAAACCAAAATCTAAAGCTATCTTTTTCTTCTTGTTCTTCCAATTATACCCCTACTCACATCTCCTCCTACATTTCCTGTTGGAAAAACCTTAATTCTTCAGAACCCACAAAAACCCAAGAAAAACAACAAGATCCAGAGATGGGTTTGGTGGAAGATCTGGTTTTAATGGGTTCTGAAGAAGAAAGTTTCGATCTTGAACTCATGAGGCTGCATAATCTCCATGGACCTCCAAGGTTTTTAACCACCATTAATGAAGAAACCAAAGAGGATTTGGAATCAGAGAGGAGTAGAAAAGGGTCAAGAACCAGAAGTTTGAGTGATCTTCTTGCTCATTTCGATACCCCACAAGCTTCGCCGCCATTGAAGGCGTCACATTTGCTAAATCCGGAAAGTTTTCAATTTCATCACCATGGTTTTAATCCGCTTTATGATATTGATATTAACAAGGTCGGATCTTCACCACCTCCTACGTTCAAGTTCTTGAGAGATGCAGAGGAGAAGCTTTTGAGAAGATTGATGGAATTAGAGTCTGGAAAAGAGGCGAATTCTTCTGCGAAAATGGAGGAGAAAGATGGCTCTTTTGTAAAATTGGTCGAAAGTAAGGGAAAGATTCAACAAAGTCATCAAATTTCAGCTGCTTCAAAGGTGCTTCCATTGTCGTCTTCGCCATCAAACAATGAGTGAAATTGACATGAAACAGTGAGCATGCAGCTACAGGTTCTTGAAGTGGGTGATGCTTTCTTTTTTCTTGATATATATTTTTTTTATTATTATTTTCTTTTAATTTATTTGTTCTTAGTGAGTTAGTGTTGTCAGTGATGTGTATGTACAAGTACAAGTTAGATCTTAGATGTTTTCAAAGTGATCACTTCAGGTCTTCAATAATCAGATTACGGATCATATGAATTTTACATATGCTTTAAAAAAAATTAATGGCCTATTTAAAATAATCAGTTTTAGAGAAATTATCATTTTCTCTAAGATGTCCAATTCAGACTATTTTCTAAATTCCCGAGCTTTTTTTATTATTTTTTTTGATGAAGTATTTCTACTTATAATCGAAATGTTCATTTTAAAGTATGTAGTATCTTCGTTTTTAAAAATGTTTTATTTTATGTCTTAATATCATATGGAGTTTTTGTTTAACTTTTCAAACTTTAAAATTTTAGTCTGGAAGTCTTAAATATATTTTTTATCAGAAAAAATATTTTTGTTGAATGCCTCATTCTGGATTTTATGGTTATTTTTATCATTTTTTTAAAATTCTTTTCTTTAAATACATGTTGCACTATGTTAGTTTAATGAAATCCCGTTAAAAACGTATATTTCATACAGGGTAAATTACAAAATCCATCCCTAAGTTTTAGTTGTACAAATAATGTATCAATGAATATTATTGTTATTTAGAAGAAACACAATTATCTGTTTGTCCTATGATTGATGAGTTCACGTAAGAGCAAACTTTTAAACTCTTCGATTCTTTTTGACTAAAACCATCAGCAGTAGTAGTAGTAATAATAGTAATAATAATAATAATAATAATAATAATAATAATAATAATAATAATAATAAAAAAGGGACCACTTTGGTGGGATACATTTAATCGATGATAATAATTATAATTGATGATATTGCCCACTTACAGGTTTAATCGATTGGAATTTTTGTATAATACAAAATATTAAATAATCATAAAATTTTGTATGAGTTGCCGAAAATAGTTAGCGACAAAATAAATGTTTTATTCTATAAATAATATTTATAAGATATTAATAAAATGGGGATATTATTTTGTAGTTGGCATGTATGGTAATGATTTTGAACAACACTTACCGGAATATGATGGCGATAACCACGAAGCATGTTCTTTTGCTTCTTCGAAAGGAAAACTTGTGGGGTTTTGTGTTTGTTTGTTTTCTCATTAATTCCCTCCCACTTTAATTTAAATATTATTTCACTGATTAAAGAAAACACAATAAATGGAATAATGCAGCATACAATTAAATAATATATTTAGTTAAATATCTAATTCAAAATATAGAATTTAGAAATATGTTTTCAATTGAAAAGAAAAAAAAAAACTACAAATATAATCATGATTGGTAGTTTTGTGTAATAATTATTTAGAAAACACATGGTCATCTTTGAAGGTCTTTGAGGGTGTGCGAGGTGGGTGACTACATATGACCTATTTCATGGATGAGACTCAATTTTTACATACTATTTATAGTAGACTAGTAAATTGGGTCCGAAAACAAAATTAATTCAAAGGTATGGTTACCAAGCCAAAGTCACTACGTCTTTAGATTCACGCCAATCCAAGTCAAAAGTTGCTATGACGTTACTCATTCTCTTGAACTTGCTAAGTCATTGAGAGTGTGTGAGTGTGTTTGATTATTGATTACCTAAATTCAAAATAAATGCATCATCTGATTCATAAATCAAAATTGTAAGTTTCAAAATCCAATAAGATCATTCAATTTCATAATCGATTTTGGCCTTCAATTTCGTATTATTGATTAACTGATTGTTTTGATCTAAAAAATTAGAATCGGTTTTCTAAGAAATCCAATGCTCACTTGTTGTGCTTCAATTTCATAATCGGTCTACTTCTGTTGTGGCTTGTGTGTTTTATTGTTTTAATTTCAAGCGATGATTTATCATAAAATAAGATTGAAAAGTATAATAAGTATGAAAATAATTTTGTTTTTTTGTTTACAAAAAAAAAAAAGTTGAAGAAATTTGATTACAAATGTAACATTCGAGTTTTGGTAAGTTTCCTTTTAGCCCTTTAATGAAAATTATCAACATTTTGGTCCCTGGATAGTACTCGGGGCGTACTCTATGAGTACGCTTAGCGTACTAGCCCACTGTCTGATCGCGAGTTTTACCCATGTACGTGAGGCGTACGTGGAGTACGCATGACGTATATGGTGCAGGGGCAAACCCTAATTTTTAGGCTTTGCACCCTATTTAAACATCATTATAGCATCTCTTGGACATTTTTGATCAACCTCCATCACCCTTTACCCTAAAAACGATACCCTAAGTGCATTTGGTGAGATTTGAGCTTGAAAGTATGTTTGTTGGTGTTTGTGGTGAAGAAGAAGAAGAGGAACACTTGTGGGGAATAGCTTGAGCTTGTATATCTAGAGTTACCTTGACATTTGCAAGCCTTTGAGGTAAAAAGCTCTCACTTTGATGGTCATTTGTGCTAGATCCACTTTATGGTGTTATTTGTGCATTTTTCAATCTTTTGAATTAAAGTTGAGCTTTTGATCTACTCCGGAAGCAATAGATGTTAGATCTTAGCTCCATAGAGGTCCAATGTTCATAAAAATGCAAGCTTTATGGAGGATGTTGGTCCATGCATGTATTAAGATCTTTATTAAGCTCATTTTTGAACTTCGAATCCCATTAAGTTATGCATGAGTGTAAAGTTGCCAACTTTACATGATAAGTCACTATTTGGGACCATATCTGAGAGTTTGGCAAAAGGTCTTAACTGTTAAAAAGCTTAATGAAGTAGTTTTGGAGCCTGAAGCTGCTGAGTACGCCCTGCATACTTAGTAGATGGACATTTGGGCATGACATTCTCGGTTTGGGCCATAGTTTGAGCTTTCTAAGTTTAGGCCTTGGTGGGCCATTAGACTTCTGATTTTGGGCTTTTGACTAGTATATTGGGCTTCCTTGGATTTAGGCCCATGATGGGTTTTGGGCCCTTTTTGGAAGATTGGGCCATAATTGGGCTTTGGGTTGCCATTTAGGATTTGGGCCTTTTTAGTAGTTAGGTTGGGCCTTGGCTTTATGCCAAGTTAGAAAAAGGGTAAAATGGTCTTTTACCATGGTTATGGGCTAAGTAACTAAGATTCTTGGTTATGGATCGAGATCCAATTAATAATTAGATATTATTTTGATGATGATAGCGTGGGGATTTTCCAGACCAACGGGCAGAGATTCGTTTGTGTATTTCAACAGCTAGATGTGAGTTTCCTCACTATGTTTAGCGGGTTGAAGGCACCAATGCGGCCCATGGTTTGTTATGTTAGGATGTTAGATGTTTGCGTGACTCTTGCATGTGTTATGTGCTTGTATACTTACCAGGCGGGTCCTGATGACCATTATGTATGCTATTTATCTTTGTGATTATTACATGTGTTATATGTTTATCTGTTTATATGTTTATACATATACCAGATGGGACCTGATGACTGACAGATCCGTATACCGAGAGGAGCTCGATGTAGGACGGGGCCCATTATATGTTTATTACGTATGATATGTGGTATTTTGGGGAACTCACTAAGCTTTGTGATTATAGTTCTCAGTTTATGTTTTTGGGTACTTCTGGTTCGAAGGGGAAGAGTCCGGGATGATTGCAGTGCACACACCACTTTCAACCGAATTTTATGTTACTATGATGTTTTGCGATGTAGTTGATACACTTAATTCACCATGGTTTTTATGATTATGTTTTGGATAATAGTTTTATTAATTTAAAAACAAAAATTTTTGGTCTTGATATTTGGGACGTTACTGATGGGTTTTGGTCATAAGACATCCTATGTGCTCATACAAACCCTAATGCTTGGATCTAGGTTTCTCTATTGTACATGCTTTGAATCCAAGACTATAAACCCTAATTCTAGTATTCAAATAATCATATTAACATAAGAATGAGTTTATAATGTTACCTTGATTGTTATGTAGCAATAACAATCCTAATTCCTCCTTATATTGACTTTGGAAGACTTAGAGTCACAAGTGTCACTCCTCTAATGGCTCACAAACACCATAAGCAAGAGGATGAAGAGGAGAGAGGATGGAGGCTGCCAAAAACGTGTGTAAACCCTTACAAGAACATTAGCCATGTTTTTGAGCCTTAAGGGGTCTTTATATAGTTGGGCTATTAGGGTTATCTAACAAGGAAACCCTAATTTGGATGCTTAAGCCCTAAGCAACCCAGAGACTCCTTTTATTAAGTCCATGGATGATTTCCTTATGGGTTTCCCATTAGAATTCGTCCATCCTTTAATATAAGGCAATCCATGGCCCAAATTGCAATTATCCTATAATTACAATTCCAGTCCCTTAAATTTAATTAATCTCTTTTAGTCACAAACTAATTACCAATTAATTATTGACTAATATTAATTATACAATATGATTTCTCCTTTAATATATTATTCTCATAATACATCAATAAATCATATTTAATCCTTACTCTCCATAAATCATCCTATCAAGTTGCTTTGGTGAAGGCAACCCAAAAGGACCATGCACCATCGGGTCAAGTACATACCAAAATAGTTATGGAATTAGACACTAATCCAACAGTCTCCCACTTGGATAAGTCTAACAACTATTCTGCGTATGAATTCAGATCCTGATATGCAATCGTAGCTTTCCAAAGCCGCTTTCAACTCTGATCATATCAGATACGCGTGTCCTTAGATAAGGGATCATATATTCCTCCATTCTAGATATCGTATGAGGTATGATTTCAAATCATTCTCTTTGTACTATATCTCGATTTCCGATTTATGACGACAGACTAATTGAACAAATCAAATTAGCCCTAGCCCGACCGAGCATTTACGTATGTCATCACTAAACCATCGAGGGGCCCAAAGATATCGCTTTTATCCTACCTTGGATAAAAGGAACGAATAAACTTTGATACAATGCTTGCTTGCACTCATTAACCAAATCACACACAACAATATGTTTTATAACACCAAGTTACTAGTGCGTTTACATATTATCAATGTGCAACCGATTAGCAAGATACAACTCACACATCTCGGTTTCAAGAATATAAGATGTTATCGTCTCACTAATCACTCGAGATAGTGATCCAAGTGAGCGTGGGTTTAATCCAATGCTCAAATCATATTCATAAGCACTCATGAACGTTGCAGCAAACATTTGCTTATGTCTAATACTCTTTTAGACAATCCACACACCAATTCACGACAGTCTTCATTCATATCTACTTCCAACATATGAACGACTGTGGCCCGTTTGAATAATTCGATTATTCTTAATAAAATCAATTATTCTGGAAGTCAAAACATGCAAAGTGAAACACAAGAATAATACTAATCCCATATGGCCTCAAACCTTTGAGTATAAACAAAACACGTTTTATTTATCACCATATCGATTACTCATTATTTGTCGTTTCGGGTAATCAACTTTTTACTTGAATTATTACACTTGTCCCATGCTCTTAGCATGCACACAATGTTTACCTATGGTTCTTACTTTTGTGAAATAGACAAATTGAACACATTTCCAATCATTCTCATTTTACAACTCCGAATCCATTTTCTTAAGTGTAAGAATATCAAATTCTTGTTACTTATAGAATATACTAGATTCTAACACTTTATGCAACGATCCTTTTGTAATGTCACTGCACCAAAGTCTCAAAGACTATTGCCAATGATATTACAAAGTCCTCTATCGGAGATTGTTACAAGACAATTCCTTAGATATGATGTCTCTCACTCAAAGTACATTCCTTTGAACATCCTTTTGCATGAAGGTTTCTAATCTAGTCATAGATTTTCAATATTTACTTCCCAATATGGACACGCTTCCATATTTTCCAACTAGAATCTTATCTATTCGTAATGATGTCGATATTGTCCATCCAATATGGAAACATTTCCATAATTTCCAATACTATACTTCCAACTACTCACAAGCGACCAATTCTCGTCGAACTTCGAATCATCCTTTGATAGTTGTTTAATTATTTTAGTCCAAACCAATTCTAGTCCCTTTTCCCTCTAAATGCACTAGACATTTGGAAAATCTTAGAATGGTCAAACATTAAATCATTTGCAATCGATCCTATACTCGAAGCGTATGGGACACGACGCATAATGTTTTATTTGCTATGTTCTCAAAATTCGTAGTGTGAAGAGGAATGCCGTAATCATAATCGAAATTTTAAGAACACACTATGTACCCTTGACTAAATTTATTAACATTCCACAACCTAATCCTTTAGATTTGAAATGAAGCATAATATTCTCTCCCTTAATTATAGCAAAACAACTTTTCAACTCTTATAACTTTGCAAAGTATGACTCTTGTTTTCTATAATTAATATTGCCAACTATGCAATACGTGCCTTAATAATCATACAATCATAACATTTATGCTCCCACTATCATGATGATTATTATAAAACATAACACTTATGCTCCCACTAGCTTCGACATGTATTCATAAACATCTTAACTTTCAGAAAAACAATACTTATTGAATTTCTTAAGTTCATGTTTCTAATATTTAGTGCTTTGATAATCTTTTATCAAGGCTTCTTGAACTTGTACACCTTTGCCTTTGATAGTTGATATGTGTGTCTAAACAATTAAGACTAATTGCCAAACTTCACAATTCAAATTATGGAAAGGGATACCGTAACCATGATTGAATTCGAGAATGCAATTTTACAATCACTATCTTTTAAAATCTTTCTTAGTGAAAGCATTTCCTCACAATCATTTTCATGAAGGAGGAAATCTTATGACACTTAGATTTAAACGGTGTATGTGTTCTTATCCATGTGAATTTGTTAAAACTAAAGTTTACGACAAATTCAAACTCATATGGATCGAACTTCCTTAATCTTGATTTCTTGCCTTATGGTAGCACAGCTGCCCACTACGTCTTCCAAGTAGTTAAGCAGCTCACCTTTTCCTATCAATGTACTTTCCATTGATCAAGGTCCTTGCCTTTTATGCATTCAAATGAGAACTCATAGGACTCACATGCATAATTAACTCGATTGGATTGGCACAGAAACAAAATAATGTCTTCACGATAGGTTGTAAAACTCAACTCGTGTGCTAGTGATGATCAATAAGGTTTATTTGATTTGTTCTTGAAACCTTTCAAGACCATTAAGACTCCCACTGACTCCTTGACATATAAGATTCTCTTGTCAATAAACATTTGTTGACAACCAAATATTCAAGAGTTAGTGTAGCTTTTATCAAAACACTTCATAAATTGGTCCTAGTTGGTCTTTGTCTTATCCAAGACATCACAATTTTCCACAATTGATGAATGTTATAAACCTTCTTAATACTATTCACTCAATGTCACAATCTTGACTTTAAGACTTGTTTTGGAACGAAGTATGATTGACTTCTTGATTTGACCATTTCTTCAATCTTTGATTCCTCTTCTTGGACATACAATTGTACCAAGACTCACTTAGAGGATCAATTGAGATATGGTTCTTAATCATTAAGACCTATCATAAAGCATAAAAGCTACTCTCCCTTCTTCTTAGAATGGAGAAACTCTTATCTTTCTGCCTACTTGATTCTTCTTATTCGTTTTGCTATTGATCTAAACCCTTTAATCAATTCAAAATTACACTTAATCTTGTAAGTGTAATCATATTTACTAAGCCTTTAGCAAATCATGACGAATATCTTTGTTACTCTTATGGTAAACTCGATCAACACACAACTTTGTGTACTCGATCTCCTAGTCCTTCACTTGACACTTTGTCAATGAATTACTCTAATTTCCAAATATGAAATTTCTCATTCATCGTACAACCAAGTTGCGTGATTCCAAGTTTCTGTCCAATTGAAACTTGGGCGATGAGAAACTCTCCGTATTTGGTAAATTCTTAACATTTCCATAAATAACATAACTAAGAATCATATCCATTCGTTGTAGAAATATGCAAACATCAATTTTCACATAACGATTTCATTGCAAGGAAGTAAACAAATAAATAAATAAGTCAAACAAAATTTATTTTATTTATAAAAGCAGCGGAAAAACATTTGTCCTTACAATGCAAAATCTATTGAAAACTATGTAAAAAGAAAATTTCTAACAACTCTATCATAACTATCTAAGCTCAAAATCCAATCTTCAAGTCCATGCGATCAAGATCCATCTCTTGTGATTAGATTCATCTTGCTCTCTTATCAAGCTTCCTTTCTTTTCACCGATCCTTCAAAACATTCAAATGCAATCTTATCACATCATGTTATAAGAATCAATGAATAGAAACTTAATGGAGTTAGATAGTGGATTCTTACCTAAAGCGTAGTCATACTTTTGACTCTCCCATCTCTTAGATCTCTTAGGTAAATAGGGCAACTTCGTCTCCAATGCCCCTTCTCTCGGCAATAAAAGCAAATTGACTCTTTTAGAACAACACATGGAACTACTTCAGACATCGCCTTTCACTTATGATCAAACTTTTCGATCATTGCATGTCTTCCATTTCCATTGTCTATATCCATAGAGGTCTTGAAGGCAGATTCACCAATCAACTTTGCTTTTTCTATTGCGCCAAACCATTGTTGATTCAGCAGCAATAAGCATGTAGGTGAGATCTATAGGTGTCACATCGTGGTTCATCATATAGTACTCTCAAAATCCAATCTTCAAGTCCATGCGATCAAGATCCATCTCTTGTGATTAGATTCATCTTGCTCTCTTATCAAGCTTCCTTTCTTTTCACCGATCCTTCAAAACATTCAAATGCAATCTTATCACATCATGTTATAAGAATCAATGAATAGAAACTTAATGGAGTTAGATAGTGGATTCTTACCTAAAGCGTAGTCATACTTTTGAATCTCCCATCTCTTAGATCTCTTAGGTAAATAGGGCAACTTCGTCTCCAATGCCCCTTCTCTCGGCAATAAAAGCAAATTGACTCTTTTAGAACAACACATGGAACTACTTCAGACATCGCCTTTCACTTATGATCAAACTTTTCGATCATTGCATGTCTTCCATTTCCATTGTCTATATCCATAGAGGTCTTGAAGGCAGATTCACCAATCAACTTTGCTTTTTCTATTGCGCCAAACCATTGTTGATTCAGCAGCAATAAGCATGTAGGTGAGATCTATAGGTGTCACATCGTGGTTCATCATATAGTACTCTCTTACGAACTCACTATACGAGTTGAGGAGTGACTGAAGAACCCAATCAACAGCCATTTCCTCACAGACAACGGATCCCAACATTCTTAACCTATCAATGTGTGACTTCATCCCTAAGACGTGTGCACACACCGACTTGCCCTCTTTATGTTTACTTGCCAAAAGGGATTGAGTGATATTGAACCTTTCAATTTTACAATCTTGTGGGTTAGGGAGAATAATTGGAGGAGGAGGAGGAAGTGAAGCATGATTTCTTGTTCCTCGATCGAATCGTGGAATATCATCTTCATGTGGAATGCTTGTTCCACGGGATTTGAGAAGACCATAGTTGTCGAACTTTGACATCGGGAGAAAAACGAATTCAAGTTAGTTGATTGATTGAGTCCTTGGTAAATCACCCAAATGAAATTCCAAGGCTAGGACCCAACACAATATCCTACAACTCGGGAGAGGGATGCCGTAACCCAAATTGCAGAACATTTGAAGGTAAGTGAATGACGATTCACTAGTTTCCACCATGAAAAACGAAAAAGAAATTTAAGTTTTAAATCTATGAAAACTCCTAGATCCTTTGAGATTCATTGAACATTTCAATGGCATGTTTAAATCTCGATATGCCCCTCTTGTTTGTGACTGGGATGCCGAGGATCACAAAGCGGGTGTGAATAACCATGCAAACTACATGGTGCCCTCACATGTTACATCACCTATTCGATGTGCCGGTAAACCACACACGCTCCACCGAACTATGACAAACATTGAGTCACCCTTTGCTACCTTTGCTTAGAACCATTTAGTGTGCCGGTAAACCACACACGCTCCACTGACGTCTTCGCAAGGGCACAAAGTGTAATTTCATGGAATTGCATCAATTCACTTTTACCTAAGTAACTAAGATTGGGAATTTGAAAAACATTTAGTTACTTTGTATTTCATTATACTTATAATGGAAGGTTTCGTCCTATCCTACCCGTTCGGCTAACGACCTTCCACTAGTCAAGAGTGCGGTGGGTAAGAGTGGATACCCATTCAATCGCCATTTTATAGGCAATTTCCTTAAACACCCCTTATAGACCAGCTTCGTGAATGAGGCCTACTAACGGTAAGATTGACTTTTACTCATACATATATATAATGTTATACTTTTAATGTTATATATAGTATAGGGTGTATTTTATACTTTTAAAATACTATGTGGTTAACTTTAACAATTACACTTTTAATTCAATTAAAAGGTTAACCTAAACTTTTATGGATTTATTAAACCTCTTTTAATTATACTCCTTAATTAATTAATAAAACCATAAGGGTGTGATTTGAACTTTTCAAAACATTACTAGGGTTTTAGAATTTAACATTTCTAATTAAACCTTTTAATCCACTTTTAAATTCCAAAACTTGAGGGCAAGTTTTGAAACCTTTCAAACCATAAGGGTTTAGAATTTAAATATGCATCAAAATTAAACTATTCAATCAAAATTTAAATTCCAAAACTTGAGGGCAAGTTTTGAAACCTTTTTCAAAACATTAGGGTTTTAACTATTTAAATTTCAAAACAACAAAACTTTTGGGGTTCAAATTTAAACTATAAAACCTAAAGGGATAAATTGAAACTATTTCACAAGATAATTCAAATCTAAATTACAAATAATCAAACTTTATCTAATAAAACAAGTGATTATCTAAATTTTGACAATTATCTTCTATTTAGGTAAGGATAATCACATAATAATGAAAAAATTCGGATTTTATCACAAAAACGAGTTTATGGTAATTATCCAAAACCAAAACAGGAAGAAAATCGCGAAAACGAGCTGTCAGACACTTTGACTCGTCGAGTCCAGCTGACTCGGCAAGATCACCAAGTGACTCGGCGAGTCAAACCTTCAAAACTCAAAAAAAATTGATTTTCAGTGCTTATTACGATCAAATATGCATCAATACAATAGAAACCAATCAAGGCTCTGATACCACTGATGGGTTTTGGTCATAAGACATCCTATGTGCTCATACAAACCCTAATGCTTGGATCTAGGTTTCTCTATTGTACATGCTTTGAATCCAAGACTATAAACCCTAATTCTAGTATTCAAATAATCATATTAACATAAGAATGAGTTTATAATGTTACCTTGATTGTTATGTAGCAATAACAATCCCAATTCCTCCTTATATTGACTTTGGAAGGCTTAGAGTCACAAGTGTCACTCCTCTAATGGCTCACAAACACCATAAGCAAGAGGATGAAGAGGAGAGAGGATGGAGGCTGCCAAAAACGTGTGTAAACCCTTACAAGAACATTAGCCACGTTTTTGAGCCTTAAGGGGTCTTTATATAGTTGGGCTATTAGGGTTATCTAACAAGGAAACCCTAATTTGGATGCTTAAGCCCTAAGCAACCCATAGACTCCTTTTATTAAGCCCATGGACGATTTCCTTATGGGTTTCCCATTAGAATTTGTCCATCCTTTAATATTAGGCAATCCATGGCCCAAATTGCAATTATCCTATAATTACAATTCCAGTCCCTTAAATTTAATTAATCTCTTTTAGTCACAAACTAATTACCAATTAATTATTGACTAATATTAATTAAACAATATGATTTCTCCTTTAATATATTATTCTCATAATACATTAATAAATCATATTTAATCCTTACTCTCCATAAATCATCCTATCAAGTTGCTTTGGTGAAGGCAACCCAAAAGGACCATGCACCATCGGGTCAAGTACATACCAAAATAGTTATGGACTTAGACACTAATCCAACAGTTACAAGTTGGTATCAGAGCCTTAGTTTGAGGGATTCAGACATAATCTCGGGTATGTTTGAACTCAAACTGAGGGTTTGGTAGAATTTTTCAAAAATAAATGTTTTATAAAAAGGATTGCTAATAAAAGAAAAGGGTGTGGTGCATGCAATCGACCGAGCTCAAGTAAGTTTTCCCAAAATACCCATACATGTTTTATGTTATGCTTTATTTATGAATGTGTAAATGGCATGCTAGTTAGGGCTAAGGATGTGATGATGATTTGCATGATAGAATGCTAGGAGAGATGCCTTTATATGCCTACTATATGATCTTGTAGACTTGCATGATAGTACTGATCAGTCAGTAATAGGATGTCCTTATTAGGTTATGCTTGATTCCGATTACTCAATGCTCGAATGCTACATGCTTTGTACTTCTAGGAGTTCTTAGTAACTTCAGCTAACTAGTAAGCGAATATGCTAAGTTGTATATTATGGAAACTAAATAATTTTAGAAGTTTGGGTTTTAACTCTATTGTGCAGCTCTTGTTTCAGTCCAACCGTTATAGTGTGAGACCTTTCATTCAAAGAATTATCTGGTGTCAGTGATATGTAATTGTATACGTAAGCTATTTAGAGGGTGTTAGTAGGAGTTCCTTCTGCAATTGATGGCAGAAAGTGGTATGGTGCTTTCCCTGGGAGAACCTAGGAATATATTTAGTGTTGGGAGCCTTGTCTTATTGAGGAGTGTATGTATGGATAAGGAGTAACTTTGAGGATTCAAAGCGATTATGGAGGAAAGTACGGATAGATTAGTGTTGAGATGCCCATTTTCACGACCAAAAAGACCGATTTGTTTATGCTTATTTCAAAATCAAAACATCCTTTTTGAAAAATAGTATTGCGGAATTTGTTCCGAGAAAACATGATAAAGATGTTATCAAAGCATTTCTGAAGAAATGTACTTTTATTTATATTAAAACATTGGGATGCTATCGTCAATACATAATCATAAGTATAACGAAATACTACAAGCCTTACCGTAATTAAACAAGTGGCCTAATACTCATTGAATCTATCAGCAAAATGTATCATTCATATAGCCACCCGTGATACAATAAACTGAGTGAGTAAAGTTGGGAAACCTGGTGGGTAAATAGGATTTTCATCCCACAATAATATAGTTATTATGTTTAATCATCAAACAATTAACACAATTTCCCATCCCCATTATCTTCTTTATTCTTAAGGATCTACCCTAAGAATCATATATTCATCATTTATTTATTCCTAAGGATTGTCCTAAGGAATAGGCACGAAGTCCATTGTTGTTAGGGTTTATCCAACATGCACTAAGTTCATAACTTCCAATGTTATCTATTAGGCACAACTGCCAATGTTATCTATTAGGCACTAAGTCCATAGATGCTAATGTTTAGTTATAAGGCACTAAGTCCATAGATGCTAGGGTTTTAGAGTACATTTGGTGAACATGTAGTTCAAAAACACGTTTTGGTTGCGAGCCTGCTAGTGTTCCACTAGACTGTCTAGAATAGTTAGTGGTTGTCATCTATACTCTGCTATATTACTGGATCAACATTAAAGTCATGGCTTCTCATCATCTTTCACCTCTCAACATCTATATCATCTTTCATATCTCACCGTCCATATCATCTTTCATCTACCCATCTTTACCTAATATATTTATAGGTATAAATATACGTATACAGTTTAAATCAAGTAAAACATGTATAAATAGTTCATCTAGCATAGATACCAGGAACACGGATAATGAGCACATATAACATGTATTAATATTAAATACTTCATATCTATGTGTAAGATGAAAGTAACTATACACTCACTTGTTAAAGTGACGACATGGAATTTGGGCAGCGCCTCGCTTCTAGCAACTGTCTTTTCCTTCTATTTATAGCCTGCTAGCTCGTACGTACGCAAGGGAACGTTGGGTGTACTCCGAGCTACACTTAGCGTAATCATGTTAGGTGTCTCCATCTCGTGCAAACTTGTGGAGAAGAAGTAGTGGTCCAGATTTTGCCACGTGGCACTTCGAGGTTTAATCCAAAAATTAATTATCTTCTAAAATGCATAACTTTCACATACGAGCTCTGTTTTTTATGTTCTTTATATCTACGCATAGGTAGCGACTTGATCTACAACTTTCGTTCAGACTTCGTTGGATAATTTTGAATTTATTTTTAATGTTATATTTGAACAGGCTTAGACAGTTAAAGTCCGTTAAAAATTCATAACTTTGTCATCCGACGTCCATTTTCGACTGTATTTATATCATTGAGCTCCTATTAATGAGATGTTCAATTCTCGTTTAGATTGTGTCGGCTAAGAATCGATCGATCTAAAATTCGATTTTCGAGTTGTGTACTGTTATACTGAATCTTAGAAAAATCACAACTTCCTCTAAAGAAGATAGATTTGGACGTTGTCTATATATACGTTCTCAGTGTAACGTCTACTACGAATTTCATTTAGATATCTAAGGATAAAAGGTATTTTATCATAAATTTACATTTTACGATACGCGGAGTCATGTCACTTTAATCGTGAAACTTAGACGGGTCATAACTTCTTCGTTATAAGTTTGTTTCAACGTTCTTTATATGTATGGAATCCTTATGAAATATAATATAACTTTGGTTAAGATTATTTATTCTAAATAATCTTCTATCAAAAATTCGTTTTTAACACTAATTATCTTTAAATTGACTAGCCCAAATCTACGGGCATTACAGTTATCTCCCACTTACGATGATTACGTCCCGGAATAATCAACAAAATAGAGCTTGTATAATGACTACATATGTTATTTTTATATCCTAGGTAATCACCATAACTCTTATGTCCTTTCAAATTAGTATCTAGCACTTGGACCTCTTGACTGTTGACAGTGCTCAATCTTGCACCCGCTCTTCATACTATGTTGGACTTTCAATCGTAACCTTCAAGTTACAAACTCGATCTTTATTGGAGGCTCATGTTCCTTCTTAAACACACATATCTTAAGTTAAGTTATTTACTTCGATTATCGTAACAAACCGATGGGTCATGTCCTAATAACTTCTCATCGTATGATGTAATGATTAGAATCAGGTCTTTTAGACTCAAATTCTAGAATGGAATATACATTACTTCATGTTCTAATGTGGTATAATCACATTCTAGCATGTAGCACTTCTAGCTACAAGCTTCTTACCTTAACTGCGATTGCGATGCTTCTATTAATCGCTTCGTTTATCTTTCACTTCAATATTTTGGCTTCAGTCAGATGCTACATCGATCTTGGTTCTCTAAACCACGTAACATACGTATCTTAGTTGGAATCTATTTGATATGACCACTAGTTTCGAAATAACAATTATCTTCTTAGTCATTATCGAAACGGTGGTAACGACAAACATGAACAAAAATAAAATCAATTACTAGTGCCTTGGTAACCTTGTGACTTTCCCCAATCCAAGTGTGAGTCTTGTGCTTCCGATAGTATAGGCCTCTACTACCTTTCACACCTACTCATACTCGTCCTAAGTATTTTCTCGCTGTTCTCCAAGTCACCACACAAGACAAATCATATAGCAACTTAACACATCAGATAACATAACCAAGGTTTACATTATTTCTTGAACTGATTACATGGATGTTCAAGTTCACCCTACACTAGGCCTCTTATAATAGGCTACATCACATGATACTATCTACATGGATACTTTTACCTTCATCTTCGGATATATAGATCCTTACTCCTGGTCCCTCGCATCGTCACCTGCTTCATCAAGGATCATCTGGAATGCTCTTTCCTTTGGATTCGGCGATGCATTTGGCCTTGATGCTTCATTTTTCTTCGGGAAATCTTTTGACATATGCCCCTTGTCTCCACATTCGTATCATACCTTATCATTAAGCGTAAAATCCTTGGAATAGTGACTGATCCTCACACACTTAATACAAGTCACTTCTCTTTCATATCTCCCATAATGCATCTTCTTGCAATTTTCACACCACTTGGCTCCATACTTTTGGTCATCCAAGTTAGACTTCGAGAATCTTCCTTTATTATCGGATCTTGAGGATCCATCAAGATTCCTCTTTTTTCCTGCCTTATCTTTTTCTAATCCCTTTTCCCTAAGTTGGGTTTCCACATTCTTAGCTGCTCTAACGTTTTTTTTTTCAAAGTAGCTGCCATTTTTACCGTTGCACCAAAGTCTGCTAGCAATCCGTTGGCAAACCTATGTATTGTGGAGAGTTCAATAGACACCAAGTAGGGGAATAGCTTCATCTTCTCGGTGAATGTGGTGACATACTCATCAACACTCATTTATTCTTTCTTCAGGTTTTGAAGCTTATTGTTTAGGTCTATCAGATCTATCTCTGAGTAGTATTGCATTTTCAACTACTCCATGAATGCTTCCCAAGACATTCTCATGGCTTATCCCCATGGCATTGTATCTGCCAACAACTTCGACCAGCTTAAAACTCCGGTCTTTAGTTGTCTGGCTGCAAAGACAGTTTTATGATTGTTGCTACAATTGTAGCTTTCAAATACCATCTCCATCTTGGAGATCCAATCCATAATCTCTACTGGATTTGGGCCTCCAGAAAGACTTGGTGGTTTGGCACCTAAGAAGTTGTTATACATCCGCTCATTCTTGTCAATCCTCTATCTGGGTCATTCCTCCTGACCATTCGGGGTTCAACTTGACTCACCGTATGACTGTAATTCCTTCCTCCAACAGTTCTTCATTCAGTCCGGGCTGCACGACATGCATAGTAGGTTCACCCCTATTATTAAGAAACATTTGTCTCATTTCCTCACTTTGTTCGAACATCATAGCCCGGATCATTGCTTGGACTCCTGCCATCGTGATTGGCTCGAGTGCAGCTGCTACCTCTAGTACACGCTCAATCACCTATGGTTCAGGCTGTTGGTTTCCATTAGCATTTCATAATCTGCTGCGGGTGCTCACCATGTCAATCTATACACCAAATCATACCTTTGGTTTGTAGTGATGAGAATTAAGATAGGGAAAGCTTTATTTACGATAGACATATAAATCTCCTTATCACTCTGAAAAGTTACATGTCATTTCTAATATCCTAATTAAACGTTTAGAAACCTGAGCATATAAAATTTCTAGATTCGGTCGGCAATAGGCCATAGATTTGATCAAACGAGAGCATTATAAAGCATATAATGCATCTTATAGCATAAATCATTTAGCACATAAAAGCAATTTAGGCATCTCCCCTAAATAAACTAGTACTCGTGTCTATTCAGGCATACATCCTAAATATAGCAGACCCTCATCTCACAATCATCGCTTAGAATTCTAGGTTTAAGTCTAGAAATCCTACAAATTCCTAGTTCGCATAAACTAATGCTCTGATACCAACTGTGACATCCCCATTTTCACGGCTAGAAAAGACTGATTTGTTTATGCTTATTTAAAAATCAGAATATCCTTTTTGAAACATAGTATTGCGGAATTTGTTCCCAAAAAACAAGATAATGATGTTATCAAAGCATTTTCGAAGAAATGTACTTTTATTTATATTAAAACATTAGGATGTCATCGTCAATACATAAACATAAGCATAATGAAATATTACAAGCATTAAACTAGTGGCTTAATACTCCTTGAATCTCTCAGCAGAATGTATCTTTCATATAGCCACATGTGATACAATAATCTGAATGGGTCAGGTTGGGAAACCTGGTGAGCACATATGGTTTTCAACACGCCATAATATAATTATTATGTTTATTCATCAATCAGTTAACCCAATTTCCCATCCCCATTATCTTCTTTATTATTAAGGATCTACCCTATGAATCATATATTCATCTTTTGTTTATTCCTAAGGAATAGGCATAAATTCCATTGCTATCAGGGTTTATCCAACATGAACTAAGTCGATAGCTGCCATTGTTATCTATTAGGCATAACTGCCAATGTTATCTATTAGGCACTAAGTCCATATCTGTCAATGTTCAGTTATAAGGCACTAAGTCAATAGATGCTAGATCATTCAGTATAACGACTTGAAATCACTAGTAAATATTATTTATAGATTCATAATAACGATAATAAACTTAAACATAAGTTATACTTAAAGTGTGGTAAGCATAACTCACTTAGAAGGGGGTTTAGTGAGGAACCAGACTTTGTGCCGGTAGAACTTCTGAGCCGAAAGCTCTTCTTCTTGGGGTCTTATGGTGCTCCGAGACTCGCTACTAACACCTAGGAGGTACTAAGGAGAAGAATAGATGATTTGGGGTGTTTGGGAGAGAAATGAGTGAAGAGGTGTGGAGAAATGAGTAAAAAACACCTTCTATTTATAGGATGCCAGCTCGTATGTACGCGGGATGTACGCAAGGGGACACTAGGCGTACTCAATATGTTGGGCGTACTCCGAGATACATTGGGCCTAATCATGCCTGGTGTCGCCATCCCATGCAAACTTGTGAGAAGAAGTAGTGGCCCGGATCTTGCCATGTGGCACTTCGAGGTTTAATCCAAAAATTAATTATCTTCTAAAATCCGTAACTTTCGCATACGAGCTCCATTTTTTTATGTTATTTATATCCACACCTAGGTTGCAACGTGATCTACAACTTTTCTTTAGATTCCATCGGCTAATTTGGAATTTATTTTTAAAGTTATATTTTAACAGGCTTAGACAGTTAAAGTCCGTTAAAAATTCATAGCTTTGCCATCCGACGTTCGTTCTCGGCTGTCTTTATATTGTTGAGCTCCTATTAACGAGATATTCAATTCTCATTAAGATGATGTCGGCTAAAAATCGACCGATCTAAAATTCGATTTCCGAGTTGCGTACCGCTATGCTAACTCTTAATCATAACTTCCTCTAACAAAGTCAGATTTGGAAGTTCTCTATATATACGTTCTCTGTTTAATGTCTACTACGACTTTCGTGTTGATATCTAAGGCTAAAAAGTATTTTATCAGAAATTTACTTTTTATGATACGCTGAGCTGTGTCGGTTTAAACATGAAACTTCGACGCGTCATAACTTCTTAGTTATAAGTAAGTTTTCAGCGTTCTTTATATGTATAAAATCCTTGTGACGTATACTATAACTTTGGTTAAGATTATTTATTCTAAGTAATCTTCTATCAAAAGTCGTTTTTAATACTAATTATTTCTAAATTGAGTAGCCCAAATCTTCGGGCATTACATATATATATATATATATATATATATATATATGTGTGTGTGTGTGTGTGTGTGTATGTGCATTTTGATGGTTTATATGGTCTATTTTCAGTATGGTGACTCTTCAAGGTAGACCAGTTGGTGGTTCTGGTGTTGGTGAGGGTTCAGGCTTGGGTTCTAGAGCTGGACAGTTGGATGATCAGATGAGAGAGTTCATTTCATCTGAGATTACCTGCAACATACTTGAGCAGACTCCTGCGATCTATGGTACGATCAATGAGGTTATCATGCAGGTGTTGGAGGATCACTTGAGCTCTTTTTGTTCTAAGATGGTGGCTTTGATTGGGGCATGTTCGTTGACCTTCAGGGAGTTCCGGGCATGTGGGGCTACGGAGTACTTCGAGGAGAAGGACTTATTCGTGAGAAGGAGTTGGTTAGCAGGTGTCTCTAATGCCTTCCGCACTCACAATTTTCCCGATGGGGCAAAGGTCAGACTTGCTTCCTATCTTCTGAATAACAAAGCTTGAGACTGGTGAGAGGAGGTTGGGCGCTCCGTTGGTGATGTGGCGGTTGACTCGATGGCATGGGATGATTTTGTGTAACGCCCGGGTTTCAGGGTGAAGCATTTTTGTCAATGTAATAGTCTAGGTCAACTCTTGTAACTCTTTTTGAAGTAATTAAGGTGAAATATTTGAGTATTATGTGAATTATGTGTGTTTATGTGTTTATTATTTAATTATAAATGTATAATTAATAAAGAATAAAACTGAGCGTTAAAATTAAAGTGTGAGATAATCCCGATATCTCTACATAAAGTTGTAGAATATGTCTCAAGGTTTCTGTGCATATAAGGAACGCCGAAATCCGAGTTATAACGATGAAGTTATGACCCGTCGAAGTTTCACGACAGAACCGGCACGATACCAGGAAGCGTGAATAGTGAATTTACAATAGAGCGAGATTTAGCCTTAACGATCTAAACAAAAGTCGTAGAATATGTTAAACTAAGAACATCGATAAAAAGAACGCCCAAATCTGACTTCGTATGAAGAAGTTATGAGATTTTAAACAGACCAATCCTGTCCCGGCCTGTTAAAAATATAACTTTAAAAATAAAGTCAAAATTAGCCGACGGAGTCTAAACGAAAGTTGTAGAGTACGCCTCCACCTACGTTTGGATATAAAGAACGTTAAAAACGGAGTTCGTATGAACGAGTTACATATTATAATAGCATATTTACGTATTAAAATAAAGTATAAATCATGTATACGTACACATATATATACATATGTATATATCATTAGAAAGGTATCGACGATGCGGTCATTATAAGACTAATATTGAGTTCTTTCGACATTAGTTTAGTACAAATATCATTAAATCCATTTAAAATAGTATTATAGAGGGGTGTTTAGTTGTTTATATAATTAAAAGGTCATTAAGTAATTATGGAGGGTAGTTTTTGAAAATTCAATTAGTATAAATAAGAGCCTTGGGCTCTCATATTTCTTGCACCATTCTCTTGATTCAAGAGTCTTTCTCTCCTTATCCCCCGAGCATTTCGGTCCCTCGTGATTCGACTTCTCTTTCTGTAGTTTAGTATAGTAAGGTGAGCGCTGATTCGCTGCACGAATCTTTCTTAGAAAGATTCAGCGACGAAGTTCTACCCCTGCAGAGCCCGACTCCTAGCTAAAATCCCTTTGTAAGTAAGTTATGCTTACCTTATTTTAATATAGCTTATATTTAAAATTAGTATTGTTATTATGAACTTATAATAATAATAATAGCTAGACTATTAATTAGTCTCGGCGAATAATAGACTAAACTCTAGTGGTAATAATACTAGGTTTCATCAAAGAAAATTCTATTTAAGAAGCGAAGCGCTGTCTGAGTTCGGAATCACCACCTTTTCAAGTGAGTGCATAGTTACTTTCATCTTACACATAGATATGAAGTATTTTATATATTACGTGCTATGTGTGCATATTATCTGTATACTTGTTATCTATGCTGGATGAATGTTTTTATACAAGTTTTAAATGATTTAAACTGTATATGTATTTTATATCTACAAAAATGTTGGGGTAAAACATGGGTAGATGTAATAAGACGATGTGTGATAAAATGATGAGAGGTCTCAATGTTGTTGTTGTTGATCCAGTCATCTAGCGGAGTATAGATGACGACCACAGACTCTTCTAGACAGTCCAGTGGAACACTAGCAGGCTCGCAACCTGTAGGTGTTGTGAACGATGTGTTCACCGGTGTACTCCATCCCCCACATGGTTGCCTATTAGGACATTTATTGCTGAGGAATCCCCTTAGCAGTAGTGTCTGTCCCGATGATGATCCTTAGGCTAGGTCCCTTATGATAGGTGTTTAGGGACGTAAAGTGAGGATAACGGGAACGGGTAATCGGGTTATTGTTGATTGATGAAATTAATAAACTTATTTATTGTGGGTTGAAAACCCTATGTGCTCACCAGGATCCCAAGCCTGACCCACTCAGTTTTATGTATTACAGGTAGTGGCGCATGAGCATAGGTGTGATGTTTTGGACGAGGGATTACGGATATAGGCCTGTAGATATGAAATAATGTAGTAAGGCTTATATTGTACTGTTTATACTTTTGATCTGTACGAACATGACATCCCGAGTCTTTTAATGAAATACATTTCTATGGAAATGCGTTTGATAAATCTTTATCATATTATTGTTTTGGGACAAATTCTGAAACCCTTTTATTAAAAGATAACTCTGATTTTGAAATAAAATATAAACAAAACCGGTCTTTTCTGGCCTTGATTTTGGGGATGTCACAGTTGGTATCAGAGCATTAGTTTAAGCGAACTAGGAATTTGTAGGATTTCTAGACTTAAACTTAGAATGCTAAGCGATGATTGTGAGGTGTGAGCACTAGCTTATTTTAGGAATTGTGCCTAAAATGCTTTTATGTGCTAAATGCTTTATGCATGATATGCTGTTATTTTGTTCGGATCTATGGTCTGTTGCCGACCGGATCTGGAAACCTTATGTGTTTAGGATTCTAAAAGTACGACTACGATATTAGAACTAGCATGTAAACGTTTCGGAGTGATAAGGATGATTTAAACGTCTATCCTAAATAAAGATCTAAATTCACCTTATTTGGTGTATAGATCAAAATGGCAAGGACCCGTAGCGGAAATGTGAACGCGAATGGAGGTAGGAACCAACCCCCAGTGATCAAGCAAATACCAGTTGTGGAAGCCGCTGCCGGACCAATAACATTGGCCGGAGTGCAAGCAATGATCCAGGCAATGTTGGATCGTCAAATGGAGGAAACCAGGCGTTTGCTCCAGCAAAATCAAAAGGAAGCGACTATTCAGATCGAACAGCCCGAGTTGAACGAAGGGCAGACTGAAGAAGGAAACTACAGTGGGACTATTGGTCATGCCAACCCACCGATAGTTAGGCAAAATCACCAGGATGGAGGAAATGATGGACGTGGATTCAAATACAAGGATTTCATGGCATCCAAGCCACCGAGTCTATCTGGAAGCCCGACGCCGGTGGAAGTCATGAACCGGATCTCTGAGATGGAGACAATGTTTGAGAGTTGCGAGTGTAGCAATAGGCAAAAGACCGCTCTCGCAGTTCTCCTATTGAAATCTGGAGTACTAAGCTGGTGGAAGCTATTAGCTGATTCGATGCCCAAAGGTGAAGCAAGCAAGATGTCGTGGGAGGATTTTCTGGTACAGTTGAAGATGCAATACTGCTCTGAGCAGGATCTTCTGGAGATGAACAACGAATTCCAGAATCTGAAGAAGGGAAGAATGAGCGTTACTGAATATGCTGCAAGCTTTACTGAGAAAATGAAGCTTGTTCCTCACCTCGTCCCAACTGAACTCTCCAAGGTTAACAAATTTGCCCTCGGATTACCAGCGGAATTCGGTCCAATGGTCAAGCAAACTACCACTCTGAAAGCCGCCATCTGGGCTGCTAAGAATGTGGAGACCCAGATACGAGAAAAGGGTCTGGAGAGAGCGGAAGTGGGAGAGAAAAGGAAATTTGACGGATCCTCGAGGTCCGGTAAGAAAGGTAAATTCTCGAAGTCTGGTTCGAGAGGAGGAGGATCAGAAGCAAAGTGGTGTGACAAGTGCAAGAAGAAGCACTTTGGGAAGTGTGATGGAGGAGTCACTTGTTACAAATGCGGAAAGCCTGGGCACTATGCCAATGAATGCACCCTCAACCAGAAGGCCTGTTATGGGTGTAATGAAGAAGGGCACATTTTGAAGGACTGCCCGAAGAAGAAGGAGGCAGGAAGACCCAACATACCACCAAAGCCGAAGGCGAGAGCCTTCCAGATGACGCTCGAGGCTGCAAAGGAGGCAGCAGATGTCGCTTCAGGTACCTTTCTTGTAAATGGTTTGCCTGCAAATATACTATTTGATTCCGGAGCCAACTACTCCTTTGTGTCACATAAATTTGGTGCGAAATTAGCATTGCCTGTAGAAAAACTAGATAATGCCCTGATTGTAGAAGTTGCCAGTGGCAAATTCATACCTGTTAGTAATCGTATTAGGAACATCGTCATTGACCTAAACAGAAACGAATTCCATGAGGAACTATTACCCATAGAGTTAAACGGTTTCGACATCGTTTTGGGTATGGATTGGCTTAGCGCCAACGATGCCGAGATATTATGCCGGAAGAAGATAGTAAGGGTGAACCCACCCGGAAAGGAATCATTTATGGTGTACGGGGATAAACGCAGAGTGAATTCTGCAATCATCTCCCTGATGAAAGCCAGGAAATGTTTGTCCAAGGGATGTGCATCGTACTTGGCATTCGTAATCGATGCTAAGAAGGAGAAGAAAGAGGTGCAGAATATACCGGTTGTGTGTGATTATCCGGAAGTCTTTCCCAAAGATCTTCCCGGATTACCACCTGACAGGCAAGTGGAGTTTCGTAGAGACTTATTACCAGGAACAACACCGATAGCAAAGGCACCTTACCGATTAGCATTAACGGAGATGAAGGAGCTCATGACGCAACTTCAGGAGCTGTTGGATAGCGGTTTCATTTGACCTAGTTCATCACCCTGGGGAGCTCCGGTGTTATTCGTAAAGAAGAAGGACGGAAGCATGAGGATGTGCATAGACTACCAAGAACTGAATAAGGCAACGGTGAAGAACAAGTATCCATTGTCGAGGATTGATGACCTATTCGATCAGCTGCAAGGTTCGAGCTACTTCTCAAAGATCGATCTTAGGTCAGGATATCATCAGCTGAAGGTGAGAGAGCAGGACATTGAGAAGACTGCATTCAGAACAAGATATGGACACTACGAGTTCTTGGTTATGTCATTCGGCCTAACCAATGCTCCCGCAACATTCATGGATTTGATGAATAGGGTTTGTAAACCATTCCTCGATAAATCTGTGATAGTGTTCATCGACGACATTCTCATCTACTCGAAAAGCCAGGAGAAGCATGGCAAGCATCTACGAGAAGTGTTGGAGGTGTTAAAGAAGGAGAAGCTTTTTGCAAAGTTCTCCAAATGCGACTTTTGGATACGGGAAATCCAATTCTTGGGTCATGTTGTTAACCAAGAAGGAATAATGGTTGACCCCACCAAGATCGAGGCTGTAATGAAGTGGGAACGTCCGAAGAGTCCCACGGAGATTCGAAGCTTTCTAGGATTAGCCGGATATTACCGACGATTTATCAAAGGCTTTTCTTTGATAGCTGCCCCATTAACAGCTTTGACTCATAAAGGAGCTACGTATACATGGAGTGAGAAACACGATGAGGCATTCGAGAAGCTAAAGAAGAAGTTATGTGAAGCACCAATACTTTCTCTACCTGATGGAGTCGAAGATTTTGCGGTTTATAGTGATGCATCTGGAGTCGGGTTGGGTTGCGTTCTAACCCAAAGAGAAAAGGTGATAGCATACACATCTCGACAATTGAAAGAGCACGAAAAGAACTACCCCACTCATGATCTAGAGTTGGCAGTGGTAGTATTTGCCTTAAAGATATGGAGGTATTACCTCTACGGCACGAAGTGTAAGCTTTTCACTGATCATAAGAGTCTTCAGTATCTCTTTAATTAGAAGGAGTTGAACATGAGGCAACGACGCTGGCTAGAACTTCTCAAGGACTACGACTGTGAGATACTTTACCACCTAGGTAAAGCAAATATTGTTGCTGATGCTCTCAGTCGGAAAGTCAACCTTGAAAGGAAAAGGCCAAGAGCGTTAAGAATTGAAGTCGTCTCGACGATTGTGGAAAGTATCAGGAAAGCTCAAGAAGAAGCTTTAGGGAAGAATGACCGAAAGGAAGAACCTTTGGGCAAAACGTTAGTATTCGGAGCAAACAGTCGAGGACTGAAGGTATTCCAAGATCGAATTTGGGTACCTAAGACGGGAGGAATAAGAGATCTTCTAATGGAAGAAGCACACAAGACCATGTACTCGATTCATCCCGGTAGCACTAAAATGTATAGGGACCTAAAACCCTACTACTGGTGGCCGACGATGAAGCTCGATGTTGCGAAGTACGTGGCCGAGTGCGTAACACGTGCGAGGGTGAAGGCACAACATCAAAAACCGTATGGGAGTTTAGAACCCTTACCTGTACCCATGGGTAAATGGGAAGACATCACCATGGATTTTGTGACTAAACTGCCCAGAACGAAGAACGAACACGACATGATTTGGGTAGTCGTGGATCGTTTCACCAAGAGTGCACACTTCATAGCCGCCAACGAGAAGTGGTCTATGGATAAGCTCGCAAACGCTTACGTGAAGGAAATTGTAAGACTTCACGGTGTCCCTCTTACGATTGTATCAGATCGTGATAGTCGTTTCACATCACGGTTTTGGAGGAGTCTACAACAGGAGTTGGGTACAAAGTTGTGTTTAAGTATTGCTTACCATCCGCAAACTGATGGTCAGAGCGAAAGAACGATTCAGACGCTGGAAGATATGCTGAGAGCATGTACCCTCGAATTCCAAGGGAATTGGGATGAGCACTTACCTCTGGTAGAATCTTCCTACAACAATAGTTTTCACTCGAGCATCAAGATGGATCCTTATCAAGCCTTGTATGGGCAGAAGTGTCGTACACCGTCTTGTTGGCTTGAAGCCGGAGAGAAGCAGTTTATGGGCCCCGAGATAGTGCATGAGACTGCTGAGAAGTTGAAGGTGATTAGGGAAAGGATGTTAGCAGCACAGGATCGCCAGAAGAGCTATGCTGACAAGAAAAGACAACCGATAACTTTCGAAGTTGGGGATTCCGTTTTGCTTAAAGTCTCACCGTGGAAGGGACTTATACGATTTGGGAAACGAGGAAAGTTGAGTCCAAGGTTTATTGGACCATTCAAAGTTCTTCAGAAGATTAGGAACCAAGCTTAAAAACTGGAATTGCCCGAAGAACTCAATGGTATTCATAACACCTTCCATGTGTGTTATTTGAGGAAATTCACGGGAGATGTTCCCGACATAATTCCAATCTCAAAGTTAAAGATGGATGAAAATAAAAGGCTGATCGAAGAGCCTGAGGCAATTGTTGACCGTAAGACTAAGAAGTTACGACGCAAGATGGTCGACTTGGTGCTAGTACGATGGAAACATTCGAATGGGCCGAATCTCACTTGGGAAACAGAGGATGACATGATGAGTCGCTATCCACATCTTTTTGCTGATGCATGATTCCGGGACGGAATCATCCTAAGGGGGAGAGAATTGTAACGCCCGGGTTTCAGGGCTAAGCATTTTTGTCAATGTAATAGTCTAGGTCAACTCTTGTAACTCTTTTTGAAGTAATTAAGGTGAAATATTTTAGTATGATGTGAATTATGTGTGTTTATGTGTTTATTATTTAATTATAAATGTATAATTAATAAAGAATAAAACTGAGCGTCAAAATTAAAGTGTGATATAATCCTGATATCTCTACATAAAGTTGTAGAATATGTCTCAAGGTTTCCGTGCATATAAGGAACGCCGAAATCCGAGTTATAACGATGAAGTTATGACCCGTCGAAGTTTCACGACAGAACCGGCACGATACCAGGAAGCGTGAATAGTGAATTTACAATAGAGCGAGATTTAGCCTTAGCGATCTAAACAAAAGTCGTAGAATATGTTAAACTAAGAACATCGATAAAAAGAACGCCCAAATCTGACTTCGTATGAAGAAGTTATGAGATTTTAAACAGACCAATCCTGTCCCGGCCTGTTAAAAATATAACTTTAAAAATAAAGTCAAAATTAGCCGACGGAGTCTAAACGAAAGTTGTAGAGTACGCCTCCACCTACGTGTAGATATAAAGAACATCAAAAACGAGGTTCGTATGAACAAGTTACATATTATAATAGCATATTTACGTATTAAAATAAAGTATAAATCATGTATACGTACACATATATATACATATGTATATATCATTAGAAAGGTATCGACGATGCGGTTATTATAAGACTAATATTGAGTTCTTTCGACATTAGTTTAGTACAAATATCATTAAATCCATTTAAAATAGTATTATAGAGGGGTGTTTAGTTGTTTATATAACTAAAAGGTCATTAAGTAATTATGGAGGGTAGTTTTTGAAAATTCAATTAGTATAAATAAGAGCCTTGGGCTCTCATATTTCTTGCACCATTCTCTTGATTCAAGAGTCTTTCTCTCCTTATCCCCCGAGCATTTCGGTCCCTCGTGATTCGACTTCTCTTTCTGTAGTTTAGTATAGTAAGGTGAGCGCTGAAGCGCTGCACGAATCTTTTTTAGAAAGATTCAGCGATGAAGTTCTGCCCCTGCAGAGCCCGACTCCTAGCTAAAACCCCCTTGTAAGTAAGTTATGCTTACCTTATTTTAATATAGCTTATATTTAAAATTAGTATTGTTATTATGAACTTATAATAATAATAATAATAGCTAGACTATTAATTAGTCTCGGCGAATAATAGACTAAACTCTAGTGGTAATAATACTAGGTTTCATCAAAGAAAATTCTATTTAAGAAGCGAAGCGCTGTCTGAGTTCGGAATCACCACCTTTTCAAGTGAGTGCATAGTTACTTTCATCTTACACATAGATATGAAGTATTTTATATATTACGTGCTATGTGTGCATATTATCTGTATACTTGTTATCTATGCTGGATGAATGTTTTTATACAAGTTTTAAATGATTTAAACTGTATATGTATTTTATATCTACAAAAATGTTGGGGTAAAACATGGGTAAATGTAATAAGACGATGTGTGATAAAATGATGAGAGGCCTCAATGTTGTTGTTGTTGATCCAGTCATCTAGCGGAATATAGATGACGACCACGGACTCTTCTAGACAGTCCAGTGGAACACTAGCAGGCTCGCAACCTGTAGGTGTTGTGAACGATGTGTTCACCGGTGTACTCCATCCCCCACATGGTTGCCTATTAGGACATTTATTGCTGAGGAATCCCCTTAGCAGTAGTGTCCGTCCCGATGATGATCCTTAGGCTAGGTCCCTTATGATAGGTGTTTAGGGACGTAAAGTGAGGATAACGGGAACGGGTAATCGGGTTATTGTTGATTGATGAAATTAATAAACTTATTTATTGTGGGTTGAAAACCCTATGTGCTCACCAGGATCCCAAGCCTGACCCACTCAGTTTTATGTATTACAGGTAGTGGCGCATGAGCATAGGTGTGATGTTTTGGACGAGGGATTACAGATATAGGCCTGTAGATATGAAATAATGTAGTAAGGCTTATATTGTACTGTTTATACTTTTGATCTGTACGAACATGACATCCCGAGTCTTTTAATGAAATACATTTCTATGGAAATGCTTTTGATAAATCTTTATCATATTATTGTTTTGGGACAAATTCCGCAACCCTTTTATTAAAAGATAACTCTGATTTTGAAATAAAGTATAAACAAAACCGGTCTTTTCTGGACGTGATTTTGGGATGTCACATTTTGTGACTAGATTCTGAGCTAATTTCACACCAGTGATTGAGGTGCCTCAACTGACGAGGGAGTTCCAGTACCTTCAGTAGACTACTAAGACGGTGACTGAGATCACCGCGATGTTCCGTGAAAGGGCGTTGTTGGTTCTACGGTATGTGGGGGATGAAGAGATGAATAATGTGGGATACCATGAGATGTAGAGGAGTGATATTCAACAGTTTGTGAGCCGATCCAGTTGCAGGATGTTTGAGGGCATGATCGCGAGAGCCAGAGATAGGGAGATTGATCGTGAGATGTAGAGGAAGAGGAAGCCAAATTAGCCTCTGGTTTTAGGGGTTCGGGCAAGAGGCCCAATGTGTTTGATTTGAGGTCAAGTGGCCAGTAAGGTTGGAGCCGCTGTGGCAAGTGCGGTAAGATGACGATGGGGCCATGTTGGGTGGGTGGTTTTGGATGCTTCAAGTGTGGCCAGACAGGTCATATTAGCAGGGACCAGTGGTAGCACCCGCTCCAGCAACGCTGAGGATTACTGATGGCCGCCAGGGCAAGGTGGATGCACCTGTGGTGAAGAGTAGGGTTTTTCATCTGATGACCGAGGAGGCTCGTGCAACACCTGATGTGGTTACCGATATGTATCTTCTTCTTATCTTTTTATTTATATTAAATTGCCTACTTATATTTATATGTTTTATTTTAGGATCATTCCTCGTGAACCTTATTTATGCCTTGGTATTTTTTGATTCAAGGGCTACCCGATCTTTTGTATCGCTTGCGCTTAGCAAGAGGTTTGCTGGAGCTCCGAGGGAGCTGGAATGTTTTTTAGATGTTTAGATTGCAGATGATCGATATGTCCAGGTATTGAGGGTTCATTAGGGTTGTGTTCTTCAGATGTTCAGTGAGCAGTATCTAATTGATTTGGTTTATATTCCTTTACGCGGCAACAAGATTATCTTACGGATGGACTAGTTGAGCCTCAATGGGGCGGTGATCGATTGAGTATTAGTTGGTGCGTATCCAGATCCCAAGTGTGGGGGGGGGGGGGGGAGTTGGTGGTTCAAGGAGAGAGCTCAGAGTGGGCCAATTTTATGTTCAGCGGCTAGGGTCAGAAGCTATCTTCAATAGGGTTGTTCCAGATTTGTCTCCTTTGTTATGGATACCCAAGATAAGGGTAAGGGGACCATGGATGATGTGTCAATTGTACAGGAGTACCCCATATGTGTTTCCATAGGATTTTCTTGGAGTTCTTCTGAAGAGGCAGGTGGAATTTAGGATTGGCCTAGTTCCTGGTGCTGCTCCGATAGCTAAGGGATAGTATTGGTTAGCTCCTCCAGAGATGCAAGAGTTGTCTACACAGTTGCAGGAGATATTAGAGATGGGGTTCATTCGACCGAGCAGTTCGCCATGGGGAGCAGCGATCCTATTTGTGAATAAGAAGGATGGGTCTCGTCGGATGTGTATTAATTACCGAGAGTTGAATAAGCTAGCGGTGAAGAACCATTATCCACTCCCGAGGATTGATGATTTGTTTGACCAGCTTCAAGGTGCATCTTGGTTTTCCAAGATTGATCTGCGTTCGGGTTACCATCGAAAGAGGGTTAGAGAGGAGGATGTGCAAAGACGGTCTTTCAGACTCGTTATGGTCATTACGAGTTCGTGGTGATGCCTTTCGGGCTCACCAATGGTCCAGCTGCATTCATGGACCTCATTAACCGTGTATGCAGGCCGATGTTGGATCAGTTTGTGATTGTATTCATTGATGATATCCTGGTCTATTCCAAGACCCAGGAGTTGCATGAGGAGCACTTAAGGGATGCTTTGGAGACTCTGAGAAGGGAGAGACTTTATGCAAAGTTCTCCAAGTGTGAGTTCTGGTTGCATGAGGTGCAGTTTCTGGGGCACCTTGTTAACCAAAATGGTATTCTAGTCGATCTAGCCAAGGTCAAGGACGTGATGAGACGGGAGGTTCTGAGGTCTCCATCTGAGATTCAAAGTTTCCTTGGTTTAGTAGGTTACTATCGGAGATTCATTCAGGATTTCTCCAAGATAACGGTTCCTCTTACTCGGTTGATCAAGAAAGCCTGTCACTTTTCACTAGGGGACTGAGCAGTAGGCATCTATTGAGACCCTGAGGCAGAGATTGTGTGAGGCGCCGATTTTAACCCTTACAAAGGGTGTTGATGATTTCTTCGTTAATTGTGATACGTTGATCTCGGTTTTGGGTTCAGTTATAATGTAGAGGGGTAGCGTGATCGCTTACGCTTCCAGGCAGCTGAAGCCTCATGAGGCGAATTATCCGATGCATGATTTAGAGTTGGGGGTTGTGGTTTTCACCCTCAATATCTGGCGACATTACCTCTATGGTGTCTGTTGTACCATTTACACGAATCATAAGAGCCCGAGGTATCTGATGGATCAGCTGAATCTGAATATGAGGCAACTCTGGTGTTTAGATGTGGTGAAGGATTATGATTTTGAGATCCTTTACTATTCAGGGAAGGCCAATATGGTGGTCGATGCTCTTAGCCGCAAGATGGTCGCGACTCCGATCAGGGATATTTATTTGAGGATGACAGTGATTATTCCATTTTTGGAGCAGATTCAAGAGGCTCAAATCGAGGCTATGAAGGAAGAGCACTAGGCGAGTGAGCGCATTGTGGATCAAGTGGTTTTCTTTGATTATGATAGCCAAGGGTCATTGAATTTTCATCGGAGACTATGGATTCCGTATTGGGGTGGTGTGCATCAGGTGGCACACAAATCGAGATTCTCCATTCATCTCGGGGCGACAAATATGTATAGAGACCTTTTTCCTGATTATTGGTGGCCCTGCATGAAGCGAGATGTAGCTTGGTATGTGGAGAGGTGCTCAACTTGCAGGAAAGTCAAGGCCGAGCATCAACAACCTCATGACAAGATGCAATCATTGGATATTCGCGTTTGGAAATGGGAGGAGATTACCCTGGATTTCATTATGAAGTTGCCTCGAACTATGCACAGAGTGGGTTTGATTTGGGTCATCGTGGATTGATTGACCAAGAGCATGCATTTTATCCCAATTCAGGAGAGTATTTCTGCAGAAAAGTTGGCTGAGGTATATATCAGGGAGGTCGTGGCACGACATGTGTAACACCCAAAGTTGGAAAGCCAAGAAAAGAAAGAAAACCCCAATTTTAAGGGTAGACTCAGCGAGTCCAAGGAGGGACTTGGCGAGTCCGAGCGGGATCCAGGTTGAGGTGTAAGCGACCGACTCGGCGAGTCGAGCAAGGTGACTCGGCGAGTCTGGTTTGGGCAAGGAAAACCCTAAATCCGGGACTTGGAGCTTATTTAAATGCCTCATTCTCTTCCCTAAGGCTCCTTTAGTGCCTCTTTCACCCAGAACAATAAACCCTAGCCACTATAATCGTTTTGGAGCAAGATCTAACCCTTGGTGAAGCTTTTTGGAGCTTGAGAGAGAGGATAGTCATTGTGGAGCAAGAAGGGGGCCTTGGATCCAGAGTTGGTGGAGTATTTCTGAGCATTTAAAGGTAATAAATCGTTACCTTCCCTCTTTTGTTTAATAGATCAACGTTGGCTATGAGATTTGGAGCTTTTATGCCATGCTTAAGAAACTATTTCGAGTTAGAAGCCAGATCTGAAGTTACTACTTCAGATCTGAGTGTATCTTGGCCTAGAAAGTCATAAAGCATCTGTTCTTGGGTTGATAGTGAAGCTTCTTTGTCTTAAACCCTAGTTTGGATTGTTTTAAGCCTAGATCTCTTGATCTACACGTAAAGTTTGCCACTTTACGTGAGGGATAGGCCCTAGAAGTATGGATCTATGAGTGGGAAGCCCTGTTTGGCTCGAAAAGCCACTTCATGGATTAAGGACTAAATAGACTCGGCGAGTAGCATGAAGATGGAGGCGAACTCGATGAGTTGGATGAACAACTCGGCGAGTCTGTTGAAGATTACCTTGGACTCGACGAGTCTGCTCTTGGACTC
This sequence comes from Lactuca saligna, assembly GCF_052625555.1. Classification (NCBI taxonomy): domain Eukaryota; kingdom Viridiplantae; phylum Streptophyta; class Magnoliopsida; order Asterales; family Asteraceae; genus Lactuca; species Lactuca saligna. Next base: position 292,411,353 of record NC_136421.1, read on the forward strand.
GGCGAGTCAAGTCGCGAACCCCAAAACCTTCGAGTCAAGGATCAGTTTAGCGGGTTGAGTGGGGACTCAGTGAGTTGGATAGGTCAGAACTCGGAAATCAGTGAACTCGGCGAGTCAGTAGACTGACTCGGCAAGTAGGGTCAACATGGAAGGTTGACTTTGGCTAGGACTTTGACTTTGATCGGAGTTGAGTTAGTTGACTTTTAAAGGTTTGACAGGCTAAGTGTTTCTTTGTTATTAGTAGCTCGGAGAGTTAGAGGAGCAGCGTTTCAGATGGTGTTTGGTTAGCAGTCTGAGGGTTACCAGCAGAATTCAGTAGTTCATGTGAGTTTCCTTCCAGTAGGAACGGGTCTAAGGCCACATTGTCGGCCCGTTCAGTTAGCAGTAGTTTCCGGACTTTAGTCCGATGCAGTAGTTAGTACGTCTGATGCCTTCGTGGCTCAGACAGGATTTATGTGTTATGTGTTATGTGTTATGTGTTCCAGGAAATGGCCCAATGCAGTATGCAATATATGTGTTTATGCTAGTTGATATGTTATGCTATGCTATGTTCAGTCAGTTTCCGGACTTCGGTCCGATGAAGGGGGCAAGGCCCCAGTTAGTCCGGACTTCGGTCCGATGCAGGGGGCAAGGCCCCAGTTAGTCTGGACTTCGGTCCGATGCAGGGGACAAGGTCCCAGTCAGTTTCCAGACTTCGGTCCGATGCAGGGGGCAAGGCCCCAGTTAGTCCGGACTTCAGTCTGATGCAGGGGACAAGGTCCCAGTCAGTTTCCGGACTTCGGTCCGATGCAGGGGGCAAGGCCCCAGTTAGTTCAGACCTCGGTATGATGCAGTGGGCAAGGCCCAGTATGTGCTTTATATGTTATTGTATGGTATGTGGTAGTTTGGGGGAGCTCACTAAGCTTCGTGCTTACAGTTTCAGTTTTTGGTTTCAGGTACTCAGTTTTCAAAAGAGGAGCTTGGAAAGATTGCAGTGCACACACCATAGTCAGCTAGCCTGGGATGTTCTACTCTGATAATAAGTTGTATTTCGAATTAATGCTACAGAATTATGTTATGATTTATGTTACGGTTTTTATGAATATGGTTTTTAGTAATGTTTTAAAAAGAAAATTTTTGTTGTGATTTTTGGGATGTTACAAGTTGGTATCAGAGCCTTGGTTTGAGGGATTCGGATACACTTCGAATGTGTCTGAACTCAAACTAAGGAAATGGCAAAAGGTTTTCAAAAGAAAGACATTTCGAAAGAAAATTTTAGGAAAGAAAGAGTTTTTGGAAAAAGCAAAAAGAAATTTTAGAAAGAAAATAACTTTAAAGAGAGAAATTGGTGTGGTGCATGCAATCAGCCGAGCTCAAGTAAGTACTCCCAAATTACCCATGCAAGTTTATGTGATGACTATCACTTTTAGTTTCAGTTTCAGTTCCAGTTTCAGTTTCAGATTCAGTAGAACAGCATGCTAGTATAGGACTAAGGATCTAGGAGGATGCCTTATGTGCCTGCTTTATGTGTTTCAGATTTACAAGATTTGCATGCTAGTATTGAGTAGACAGTAGTAGGATAGCCTGTCTAGGTTATGCCTGATAGTATGAGCTTAGCATTGTATGCTAGTACAGTATCTCGTTATGAGAATAGATTTGCTTGAGTAGTTTCCTGTATCCGAATGCTGCTTGCTTTGTGCTTTGTGGGACTCTGTGTGATGGGAGTTAACCATTAGGTGAATACGTCACATCACATGTGATCAGGGTTGAATAATCTCAGAGTGTTGGATTTGGCCCTATTGCGCAGCTCTTGTTTGAGTCTAACCGTTGTAGGGACGAGTCTTTTACTCAAAGGATTATCTGAGCCTCATTACATGTGATGGTATTCAGGTGATGACTAATTAGTATTACCAGGAGGCCTTTAGCAACTGAGGACTGGTTTGAATGGAGTCAGAGGTTTCCATAGGGCAAGCCTAGGATGAGAGTGGCAGAGATCAGTAGTAGTAGAGTGACTCGGTGGAGTTGAGGTAACTCTTGAGGAAAGTACGGATAGATGTGGAAGGTAGTATGGGCCCATACTACTAAAAGCAGAGGATCCGTACTCGATTTAAGAGGGGCCGAGACAAAACCAGGGAACTAGTAGAGTGTGTGAGAGATCCCTCAGCAGCGTGTTATATTTTTCAGCATGGTGACTTTGCGCGAGATACCAGTTAGCAGTTCAGGTACCAGGGAGGGATCTGGCTCGGGCTCTGGAGCCGGGCAGCTTGGCGATCAGATGAAGGAGTTCATTTCCGTAGAGATTATGCGCATCATTATCGATCAGACTCCAATGATTTTCGGTTCAGTTAAAGAGGCCATTATGGAACTTATGGACAGGCATCTTGAGGCCTTTAGGGCCGAGGTGGTTTCAGGGAAGATTGGGGCTCGTCTAGAGCCCGATTCTTATGAGGTTCAGGGAGATCCCATTTCCAGCTTTCACCATCAAGGGACAAAACTGAGTCAGGCACCCTGTCTTCAAGAGAGACCTCTGCATGATTGGATAGTTGTGGAGGTTTCGCGAGCCATTCGCGAGGGGTTGCCCGACATGGTCACAAGGATTATTGATAGGTTGACTACGAAGCTCCATGATCAGACAATAGTTGTTCAGATGATGGATGGGGTTGATAGGGTAGCTCAGGAGCGAGAGCCGGGCAGGGAGTCGAAAAGGAAGAGGAAAACAGATGGGTCACAGGTAGCCACAGGTTCGGGCAAGAGGCCCAAAGGGTCGGATTGGAGATCGAGGTATTATCAGATCCGCAGTCGATGCGGGAAGTGTGGTAGGTCGCACTTGGGTGCGTGCAGGAGTGGTAGTGGTGGTGATTTGGGCTGCTTCAGATGCGGCTGAATGGGTCATTTCAGCAGGGATTGTACTACTACCATCGCCCAGGGGCTTGACCCGATATGTTTCCATTGCGGCCAGAGAGGTCACAAGAAGTCCCACTGTCTAGGTGTGTATGCAGCAGAGCAGGTGATATCTCCTGCGTCTATGTCTTTGAGTACCACCAGCGGTTGCCGGGGTCGGGCTAGGGCGCCCACGGCTTGAAGCAGATTGTACCGGTTGATTGCAGCTAGGGTCCGGGCAGCGCCGGGTGTTGGAGGTATGTATCTTTTGCCTTCTTGTCAATTATTATTCATGATATTATTGTTATGTTGCTGCAACGATATTTATAAGCGTATGTTTTGGGGTATCATATTACCTGTTTGTGATCGAGTTTTATGCCATCTGCATACCTTGGATTTTTGGTTAGTAGTCAAGGGATGGGTTTTATCAAAAAAGGTTACTTAGGGTGCAGTAAGTGTAGCATGCCTTGGAGGGACTCGATATATCTCGCTAGTTCGGAGCCGTATAAGTTTTAGAAATGGAGTGGTTAGATCCCTAGCTATGGTAAGCGTGGGATTCCTCAGCAGATTAATTATGTAATGGTAGCAAGGATTTGGATTTCTATTCATTGAGGAATGAGGTGTGGGTAGGATCGAAGTGGGGGAGAACCCTCCGAGTATGCGAGGGCAAGAGCACGCTGACCCGGAATGAGTGCGAAATCCTTGAAAAGAGAGGATAATAGCATAGCAATGGGTGGATCAAGGAGTTCAGAATTGGGAGTTTGGGGAATTTCCCAGCAGTTAGTTCATGTATTTAATATTGTTAGTAGCTGTTTGGGAATCTAGGTTGGAGGACCGCCAATAGGACTCTATTGAGTCGGAAGAAGGATCTTGAGAAAGGTTAGCAAGAGATGTTCCCGTGTTAGTAGTCAGTGGTGGAGACAACATGTAGGGTTGTGTGGATTCAGGAGTTGGAAGTTTGGAAACTTCCAATGTTAGTTTCATGTTCTGGATTAGTAGGCGTTGGGTGTGGGGACCAAGTCAAAGAATTTCACGACGAAACGTTAATTTCTTCAAGGATATAATATGTCGAAGTAAATGAAGCATCCGATGATTGAGAGCTGATTTGAGAAGTCAGGATGAGGGATTGCTAGCAGAACTAGGGATAGACAGGAAGTCCTCGTATTAGTGATGGGTAAGCAGCCAGATAGTATTAGTAGTGTTGTAAGTCTGCGGGGGGTAGCCGTAGCATTCACTAGCAGCCAGATAGTAGTAGTAGTGTTGTAAGTCTGCGGGGGTAGCCGTAGCATTCACTAGCAGCCAGATAGTAGTAGTAGTGTTGTAAGTCTGCGGGGGTAGCCGTAGCATTCACTACCAGTCAGATAGTAGTAGTAGTGTTGTAAGTCTGCGGGGGTAGCTGTAGTGTTCTCTAGCAGCCAGACAGTATTAGGGTGTTGTAAGTCTGCAGGTGTAGCCGTAGCATTCACCAGGTTAGTAGTCAGAATGAGCACGTTGTTTTGGACGCAAAGGGGGGGAGCAGTAGTACCCACCAGTTCGTGTGCAGCAGAGAGCATATAGAAATCCACAGGTTGGATTTCGAATTCTCCAGAGTTTAGTCATAGTTGAGTCAACCATGCGACAGATGGATCGTCAACACAGTCATGAGATCAGGGAAGCAGTGAACCTTTGGGATTCATGTATGTTAAGGACTACCATTAGCCTGGGAGCCATCATTATAGTCTTGGATTTGTTGACGTTTGGACCCGGTCAGTTGGATCGGGAGTTCGTTAGGACCACAATAACAGGATGACTAGTGGAAACTAGTTCCAAAGAAAGGTTTCGTTCAGGCAGTCCAGTGTTTCAGGCAGTTCAGTGTTGCAGGCAGTCCAGTGTTTCAGGCAGTTCAGTGTTTCAGGCAAATCAGTGTTTCAGGCAGTTCAGTGTTGCAGGCAGTCCAGTGTTTCAGGCAGTTCAGTGTTTCAGGCGGTTCAATGTTCTAGGTAGTTCAGTGTTTAGATGTTTGTAGTATTTTTGGACAGTATTAATTTTGTGTCGGACTGCAAGTTCAGTCTTATTAGTTGGACCTGGGTGGTCTCAGTTCATCTGGAAGCCAGATTTGGAATAGCAGAACTTTCAGTCAGTAGCAGTGCAAGTATGCAGCGTATGGTAGGTTTCAGTCTGTTGTTCGTGGGGTGCGCGACACCAAATGGTAGTAGAAAGAATACCCAGTGGATACTGGCGACGATGGCCCATACTGGGAGTAGGGAGAGTAATAGATTTGGTGGAGACAGGGTCTTCACAGTGATGGAAGAGGTAGGTAGTTATGGGGCATCACCTTGGGAAGGCAAGGAAATCGTGCAAGGAAAGAAGGGGTGAACCCCTACGGAGATAGTGCAGTATTTGGAAAGTATCAGAAAGATTGTCGGTTGAGTGCGTTGCGTTTCCAGAATGTTCAGGGTCAGGATGGACCCGAGATTATTATCGGTAAGGATTGTCATTGGTCTGAATGACTGAGCGGAAGGCCAGCGAAGGTAGGCAGCTAGTGTTAGAATGAGCGGTGGGGTATTGGAGGCAGTTCGCAGTCGGTGTATCGTAGCAAACTTCGAGGACAAAGTTTAGTTTAAGTGGGGGAGAGTTGTAACACCCAAAGTTGGAAAGCCAAGAAAAGAAAGAAAACCCCAATTTTAAGGGGAGACTCGGCGAGTCCAAGGAGGGACTTGGCGAGTCCGAGCGGGATCCGGATCAAGGTGTAAGCGACCGACTCGGCGAGTCGAGCAAGGTGACTCGGTGAGTCTGGTTTGGGCAAGGAAAACCCTAAATCCGGGACTTGGAGCTTATTTAAACGCCTCATTCTCTTCCCTAAGGCTCCTTTAGTGCCTCTTTCACCTAGAACAATAAACCCTAGCCGCTATAATCGTTTTGGAGCAAGATCTAACCCTTGGTGAAGCTTTTTGGAGCTTGAGAGAGAGGATAGTCATTGTGGAGCAAGAAGGGGGCCTTGGATCCAGAGTTGCTGGAGTATTTCTAAGCATTTAAAGGTAATAAATTGTTACCTTCTCTCTTTTGTTTAATAAATCAACGTTGGCTATGAGATTTGGAGCTTTTATGCCATGCTTAAGAAACTATTTCGAGTTAGAAGCTAGATCTGAAGTTACTACTTCAGATCTGAGTGTATCTTGGCCTAGAAAGTCATAAAGCATCTATTCTTGGGTTGATAGTGAAGCTTCTTTGTCTTAAACCCTAGTTTGGATTGTTTTAAGCCTAGATCTCTTGATCTACACGTAAAGTTTGCCACTTTACGTGAGGGATAGGCCCTAGAAGTATGGATCTATGAGTTGGAAGCCCTGTTTGGCTCGAAAAGCCACTGCATGGATTAAGGAATGAATAGACTCGGTGAGTCCTTTGAGGGACTCGACGAGTAGCATGAAGATGGAGGCGAACTCGACGAGTTGGATGAACAACTCGGTGAGTCTATTGAAGATTACCTTGGACTCGGCGAGTTTGCTCTTGGACTCGGCGAGTCAAGTTGCAAACCCCAAATCCTTCGAGTCAAGGCTCAGTTTAGCGGGTTGAGTGGGGACTCAGTGAGTTGGACAAGTCAGAACTCGGAAATCAGTGAACTCGGCGAGTCAATAGACTGACTCGGCGAGTAGGGTCAACATGGAAGGTTGACTTTGGCCAGGACTTTGACTTGGATCGGAGTTGAGTTAATTGAATTTTAGAGGTTTGATAGGCTAAGTGTTTCTTTGTTATTAGTAGCTCGGAGAGTTAGAGGAGCAGCGTTTCAGACGGTGGTTGGTTAGCAGTCTGAGGGTTACCAGCAGAATTCAGCAGTTCAGGTGAGTTTCCTTCTAGTAGGAACGGGTCTAAGGCCACAATGACGGCCCGTTCAGTTAGCAGTAGTTTTCGGACTTCAGTCTGATGCAGTAGTTAGTATGTCTGATGCCTTCGTGGCTCAGATAGGATTTATGTGTTATGTGCTATGTGTTATGTGTTCTGGGAAACGGCCCGATGCAGTATGCAGTATATGTGTTTATGCTAGTTGATATGTTATGCTATGTTATGTTCAGTCAGTTTCCGGACTTTGATCCGATGCAGGGGGCAAGGCCCCAGTTAGTCTGAACTTCGGTCCGATGCAGGGGGCAAGGCCCCAGTTAGTCTGAACTTCGGTCCGATGCAGGGGACAAGGTCCCAGTCAGTTTCCGGACTTCGGTCCGATGCAGGGGCAAGGCCCCAGTTAGTCCGAACTTCGGTCCGATGTAGGGGACAAGGTCCCAGTCAGTTTCAAGACTTCGGTCCGATGCAGGGGGCAAGGCCCCAGTTAGTTCGAACTTCGGTACGATGCAGGGGACAAGGTCCCAGTCAGTTTCCGGACTTCGGTCCGATGCAGGGGGCAAGGCCCCAGTTAGTCCGGACCTCGGTCCGACGCTGTGGGCAAGGCCCAGTATGTGCTTTATATGTTATTGTATGGTATGTGGTAGTTTGGGGGAGATCACTAAGCTTCGTGCTTATAGTTTCAGTTTTTGGTTTCAGGTACTCAGTTTTCAAAAGAGGAGCTCGGAAAGATTGTAGTGCACACACTATAGTCAGCTAGCCTGGGATGTTCTACTCTGATAATAAGTTGTATTTCGAATTAATGCTACGAAATTATGTTATAATTTATGTTACGGTTTTTATGAATATGGTTTTTAGTAATGTTTTAAAAAGAAAATTTTAGTTGTGATTTTTGGGATGTTACAACATGGGGTGCCGGTTTCGGTGGTTTCAGATAGAGACGTTTGGTTCACTTCCGGATTTTGGAAGAGGTTCCACGAAGAGTTGGGTAGTCATCTCCATTTTTGTACAGCTTTCCATTCGTATACTGATGGTCAAAGCGAGCAGACTATTCATACCTTGGATGATATGCTTCGGACATGTGTTCTGGATTTCGGTGGAAGTTGGGATATGTATCTTCTATTAGCGGAATTTTCGTATACCAACAACTATCACACCAGCATCGATCGACCTCCTTTTGAGATGATCGATGGGAGGAAATTCAGGACCCCAATTTGTTGGGGTAAGGTTAGTCAGTAAGTTATCGGGAGTATCGAGGTGGTATTCAAGACTACTAAGTTGATACAGCAGGTTCGGAGTAGACTCTAGATAGGTCAGAGTCGGCAGAAGAGCTATACCGACAAGCACCAATCAGATCTAGAGTTTCATGTTGGAGACATGGTTCTCTTGAAGGTGTCACCTTGGAAAGGTGTCATCCAATTCAGGAAGAAGGGAAAATTGGGCCCTTGGTACATCAATCCTTTCAGGGTTTTGGCCCGAGTGGGCCGGATATATTATCTTTTGGATCTTCCCGAGGAGCTTAGTCAGATCCATAGCACATGCCACGTCTCTCAGTTTTAAAGTGTTTAGTGGATGATTCTATGGTGGTTCCATTGGAGGATACTCAGGTGGATGATCGCCTAAATTATGTCGAGAGATCGGTGGCGATTCTTGACCAGAAGCCGAAAAACTTAAGGAACAAGTTTGTTGAGTTAGTGAAGGTCCAGTGGAAGCATCGTAAGGGTTCAGAATGAACGTAGGAATCGGAGGACAAGATGAGGGAGCACTACCTAGAGTTATTTGGGGCAACAAACTTCGAGGATGAATTCTGATTCAAGTGAGGGAGAAGTTTAACATTCGAGTTTTGTTAAGTTTCTTTTTAGCCCTTTAATGAAAATTGTTAACATTTTGGTCCTTGGCTAGTATGCGGGGCGTACTCTATGAGTACGCTTAGCATACTAGCCCATTATCTGATCGCAGGTTTTATCCACGTACACGGGGCATACCTGGAGTATGCATGGCGCACATGGTGCAAGGTTAAACTCTTGTTGCACGCCGTGCACCCCAAAATCGGCTATAAATAGGAGGCCAAGCCTCATTCATTCATCCACACCGCTTCTATTATTATCTCTCGATTTCCTTTGGTTCTAGCCTCATTTTGCTCGCTTAGATTTCAGTTTTCATCAAGAACCTCTATAAGTTAAGTTACACTTAGTTCATGTTAAGTGTACCTTTAATTTAAGTCATACTCGTTATTATGAATCTATAATAAAGGTTTATCGGTAATTCCAAGTCGTTATACTAATTGATCCACTTGTGGGAGTGATGTCTAGGCTGGATTTAGTGAGGTGTTTAAAGTGATATTTCCAAACAGTATACTCTGTATACCAAATTGACCCTAACTTTGATATGATCCTACCTGGTTATTCCTTATTTAGATCTTGAAGTAGACTTTGGGATTGTTGAGGAATCTAAACCCTTAGGATAATAGTTCCATGGAATGAAATTAGACTAAGACTTAGCGTTATGTACATCTAGGTGTAAGGTGAAGCTCTACCTAACTCACCAATCACCAGACACTTTGTTAGATGAGTGCATATTCCCTTTCATGAACATGATTTAATACAAGTATTAATTAAAATATTAAATATATGTTGGAAGTTGTATGTGAATTATGTGCTTATTTCATGGACGATATGTTAAGATATATAACGTGTTATGTGCAAACTAGAAATGGTTCTATTTTATGTTAGGATAAATAAATAATATTCAAAGTAAAATTCTTGAGAAGATAAATGATTAATAATATCTAATACTCTTATAGAATATATATATATATATATATATATATATATATATATATATATATATATATATACACACACACACACATACACACACACACAAAGATAGGTTAGTGTCTCCCAAGAATAGATTTGGTTTTAAAAAGTTAGTTTCTGGCACTGTAATCTAGTTTAGGGATAAACTTGGACTCATGGAAGATATGTTGCTTAATTGTGTTTGCTATTAGGTAGTCACATTAGGAGAATGTGTATAACCTATGAATGTAGAGTAAATATCTATTCCATGACACTATCAGGTGTTGATGTACGGTAGCTTCGTACGGGATAACCATAAATCGTGGGTCCCGATCCGACATTTGTTAGCAGTATGTATGGTCAAACCACAAAGTAGGTGACAACACTTGATCATTCTGGACGGTCTTGTGAATTACGTTTCTAGTGTGAGCTTATTACTCATAGACGTAGATGAATTGTAAAACCATCTTTATTAAATACTCTAACGGCCCATAAGCCTTTATGACTTACAACAGAAAAGGAAACCCCTAGCTGTGTAGTTAATCTTTGAATGATTCATCAGGCAAGATAATTTCTCCTAGATAATCTTGGACTAGGATCTGTGAGGATCGGTAGGAATAAATATGTAGGAATATATGCCAATATGGATTTAGTATAGTAATGGTTGGTTTTGCGTGTATGATAAGTAAAGAATATTTTCATATCAATATTGTGGGATTGAAATCCCTATGTAATACACCAGGTATGCCCAACCTAACCCACTCAGGTCATATACATCACATGTATCAAGACTTAAGCCACTGGAACTTGATTAAGATGCTGAGTGATTAAGAGATAACCTGCAATAGTATTCAGGACATCAGGTATTTACACTGTAACTTATGTATCTGTATTGATTATGACATCCTTAAGTTTTTAACATTTTGAATACAAACATTTTTAATCAAAATGATCTTTTGAGCTGAGAATTTTCGCAAATATAAATAAATGATTTTAAAAACGTAAAGAAAAGTTTTAATTGGTTTTCAAAATTAGAGGATATCACATCCTCCAACACGTCGTGGCAACTCCAAGAAACCAACATATGAATAAATCAAATGTACCTCAAGATTCAAATGTTACACCATATCATGACACAAGGCTAGCCACAACATGGTGATGGGTAGGGGTGCAAATGAGTCGAGTCGAGCCCGAGCCTGGCCAGGCTCGGCTCAGGCTCATTTAAATTATATGAGGCTCGAGCTCGAGCTCGGCTCGATTCGAGCTCTCTTGTACTGAGCTCGGCTCGAGCTCGTAAAGAAATATCCAAGCTTGGCTCGAGCTCGGGCTCGACTCGTTTGTTATCTGACGTGCCTAAATAAGCTTAAGTTCGGCTCGAGCTCGTTAAGAAGCTTGTTTACTAATACCCTAAATCCGTAATTTCTGTAATATATTTTTATTTTAATATATATATATATATATATAATAATAATAATAATAAATTATATTTTGTAAAGGCTCGTTTAGGCTCGCGAGCCAAATCAAGCTTAATGACATAGGCTCGAGCTCAAGCTCGTTTAATAAACGAGCTTAATATTAAGCTCGAGCTTGGCTCGGGCTCGTTTACAATCGATTTCGAGTCGAGCTTTGATGTGTGTAAAACCAACTAGTTTTAATCATACTAACTTAAACACAAAGACAAACACACGAAAGGCAGTGTACCTATCGATTAGCAGCTTAGTTCAGGTAAGTAGGGTATCGAACACAGGGAATGGTAAACAATTAAAATAGATGCTAATATTATCTAAATAAAACAAGTAATAGAAAGGGGGGTTTCTCTAGTTTTGCAAGACTAGAAACTTAAATACTTTACTAACACGCAAACAAAGCAACTAATAGCTAAGAAAACAAAGATCAACTAAATTCAATGATTAAAAAGGACTTCTGTTTAGGTTCGAATCATTTGTTCCCATGGATGATTTTATGGTAAATATATCGGATTAATTCTTCATTGGTTACCGACTAAAGTGATTAGATTCACATTCGCTATAGCTAATCCTTAGAAAACATATTAATTCAAGCAATGGCCAGTTGTCTAAATTAATGAATTTCCTAGTTTGTTGATTCGGGTTTAGAAAGACTTGTAATTAGCTAATCAAATTGGTGATTCAATTAACCTCTTGTTGATGGTGTATCACACAAGCTCACACATTAACTTACCTATCTTCAAGTTAATTCTAGTTTCACATTCGTTATTCCTAGACATACAACTATGTGGTCACGTAAATCATATGAAATTAGCAACTAAGAGATGTTCATACAACTTAATTACTGATTTATTAACAGAAGAATAGTTATTGTTAACACATAAGGTTCTTTAACAAGCTTAATAAAACATAATCACCAATTAAAATTAATCCTAATCAAATAATCAATCCATGTTCACAAATTCATCTACCTAAACAGAAGTTATGAGTTTTTAGCTCATAATTACAGCAGAAACAAGATCAAAAATGAAATCAGTTGGTAAAAACATACCTCAAACAAGAGATTAGGTAAGAGTAAACTTGATTTTGACTTGATTCTCCTTAAAATTGAATGTAGGGTTGATTCCCTTGCTTCCCACGCTCTAGCAGCACCTTTAGTCGACAATTGGCCTCCAAGGGTTCATTTATCTGCCAGGGTATCGATCTGAAAGTCCCTTTATATAGATTTTCACAAAACAGGGGCTACTCGGCGAGTCCATTGACCTACTCGGTGAGTCCATCACTTAAAACCCGTGTGCGGCAAGTCAGCGTGTCCAGAATCGCGAAACTTCTGACCAACTCGGCGAGTAATCTACCCTACTCGCCGAGTACGTTTCGAATCAGCATTTTCTCAAAACACGAAAGTCGTCCGAAATTGTGTCTACTTTTCAGAACATTTTGAATATCGTCAATCGGAGTTACGGTTCATGAGATATGGCCAAAACACTGACGAGGGGTCAAGCTGTCCAGCAACATCCTTCTTTCTTCAAAATCCAATATCCAAGCCTCCAATCGTTAGTTCCGCTTCCTTTTCCTTCCGAGCATGTCATTATTGCTGAAAAATGATTCTAAACTAATTAAGCACCTTTTGTTCATTAAATGAGATAAAATCAACATAAAGTATTAAGATAATGCATGTTGTTTTTAACTAAATATGCCCATATCACTACTAGAAAAGCAGCCTTTTACGACGCTCATTGCGCGTCGTAAAAGGCTCAGACGACGCGCAAATGCGCGTCAAGGAAGGCCCTATCATAAAGAGAGACGACGCGCATTTACGACGCGCAGTTACGACGCGAAATGCGTATCAAGGAAGGCCCTGCCATAAAGCAAGACAACACGCTTTCGCGTGTCGTAACCTTACGACGCGCGTGTTAATGACACGCAATGCGTATCAAGAAAGCCACTGTCAAGAAAGGCCATGTCATAAATGAAGATGACACAAATTTTTGTGTATCATAATTTTAAATGTTAAAAAAAATATTATTTATATGAACTGCTACAAGTATTATTAAAATTTGAGGGGTAATATTGACCTTTTGGCACAGTTAAGTCTACAAAAATGCAGCTTTCTGAAGGATGAGGGCAAAATGGGGATTGAATTATTGCTTGAACTGATCACCCAAACCTTGGGGCATTCCTAAGCTCTGTGCAAGATCGCCCATTCGTGCTTTCATGGCCTAAAAAGGGGTAAAACGGTCAAATTCAAAATATATTACTCCAAGGGTAAAATTGTACTTTTATATTCTCATACAAACCTGGACACTCTTTTGATGAGCATCTCTATATGCTTCTGTAATCAGAAGTGACAGTTTCTGCAAAAAAAAATCAATGATACAATATATCATTCTTTTACTAATTTATCTGATTTATGCAACAATGTTTTAACATTTAATTAAAAAAAAGAGTAAGATACAAAAATATAAAATGAAATAATATAATAAAATTACTCACTTCTGAACCCTTTCCATTGCAGCCTCTGTAATTTATATGCATAGAGGTTGCTGATTCCCAGAGAGAGTGACCTAAAGTTGCAGCTCTCAATCCAACAACTTCATGTGCTACATCTTTGTCAACAGTAGGACCCACTATGGATTCCCATTTTATATACTTTCTCTTACCTCTAGCATTTTCCTAAAAATGTATAAATAAAGTATTTGTAAAATTATAATTATAATTACATGATATGAAAATGGAATTAGTTACCTCATCTGAAGACTCCAATTCTGATTCACCACTTGAGAGATGTGCAACACTGGAGTTTGTATCTACAGGAGAGGGTGGGGTGGGGGTGGGTAGGGGGTAGGGGTGGGTAGTTCTGCACAAAATGGGGCTGAAAATTGTGAAACAAAGTTTTTGTGAAACAATAGTCTCTTGATGAGATGAACTAGCAGATTTGTGAAACAAAGTTTTTGAATCTTTGTTTCTCAAGTGATCATCATAGTCCCTTTTCTTTATAGAATCAGAAAGAATCTGAAAATTGGTGTGATTATGAGTCTAGGATCTTTATATATATATATATATATATATATATATATATATATATATATATATATATATATATATATATATATATATATATATATATAATTAGAAGATATACTGATATACTTGCCTCATATGCACATTGAACTTTCTTAAATGATTCACTTGCCAATGGGTTTCCCATCTTTTTATCAAGGTGCACTAGCATGGCCTATAAGGGATCAAAACGAAAGTCAATTGACCAAAAAAAAAAGGACCACAAATTATATTGAATATTGCATTGCCTTTTTCTTGTATTCTTTCTTCAACAAGATTGCATCATTCTTATCATATCGACTAAATCCTAGTGTTTCATAGTGATCCACACAACTTATAATTCTTTCCATTTCATTGAATTCATTTTCATGGGTTTTGACCATAGAAATGGAGATGGTTGACTTTGACTCTTTCTTCTCTGTGTTCATAAAAGTTGGCTTATTGCTTGAAGATTTACACGAGTTAACCTGTTCATGTTCATCTTCCTCACCATTAACACAAAACTTGCTCTCTGTAATGTCATCTTCAAGAAACGACTCTGTAACTTTCGTAATCTACACTACAAATTTCAATATATAAGAATATACATATACATATATCAATCAACAAAATGTCCAACAAATTGCATTAATCTACAGCTACGTAACCATGTTGAAGCTACTTGAAGAAGGTCTGTAAGAACCCTAAAAGCTCTTTCAGATTAGGGTTTTCTTTCTTTTCGTATGTAACCCTAACTGATTTCAAAGGAGCTTTAAAGTGTAATAACCCACCCATATGCATAATTGACATGATCTGGTCAAGAAAGATGAAACAGAGCAATTATTGAAATCAGTTAGGGTTACATACGAAAAGAAAGATGAAACAGAGCAATTATTGAAATAAAAGATGAAGGAAAATAAACCTGGGTAAGAAGGCGTTTTAGGCCCATCTTTCTCCTTCTCTTCAAATCAAAGGTCAGATCTTTGTCTCGCCCTTTCTTCCTCGAACAGAAATTTCAAAATAGATGCTTGATTCAAAGGCTGCGCGCTTTCAGCAAGAAATTGGTGGGTTTACGAGAGAGGGAGAGGGGAAGAGACGTCTTGAAGGGAAACGAAAGATCGGATTTTTATGTTGTTTTAGGAAATCCGAATCCAATTGTTCGTTAAAGGGTTCATAGGCTGCTGAACAGTAAACACACGTTGCTGCACGCCTGACCTAAGGATTGCACCATTTAATTTTTAACTAGTTTATAACTAAACAAGATGAAGATGAAACAAAAATGATAAGATTTCCCTTTTTCTTCTTCTCTCAACCGCTTCTGTATCTATCGCTCTCTTCACCAAAGCAAGATGAAGATCTAACAACTTGATTGCGGAGGCCCCTTGTCGATTTGTGAGGACTAAAATATGGAAATGTTGAAAGAAGGAAATGACAGATATTCACGAATGATGTTCTCGTCGCCGGCTCCAAAGCGCCATAATCATGGCCGAGATCCAGAATCGTATATGTTTGCTATTTACAAATCTGTTGTTGAACTTGGAAGAATCGACCTAGGTATTCCCACTGCTGAAGATGAAGGCTTTTTCTTGCTAAGTCGAAGAGGCGTGGGGTTTAATTTTTTGGGGTGGTAATTTTCATCGATTTATTTCCCGCCTAAAATGCGTGTTTCACTTAAAAATTATAAAAGCTACACATTTACACGACGCACATTTTATGAAAGGCGCCCCCCGCATTTCATTTTTTTCATTTCTGACACTAATTTTAGGGTACGCATAAATGCGTGTCGTCTATCCTTGAAATTTTGGACAACTGACATTAGTTTTTAGGGCACGTACGAATACGCATCCTCTATCACTGTGTGTCATTGTTTGCGCGTCCTTAAAGGTTGTTTTTCTAGTAGTATATCAAAATACCCCACACAATTGACTTTTGCTTGCCCCCAAGCAAAACTGAATTTTAGTATACTAATATTACATAAGACAATCACAATCAAACCCAACCATTATGCCAAGACCGCAACGCATGCATTTGTGTCTAAAATTTTCCTAATAACCCCCCATACTCCAAATACTCACAATCCTCATAAACATTCACCCACTTTTTCCGAACAATGCTCATTTTATGCATCCCTCCGAATCCATCCTCAGAAAACCTCTTAACCTCAAGGTATTTTTGGTTGAGCAAACCAAGCATACATAATCTAGACAATTACAATTTATGATACCACATTGGAGCTCTTTGGAATTCTTCACTTCTTTGACATTTGATCTTTAATTTCTTTGAATTCACCACCTTGTTGTTTGATTTTTAGTATCTTCAACTTTTTAATTTCTTCAGAATTTTTGATCTTCTAATTTCATACTTAACTTTGATGCTCCGAAAATTCTTCAAACTTTTTCTTGTAATTCTATCTTTTTTTTTATTACATGTACCTCACTTTTTTCACTAAAAACCCTACATGCTTAAGTAGGGGCGCTCAACTTCAACCTTTATTGGCTAAAGATAATAATTTTCCTGGATACATTTTTGGTACACGATACTAAACATATTGCATCCTTCAAACTAAGCGATGTCGTGTTTTTGTCCCATGATTTCACTAGAATAAGGAAGCCGCAAATGCACTAGAACGTATATAGGCTCAACTAAACATTTGGGTTTTCATGCAATCATCAAATATAATACTAGCATGATCCCTAATTGTTTTACCAAAATTTTCTAAATTAGACCTAGCAATTTTAATGCAAACATTTCAAAATTTATCAAAAATTAACTAAAATTTGAACTAAAATAACCAACCCCCTACCCCACACTTAATTTATGCAATGTCCCCATTGCATATTATGCATGATAAAGAACAATAAAATAAAGAGGGAATTGGAACAAACTCCCCTGGGATAGTAGTTGCGAGGTTTAACTTCTTCATTTAAAGCTCCATCTTCAGCTGACTTTAGACATAGGAACAACTCATCCATGCATTGGGTGTCATTCGTCTCGTGTGGTTGACAGCTCCAAAATATTGAGGAAAAAGCTTCTTGGAAATGCTCGGAAATATAGACAATGTCGCCTTGAATTGAATCAAATCGTTGACTCAAAGATAAAAGAATGAGCAACTCGTCGAGTTTTATGTGGAGACTCGCCGATTTGAATCGCTATACTCGCAGAAATCGTGATTTTTTGCTTGGACTCGTCGAGTTAGTATTATGCACTCGACGAGTTCTTGACTCTGATCAGGTCTTTTGTTCTTTCTGCCTCAGCTTTAATTTTGTGTTCAAGGAGAGTATCAAGGTAATACTACTCCTCATTTTCTTCAGGGACGAGACTCTTGTTAATCAAATATAAACATCAGACTCAACATATCGCTCAAAGTCTTCTAATCTTCTCGTAAACGACTCGACCCCTCACTTTAATTCCCTCACGCTTTGAGAATTCTCTCTAATATCACCCTAGCTTCTGAAAAGATCAAAAACAAATACCAAGTAATAATAAAAATAAATCAAAATAAAAATCCTAAATTATCCCTAAATACTAGAAGTTTAAAAAGAAAAAGAAAAGCAAACTCTAATGACGGGTTGCCTCCCGCAAGCGCTTCTTTTTGTGCGAGTCTTTAGCTGGACTCTCAACTTAATAAACTTCTAATAAATTCAATGCCCATCCATCCATTGCATTAAATATTTTCTTTGGACCAATTTGTAAAATTCGACTCTTTGCTTCAAAAATTGGCCAAAAAAGCTTGAATTCATGAAACCCAAGAATATTGACAAGGGTTGGAACCGGTTGGATACTAATCAAAAATGGATCTTGATTTAGAACTTTATCCAAAGTTGGAATCGTCACCCCATGCTTCGAAACACAAACCGAAAATACAAGGGGCCATGTCGTGGTAATGGTCAAACCACAGCTTGGTTCCTGCAACTCAGGTTGTTTTTGTTCTTCATCCGATCTCTCTGCTAGCAACCTTTCCAGCTCCTCCAAATCTCTTTCTGGATTAAATTCTTCATCTTGTAACTTTAGCTCTTGTGACTCAAATTGTTCTTGATCGTTAGACAAGATGTTATCTAACCATCTATCAAAATTCTTCAAATCATCATCTGAGTCATAGTCCTCATCTTTTTGCTCATTTACCTGCGCTACTTCCTCAAGAAAAGCATCAAAAGCATTGAGATTTGGAAAATACATAATAAATAAAAAAAATAATAAAATAAAAATAAAAATTAAACTATATAAAAAAATCAATAAAATAAAAATGATAACAATTAGCAAATAAAATTAACTATTTGAACCGTTCCCCGGCAACGGCGCTAAAAACTTGATGTGTGTAAAACCAACTAGTTTTAATCATACTAACTTAAACACAAAGACAAACACACGAAAGGCAGTGTACCTATCGATTAGCAGCTTAGTTCAGGTAAGTAGGGTATCGAACACAGGGAATGGTAAACAATTAAAATAGATGCTAATATTATCTAAATAAAACAAGTAATAGAAAGGGGGGTTTCTCTAGTTTTGCAAGACTAGAAACTTAAATACTTTACTAACACGCAAACAAAGCAACTAATAGCTAAGAAAACAAAGATCAACTAAATTCAATGATTAAAAAGGACTTCTGTTTAGGTTCGAATCATTTGTTCCCATGGATGATTTTATGGTAAATATATCGGATTAATTCTTCATTGGTTACCGACTAAAGTGATTAGATTCACATTCGCTATAGCTAATCCTTAGAAAACATATTAATTCAAGCAATGGCCAGTTGTCTAAATTAATGAATTTCCTAGTTTGTTGATTCGGGTTTAGAAAGACTTGTAATTAGCTAATCAAATTGGTGATTCAATTAACCTCTTGTTGATGGTGTATCACACAAGCTCACACATTAACTTACCTATCTTCAAGTTAATTCTAGTTTCACATTCGTTATTCCTAGACATACAACTATGTGGTCACGTAAATCATATGAAATTAGCAACTAAGAGATGTTCATACAACTTAATTACTGATTTATTAACAGAAGAATAGTTATTGTTAACACATAAGGTTCTTTAACAAGCTTAATAAAACATAATCACCAATTAAAATTAATCCTAATCAAATAATCAATCCATGTTCACAAATTCATCTACCTAAACAGAAGTTATGAGTTTTTAGCTCATAATTACAGCAGAAACAAGCTCAAAAATGAAATCAGTTGGTAAAAACATACCTCAAACAAGAGATTAGGTAAGAGTAAACTTGATTTTGACTTGATTCTCCTTAAAATTGAATGTAGGGTTGATTCCCTTGCTTCCCACGCTCTAGCAGCACCTTTAGTCGACAATTGGCCTCCAAGGGTTCATTTATCTGCCAGGGTATCGATCTGAAAGTCCCTTTATATAGATTTTCACAAAACAGGGGCTACTCGGCGAGTCCATTGACCTACTCGGCGAGTCCATCACTTAAAACCCGTGTGCGGCAAGTCAGCGTGTCCAGAATCGCGAAACTTCTGACCAACTCGGCGAGTAATCTACCCTACTCGCCGAGTACGTTTCGAATCAGCATTTTCTCAAAACACGAAAGTCATCCGCAATTGTGTCTACTTTTCAGAAAATTTTTAATCTCGTCAATCGGAGTTACGGTTCATGAGATATGGCCAAAACATTGACGAGGGGTCAAGCTGTCCAGCAACATCCTTCTTTCTTCAAAATCCAATATCCAAGCCTCCAATCGCTAGTTCCGCTTCCTTTTCCTTCCGAGCATGTCATTATTGCTGAAAAATGAAATTCTAAACTAATTAAGCACCTTTTGTTCATTAAATGAGATAAAATCAACATAAAGTATTAAGATAATGCATGTTGTTTATAACTAAATATGCCCATATCAAGCTTTTAACGAGTAGCTCGCGAGTAGCTTGGCTCGTTTGCACCCCTAGTGATGGGTGTGCCATGAGTGTTTCATCATTTAGTTGACATGACTGTTTCATCATTTAGTTGAACTAAACACATTTTCAAAATTCTCATTTTTGTTGGAATTTTTTTGAAAACAGCCTATTTTTCCGTAACTAAACGTACCCTAAGGTTTTATCTTGGGTGTTTCACTAGGTGGGGTGTAACACCTGTTTCACGAGTGTACGGGCTTTATTGTTTGATTTAGATTGTTATATGAGTCTTCTCATTATACTATGTAGGATGTATGTTGTCTTTGTGACTCTTACATGGAAGACCATGATTTGGCCCCTGACAATTGTATGAAATACCAGGGTTTGTCCCCTAGCACTTGTATAAAAGACCAAGATTCAGCCCCTAACAATTGTATGAAAGACCAAGATTTGGGCTCTGTCACTTGTATGTAAGACCATGATTTGGCCTATGGAAAAAAGTGATTGTAAGACTATGATTTAGCCCATAGAATTCACTTGTGGTTGAAATAGACTAGTGATATTATGTATAGTATGTTGTATATTGGGAAACTCACTAAACTTTATACTTACGTTTTTATGTTTAAATGTTTCAGGTACTTATGGTTCAAAAGGGAAAAGCCCGACTTGATTGTACTGAATCCACTGGAGTTTTCCACATTATATTTTATAAATCATTTATGATGTTTTGAGAATATATTATACTATAATTATCTTTTATAAATAATGAATGATTTGGTTGTTTTAAAAATGAAATTATTACTTAGTATTTTTTTCAGATGTTACATTATTGAAATGACTACTGAGTTTGGAATGTTAATAGATGTATTTTTTTTTTGACAAAATGGACATAAATTGGTCGGTACCATATTTCGGACTGCATATGTGATGGTTTAGGTTAGACATACATATCTTTAAAACCACTTATACAAATTATCTAAAACTAAAGAAATCAGTTCATCGAATCGAATCCACCAAGAAAGTTGTCATCCTCCATTTTTATTGTTACACTATTGAAAAAAATCATTCTTTAAATAGCTACATATATCAAGAAAGATGACTTCAACTGGTTTGAGTTATTTATTATTGCTATGGGTTGCGGGGTAATATTAAATTTTAACACAATACTAGTTTGCTTGCATTTCTTAATTCATTAATATTGTTATAATTGATGCTCCACTAATTTGACATGTATACTCCATCGCACACATCAACCTGCATAACATACATCGCATAACACCACCAGATCACTCACAGTCTAATATGAGGGATTTGTTACTCTTGTAACACCCCAAATATGAAGGTAAAAATTTCATTTTTAAAACAAACAAAAAACCCATTTATCATTTACTAGAACACTCAAAGGTATTTTATAAAAAAAAAACAGTTATCAGAGTACAATCACAAAATCTCAAGGTTGCAGAAAATGTGGGTGTGTGCGCTGCGATCAAGCCGAACCCTTCCCTTTCGAACCAGAAGTACTTGAAACTACAAACAACAACTGTAAGAACAAAGTTTAGTGAGTTCCCCAAATACCATATACCATACGTAACATATGAGTCATATATATCATACATATCCAACATTTAATAGGAGGTGCTATGTGTCAACCATAGTCTTATCGTTATGCCACGAGCTGTATCATGGTCTTTCCTTACCAGACCGGGGGCCAAAACGTTGGGTCTTATAGAAAAGTGCCAGGAGCCACCTCCTGGTCTTCCATGCAAGCATCACCAAGGTAACTAGAATGCAATATACAACTAACTATATATTTAACTGGTAGAGTCTGAACCCTGGTTTTGCCTACAGTTTTTCCAGGAGCCATCTCCATGTCTTTCATAAAAATGCCAAGGGCCACCCCCATGTCTTCTAATAACATAAACAAAATGGGCCGACATTGGTGCTTTCAACCCATAATATAATGATGAGACTCACTTCAGACAACTGAAACCCATGGATAAAAATCTAACTGCAGATCCGCCAAAATCCATGCGCTATCAAATACCAAAATGACAATCCATCATTAACTAGATCCTGACTTACACTAAGAGTCCAAATCGGGGTAAAAGATCTTTTTACCCTTTCTCTAACTTGGACCAAGGCCAAGGCCCGGATGACCCAAAATCCCAAAATCTACCACAAGAACTCAAGGCCCAAATATGACCCAATTTTACAAATTGGGTCCAATCCCTTTCATGGGCCTTCACCCAAGAGAGTCCAATAAAGTCTTAATAGCCCAACCTGTAACATCCCGGAATATCAAGAGTAGAGTTGAAGGGCTAAAAGTGAAATTGTATAAGGGAAACTCAGCAAGTCCATGGGTGGACTCGGCGAGTAGGGTCGCGACTTTGATCGCGTGTTAAGTGGCCTACTCAGCGAGTCCAAAGATGGACTCAGCGAGTAGGTGCTGAGTGGAGAAAACCCTAAATCCAGAGGATGAGCCCTATTTAAAGGACATTATACCCTCTCCCCAGCCTCTTTGATCTACCTTGAAGTCCAGAAACCCTAGATACGTGATTGTGGAGGATTTGAGTGCATTTGGAGCTTGGGGAAGTGCTTGTTGAAGAAATATTGAAGGAGAAGGGACTTAGATCAAAGGGCTTTGCAAGGATTAGGATTAATCTTCTCTTGGAGCCTCCTTTTGAGGTATTATTTCACTGTTTGAGCTGCTATTATCTAGATTCATCACTTTTAGAGGTGTTAAAGAGCTTATCTTTTGAGGTATTGGAGTTTAGAGGTTAGATCTAAGGTTGCTACCTCAGATATGGAATGGAAAAGGGGTTTGAATGCATAAAGGTCCCTGTTGTTGAGAGATTAATGGAGCTATCTAGTCCCAAACCCAAACCCTAGAGTGAAAAAGCCTATATCTTCTTGGATTCACGTAAAGATTGCCACTTTACGTGATGGATGGCCTTAGGAGGGGTAGATCTATGGTTTGGATCATCTGCATGGCTTGGAAAGCCTCTGTATGGATTCAGACCCGGTGGAACTCGGCGAGTCACATAGGTGGACTCGGCGAGTTGGATGAAGATGGCCTGGAACTCGGCGAGTTGGAAGAACAACTTGGTGAGTAGGTTGAAGATAGTCGTAGACTCGGCGAGTCTGTTCTTGGACTCGGTGAGTCTGGTCGTAGGGTTCAAGTTTCTTTTGGAAGTGCTGTGACTCGGTGAGTCAAGGGATGACTCGGCGAGTTGGGTCGCAAATTGAAGGAGGTTCTATGTATGAGGACTCGGCGAGTCGTTGGGTTGACTCGGCGAGTAGAGTCAGTCAGGGGTAGGCTTTGACTTTGACTTTGACCAAGAATTGACCAGTCGACTTCCAGGGGTATTTTGGTATTTATTGAGCTCAGTCTTTTGGTATTATCAGTTATGGATTTCGCGTCGGAGGTTGGAGCAGCGTGATCTATCTTTTCAGACAGCAATTGCGAGGTGAGTTATCCTCACTATATCAACAGGGTCTAAGGCACCAAGGCCGACCCTTTATCGGATTGAGATCCGGGTATTTGTTGTTATGTTATTGCTTTGATATGTTTGCATCCGGGTAGTTAGGATGGTATTCGTTAGAGACCCGGTTAAGGTCGGTATCCTGGTATGTAGGATGATGCTATGCTAGTGACCGGTTAGGTCGGTATCCTGTTAGAGTATGTTGTGTTATGTGATCTGCTAGATCGGTTTGACTGAATATGAATTGTTATGTGATTGTATGTTTATATGCACATGGATGTTTGGACTGGAGTTGGGTTGAGGCAGGTCCTGCTTCGTGCTGTAGGCCAAGATACCCAGGGCGGACCGGTTGTTCCGAAGGCCCAGCGAGCGGTCCGGATAGGCTGTAGGCCCCACGAGGGCGGACCAGACGTGCCAAGGCTCGGAGAGTGGACCAGGCCGACTGAGGGCCCGATGCGGGCGTACCAGTCATACTATAGACTCAGAGAGTGGACCAGGTGGGTTGAAGGCCCGGTGCGGGCAGACCAACCACACTGCAGACTCGAGGGACATGACTGGACTCGGAGGGTGGACCAGGTGGACTGAACGCCCGACACGGCGTACCGGTCTCATAGTAGACCGGATATGCATGGTTGTTTTGTGATTCGTTATGATATAACATGTTATGTGTATGGTATATGTGGTTGGTATTTTGAGGGTATCTCACTAAGCTTTCGGGCTTACAGTTGTGGTTTAATGTTTTTCAGGTTCTTCAGGAGACTGTGGCAAGGCAAAGGCGTGATCGTACCGCTCCTCGTGTTTATGTCTTATGAAATGGACCTGGGAATACTCTGATAATAAATGTATTGAAA
Organism: Lactuca saligna; assembly: GCF_052625555.1. Taxonomy (NCBI): domain Eukaryota; kingdom Viridiplantae; phylum Streptophyta; class Magnoliopsida; order Asterales; family Asteraceae; genus Lactuca; species Lactuca saligna. The sequence goes on from NC_136421.1 coordinate 292,435,509, forward strand.
ACCTTTTTATAATAACTTAATGGATTGGGATGTTTTTGAGAAGTTTAAATTTTATTGTAATTTTTGGTCGTTACAAGTTGGTATCAGAGCCTTGGTTTGAGTGAAATAAGGGAAAACGATGTTGGGGGAGTTCTGGGGGTGAATGGGGACGAGTTGGGGCGGAATGAGGGTTTAAATAGGGTGAAAACCCTAGAAACTTAGGGTTTCATCCAGCAGCGGTGACTCGCCGAGTCCAAGATATGGACTCGCCGAGTCACCCACTTAAACGTGTCCTGAGTGAACGGTATACCAGCTCTGGTATTTTTCGATTTGGGGGCTACCCGATCTTTTGTGTCACTCACATTTAGCAAGCAATTTGTTAGATCTCTAGGGGTGCTAGACTATCCACTGGATGTAGAGATAGCAGATGATAGGACCATCCGGGTTGCGAGAGTTGATCGGGGATGCACATTGTAGTTATTTGATGAGCATTTTTTTGTGGATCTAGTCCCTATTCCCCTGTGATGGAATAAGGTTATAGTTGGTATGGACTGGTTGAGCCCCAATGGGGCAGTGATCGACTGCGAGAAGTAGTTAGTAAGAGCTCGTACTCCAATAAAGTCTCAATAGCCCAACCATTAAATCCAGATAGCCCAACATGGCCCAAGACAACCAAGCTCATCCTAGCCCAAATCCGAAGCCCAAAACAAAGCAACCCAATCCTGTTGAGTACGCATGGGGTACTTAACCTGTACTCTCAGTGTATTGCATTAAAGGCTTGTACGTGCAACATATAAACTTGTACGCCTAACGTACTCGGCAATCATGGCCAACCTTTCCAATTTAGCTCTTAATCCTTTAAGACTTTGATCCAAACTCATACCTGACTTCCCCAAGGTGGTTAATCACATAAAGTTTCCAACTTTATGTGCATGCATGGCTTAATGGGGCTTTATAGCTCAAAGGATCTTAATAAATGACTTAATACGTGCATGAGAACAAACTATCATAAAGTTTGCACCTTTATGCCCAAGGAATCCTTAACATGACCAAATCTATAAGGCTAAGTTCCAAAAATGTCCTTAATTCCCAATCAACAACCAAAAGGACCAAAATGACCAAAAACATGCCAAGGAGAAGGTCTAAGAAATGAAAGGGAAAGGTTTGAACTTTATACCTCATAAGCCAACAAAAGAGGATAAGAGAGTTGGATCTCAAAGCCCTCCTCCACAGAACAAGTATTCAAGCCTCTTCTTCTTCTAGATACATAAAACCCTCCACAAAAACTTCACAAGAGCTCAAGATTACCAAACATAGGCTATGGAATGAATTAGGGTTTTTAGGATATGGATGTTGGGCAGGAAATGATCAAAAGAGGCTAACATATGGCTTATATAAGGCACAACTTGAAAAATTAGGGGTTTCTTACCTCCCCTCGTATGCGCAACATACTCCTCATACGCCCAACGTACGAGGCTACAGACCTGCAACCAATATCCACTAGTACACTAAGCGTACATCAGAGGTACGCCCCGCGTACTACTTATAAGGGCCAAAACATAATTCTTTCAATTTCAAAGGGCAACAAGGAACATCTCCAATTCCAAGCGTTACACCTCTCTTTTTCATCCTAGGAAGTGTGATTGTCTCATAGTTTACTCTACCTAGTACACCAAACCATAATAAGCTATCTTAGCAAAGGAATCATATCTTGCTTGACATGGTGGGGTGCATTAAGAATGTATAGTATACCTTGATTATTGAATCTATCATGCTTGTCATTATACATACTAGGATATATTAGTCACTATATTTGTATGGGGATATGAAATACGTTTGTTGTAACACCCGAGTAGGAACGAATTTGGTTGTGTGTGTTAAGTGACCAACTCGATAAGTTGGAGGACACAACTCGAAAAGTTGGAGCTAGAGGATGAAACCCTAATTTCCAGGGTTTTGCACCCTATTTAAAGGGTCATTAGCCTCCTTTAGCCTCCCTTATAACCCCTTGAGCTCAGAAACCCTAAATCGTATTTACTCTCCACATTTGTGTGTTATTAAGCGTGGAAGGTGGATTTTGGTGAGAAGAGCTTGAAGACCAAGGAGCTTGGAGTAAGGAGAAGTTGTGGATCCAAATTCTACTACATCTTAACATCACTTTGAAGGTAAAAAGTCATTACTTTTACTTCCTTCTAGCTAGATATCTCCATACTTGAGATTAGGGCTATTTTAGCATGTTGGTGATTTATTTCGGGTGTTCGGCATAATTTAAAGTTGTAGCTTCAAATCTAGGCTCATCTTGGTCCTTATAGTCATAAAGATTCAGCCTTTAGCAAGATAATTCCTTTTATTCACATATAACTCTTCTTTAGCTTGATTTTGGCCCTTAGCGCCTTGCATGTACGTAAAGTTTGCAACTTTACGTAGGAAGTATGCCCTAGGAGCTTAGATCTACAATATGAAGCTTTGGCGTGACTTATAAACATCTAAATGGAGAAAGGACTAAAGGGAATCGACGAGTTTCATGGCCAACTCGGCGAGTCCAATGAAGATTAGCCTTTGAGGGTTTCTGCATGAACTTGGCGAGTCAACAAGACGACTCGACGAGTCATTTAGGGTTTTCTCGACTTGTGGACACGCATGGACTCGACGAGTTGTGTGGAAACTCAACGAGTCGACTGGGGTTTCACGACTTCTCGAGTTTTGGAAGGACTTGACGAGTTAGTGAGCTGCACTCAACGAGTTGGGTCAACATGGACAGTTGACCTTGACCGTTGACCTTGACTTTGACCAAGGATTGACCAATTTGACTTCTAGGGGGTATTTTAATAAATTGGAAATTTATGGAAGTGGTCTTATGGCAAATATAAGTGGTGGAGTCCATGGCTATGATTCGAGAGTTTGAGCTTATCACTTCAGTTCGACATTTGTGAGGTGAGTTTTCCTCACTATACTCAAGGGTCGAAGGTACCAAGGCTGACCCTTTTAGATTGTTATCCTGATATGTTATGCAAGTATGATCTATTAGATTAGTATCCTGGTAGATAAGATGATATTATGCTATTATGATATGTTAGATCAATATCCTGGTAGATAGGATGTTGTTATGTTGTTATGATCCGTTAGATCGGTTTGTATGTCTATAGACTGTGATGTGATTATCTGTTATATGTGCACATGTTTGATTGGTGGTTGAGGCTTATCATCTTTATGCGAAAGCCAATAAACCTGAGCATTCCAACCCGATGGTTGTGGGCCGTGAGTATTCCATCTCGAGATGTTTGGGCTCGTAGTATGTGGGCATTCCAACCTGATGGTTGTAGGCTTGGGAACTCCATCCTGAGGATGATTGGACCCATAGTATGTTGGCATTCCAACCTGATGGTTGAGGGCCTTGGGTATTCCAACCCGATGGTTGACTAGACCCATAGTATGTTGTTTGGGATTATATGTATATTGTTGTGTATATGGGTATTTGGGGGGAACTCACTAAGCTTCGGGCTTACAATTTCATTTTTGGTTTCAGGTACCTCAGATGATTGCGGGAAGGCAAATGTGTGATCGTAGAGCTCCTCATATTTTCTGAATTTGTTTTTGGGATACTCTGATGTAGAACCATTTTGAAAACAAATTTGTAATAATTGACGGTTTCTAAATGTTTTAAAAAGTTTAAATTTGGCATAATTTTTATGGATGTTACAATTGCTTATATGGTATCCAGAGCGGGAAAATCTTTCTTCCTAACTTATCTCTTATTTCCTCTTCTTGGTAGTATACTCAGTCGACCCTAACCTCATTTTTCCTCCGTAATTTTATGTTATCTTATATCTTCTTTATGGGAGACACTTCGAACAACAAGGATGCCACTGCCATTCAGAATTACGAATATTCGAGCCTATATACCTTTCACTCTTGGCCTAGAAGGGTTGAACTATGAAGCATGACCAAAGAAATTGCATTATTTTCCGAAAAAGTTGATTATAAGCAGTTAATTATTGGTTGACTTTTTAAAAAGTTGTCAATGGGGTGTCCAAGGGGTGTCTTATTAGCAACACCCAATTTTTTCTCGTAAGATACGTTCATAGAGGATATAAGTAGAATTCGACCTAGTATTATTGTTGTACTTAGGTCCTAAGGGAGGTTCTTTGCATCGGTGACAAAAAAACCACTTATTCCTTTGCCTTTTTGTTCAAACCATTAATTTGTATATAACATTAATTTGTATATACAAAAACTTTAAATTTTAAATGTTAAACCTTTTAGTCCGCTTACACAATTATATTAACAATATTATAATATATGAAACACACTCGTATGAAAATTAAAAACGCAATCTAAAATAGATTTTACTTGTAGTTTTTAGTCGGTTTATGATGTTAATATTATTTGAAATGTTATCAAGTGAAACTAAAAGTCATTAATTTGTATATATATATATATATATATATATATATATATATATATATATATATATATATATATATATAGAGAGAGAGAGAGAGAGAGAGAGAGAGAGGTGGGTTCAATTGATAAAATAAAAAAGATTGATAATTGGGGAATCATTGTCAGCCATTCATTTAACGAGCTTAAAAAACACACGGTGATAAACTTGTAAATAATCCAAATAAAATAATGAGCGGTGACAAATTTGTCTTAGACTCCATCAATATCTTCGTCTCTAATCTACACATAAGAACCCGTGAATCTGGGTCACGAAATCCACTTGATGACGACGATCTGGCACCGCCGTCAGAGGAGACGATTTAGCACCACCATTGCAGATCCAACTCCGATTAGGGTTATCGTCATCATCTCAGTCAACGGCGACCTCGAACTTCATCTTTGTCCTTCTCCGACAACCGCTAAGCGAAAATAAGCGATGTCTCAGGGATCGATTTCCATGGCAACCACTAGTGTAATGGGAACAGAATGTGAAGTTGGAGTAGGAGCAGATGACGACGCCGATCATGAAAAACCACCACATTGTAGCTTCCTACAATCAACAGGACCAACATTTCTAGAGGAACACTCCTCCACCAGCCAAAGTATCATGTTTTTAATATTTTTAAAGAAGTTAACTTGTATGCACTCCAACTATTTGATGAAATGCATAAACTAAATTACAACGTTATATTCACATATGAATATGTTTTTTTTCACCTGAATCAGTATATGATTATTAAAACAAAAAAACAAATATGCAAGTCTGTATGGTATTCATATGTGAATAACATATAAAAATTATATATATTTGTGAAAACACCTTGTAATATTCGTATGTGAATATACTGTGTAATATTCATAAATGAATATACTATGTAATTCTCACATGTGCTAAATCATGTAATACTATGTAATATTCACATTGAAAATATCATATAATATTCATAAGTGAATATACCATCTAATATTCACAAGTGAATGCATCGTCTAATATTTAAATATAAATATACTATGTTTACTATATATTATATTCATATATGAATGTTACTTAAATTATAAAAAAATAAATCATATTTTTTATTCATAAGTGAATAACGAATGTACTGTAGAAAAAACATAATGCATTTTTATTCACTTAAGAATAACGATAGCTGAAAAATAAAAAAAATAAATTTTTTATTTTATCTTAAAACTATATCAATATTGATGTCTATTTGTAGAGAATACAAAATCATGAATTTTGGTATATTTAAAATTATTTTTCGATAAAAATAGTTTCTTAAAAGTAAAAAAAAAACAAAAAAAACTATGTTTTGTATATATTAAGGTAATGATTAGCATAGTTTAAGGAAACATGTTTTGTTGGAAAACACATGTCTATTCGTTTCGCATTTCCGCCGGTACGTTTGAGGCTTTTGCGGCAAAAATAAATGATTGACTGAAAATGATTCTCCCATTCTCAACATTTTTTTATCAATTGAACCCTTCTCTCTCTCTCTCTCTCTCTCTCTCTCTCTCTCTCTATATATATATATATATATATATATATATATATATATATATATATATATATATATATATATATATATATATATATATATATATATATATATATATATATATATATATATATATATATATATATATATATATAGACACACACGTATATAGATAACCAATCAGTTTTAACACTATTCTGTTTCATGTTTCATTATTATCCGAATTTCAGGGTTGAACCAATGCGCCGTAACAACTACATATGAATTGACATTTACGTGGGGTTGGGGAATTCCATAACGTTACAAGCAAAACAAAATGATTGTTTTTTTTTTTTTTTTTTTTGGGAATTTCACTTTGCTTCAAAGTTTAATTGCATCTTTTTTTATATGAGTTCGATTTAACGGTTGTTTGATTGTTGTTAATTGAGTCAGACGTAACCCGTAATCTTACAAAGTAAGAGATATCTAAGTATGATATCAAACAATCTGAATCTAACTACAGTAAAACACAACCTTCTTACCGGACCAATAAAAGACATATCAAACAACCCTTCTTGTGAGATATCACGGGTCAAGCTTTTGATAGTTTGTATGTTGCGAGTTGTTTTAAATTGTCGAATAGAAATGTTTCTTGGATGTCAAAGTTCACAATTGCTTCTCATACCCCATCATTTTCGTAAATAAATAAACCATCATCCAATCTGATTGATAGTAGTTCACGTTGATATTCGATTGTTTCACCACTTTGCACATACACCATATCTTTTGTGATTCTTCAATCAATGTTTCTGGTGGCACTATAAAAATATAAAACTTCTCATGCTGTTTGTAACAAGCCTTCTTGGATAAACATTTCATAGTGCAATAATCGAAATTAGACCAAACATCCAGGTTTCAAATTTCTTGTTGAGTTATGTACTTACTTAAAAACTAGTAAAGCAAAGTTTCAAGAAAAGAGGGAATGTTTTATACTTTAGTAACAAACAACCTAAACAAATTGATCATCAATTTCAATATTTTTTTAAATAAAATAAAATAAAAAGGTGACGTAAGCGTTTCGGAATCAAATCATTCAAAATATATTTTTTTGAAAGGTTGTGAGTTTTATTTATAATATATCGTGGTTCGTATAATTTCTTAAAGTTACACCGGCATTTATCGAAGTGAAAGTGAAAGTTTGTAAGGATGCCATTTTCAGTTTTAAATTTCAATAAAAATGGTCAAGAATAGGTGGAAAACAAAGTGTTCTTTTGTAGGGTACTGAAACAACACTTGTAGGATAGAGGTTGGTTAAAAGCCACCCCAATTTACATATAGACACTCTAATTAATTTTTGAAATATTTTTATTGGTTATAATGTCTAGAAATGACTCTTTTTACGAATTCTTCCAGTTTTTAACTGTCATAAAAAAAAACAATAAAAACCAATATATTTATCGATGCAAAAAACCCAAATCCTATTTTTCCGAAAACCGCCTCATCGGATAAAACCGTGCGGGTTCTTGAGAAACTGGTTTGTCTTTTTCTGGATTATTTTAGAAACCGTTTGGGTTTTGTGGACCTTAATTTAAACTCAAATCCAAACACAAGAAAAAGCAAAGGGAGATTATCATAATCGGGCTTTGGCCCATAAAGATAAATGAGTAACGGGCTCAACCATGTAACCTATTTAATAATTAATACAGCTAAACCCCTTACGTCCATCTTGTCACATATTGTTCAGCGGTAATTCATTGTCGATCGTTCGTTGTTTTTCTGTCGATTGTCATCAACTTCTAATAAATCATTACGTATCTCCTTTTCTGATTGTAATGATTAGCTATTTGTAGAAATTTTGTCATGTTTACACGAATATGGAAAAGTGAATATATCAAAACTACGTTTCTTTTGAATCAAATATGACTATCCAACTCATTAATTTCGACTAATCTTCTAAAGCCTTGATTTTCTCTTTGGTTTTTTCATTTACAAACTTTTGTTAGTATCATTAATTCACCTTTTTTATTCATTATTTGATTTGCTCCTTGCTTTTCTCATTCATATTGTAATCTAATCTCAATTGTGTGACTTCGATTAATTTTAGCTTTGTAATAGTTTTTAAACTGAACTGGTTACTTCTCAAAGGAATCACATCGATCAGTTGGATTAGTTTTAGCGCAATATATATTCAAATGCTTTCTTGGTTTATTTATATTAATAATTTATGAAGTTCCTATATTCCTAAAAGATGATTTAGTTCCCCTCAGAAAACATATAGATATCTAAATCCTTGTTTAATGCTCTATTTTGCTGCCTCCAATCTTTTTATTTTTGTTGCTGATGCTATCTGCTACGAAAAATAATTTGTAAGCAACCTACATATTAAAATAAACCTACATGGTTTTAATGGTTAATTTATCTAAACTTAGGTGTATAACAACCCAATATATGAAAGTTTAGAAGGGAGATGTAATTACATAATCATCTTGCTATGCCGTTGTTAAACGGCGATGCTTGATGTTGAATGCGCTGTTGTGATGCTCTTAATTTCCAAACTATTATTTACGTATGGATTTTTGGTAAATGTTGGCTACAAATTGCACAAAGATCTTATCCTATATAGATTTTGCAAATCTTACGAATGATGTTTATTCAAAATCCATCTCACTAAATCTTTTATGTTGGGATCACATGAATGAATGAGAGAAGGGTGATTAGTAGCTAAAAAACTGAGGGGTCATGACTCTCCCCGATTCCATTAAGTTCCACCCATAGTGTGCTGTTAGGTGTATATTTTTTCCAAAGTATTTTAAACTTAAAAGGTACAAAACATATAAAAAGAGTTAATATCGTAATAATAATTAAAAAAAACTTTTTTTTTTCGGAATCAATTTTGATTATATTCTTAAAAAAAGCCTTGCATGTTTTATTTTTTTTAAAATTTGATATTTTAACGGATTTACCGGCAATTTTCTTCCGGAAATATCAATAGGAAACCGTGATAACGACGGAATGACCAAAAGTGCATATTGCTTTTAAGGAAGTATTAATTACAAATTAAAATATCAAAAGGAAATTATGATTTAAAACAAAAACAAATGGAGTTGTTTTTGTTGATGAAGCCTTTAAAGAAATATGTAGCATCCATTCCCTGAATTAGGTTATGTAACTAGACGGATCCTATTGGACAAATTCTAGGTTTTTTGCCAACTCCAAAGCTACTAGCTCAACTATGGGATATCCAACCTCAATAGAATTTGGTCAAAATAGTAGATGTTTAACAACTGTTAATGTTAGCAACATTGTAGAATACTATTGCGTTATCGATAAATATTTTTATTTGATTTTTTATATAAGGTATAGAGCAAATCAAGTTCGACCTTGATTTATTATATTGATTTTAAATTAAGAAAATTGTTGTTTGATTTACGATTCTTTAGAAAATGTTGAATGATTATGTTTGATTTTAATCGAAGAAAATGGCTTGATTCTATTTAACCAATGATTTTGATTACACCACGAGTACTACTAAATTTTCATCTCTTTGGAAAAACACATGATTGGATTACACAATGTTAAATTATGTATGCCAAGAGTTGATTGTTGAAATCTTGACAAGACTATCACCCAAATCCCTCCTCCGATTTAGATCACTCTCCAAATCATTATGTTCTATTATCCAGCCGCGGTTATATCCTCACACACTTCTCGATCCCCACAAAAATTCCTCATTAGACACCAAACTAGTTATTCTTAAACATTGCATTCCGAAGACCCGTTGACGCTACGTTCCAATCATGGATACTTAGATATAACACAAGTCGAGTTTCCTCACAACAGACATACCGATGTTGTTGGTTCATGTAATGGAATTCTCTGTCTGGTTGATCATAGAAATCATATTAGTCTATGGAACCCTCAATTGCCTTGGATAATACAACATTATCGTAGTGAATCAATGGAGTTAGTCGCACATTTAATTGGAGCACTCATCTTTTTGGCATGATTGGACCAAGTTGGAAAAAATGAGAACTAACAAGCATCCAAGGTTCTCTAGCTATGATTTCTACTGAAGGTGGTAATAGTCAAATTTGGATGAGGAGAGATGCTTCTTAGATGGTGGTTTTTGAATTGAAATTAAATTTAGTTGATGGAGTATTTAAGAGAGTTCTTCACCAGGCCAACAATGTTGATTTGTTGTTCAACACTTACTCACGTAGGTACCAAGTTTATAATTTTAAGAGAGGAGTGCAATCAAGACTATTGAACATCAATGTTGTCTAGCCTAGATGACATTGTTCTGTATGTCGAAAGCCTTCAACTATTAAAGACTGGGACTACTTTTGGAGGAAGCTAACCATCTATCAGCTTTGGTTTGTTCTTTAGAACTTTGTTATTCATAACCAATTTGCATTACTTTTTGGTCATTTTATTGTTTTTATCCCCTATTGAAAACCAACTTTAAGTTGAAGGTGTATGACAATACAGTCTTTATGCTTCTATAGTCGATGGAAGGGTTAATTTAATATTTGATCTAATGTTTTTGCAAGAGGAATGATGACTACGTATGAACAAGCTCTTGTTCTTGTTCAGTTGTTTTGTTTACAACCCTATTTGTGGTGAAGGAGGACACATTAATATTTATAGGAGTTTCTACATATTTATTGTTTTGTTTACAGCCTTATTTGTAGTGAAGGAGGACACATTAATAATTATAGGAGTTTCTACATATTTATCTTTGTTGTCTTAAAACTATTTGTTCTTCATCCGAATATCATTTAAAATTAAAAATATACATTCCAAAAGATGTTATTTTTGATTTATTGAACTTAAAGTGTTAAACATGTGGACAACTATAATTGTTATCTTCGTTTTACTTAATTTTGAATAAATAAATTAATGGTCAAGCCAAAAAATTTGCAGTTCTCATTTATTTATAAAAATATTTAGAAAATATGGTGTTGGGCCCTCTAATCATTTATCATGGACCAACATTGCAAGAAGAAAAAAAATAATGAGTACCTATTACAAATTATCATAATATTGGAGTTATGTGATTTTTCACAATACCATCAAAGACCATTTATGTAATCTACTCTAATAAATATATAATAAAAAATTACTTATAAAAGTAAAATAATATTTTTTGGTAGAATGGGCCCTTAATAAAAACAGGAAGGAACATTAATTTTCGAAGGAAATTGACCGACCAAGGGAATCAAGATGAATTGAAGCGAATGGGAAAAGTCTACACTCAAGTGTTTGTCACTTTTATCTAAAATAAATGCATATTTCGATCCCCCACAAAACCTTTCGATGGCCCACACTACCAAAATGATTCTCCCGTTCCATTAATTACGTAACCCTTATCGGCTCCAGTTGAACAATGTTGGACCAATTCGGCCCCACAAGTCACTATGTTTATGTTGATTGTTGGCTATTCCAAATTAAAATAAGGCACTTTGTTTACACGTTTTCAAATTTATGAAAAAACTAGATACATAATGGTCTTAATCGTTCATTCCAATCATACTAGTGTACAATTTCGTTTAAGTGTTATACTAAGGAATGGTGCTTTCAAAAAGTACTAACATATTAACTGTATTATCAGATTTAGTTATTAAAAGATAGTAAACAACCTTTATTGTAGATCTAATTATTATAAATTAAGATATCATGTGAACGTAAATGCCATGTCTCAATAGACTCCACTATGCAAAATAGATATATAAAAGGAAGCAGTCTCATAATTTTTTATAGAAAGAAAATGGACCCCAACATTTAGATAATTAACAAAACAAGTGAATCATATCATTTTAAAGGGTGAATTGCAAAATCGTACTTTCTAGTTTTTACTTTTAATAGACTTGTATTTACTTTTCTTATTATAATATTATGCAAATACAAGCATATTTCATCACAACACAACATGATTAATGACTTAATTTAAATATAATATTATACCACATATATAATAAGTTGGGTTAAGATATCCTAGACCATCAAACTTTTAGGTTTTAATTATTTGAATTTATTTTATGGGGACATAATGTGAGTTATGACATAGTTTTTTAGTCCTTTAACCTTTAACAACCAATACACCATGCCACATTGTATATTTTTAGCACATGTTCGGTAGTTATGTGGCATTTACCGACTACATGACTGCCTACGTTTGATGAGCTACAATGTCATTCGCACTTATTAATATTATTACTAAAAACAAATGGGTCCCAATATCGTTCCTCGAAAATTATCACAACCGATGCTCTTTCTCTTATTCTCTATCATTAACAAAGTGCACACATACATAGTCAAACATGCCATATACAAAAATTTTCAAGGTTTAGGATTTGAAAAAAATGATTCAATAAAAATTAAACAAGCAAATCAAACACATTTAAACACAACCAAGATTTCTTCACTCTAAAGCCTCTCACTTCTCACCTACGACCCTACCCCATTGTTACCATGAAGTTAACCACAGGGGAAACTAAAAATAAGGAGGGAAATTGTTGTTCTCCAACCTCCGGTGACTCTATTCCCCATCACTAAAACCCCATAAAATTCCCAATACAACCCAAAACACCCTTAGACGACGAACAACGATTAGAGGTAACGAGAAGTAGGCAACAGTGATCAACGGTGACGAGATCTAGGCAACGTCGATCTATGGCTTTAGAGTGACAAGATCTTACACCTTCGTCGTTCTTGGTTTCTATTTATCAGACACAACCATGGAGATGATGATGACAAGACATAGGGTTTATTCACAATAATTTGATAGTAAGGGGATAATGGGTTAGATGTAGGAGGCTTTAGAGTGACGAGATCCTACACCTTTTCCAATTGTTGGTAAGAGGCTATCAACAACAGATCGGAGGTTCCCGACGACGGGTCGAAAGTCTCCAACAAATTCTTTTTATTTTAGGGTTTATTTTGAAATAAGAGAAGAGAGAGATATACCACTGTAGGTGTGTGTAGAGGGGGGGGGGGGGGTAGGATGGGGGATGGGGATACTTTTTATCTATTAAACTTATAAAAAATTAATTTTATTAAAAGAAACAACATTAAGGGTACACAAAATTGAAAGAATGATCATTTTATGTTTATTTGTCAACTTAATGGTTAGTGTGTTTGTGTGTGTGTGTGTGTGTATATATATATATATATATATATATATATATATATATATATATATATATATATATAGGTTCAGGTTCATTTGAGACCATTTTAATTTTGTGAGACCGTGAGACCAAATCTAAAAATAATTTTAAAATTGAAAATAAATGGAAAAATCCAAAAATGTTTTTTTTTAAATATTATTTTCGGAACTTGAATTAACTAAAAAAAATTAAAAAAATTCCGTTTTTTTTTTGAAAAATAAGTGAAATATTATAATAGAATATTACACTAACATATTCTAAAAAATAATTTTAAAATGCAAAATAAATGGTAAAATCTAAAAATTCTTTTTTTAAATATTATTTTCGGAACTTGAATTAACTAAAAAAAATTAAAAATAAATAAAAATAAATTCCATTTTTTTTTTTAAAATACGTGAAGTATTCTAATATAATATTAAACTGATATATTCTAAAAAATAATTTTAAAATGCAAAATAAATGGAAAATCCAATTTTTTTTTAAATATTATTTTTGGAACTTGAATTAACTAAAAAAAAATAAAATAAAATAAAAAATGCGTCTCACGGTCTCACAAAATTAGACCGTCTCACATGAACTCAACCATATATATATATATATATATATATATATATATATATATATATATATATATATATATATATATATTCCTTAGTTTTGCATGCTAATCTCTCTTTACACCACAATAATTTTTTTTATCAGGTGAAGGGCATGATAGATGAATACACATATTGATATTGATGGAATTCACGAAGAATGGTCGATGTTTGTGGCAAACTTTATTCTGCGAAACAAGTTGTTTTTTTATATATGATATTTTGTTTTTTTATTTTGAAACATTAATTGTCATTTATTTGAAAACTAATAAACCTAAAAAAATTAAAACATATACAATTATGACATACAAATTATATGTCGTAAACTTCTATAGATTGTGTGTCATGTATTAAAAAAAAGTCAAATATTTCGATACATATGTTGATAATGTATATCATCTTCATTTATGACCGAAGCTTTAATGACGTACATTTGTGTGTCATATATAGCTTTTTTATGGCACACAGTGGGTTTTAATAAATGTTTTTTTTATTTATTTATTTTTAATAGTAATGAAGAAATTATGCTTATGTCAAGGAAACACGACAGACGCAGTGGGAAAACATGACAGACAAAGTAGAAGGTGGAAAATGACGACTCGATGGCTAACAACAAGCTGGGAAGAATGTGGCTGAAGGAAAATTTGAGGGCATAACATGCACGCGGAAAACAAAAGGGTTGTAAGTTATTATTATTATTATTATTATTATTATTATTATTATTATTATTTTATTTATTATTATTATTATTATTATTATTATTATTATTATTATTATTATTATTATTATTATTATTTTTAGTAAGAAAATACTATTTGGGAAATATTTACAAGATTACCATCTTTAGGTCATAATTTTTTTTTCGATAGTTCTACGATTAAACGAAACTAGTTTTGTTTAATTTTAGGTAAATTTGCAAGAATGGTTTGTTGAAAATTACCAGTTTAGTTAAAAAATGTTTAGATTAGTACCAATGACCAAAAAGTTTGATTATATTGAGTTTGGACAAAAATTTTATGAAAATTCTTAAATTATGATTATGCCCTTTTATCTTTTATTTTTTCCTTTTTTATTTCTGTATTTATAATAAAATAAAAAATAAAAATATCACCCGCCCTTACTATCTACCACACCCATAACATCTTTCATCTTTCTATATTCTCTCAACTCCATTAGAACAGCCAGCCGGAAAAATCAGAATTACGCGGCCACCACTGTCGGGAACCGCCACCATTGTTAGAAACCATTGCTATCACCCAAAATCACCGCTATTCGCCGGATTTGTCCCCGTTGATTCATGGTTTTTAAACCACCAATCACCATCGTCAGTCACCCAAAGCAACTCTAGCGATGTAGAAACCACGAAACTCGTCATTCTTTAGCTTTGAAAACCATTCAACGTAAGAAACCGTTAGAATCCTCCTTCTCCGACTTGATCTGTCGTCGAACGATCACCAGAGCCATCACCCTCTTTCTCAGTTCGTCGTCTCCGGTAAGATCAATTTCATGTTTAGATCTGGAATCCCCGGAGTCGTTGCTTTCCGTGGTTGACTTACATCATTGTCGGCAAAAAACCGTATTAGTCGTCGCCTCCATA
This sequence comes from Lactuca saligna, assembly GCF_052625555.1. Classification (NCBI taxonomy): domain Eukaryota; kingdom Viridiplantae; phylum Streptophyta; class Magnoliopsida; order Asterales; family Asteraceae; genus Lactuca; species Lactuca saligna. Next base: position 292,450,771 of record NC_136421.1, read on the forward strand.
AAACCCTATTCAACCAGACCTGATGTTTGTCACAAGAGGCATAAAAACCCAAGGGTTTTCAACGCTACCATCATCGACGTTGAAGATCTGGTCGACTTATATCATCTCGCTTTGTCTTCTCACCGGAAAATCGAGGGTCTTTGCCATAAAATTGAGGGTTTTCTAGCTACTGTCGGTGGTATTGACCGATGTGGTGGTGACATTCATATCTCTAGTCAGCAGCGTTGGTATCTCTACTCGGTAGTGGTGACGGTGACGTTTATATCTCCGACCGATGGTAATGGTGGTGGTATTTCTCCTTGTGAACATCAAGTAGCAGTTGGTATGAGAGAGAGAGAGAGAGAGAGAGAGACTTGTACTTTAGTTATTTGTTTTTTAATTAATATAATAAAAAGAAAATGAAAAAACAAAATTATAAGGGCAAATCCATCAATCTAAAAATTTTCATAAAATTTTGAACCAAACTCGCAACAAAATCAAACTTTTGGATCATTAAAACCAAAATTACAATTTTCAAAATACCCGTAATCATTCTTGCAGTTTTGTCTAATTGTATTTACTTGTGTTCATTTAACATTAAACAATAACTTTAAACCCTATGACAACTATATTCATCACAAACCCTGTTACACAATTGACAATTAACAATTGCATATGTAAATATTTAAGATGATTTTGGGAAGAATATTAACAAAAATCAACTCATTGTATTTGGAGTTAACCTGTTCAAATCCAACTGGATTCAACATTAGGTGGCGTGAAATTCAAAATAAAAAAATAAATGATCGTCGTTTAAGAATAGCTAAAATCAATTTATATATTTTTTTGCACTTCATGAAAAGAATATTAATAATAATGTTAACAAATAGAATCAGCCATTCATCATTTAAAATTAAAAATATACATTCCAAAAGATGTTATTTTTTTGGGAAATAAATTAAATTTCCATATACAAAGCAATGGTGCAGTTTGCCACTACCTCAATTGGACGTAGTCTATTCATGATATCAATCAGTATTATATAACATGCATGCACGATTGAATAATCTTTTCCTAGCTAAAAGGATATTCAAATGATAAATTGTGTGGTGCTTAATCACTTTGTCTTCTTCCACAAATACAATAAATTGGATGCACTAAGGTATAGTGAGAAAAGGAAGTACGATAACTAATGGAAGCTTACGTGACTGAGGATTTAGAAAGCTATCTACTCTATTATCTGCATGTAGCTTTCCCAGGACCATACCCTTTTATCTGCGTTAAAGAACGACCACTTTATAATACTCTAAATAACCAATTGATGGAGATCTTCGGTTCGCCTCTTCCTTTTAGAAACTCGCAAAGTTCAACTTGAACTCAAATGGGTTTAAATTATTTCGTCAATCAGTTTTCAAATCAGCTTTATTCGGTAGATAAAGGGGAGATGAAGATAAGATACATTCGGTTTTTTTCCCCATCTCTTGAATTAATTTTCAGATTTTTTGGAAGGAGATATGGTGCGAAATTTCAGTGGGAACTTGATGATCACATTAAGTCTATTGAACTATGCATCCCTTTTATACTCATTTTGTGGTTAGAAAATAAACAACACAATACAGAAATTGTTAACATTTGGAAGAAGCAAAGATGATATATTGGCACTTGAGAGGCAAACAAGTGGATGGACGCAGGCAGGAGTATATTTGCAACTCTCATCACATGTGTCATCATTTATACTTTCTTTCTTACTTTTTTCTTTCCGATTATTGCATCTATTATATAAAGCATTTGAAACCTTAACTCTTAAATTTTCAATCTAAAATATCGAACCTATTAATTTAATTATATTATCAAATATAAAATATTGTCATATTAATCACATATCTTTTGAATTATCAATATAATATACTTATTTTGTTAAATTAAATAATGACATATCTTTCGACTTATTTTGTTAAATTAAATATAATGTTAAATTCAAAACCTAAATCAATATATCAAATAAACTAAAAATATTATTATATTATTTTTCTTAAATAGTTAAAATAGTTAAAATATTTTAATCGTAAAACCTAAATCAACTGTCAATATAACTAAAAATACTAATAAATGAAAATTTAAAATGAGTGGTTATTAAGTTAATGAACAATAATAATAACTATAAGTAATCGTAAAACAAAAAAAATTAATTATGTTACTTTACAAACAATGTTTGATATTTTAAATAAGAATGATGATCGAAATTAAAAGAAAACTTTGATCGAGAACCATATTTAGTTTTTATTCAAACGCAATCAACGAGTAGAAACCATTGAATGATATAATTTTAATAGATGTTTATAATAATATGATTCAAAATAATTACAATTTATAAGAACATGGTGCAAAAGTTAGTTATTCTTAGTTGATGTTAATAACATTATTATTTGCAATATTTATTTTCTAAAAACATTAACTATATAATTTTATTATGAGTAATGTGTATAAATTTGCTTAGTTTGTGTATATAAAAAGGGTTCTATTCTATTGGAAAAAACCATATGCATCCATCTTGCTAGTTAGTGAAAACTAACAATCATCATTGTTTTTCACTTGATGTTTCTTGACCATAGTTGTCCCGACCAAATCCCTTTGCTAAAGCCGAGGGGGGGAGGGGGGGACTAGCCAAGCTACTCGTGAGCTACTTGGGATCGGATCGTTAAAAGCTCGACTCGAAATCGATTTTAAATGAGCTCGAGCTTAATATTAAGCTCATTTATTAAACGAGCTCAAGCTCGAGCCAATGTCATTAAGCTCGATTAGGCTCGCGAGCCTAAACGAGCCTATATATAATATAAATTATTATTCTTTATATATATTAAAATAAAAACATATTACGGGAATTATGGATTTAGGGTATTAGTAAACGAGCTTCTTAACGAGCTCGAGTCGAGCTTAAGCTTATTTCGGCACGTTAGATAAAAAACGAGTCGAGCCCGAGCCCGAGCCGAGCTTGTATAATTCTTTACGAGCTCGAGTCAAGCTCAGTATAAGAAAGCTCGAATCGAGCTCGAGCTCGAGCCTCATATAACTTAAACGAGTCCGAGCCGAGCCTGGCCAGGCTCGGGCTCAGCTCGGCTCGTTTGCACCCCTACTAAAACCTATTCACATAGCACATTAAGGTCTTATTAACATAGTTTGTTCCATAAAGAGTCTAATCAAATTCCATATCAAAAAATGATCATTCACTTTATTAAATAAATTTTATGTTTCAACTTTTTGTCTCAAGATCAATTAAGCTCCATGATATCTTATCTATATGTCTTTAGTCGTTAAGACTTGAGCTTAATTTCAAGTATCTTAATAATTAATCTAGTTAGGGTTCACCATCCTTACACATAACTTGGTTGATTCTTTAACATCATCAGAACTAAGTATACACCATGAATAACTTATCTAGATGTCTAAATTCATACATACATTAACTCAATTTCACATATCTAAAAAATCAGCCAATTATGGTTTATGACCATTAATATCCAGTTCAAGAATTTATTAATGGATTTATCATAAGAAGCTTAGAATCACAAGCATTATAGATGAACTGTTTAGAAATATGCAGACATACCATTACAATTGTCTGATCAGGACCTATCATTTCTGGTTATCAAAGAATATACAAACATACCATTATAGTTGTCTGGGGAACCACCATATATGGTCATCCCAAGGGGAACACTATGTCGTACTCCCTGTATGGAGCTATCATACACAAACACCTGAAAGTGTCAATGAATAGAATTATACTCTCTGTTCCTAACTTACACACACACACACACACACATCTTAAATGAGACTACTTGATATCAAACTTAATTGAATTAGTCTTATATTATTAACAAGCATAGCTACCAAACCTCTAATACAAACTCTGTCAAGATAACACTATCCTATCTTAGTGTGTGTGTGTGTGTGCACGTATATATATATATATATATATATATATATATATATATATATATATAACATATAGTATTTTATGTATTAATACATTTTTGTCAATTTCCTTAATGATATTTCTATTAGTGTTACATGCAAAAATAGATATATACCTTTTTATCATATATAGAATCATATCTGGTTCGCATGTCATATATTCTTAAATACATTTCTAACACATAAACCAGCCAATAAACATATAGCTCACACATAAAATTTTTGACATATATTTAATACTTTAATTAATGGTTGTATTAAAATCATGTTCATGAAAGGGACTATGCATTCACTTGATAAAAGTGGATGCCGCAAAAACCTCGCGTTAACACTTTCAATGACCTAAATGTATAACACTAAGTTTTAGTCTAGTTTCATAATCCCGACAACTATAATAATTATATTCTAGATTCTTCGGTAATCTCAATGTCTACATCTAGATCTATTAAGTAAGGATCAGCCAGACAAGACAGTTGGGAGGCAAGCTCATTTTAGCATAATAACTTTTCTAAAATCCAACAACCAATCCAACATGACCATTTTAGAAACCTCACCCGTAAGTAGATCAATCAGTATAATGACATAGAATTAATGATAAATATTATTTATAGGCTCATAATAATGATTTATGACTATAATATAAGTTACACTGAAAATACTATAGTGTTGCTTAACTTACAAAGGTTCTTCCTAATAAAAGTTAGGAAATTGCTCTGGCAGAGCTTCTACTCGCTAGCTACTACTACTTCAGGGGTTGTAGGGTTTCACCGATGACTAAAACTAAGGGAAAGTGGGCTAAAATCGAAAGAAACTAGAGAGAGAAGATCGTAGGAGGTGTGAGAAGGGAATGAGGCTTGGCCTCCTATTTATAGCCATTTTGGGGTGCATGGCATGAAAAAGGGGTGCACGTCGCGCATTTTAAGGCTACATCACCCCATCCACTTTGTGCCACGTGTCAGCATCTCCGTGGTCCGTGTTGTCACCTTCTAGAAGCACACGTCGCGCACTACGCAGGGCGTAAATCGCAGATTTTTGTAAATTTCATTACTTTTTCATACAAACTTTGTTTTTGACGTTTTTTATATCACTGGGAAGCTCTTGACGAGATCTAAAACTTTCCTTTAGATTCCATCAACTAATTCTGAATTTATTTTTAGCCCTTATTTTTATATGATTTAATAATTTTGCAAAAATTATAATTCTCTCGTACGGATTCCGATTTTGGTGTTCTTTTCACAAAAATTCTTATCTTAAAGAGTACTACAAATTTCATTTTTTGTGACTTTACCTAATAGTTAATCATTCTCTTCATACCTTTTGACGTTAATAATTTTTAATTACACGGTTTATTTTGATATTTTATAAAATTCACATCTCCTTCGTATGAACTCGAATTTCTACGAAATTTATACTTTCAGGATCACGTTGACCTATAATCTCAAAATATTATATGTGTGTATATATATATATATATATATATATATATGTGTGTGTGTGTGTGTGTGTGTGTGTGTGTTTTGACACACTTATTTTTACAATTTACGGACGATTTTGTTGATTTTTTTTCCTATTTTTCTTAATACAAAACTTATATTATATCTTAAATGCCTAGCCTTATTTTGCAGGCGTTATAGTTATCTCTCCCTTAGGATGATAACGTCCCATAATCATCAACAAAACAGGGCTTGTATATGACTCTACACGTTACCTTTCCATCCCAAGTGCTAATCATAACTCTAATGTCTTTTCTATGGAGTTTCTAACTCTTCGACTTCTTGACTGTTCACGGTGCTAAATTCTTGCATTTTCTGTTGCTTCTAAATTCGATCTTTATTGGGGACTACTGCTAGAATTAACCTAAATTTAAAGTCCTTACTTCAACTATCGTAGCATGTCGATGGGTCATGTTCTAATGACCTCTCATCGTATGCTGCAATTGTTAGACTCATGTCTGTTTGAATTATACTCTATCACAAAGGATACATTTTGATGTTCTAATGTGATATAATCACATGCTAGAAGGTGGAAATCTCTACCTGCTAGTTGTTAAGATTTAATGATGATTTGCAATTTGTCTATCAATTGCCTCGATCCTTTCCTTCTTCTATCTTTGACTAAATCCGGACACTGCGTCGAACATGGTTCTCAGAACATAAATATAGTCTAGGGATGAACTTGGACTCATGGAAGATACCTAACTCAATTAAGTTTAATATGTTGGAACATAGATCATCTTCTTTGGTCATTACTGAAACAAAGGTAATGATGGAATCGTACAAAATAGCTCAATTACTTAGAAACTTAGTAACCTAGAGAGTTTCCTTGATCCAAGTGTAAGTCTTGTGCTTCCAGTAGTATACGCCTCTACTACCTTTCACACCTACTCATACTTATCCTAAGTATTGTCTTACAATACACTAAGTTGTTATTCCTAAAATCATCAAAGAATTTAACACATACTAATGTTTCCAAATAAGCACATGTCGTAATAGACTCTTCTAGGGTTTCTTCCTCGCGTATCTTCAACCGTGGTTCTTCTTCTACTTGGTTGGCGGTGGAAACGCCAAACGATGGGATGACTTTAGGAGTTACACCAAAAGTTCTATCATTGATATCTTCTGATAGGTATCATTCACTATCGTAAGCATTCTCATTAACTCAATCTGCTAAAAGTTCTTATCATGACATTTTGTACACCAAAGCATGCGTTCAGTGTATCGAAACGAGAATATAAGTAGAGAAGGTTTAGATACATAATCCTTCTTATTACTTTGAAAGGTTATATGCTAGTTCTACACCATAATTAAACGTTTAGAAACATGAACACATAAAATTTCCTATATTTATGTCGGCAACAGATATTAAATCTAATTAATAAATAGGAATTTAGGAAACCTAAAGCATGCTACAAATCATTTAGCACATAAAAGCAAATTAGGCATCTTATCTTAAAGTAAGCTAGTGCTTGTGTTAATTTAGGTGCACTAACTAAAATAATATGGATATATACCTCACGATCATTGCTTAGCATTCTAAGTTTAAGTCTAGAAATTCCCTATAATTCCTAGTTTGCTTAAACTAATGCTCTCATACCAACTGTGACATCCCCAATCCTACAGTCATTTTAAAAATTTTTATTTATGCTTATTTTTAAACAAAGTATTTCTTTTGCTGTTGAATTGGTCCCAATAATATTATTTCAATGTGAGATAATATTAACATTAAATAGTATCGAAGAAACATTTGATATTGATATATTTTCAAAACTAGGGATGTCATAACTAATACAAAACATAAGCATAAGCGTAGGAAATACATCATCTTTTATTCTATAATATATATCTCCTTGGATCTCTCATCAAGTCTGAACATCAATATCTTTGTAATGCTTCCTGTGATACATAGAAACTAAGTGGGTAGGGTTGGTAAACCTGGTGAGTACATAGGGATTTCAATCCCATAATGTTATAATATATATATATATATATATATATATATATATATATCATAAATATTGTAAAACCAATTATTACCAAACAATATAGATGTACATCCAGTTTGGATATCTACATATCCTCATACCTAATCCTACCCGCACCTAATCGATCCTTATAGATCCTAGTATATGATTATCAGGAGGGGGTATCCTGCTTGATGAATCATTTAGAAATGTGCAAACATACCATTAAAGTTTTCTGATCAGTACCTACCATTTCTAGTTATCCAAGAATATGTAGACATAGCATTACAGTTGTTTGATCGGGACCCACCATATCTGGTCATCCTAAGGGGAGCACTATATCATACTCCTGTACGGAGCTAACATACATAAACACCTAAAAGTGTCAAGGAATAGAATTCTACTCTCCATTCATAACTTACATACACACATCCTAAATGAAACTACCCGATATCAAACTTAATTAAATTAGTCTTGTATTATTAACGAGCATAACTACCAAACCTCTAATACAAACTTTGTCTAGATAACACTATCCTATCTTAGTGTGTATATATATTTAGCATATAGTAATTTAAGTATTAATATACTTTGTCCATTTCCCTAATGATACTTTTATTATTATTATCATGTGAAAATAGATGTATACCTTTTTATCATATATAGAACCATATATGGTTGGCATGTCATGTATTCTTAAATACATTTCTAACACATAAACTATGAAATAAGAATATAACTCACACACAAACTTTATAACATATATTTAATAACTTAATTAATACTTGTATTAAAATCATGTTCATGAAAAGGACTATTTACTCACTTGATAAAAGTGGATGCCACGGAATTTGGGCAGAACCTCGCCTTTGCACTTTCAATGACCTAAATGTATAACACAAAGACTATGTTTGACGTACTAGCTGAAAATAAATAAAAAGCTAGTTGATAGCTGAAAAACTAACTGATAAAAAATGACATTTGGTAAAAGTAGCTAAAAAGCTAGATGAAATATATAAACCTACATAAAAGGACATTTAAGAGTATTTGTTTCTATAACTAATTAAGGGGTATATTTGGAAAATTTTAAAAAAAGCTCCTACAAGGCTAGTCTAAGTAGCTTTTCAAAACGTTAGCTTATAAACTGCTTTTTAGCTTGCCAAACACGACAACATAAAAAAGCTTGAAAAATAAGCTAGCTTATCAGTTAGCTGTGGCACGCCAAACACAACCAAAGTCTTAGTATAGTTTCATCATCCTTTTGAATATAATAATTATAGTATAGATTCTTCACTAATCCCAATGTCTACATCAAGATCTATCAACTAATGGTTAGCCAAGCATGACAGTTTGGAGGAAGGATCATTTCCACATAATAGCTTTTTTTAAATCCAAAAACCAAGTCAACGTAACCATTCTAGACCCCTCTCCTGTAAGTAGATCGATCAATATAATGACATGGATTTACTGGTAAATATTATTTATAGGTTCATAATAACGACGTATGACTATAAATATAGGTTATACTGAAAAGACTCTAGAGTGTAGCTTAACTTACAGAAGTTCTTCCTAACAAAAGTTAGGTAATTACACTGACAGAGCTTCTACTCGCTAGCTTCTACTACTTCAGGGGTTGCAGGGCTTCGCCGAAGACTAAAACTAGGGGAAAACAGGCTAAAATCGATAGCAATTCGAGAGAGAAAATATTGGGAAGTTTGGGTAGGGAATGAGGACTAGCCTCCTATTTATAGTTGTTTTTGGGGTGCACGGCGTGCAAAAGGGGTGCATGTCGTACATTTTAACTCTACGTCTCCCTAACCACTTTGTGCCGTGTATTGGCTTCTCTATGGTATGTATTGTCACCTTCTAGAAGCCCACGTCGCGCACCTGACACGCACTGTACGGTGTGCAAATCGTAGATTTTGTAAATTCCATAACTTCTTCATACATACTCCATTTTCGATGTTCTTTATATCCCCGAAAAACTGTTGACTAGATCTACAACATTCCTTTAGTCTCCATCTGCTAATTATGATTCATTTTTAGCTCTAAGTTTTATATGATTTAATGATTTTACAAAAATCAGAACTCTCTCGTACGGACTCCGATTTTAAAGTTCATTTTGCCAAAATTCCTATCTTAAAGAGTACTACGACTTTCATTTTTGCGACTTTACCCAAAAGTCAACCATTCTCTTCATACCTTTTGTTGTTAATAATTTTTAATTATGCGGTTGATATTTATATCTTATAAAATTCATATCTCTTTCATATGAACTTGAATTTCAATGAAATTTAAATTTTTGGGATCACATCGACGTATACTTTCATTATATATATATATATATATATATATATATATATATATATATATATATATATATATGTTTTTATGCACTTGTTTTTACGATTTACAGACGATTCGATTGATTTGTTCCTATCTTTTTAATACGATACTTATATTATATCTTAAATGCATAGCTTGATTTTGTGGGCATTACAGTTTCCTAGGATGATGCTTTATAAGGTGTATAAAAAAGGTATGATGATTTTAAATGTACATGGTCATTGTATCCTGATGGGTTGAATACTTGCCTGTATTTATTTGTGGGTTATGAATCTTCATTAAATCGAATCCCTTGGCCGACTTGATTTAGTATGAGCTGGTGCCCATACCCCATTAAGTCGCAAACCTAATTGTTATAAATATTTACTAGACTATTTATAATAATTGGGCTGATATATGTTGTCTGTCATGACCCTAGTCGGCGGCGAAAGCGACAAGCTTTGCGATGTTAGGATGTTGGGATTTCAGGCCAAGATATGTGTTGAATAATACACAAGATGTGTAACGACGACCCAAAAATTCAAATGTAAAAATTTCATTTTTAATATAGCTAAAACATTGATACCATTTACTCTAACAATTCAAATCATCATTATGTAAAACATTTATCAAAGTTCATCACAAAATCATTCATTGCAGAAATTATAGGTGTGTGCACTGCGACCAATCCGAGCCCTTCCTTTCCAAAACGATGATACATGAAACCATAAACAAAACCTGTAAGCACGCAGCTTAGTGAGTCCCCCAGAGCATACCCCACACACAATTCACAGAGCACATATCATATCAGCTATAAAATCCATCTCTACTGCATACCACATATCAATTAGCTATAAAAGCTACCTCTACCACATAATACATAACAATTAACTACAAGGCTAACTCTACCATATATCACATATTCATTAGCTATAAAAACTACCTCTACCACGTATCACATATCAATTAGCTATTGAGTTATCTCTAACACTAGCCACAAAGGCTATCTCTACCCTTAACCCCAAAGGCTATCTCTACCCTTAGCCCAAAGGCTAGCTCTACTGTTAGCCCCAAAGCCTGTCTCTACCGTTAGCCACAACGGCTATCTCTACCATTAGCTGTAAAAGCTATCTCTACCACGTATCACTGCATAAATATGCCACACAACTCTACACAACAAGTATACCAACTATCATAAAAATGGGCCGGCCTTGGTGTCTTAGACCCATTGGTATGGTGAGAAGACTCACCTCACACTGACGAAGCTTCCCGCATGAATTCCATTGCTGCTACCTCGCCAACTTCCCGAGCTGCCTCTACCAAACAATATACCCAATTAGCAATTAGGTCCCAAACGATAATCCTTAATCCATGCATGGGGGTAAAATGACCATTCTACCCCTTCCCCAGGATGAACCAAACTTAGGCCCAATTCCAAAAAAAAGCCCAACACTAGGTAGGATTTCCAAGCCCACTAGTGGCCTATTAATGGCTCAATTTGCCATATTGGGCCTAAATCCTCTAATGGTCTTTACCCTAATCCCGGACATCTCCTTCGCACACATTATCTGACCTCTGATGGCCCAAAGAACCAAAATCCCTTGTATGGCCCAAACCGAGGCTCAAAACAGCCGAAACCCATATCTGATGAGTACGTTGGGTGTACTCCTATGTACGCTAAGTGTGCAAGCCAAATGGTGAGTACACTGGGCATAACCACATGTACGCTCAACGTAATCCCCCTGTTAAGTCACTTTCCCATTAAGTGCTTAATACTCTACTCCAGAAGCTACAATTACAAATTCAAGTCCTTATTGACGTCTTAAACCATAAAGTTGCTTAGTTGATGGCTTTGCATGACCCACAAAAGCTCAAACTCCAAAAATGACAATCTACTTCCATGGAAATGGTGTTAACTCATGCATGAACCCATTAGGACATCAAAGGTGGCAACTTTCTGCCTTAGGGACTCATTTAGAACTGAGAGTAGAAACTCCAAGTCCTAGAAATTGGATTGAACCACAAAGCTTCAACCTTTGGACCAAAATGGTCCCAAAAATCAATCTAAGAGATCTAAGGAGACAATCATCAAGTTCATGACTTTATACCTTGAAAAGATCTGTAAAGAAGCAACAATCCCAGATCTGAACTTCCTCTTTTGCACCAACACCTTGCCTTGACCTTTGCTTCCTTGAAGAGTGGATCTAAAATACAAAAATTCTCACACCAAGCCTTCCAAGCTCCAATAACACTCAAAGAGGATTAGGGTTTTGTCAAAACTGTCTAAGGGTGAGAAGGCGGTTGGCCCTTGAGGATATAATGTTCTTTATATAGTGGCACACCCTAAAAATAGGGTTTAAAGACTCTGGGCATACGCTGGGCATACGTCTCCAATACTCGCGACTTCTCATCCCATCTATGCTGGGCATATCCCAGCTTACGCTGGGCTTACTCATGATGGCCACCTTACTTGCCACTTTTCTCTATTAAGGAACAATAATGACAATGCCCTCAAAGTACTATAACTTCTTCATTCTAAGTTCGTCTCCTACGAACTTCATATCCACGAAAAGGTGATGAGAAACCCTACGCTGCCAACTCCACACCTGAGCCCTACAACATTCTGAATAAGACCTGAGACCCATAAAAACTGAATCATCAAATTACGCTTATACCCTTGGTCTCCGAAGACACAATCGAACACTTCCAAAACCGGGTGTTACAACTCTCCCCCACTTAAATTAGATTTCATCCCCGAAATCATTCCTTACCATCCCTCACGCCAAACAACTAAGGCCTCATGTTTAGAGCCCCGAGCATACCATCGCCTTTCCAAGGTAACCAAAACTAACCCTCGTAGGGTTCTAGAACTCGAAGATGAACAAATTCCTTGCAACCTGATCACATTTACTTCACCCGAAATCTGAAGTTCGAGATGGTCTATCTCCCTAAAAGACTGCCCACAACGAATCATCATCGAACCGATTTCCTAAGAAACCAGTCTAGATAGAATACTTCCCAATAGCAATACCTTGAGGCTTCCTAAAGAACAAAATCACCGATCAACTGTGACTACCGAATAACAAACAATTCCACACACAGACCCCAAATCATTGAAGTCGCTCCTATTCCTCTTGCTGCCACTTGGCTGCTTCCTTGGAGAACACCTGGGGACCTCCCTGGTCCCAACCTGTCTGCCAACTATCTTGAACACCGCACACATACCCGATTGATGAGCCAAAAACACACTCAGCAGTCCCCTGCGACCTCCGAAGGATACCTCGTCTAACCATAACTGCCCTCTCTTCTTCAATCCATTTGATCCATCCGATCGAGATAGGTGGACAACCTGTTGCCAATGAATCTGATGCAAAAAGGGGAATACTACCAGAATGCTTGTAGTCTTGCATCCTACCTGGTCTCCTTCAACCTACCATATCCTGATTTTGATATGTCGTGGCTCTATTATGGATAGAGCCACCTGAGATGCATCATAATGGCTTAGACTACCATCAAACAAACCCATACATCGCCCTGGAATTTTGCCCTCGATGCCCTTGGCATATAAATACCCCACACCCCATCTCACTGAAACAAAATCCTGCACGAATTCTGATTCGGGTTCTAATCCAAATCTGGATTGTTACCCCGCTCCTAACCCGAGATCCTTGAATTGGCATTTGCATACTGCACTTCGAATTCCCATCCTCCCTTACTCAACCGATTAATCAACACCCTTAGCCGATTCCCTGAGACTACCAGTCTCGCACCCGGTCAAACCACCAGGTTCTTCTGAGATCCAATAACAGGGCTACCCAACCATAAACCTACTGAGACATGCACTATCCATCCACATGATCCTTTATCTGCAAACTCGACCCTCGGCTCAGCAGTCTCTACCGGTTCCAACTTAGATTCCCATAACTACCCGGGCTCGCCCCCGGGATAATTGATCGGTTTAACATATTCTACGAGTTTTGTGTAGATCACTAAGGCTAGATATCGCTCTATCTTAAATTCATATTTTACGTCATTCAACGTCGTGCCGGTTCGTCACGAAACTTCGACAGGTCATAACTTCTTCGTTATAACTCGGATTTCATCATTCCTTATATATTCGGAAACCTCGTCACGACCACTACCACATCCTTATTAGATATCAAGATTATCTAACATTTCATTTTGATGCTTATTTTTATCCTTAATTCATTTAAGTCACACAATTAAGCACATAACACATAATACTCAAATAATAAATCTTTATTATTTCAAGACGGGTTACAAAGGTTAACCTAGACTATTACATCGCTATTAATGACAAGCCCAGAAACACGGGCGTTACAATTCTCTCCACCTTAGGATGATTCCATCCCCGGAATTAGACATCAACAAACAAATATGGATAGCGACTCATCATGTCACTCTGCGTCTCCCATGTGAGATTTGGCCAATTCTCATGTTCCCATATGACAAGCACTACTCGACCATCTTGCATCGCAACTTCTTAGTCTTTCGGTTAATGATTACCTCTGGTGCTTCAATCATTCTTTTGTTCTTATCGATTCTCAACTCCGAAAGTGGAATCATGTCGGGAACTTCTCCCGTGAACTTCCTCAAATAACATGCATGGAAAGTGATATGAATTCCATTTAGTTCTTCGGGTAATTCGAGCTTGTAAGATTGGTTTCCAATCCTCTAAAGAACTTTAAACGGTCCAATAAACCTTGGACTTAACTTTCCCCTTTTTCCAAATTGTATGTCCCTTCCACGGTGAGACTTTAAGCAAAACCGAATCTCCAACTTCAAAAGTCATCGCTCTTCTCTTGTTGTCACCATAGCTCTTTTGACGATTCTGAGCTGCTAACATTCTCTCCCTAATTATTTTCAACTTTTCAACAGTTTGATGGACTATCTCAGGTCCCGTGAAATGCTTTTCTCCAGCCTCAAGCCAACAAGACGGCGTATGACACTTTTGTCCGTACAAAGCTTGTTAAGGTTCCATCTTTATGCTCGAGTGGAAACTGTTATTGTATGAGAATTCTACCAAAGGTAAATGTTCATCCCAGTTACCTAGGAATTCCAGGGTACATGCTCTCAGCATATCTTCAAGTGTTTGTATCCTTTTTTTGCTTTGACCATCAGTCTGTGGATGGTACATTGTACTCAAACACAACTTGGTACCCAATTCCTCTTGTAGACTTCTCCAAAATCTTGAGGTGAAAAGGCTATCACGATCTGACATAATCGTTAACGGAACACCGTGAAGCCTCATGATTTCCTTCACGTAAGAATTCACAAGCTTATCCATAGACAGTTTCTCATTGGCTGCTATGAAATGGACACTCTTAGTGAAGCGATCAACAACCACCCAAATCGTGTCGTGACCATTCTTTGTTCTGGGTAGTTTAGTGACGAAATTCATAGCAATGTCTTCCCATTTACCCATAGGGACATATAAAGGTTCTAAACTCCCATATGGTTTCTGATGTTGTGCCTTTACCCGCGCACATGTCACACACTCCGACACGCACTATATACTATCAAGCTTCATCGTCGGCCACCAGTAGTAGGGTTTTAGGTCTCTATACATTTTAGTGCTGCTAGGATTAATTAAGTACATGATTTTGTGAGCTTCTTCCATTAGAAGATCTATTATCCTTCCTGACTTAGGTATCCAAATACGACCTTGGAATACCTTCAGTCCATGACCGTTTGTACGAAACACCAACATTTTACCCAAACGTTCCTCCTTTCGGTCATTCTTCTCAGAAGCTTCTTCTTGATCTTTCTTTATACTCTCCACAATTGTTGAGACAACTTCTATTCTTAATGCTCTTGGCCTTGTTCTTTCAAGATTTACTTTCCGACAGAGAGCATCAACGGAAACATTTGCTTTACTAGGGTTGTAAAGTATCTCACAGTCGTAGTCCTTAAGTAACTCTAGCAAGCATTGCTGCCTCATATTTCATTCTTTTTTATTAAAGAGATATTGGAGACTCTTATGATCAGTGAAAAGTTTGCACTTCGTGCCATAGAGGTAATGCCTCCATATCTTTAGAGCGAAAACTACCGCTGCCAACTTCAAATCGTGAGTAGGGTAGTTCTTTTCATGCTCTTTTAGCTGTCGAGATGCATACGCGATCACCTTATCTCTTTGGGTCAAAACACAACCCAATCCAACCCTAGACGCATCACTATAAACAGCGAAGTCTTCAACTCCATCGGGTAGAGATAAAATTGGTGCCTCACATAGCTTCTGCTTTAACAACTCGAATGCTTCTCTATGCTTATCACTCCAAGCATAAGCAACTATTTGTGAGTCAAAGCTGTTAATGGAGTAGCAATCGAAGAAAAGCCTTGGATAAACCTTCAGTAATATCCGACTAATCCTAAAAAGCTTTGGTTCTCCGTGGGACTTTTCGATTGTTCCTACTTCATCACATCTTTGATCTTTGCTGGATCAAACATTATCCCTTCTTGGTTGACCACGTTACCCAAAATTGGACTTCTCAAATCTAAAAATCGCATTTAGAGAACTTTGCATACAACTTCTCCTTCTTTAAGACTTCCAATACTTCTCGCAAGTGTCTGCCATGCTCCTCTTGGCTTTTCGAGTAAATCAGAATGTCATCTATGAACACTATCACAGATTTATCAAGGAACAAATTACAAACTATGTTTATTAAATCCATGAAGGCTGCCGGAGCATTGGTTAGTCCAAACGACATAACCATAAACTCGTAGTGTCTATATCGTGTTCTGAATGCAGTCTTCTCTATATCTTGCTCTCTCACTTTCAGCTGATGATATCCTGACCTTAGGTCAATCTTTGAAAAATAACTTGAACCTTGTAGTTGATCGAACAGGTCATCAATCCTCGGAAACGGATATCTATTCTTTATTGTTGCCTTGTTCAACTCTCTGTAATCGATGCACATTCTCATACTTCCATCTTTCTTTTTCACGAATAGCACCGGAGCTCCCCATGGTGATGAACTAGGTCTTATGAATCCTTTATCCAATAACTTCTGAAGTTGCATCATCAGCTCCTTCATCTCCGTTGGTGCTAATCAGTAAGGTGCTTTTGCTATAGGCATCGTCCCTGGTAACAAGTCTATTATGAACTCCAGTTGTCTATCAGGCGGTAATCTGGAAAGATCTTCGGGAAATTACAGGAATGCTCTGCATCTCCTATTTCTCCTTAGCATCGATCACGAATGTCGAATATGATGTACATCCTTTGGTCAAACACTTTATGGCTATCATTAGAGAAATGATTCTAGAATTTACTCTGCGTTTGTCCCCGTACACCATTCTCAGCACGATGTCGAAACCGTTTATTTCGATAGGCAATAATTCCTCGTGGAACTTATTCCCATTCTAGTCAATTAAGATGCTTTTTCATACGATGCATTACAGGTACGAGCTTGCCACTAGCAGCTTTGACTAATAAAGCATTATCTAGTCTATTGACAGGCAATGCTAGTTTTCTACCAAATTCATGCGAAATAAACGAGTAGTTGGCTCCAGAATCAAATAAAATTTGGGCAGGGAATTCATTTACGAGAAAGGTACTTAAAGCGACATCAACCTCATCTTTAGCAGCTTCCAGTGTCATCTGGAAGGCTCTCGCCTTCGGCTTTGGCGGAATGTTGGGTTTTGTTGCCTCCTTCTTCTTCGGATATTCCCTCGACATGTGACCCTCCTCACCGCAACCATAGCAAACTTTCTTGGTAAGGGTGCATTTGTTGGCATAATTCCCTGGCTTTCCACATTTAAAACATGTGGCCACTATGTCACATTTTTCGTGATGCTTCTTCTTACATTTGTCGCACCATTTTGCTTCGCCTCCTTCTCCTCTTGAAATAGACTTCGAGAACTTGTTTTTCTTGTTGGACCCCGAAGGTCCATTGAACTTCCTCTTTTCACCAACCTCTATCCTTTCTAGACCCTTTCCCTTCAGTTGGGCCTCCAGATTCTTAGTTGCACGAACAACCATTTTCAGAGTGGTTGCCATCTTGACTGTCGGGCCAAAGTCGGCAGGCAGTCCATTAGCGAACCTCTCAATCTTGGAGAGTTCTGTTGGAACTAGGTACGGAAATAACTTCATTTTCTCAGTGAATGCAGTAGCATAGTCATCTACGCTCATTCTCTCCATCTTCAAGTTTTGGAACTCATTGTTTAGATCAATCAGATCTATCTCTGAACAGTATTGTACTCCTAGTTGTTCAAAGAACTCCTCCCATCACATTTTCAAGGCTTCTCCTCATGGCGTAGTTTCCGCCAAAGACTTCCACCAGCTCAAGACGGTCATCAAGCATGGTTATGATAACTCACAATTTAATATTGAATAAAATAGTGTAAGAATAAGTAAGCAACTTCGTATAGTTTTAATAAATTAAAACTATAATACAATAATTACAATTAAATACAAGTAAAAATATGGAATAATATTATAGTACAGAGAAAACATACTTTTCATAGTTTTATGAGAATTTAAAACTATACTATTTTAGAATACAAATACATATACAACAAAAAATATAAGATTTTCTGGGTGAACATATTTACATTTCAGAGAACAAATGACAAAATATTTTCATTACATACTTATGAACGCACCAACTTAATTGTTGACACTCTTTTCAAAACTACTTGTATTTTCAGGAAATCATTAAACAGGTATCATCAGGTTTTGAGGAAGACAAAGTTTAATATAATTATGTTTGTAAACTATACTTTTTGGTGTCAATCATACAATAAGTTGAACACAGATATAAAGTTATATTTCATGAATGTAATGAATGTTGTACTATGATTACTATTGTGCTTTGTTGTGATATTAAACATGAAGTCCTCTGCCCCCGATCGTTTCCGTCATTCCGGTTTGGGGTGTGATAGTTTGGTCTTAGAGCATTATTTATAGTGAACTCAGTATATCAATTCATAAAAGATATACAAACTATAAATACATTGGGGTTGAGAGCTCTAACTACAAGTATACTTTTAAATTTTTTAAGTATTTTATAAAAAGGTATACTAACAAGCATATATATAATAATAATAATAATAATAATAATAATATAATAATAATAATAATAATAATAATAATAATAATAATAATAATAATAATAATAATAAACAATGCTACAGTAAGAACGATACAAAAGTATTTGGATGTTGAACACTACAGTTAAACATGGACAGTTATGTAATCATATATGAGATCAATATAGCCTGATCGACTATATTTATTTGAGATATGACCAACATGTGTTTAGGAGTAATGGTAGTATTGCCATAAGTCTAAAAACTTACCAAACCTACAAAAAAATACTATAGGTGCATTTTACTATTCTTATCCTTAATTCTAGTACAGACAATTTGGTTGAATACAATTCACCTGGAGATCCCTACAACCAACAAGATGCATGTTGGAATGGGGATTTAGACGAGGAACCATTCGAAGCTAGTGATAGTGAGTCAAGTGGTACAGACATAGAGCCACAAGTCTACAATCCACCTCAAAATAGACAACCTCCCGGAAGACAATATTTTGCAGGACCTATACTAGAATGAGGTGAATATATAAATCACTGGAGTCAGAAAGATGGCCAAAACTCTCCTTATGGAATGGAAAGAGGTTTTTATAATGTTTCTATAGGAAGAACAATCGATAGAGCTCTTACGGTTATAGTAAATCGAATAGCCCATCAATCCGATCAAGCAAGTATTTCGATCAACCGAATCCTACAAGTAGATGCTGTTGTGTAGGTTAACACTGCGGATATCATTCGTCTTGATGAACTTCAGGATGACACCCAAAATCATATTGAAGCCCTTCAAAGTCAACTCAATGCGACTCAATCTGAATAAGATAATTGAAAGAACAATAATCCACCAAATCGTCCACTGACACCACCTCCACAATATGATGTTGTTGTCTTTCAAGCAGCAGTAACCGCTGTTGTAACAGCATCAATAGCTCAGATCAATGCTAGTGGAAACAGTGAGGCAGGTAATGTTGCCCATCATTATAATCATGGGGATAATCATGATCATCCAAAGGAATGTTCATACAAGGATCTCACCAATGCTAAACCTCGATCCTTTGATGACATGGGATGTGTCATTGTTTTAACTCATTGGTTCGAGAAAATCGAATCAATATTCAAAATTTGCGCATTCCCCGAAGCTAGCAAAGTGAAATTTGCAGCATGCACTTTTACAGATAGAGCTCTCACTTGGTGGTATAGCCAAGTCAAATCCCTGACTCTTCTAATATCCAACAATATGGGTTGGAAGGATTTGAAAGAATTAATGCTAGCTGAATATTGCCCGAGGGGCGAAATGCAAAAACTAGAATAAGAAATCTAGGGTCTAAAGATGAAAGGCTCTGATATCATTGCTTACACTGCTAGGTTCAGTGACTTGGCTCTACTATGTTTCAGGATGGTCACCCCGGAGAGCAAGAAGGTGGAAAGATATATATATATATATATATATATATATATATATATATATGGGGATTAACTCCCCCAAATCAAGGGAACGTTTTAGCTGCCAATCCCGTTACCTTCGATAGTGCCAAACGTTTGGCACATACATTAATTGATCATGGAGTTATTCAAGATTCCACACCAGCTATGCATTAAAAGCCCAAAGAAGAAGGCGGTAAAAAAGATTATAGAATAAACGAAAGGGTAGTCGTCACAGGAACCATCTAAGAAGCAACAAATTGTGGCAGTGCACACTACTATTGTTCCAACTACTGTTCCTACTCCTACATCTACCAGAATTTCTACTAATCCAACTACCCCGAGTTGATATAATGGAACTTTGCCAAAGTGTGATAAATGCAACTTTCATCACACGGGTGTTTGCAATGAAATGCACTGCAAAAACTACAATAAGAAAGGATATACTACCCGCTTCTGTAAAGCACCAGCACAACCAATACCTGAAGTCCCCGCCATGGGATTTAGTCAAGCTTGTTATGAGTATGGCTAAATTGGGCATTTTAAGAGAAACTTCCCAAAGACGAAGAATGTTGGGGGTACAAGAAGAGTTTTAGCAATTGACCACGAAGAAGCGATGGTAGATCCTACCGTGGTGACCAGTATGTTTCTTATCAACAATTCTTACGCATGAATTCTTTTTCATAGTGGAGTGGAGAGAAGTTTCATGAGCCTTGAATTTAAACACCTACTAAAACAAAATCCCCAATACTTAAAAGACATGTTCACTGTAGAGATGTCTAATGGCAAGACTGAGAGCACAAACGATATATACATAGGGTGTACACTTACTTTAAACATCTATTCCTTCCAAATAGATCTTATACCAGTCTCCATAAAAAGCTTTGACATCATTATTGGCATGGACTGGTTAAGTCCTCATCGTGCTGATATTCTATGTTTCGAAAAGGCCATTCGCCTCAACTTACCAAATGGTGAATCCCTTGTTATATATGGCAACAAACCTAGTGCAAATCTTCAAATAATTTCTTGCATCAAGGCCAAGAAGTATCTTCGCTAAAATTACTATGCCTTCTTAGCTCACATAGTTGATAAAACACAAGAAGTGAAGAACATCAAGGATATTCCTAAAGTCCGTGATTTCCCTGATAAATTTCCTAAAGATCTCTTAGAAGTTCCTCCTGAACGCCAATTCGAATTCTGAATCGACTTGATCCCTGGAGCTACCCCTGTAGCTAAATCTCCATATCATCTTGCACCTTCAGAAATGCAGGAACTATCCAGTCAATTGAACGAACTTCTCAATAAGGGCTTTATAAGACCAAGCTTCTCACCCTAGGTTGCACCAGTCTTATTCATGAAAAAGAAGGATGGATCGTTTCACATGTGTATAGACTACAGGGAATTAAAAAACTTACCGTTAAAAACTGATATCCTTTACCCCGAATAGATGACCTCTTTGATTAACTCCAAGGAGCTAGTTTCTTCTCCAAGATTGACCTGAGATCAGGATACCATCAACTACGAGTCCAGGAAGTCGACATTCCAAAGACTGCTTTCAAATCTCGCTACGGTCACTACGAATTCGTAGTGATGCCCTTTGGTCTAATGAATGCACCCGCAGTATTCATGGATCTGATGAATCAAGCGTGTCAACCTTACTTAGGCAAGTTCGTTATAGTCTTCATTGATGATATACTATTCTATTCGCGGAGTAAGGAAGAACATAGCCAACACTTGCGTCAAGTCTTGGAAACCTTAAGGGCAGAGAAGTTGTACGCAAAGTTCTCGAAATGTGAATTATGGATTCGAAAGGTTGAGTTCCTGGGTCATGTAGTCAGCAAGGATGGGATACATGTTGACCCCTCAAAGATCAAGGCTATCGAAAGTTGGGTAACCCCACAAACCCCAACATAAATTCGTCATTTTCTGGGTCTCGCTGGCTACTACAGAGAATTCATTCAAAACTTTTCAAAGATAGCGAAGCCACTCACCACCTTGACCAAAAAAGGTGTAATATTCAAATGGGAGGAGAAACAAGAAACTGCTTTCCAAAAATTAAAAGAAGCCCTTTGCAGAGCACCGATCTTGTCCCTCTCAGAAGGGACAGAAGATTTTGTAGTTTACTGCAGTGCATCCAAGCAAGGGCTAGGCTGCGTTCTGATGCAACAAGGAAAAGTTATATCCTATGCCTTGAAATATCTCAAGAACCAAGAAGTCAATTATACTACACACGATCTAGAACTGTGAGCAATGGTTTTTGCCTTGAAGGTCTGTAGGTATTACCTTTATGGTACGAAAATCACAGTCTTCACTGATCACAAAAGCCTCCAACACATTTTTGTTCAGAAAGAACTTAATATGAGACAAAGACGATGGGTAGAGCTATTAAGTTATTATGAATGTGAAATTTTCTATCACCGTGGCAAGGACAATATGGTAGCAGATGCCCTTAGTTTGAAAGAGTACTCAGGTCGTCGAGTAAAGTCTCTAACCATATATATATATATATATATATATATATATATATATATATATATATATATATATATATATATATATATATCAACCAAAAGGATTTATGATTAAAGATCAAGAAGACAATGTTTGTAAGTTGGTTAGATCACTTTGTGAGCTAAAATAGGTTCCAAAGCAATGGAATGAGAAGTTTGACAACATATTACTTTCTAATGGATTCAAAATTAATGAATGCGATAAATGTGTTTATGTCAAACAATACAAGAATGCTTATGTCATCATATGCTTGTATGTAGATGATATGCTTATAATGGGTACTAGTTTGGATGTGATAAATCAAACCAAGAAACTGCTACACCCCTTCTTCTCCATGAAGGACTTGGAAGTAGTAGACGTGATCCTTAAGGTAATAGTTAAAAGAAGTTTTGAAGGTTATAATCTTAACTAGTAACAATATATCGAAAGTGTACACAAGAAGTTTGGACACTATGATGAAAAGCCGGTAGTCACCACTTTTGATCTTTCAAGTCAGCTTAAGAAGAATAAAGGTGATAGTGTAGCTCAGTTAGAATATACTCAAGTTCTTGGTAGATTATTGTATATTATAAATTGTACTAGGTCAAAATAGCATATAGTGTAAGTAGATTGAGTCACTATTCCCACAACCCTGGGAAAGATCATTGGTATGCACTAGTGAGAGTGCTTCGATATTGAAAGCATATAATGAATTATGGATTACATTACATGTGATATCCTACTATTCTTGAAGGGTATTCTGATGCAAATTGGATTTCCAATACTTCTGAGGCAAAATCCACAAGTGGATATATGTTCACTCTTGGTGGAGCTGCTATATCTTTGAAATCATCTAAGCAAACTACGAAAACTCATTCTATAATGGAAGCCGATTTTGTTGATCTAGTCAAAGTTGTTGAAGAAGCTGAATGGATCAAAAGCTTCCTAGAAGGTATTCCTTTTTGGCCTTAACCTATTACTTCGATTGGTATACATTATAATAACATGGCTGCTATTACATTAGGTGTAGACACATTACAATAAGAGACTTACTGAAGAATGGAATCATTTCCATTAGTTACATAAAGTCAAAGGAAAATATAGTTGATCCATTAACAAAAGGCCTTAATAGAGAGCAAGTTCTCTTCACTTTGAGGGGAATGGGCTTAAAGCTAACACAATGAGTCACAACCTGGTAGAAACCTAACCTAGCAACATTGGAGATCCCATGGTCTAGGTTCAATAGGACAACTAGTTAGGAACGACTCAAAGTAGTACTAACACAACGTATGCTCACTTTTATGATATTTACTTTGTGTTTTCCATTGATGATATAAGGACGAATTTTATTCTTATTAATGGTGATAGCTCTTATAGTGGAATAATACTGATTGTTCTAGATTAGCATTACTTATGTGAGATGGATGTGAGGTCACATCTTTGGGAGCTGATATGGCTAAGCTCATTAAAAGTCTCATGGATAAAGGATTGTTTATGATCGAAATGAACACAACAGTAAGAAATTATCGATGTTTAGATATGATATCTATGATACTTCTAGTTTTGACTCTACTATTCAAATTGGTTAGTTCAAGACTTTAGTTCACTACCCACAAAGTAGATGGAAGTAGTATACACTATGAAAGGTTCAATTTTTAAAACACCTCTTCAGATGCATGTCATATTCTACTTTTTTGATTTAAATATCAAAGTTCTCTTATTTTCTATTCAAATATGGGGTATTGTTGGAACTTTACTTATCTCTTAAAAGCATTATCATACATATGACAAAGAAAGAACCTTGACTAGCTTTATAAGCCTTTGTCTCCACATACTCTTAAATGAATAAAGCAAGACAAAAAGACATTTGGGTTAGAATTGTGGTATTAAGATATCAAATTAGTCTTGCATTAGGCTTGTCATTAAATTAATTAATGGTCAAAAGATGGCACTGGGCTCTTCTTGACTAATTAATTAATTTTTATTTACACAAATTCCGAAATTGATTTATTAATTGCGAAATCTGTTAATTGTTAATTAACTGATTGTGTAACAGCCAGATTTCCAGGTACATTATTTTATTTAATTATTTTGGAGTTTGTGGAGGAACTCGACGAGTTGGAGCCAAGACTCGCTGAGTAGGGTCGCGGATGTTCATCCGGGATCACGTCCGGACTCGGTGAGTCCATTTATGGACTCGACGAGTCCACGCTATTTAATGAAACCCCAATCCCCCGGGTTTGGAGCCTATTTAAGGGCACTTATAGTGTCCCATTGCGGCTACCAGTCCTTTGAGAGAACCCTAAGTGAGCTAAATCGTTGTGGGAAAGAAGAAGTCACTTTTGATCCTTGTAACTTTGGTTTAGCAAGAAGGAGTTGAACAAGAGCAAAAGGGAGGTGCGATTCTAGCAGTTCCAGAGTTCAGAGACTTCATTTTGAGGTAATAGTTCGAACCTCCTTCAATTTTGGTGTTGATCATTAGAGTTAGGGTTTTCTAACCCCTTTGGAGAGTGATTATGTGGAGCAAATGGTCCCTCTTCGGGTTTGTGCCTTGGATCTGGACTCAAAGAGGTCCAGAGACCTTAACCCTTGGAGCTTTATGGATCAGCTTGGGGTTATTGGACATAGGTTGCCATTTTTGGGACTAAATCTCCTTTTGATGCCTTGTTGTTATTATACAAGCATCAAGTTTCGAACTTTACGTGACATTCATACTTGGGAAGGCCAGATCTTTGATTTAGGGAAACAGATCTGACCTCAGGAGGTCAGTAGAGTTTATGCATGGCATGAACTCGCCGAGTCGTTCCTGAGACTCGATGAGTAGGGTTAGCGTTTCACGTAAATTGCTTAGTGAGTAGGCTTGCCGAGTTGGGGGATGACTCAGTGAGTCAGAAGGGAGTTAGAGGACTGGAGTTCAAAGCAGTACTCGCCGAGTTGTTCTTGAGACTCGACGAGTTGAGTCGGGGTGGCCCCGCGATTCATGCCTAGTAGGAATCGTCAAGCATAGGGAGGAACTTGGCGTGCCAAGCAGGACAAACTGTTAGAGAACATGTGTGAACTCGCCGAGTCACCAGGGTGCACTCGGCGAGTAGGGTCAAAGTGTGACCGTTGACTTTTATTGACTATTAGGGTTTGGTCAATGGTGTACTTGTGTCGAGAGAGGGGGGGGGGGGGGTAAAATAACCTTTTACCCTCCTGAGGGTGCCAATGGCAGGTTGAATCTAGTCTCAAGAGTTATATTTATAAGAGCATTTACTTTATGTGAATAGGCGGAGACTAGGCAATATTTCTACCGAGTCAGAGATTTACCGAGACGCCTGAGGTGAGTCTTCTCACTATACTTTACCTTGAGTAGGTAAATAGAGTTATGTGATACAGTGCTTTATATATATATTGTTTGTTACACTGCATTCTTTTAGGTGATTTATGTTGTGCATGCTTGCAGAGTTAGAACCTGAGGTTCACAGAGTTTGGATCACGGACCTACAGAGTTATAGCCTCGAGTGGCTAATATGAGTTATATGTGGTATTTTGGGGAACTCACTAAGCTTTGTGCTTACAGTGTTTTGTGTTATGTGTTTCAGGTACTAGTAAGGATCGCGGAAAGGTGACGGCTTGATCAGTACACACACGGGATTTTTATGCTATGAGATCTTGGGATTGATATATGTTATAA
The DNA here is from genome assembly GCF_052625555.1 of Lactuca saligna. Lineage (NCBI taxonomy): Eukaryota > Viridiplantae > Streptophyta > Magnoliopsida > Asterales > Asteraceae > Lactuca > Lactuca saligna. Next base: position 292,477,157 of record NC_136421.1, read on the forward strand.
ATTGAGTTTCAAACAATGATGTTTTATGGTTTACAAATGAATTATGTTTTTATAAAATGCGAAAAATTGTTTTGGAAATTTACGGTGTTACAGATTGGAAGTTAATTAGGTAGTTAATTTTGGATTTGGAACATGTATAATTGTTGACAGTTTCTAACTACTATTTGATTGGTTATAAATAGACGAAAAATGGATAGATTAAAAGGTTGATCACATATACAATTACACCACTTTCTTTCACTCTTGTGTTTATGGGAAATCAAGGAAGCATGGAGAATTTCATCGATCAGATTGTTGTATCCTCTAGATAGATCCTTACCACAAATATTTCTATCTTAAGACCCTGGAAATAATGCCTCAATCTCTTCTTATTTTTATGATTTGTGAAATTGTTGTAAACATTCATATACAAGTATGTTCTACTAATTTGTGAATCTTAGTATATAAATTTGATTTATTTATATTTCTGTTTGTTCAATTTCATATTTGATTATTTTTGTCATAACAATTTTGACTTCTTCATTAGAATAAGAACATATGACAGATTGGAAGACTCCAGAAAATTCATGTGGTCATTGCCGGAAAACCTACAATAATCTATCATAATTGGTCTTATAGAGAACGTGGTAAACAAAGTTAACGAGCACATACATAAAAAAAGAATCCATAAATAACTAAACGTATACCGAAGATAATATTATCCCTAGAAGTTGTTACCCTAAAATAAAATAATAATAATAAATAAATAAACTTAAGTGTTCAATTAAAAAAAAATAGTTTAATTGATATCAAATAAGTAAAAACCTGACTTGCATCAGCCGTAGTTCCCAGTAAAATAAGCACAAACTCAAAACTCAAAAGGAAACATTCACGTTTCCGCTCCTTGGATTTATGACTAAATAAACAAATACTCAAAACTAAATCTGTACATCACAAGTCCCTCGACTTATGACAACAGGCTAATATATCCTTCTAAAGATGTAACATCAGGTACGTTTTTTATGATGCATTGATGCCGTTGCACAATCTTTATGAAAATCGCTCAATTTTAGGAGTCAACTTCAGATTCCATAATTTTCACGAAACAGCCACAACTTTCGCAAAGCAATCCTCCGTATACAGTATATACCTTTCATCACCAAAGGTGTAGACAGCATGTTACTCTAGGGGAAGGTAAAGGTACTTGAAAGGATCTCGCACGCTGAAAAATATCTATCTCATATTTATCGGTATCTAGTATTTCTTTCTGTTCAATGTTTCTTGATATCTATTGTACAAAGTAAGTTGACCTTCTGATATTGTAAACAAAGAAATAACTTTACGATTAATTAATAATGAAACCTAGAAAATATGGCAAAGGAATATATACAAATCTATGGCTTTTTGATATTCGTGCGGCTGAATTCATGGTTAGCGACAATTCAGAACTTTGAGACACTGAAGTCCTCACCTCTCACCAAGAATTTATTCCAAGGAATCCAATTAGTGGACCGATTCTTCTATCAAAGTAAATGATTCATAAAATGATTCTGAAATGTGACCTTTGGTATGCTAGGAGTTCCGGAGCCACATATTTGATAACAAGTATTCAAATTTTCACATGAATGGTGGGGTTCAAGTCAAACCCAAATTTTTCTCTATGCTAACATTTACTTGAGCAGAACGTTTGGCTGAAAATCAAGTTGCCTCATTGGTTGTATCAGCTTTGTTCATGATAAATCGGCCACCGAGATGACTCGAGTTTGATGAAATTGTATCGTTTAAGTGTTTTTTAATTAAGATGTATATGCCGTATAAAATTTTTCTCTATGCTAACATTTACTTGAACAAAACTTAACGAAGTCCATACTAACATGCATGCATATGCAGCGTATAAGATGTATATGCCGTATAAAATGAAATGAGCTAATGGGATACACACAAATATTGATATAACTATATTATATGTTTGTCTTTGACCCTGCAATCAAACAGAGAAAAAGGGGTCAAGAGAAAAAAAAAAAGGAAATAAAGGAAAAAGGGAAAGGGAAAGGAAAAGAGAGAATGTTTGCTGAAAATTATAGGATTTTGTTAAAGTGTAGAAATTAAAGGGTTCTGTTAAAGTGCTCCTGTCCTAATTAAATATTTAAAATGATAATATACTAACTACATTTCAAATTTCATTAAACTTGGCGTCTATATTAAAACAATAAAAAAATATATATAGTTTTAGAAATTTTATTGTATTTAACAGTGAATATTTTATTATTATGTATAGACAAAACTGAAAATTTAGTCATTGTGGTTTGCAAAAAAATTTGGATAGGATCCAAAAAATTTTCGACTTGCATGGAAGATTCAAAATCAAGGTTTTTCTGTGTTTTTAGTCCAAAAAAACTTGAAATAACGGTTATATCCATTTTACTTTATTTTTTATATTTTTAAATTTTTTTTAAATATTATTTTAATTTAAAAAAAGAAAAAAAAATAACTCTCTCTCTCTCTCTCTCTCTCTCTCTCTCTCTCTCTCTCTCTCTCTCTCTCTCTCTCTCTCTCTCTCTCTCTCTCTCTCTCTCTCTCTCTCTCTCTCTCTCTCTCTCTGTGAAACACAAAGTGAAAGGGGACATGCTTCTTAGTTCTTCATTCATCCTTCATCTTCTTCTTCAACGAATTCACACATGTATCTTCATATTTCCTTGTTAACAAACATCTTTTGAATCGATTAATATGAATTGATTTCTGATGCGAACCCTAAACCTAAAATCGATCTATGTATATATACGACTAACTAGATGAAATCCTTTTCATATCTTCATCTCAAACCAAAATTATACAGATAGATATAGCGATGATGTATTTAAATTGAATTTCTTTTGATCCGGAAAAAGAAAAGGATGATCAATACGTATGAACAACAACAAGAATGAAGACAAAAAAATACATTAAATCCAGAACTCGACATCAATCCACATTTAACGAATTTACACATATATGGGTTACTCCGATGAATGCTTTGAGGATAGTTTGATGGGCGGTTGATGCTCCTCCACCACTGGGATCACTGAAGCTTGGATCTGAAGTTGTTGATGTGTCGTCGGTGGTGCTCGTCGATTCTATGGAGGTTGGAGATCCATAGTGTATGTTCACTAGTAAGGGCAACATGTCTAGGTGCCTTAAATCGCTTGATGGACAGATCTAAACCAGAAAGCCCTAAAGGAAGAACGATGAAGAAGACCTGATTCATTACAGATCAAAGGTTGGTGGCGTCGGATGCTAGGGTTTTTCCAACAAACATAACATATCTTCACCCACCTTCACCATGAACACAAATTGCAGGTGGAGAAGACCCAATTCATCGGTTCATCACTTTTCTTGGAGAATAAACTTTGTTATTGGATCTGCGTAGACGGGAAAGAAAGGGGGCACATCATGGTTCTTAAAAACTTCAAATCAATATCAATTCTGAGATTGAAAAACAATCGCGTTCATGTTTACCCTTTTTCTTTTCTTGATTCTCAAGTTGAATATAGAAGGGGAAAAGATGTTGAAGAAGGGAAACAAAGAACGACAAAACCATGGTGCAGAGAGAGAGAGAGAGAGAGAGAGAGAGAGAGAGAGAGAGAGAGAGAGAGAGAGAGAGAGAGAGAGAGAGAGAGAGAGTGTGTGTGTGTGTGTGTTGGGGATAATAATTTTCTTTTCTTTTTATTTGTAAATTAAAATAGTATTTGAAAAATTATATATATATATATATATATATATATATATATATATATATATATATATATATATATATATATATATATATATATATATAAGACATTAAAAGGATATAACCATCATTATAAGTTTTTTTAGACCAAAAACTCAAAAAAAACCTTGATTTTGGACCTTTCATACAAATCGAAAACTTTTTGGAACCTATCCAACGTTTTTTGCAAACCACAAAGACTAAAATTGCAGTTTTGTCTTATGTATATATACGTCCATATTAATTTTGTAGTAAACTAATTAACGAAGAACACACAAACATCTAATTTTAAGATTTTTTATAGAAATAATTCATGTAACACAGAGCGATTGAGAGCGTTTGATCGTTTTTATCTTCTAACGTTTGATAAAATATTCGATTTTGAACAAAAAATCTCGTTTGATACTACAAGTTTTCAACGTTTACGTTAAACAAAACGTTCCAAATCTAAAAGCTATCTCATGTACCATTTAATAAAATATCGTCAGCCACCAATTTTTTTTTTATTTTTGACAAACACTTTTTAAACTTGCTACCAAATATTTTGATATTAATTGGCATGATACCTTACGGACACTTTTAGAGCATTAGGCAACAAGCCTAATTATCTCATCCTAAATTTCAAATAAATTTAATTATTTCAACATTCAGTTTGAGTACAACTTTATATGATGGCTAACCTAAAATTCAAACTTACCTGTGCTAAACTTGAATGAAAGTAAAAAAAAAAAATAAGCAGGTCAATTTTATTTTATTATTTTTTTTTTGTTATCACACCGGTTTGTTAGTAATGTCATCTAAGTCATTATTTATTAATTGAAAATCAACTCATATATATATATATATATATATATATATATATATATATATATATATATATATATATATATATATATATATTGGAATGACGGAATATTATTAAAAGTAGCAAGAAGCTAGAAAAAGAATTATATCAAAATAATTATTGAAATATGATTATGAAGCCAAGAAGACCAATTAAAATTGGCTTTTGTACACCTATTCGAAATCCAATAAAAAAAAATTATAAACAACATCATCAAAAAACAAGGATTCTTTGGATTAGCCGCTCCAAAAATCATTTCATTTCTGAAATTCCAAATGCACCAAAATGAGCTTAGAATCACTGCATCAAAAGCTTTTCGTTGACCGATTCTCCAAGAAAAAGATGTCGCTCAGTAGATAACAGAATCCACTGTAATCTGAGAAGGAAGGTAAACACACCACCAAATAGCAATACGAGACCATAAAGCAATCAAATTAGAAAACTCTACAAAATATAATCAATAGTCTCCACCCTAGAATAACAAATGGGCCAGAGAATGGAATCCAACAATATACCCCTATGAGATAATCGCTCTCTATTAGGGATGCTGGAAAGTCTAATCCTCCAAATAAAAATATTAATCTTAATTGGAATCCAATTATTCCAACGAATATCAGGACCACTTGTAAAGAGCATAAAACCATCTGAATATCTCTGAGATGAAGAAACTGAAAAAGTGTCCGAAGTATGAAGAACCCAACCCAGTTTTTCTGGAGCTTACTGGAGACAGAAATCCTATAGAAGTAAAATAAAGTTGTCCCATTATTCCTGCTCCACTCCTCCTCTAGAATTGCGTTTGAAGGTATTAAACCCCAATCTCATAGATAACATGTTGCTAATAAAACTATATATATGCAAGTCCAGAAGATAAACTCTAGGGAAGATGGAAGACAAAGTCACGTCACCCCTCCATACATCATGCCAAAAAGAATTATTAATCCCATCTCCAACTATAATGTGGCAAAAAGAATGAAGGTCAATATTTTTCTGTCTCAGCTTGGAGAACATACGAATAACCCCAACCTAACGACCTTGCCCACTAGTAAGAGAGATCAAATTCCTACAAGCACCATCGGGACCATAAGTAGCTTTTATCACTCAAACCCACAAAAGGGCAGGGCTCTGATAAAACCTCCACCACCAACGAAATATCATAGCCCTATTGAAAGAGAAAAGACTTCCGATCCCGAATCCTCCTTCATCCTTGGAAGCTATGACTCTATCCCACCTAATCTAGTGCACATGATGTTTGTCCCCATCTGTACCCCAAAAGAATCTGGCCCTCATTCCCTCTAAAGATTTCAAAACTGCAAGAAAAGGGGACAATGGATCACCTTGTCTCAAACCACGGTGCGTTTGGAATTCATCTGTTGGGGAACCATTGACCCAAACTAAAGCCCTAGCAGTGGTCAATGACTCCTAAATCCACCCGCACCACGTGGAACCAAATCCCTTAATCGACATGATTTCCAAAAGATAATCCCATGATAAAGAATCATAAGCTTTCTTGAAATCCACCTTAAAAAGCATCATTGTATTTCTTAAATCCTTACTCCAAGCAACCACTTCATTCAAGAGAAGAAATCAACTATTATATATTTCAAAAAAGGTGTTTGTTGTTGATTGTTTTTATGATCATGAGATATTGAACTTATTTCACCTTTGTTTTTTAGCTCATGGTTTAAAAATTAACTTGCAAAAATCTAAGATGGTTGGGGTAGGGGTCGGTGCCAGTTTTGGTGTCCGAAATGGCAACTCTTATGGGTTACATGGGAGATTAAGTTCCATATTTGCATTTCAAGGATTTCTGTTTGGAGAGAATACAGGAAAGATGATTGGGTGGAAAATGATAACTGATAAATTTCAAATGAATTTGTCTAATTGGAAGGTCAAAATGCTCTCTATAGGTGGTCATTCAGTTCTTTCGAAATCTATCTTGGAGTTACTTGGCATTTTTTATTTTTCTATTTTTTAGGATGCCGATTGCTGTTAATAAATTCTTAGAAGGACTTTGAGTAAATTTTTTTTGGGGTGGAGATGATTCTAAAGGAAAAAAAAATTAAACGACTTAAATGGGATGTGGTATTGGTTAGCGGGTAATAGATATGATTTTAAATAATCATATTTAGTTGGGGATTTTTCTTGTATATTTTGTATTATTAGGAAAATTTGTTAATTTCCTTATATTCATTACAAGCTTATGTGAAGCATAATGTCGAAGGTAAGGATAAACCCAAAAACCAAAGACCCGAAAATTTCCATAATTTGGAGATACGGAAAAAGGTAACTCATATGGAGACTTGTTATTCAAAAGTGGCGTAGGCAACTTGTTGATAATATATTTATAACCAGAAACAATACATCTACTATTCGAAAATTTATTTCTAGACTCAACAAGGAATTTTCTATCACATATATCGGTCGGCTCAATTACTTTCTTGGCTTAGAGGTCACTTATCTTGACTCTGGATTGTTTCTAAGTCGATCTAAGTATGCACATGACATACTTACTCGAGAAAAATTACTTGATGCCAAACCCGTTGCTACACCTCTTTCTACATCAGACTACTTCACCACTTCGGGAGCTTCTTTCGCTAACCCGATCATGTATCGCGCACTTGTTGATGCTCTTCAGGACTTGACAATTACTCGACCTGATCTCTCTTATGTTGTCAATCAAGCCAGTCAACATCTTCATGCTCCTGCAAAAGAGCATTTTTATGCTGTGAAGCATATTCTAAGATATGTCAAAGAAACCTTGTCATATCGTCTCTCATTTTATCATGCTTCCTCACCTTCCATTCTTGGATATTCTAATGTTGTGTAGGCTAGATGCATTGATACTCATCACTCCGCTTAAAGATACTCTATTTTTCTTAGAGGAAATTTAGTTTCTTGGATGGCTGAAAAGCAGCCAACGACATCATGATCTAGTTGTGAATTATCGTGCCTTAGAAAATACTATTGCTGAGATCATATGGATCACTCATTTATTACATGAACTACATATTTTGCCTCTTTCCCGGCTAATAATCACGTGTGATTACAAAAGCGCCTTATTCTTGAGTCAAAATCTAGTTTCGCATAAACATGCAAAACACATTGAAATTGATTATCATTTTGTTCGAGAACTTGTCCTCTGTGGGAAACTTCACATCAAGTTTGTCCCTTCACATTTTCAAATCGCAGATATCTTTATGAAGATTCTTCCTCGTATGTTATTTGAAGACTTTTGCAACAAGCTTTGTGCTGGTCCGACCCCACTTAAACTTGCTTGGGGGGGGGGGGGGGGTTAAAAGATATGATTTGACAGAATCATATTTAATTAGGGATTTCTCTTGTATAACTTATATTATTGGGAAAGTTTGTAAATTTTCCTATATTCATTGTAATCTTGAATTATATAAACAGATCAATACACATCACGCCAAAACAAGGTGATTTTCATAAATCATAGTAGCGGGGATTGATATTGGTAGCTTAAAGACTTTTAATCATGCTTTCTTGTAGAAGTAGAAGAGGAGATTTTTTTAATAATCTGCAATCATTGTTGGTTAGAACTTTACAATACATACATGTCTTTCACACATGTTTAAATCTAGATATCTCCTTGGTGAGAACTAATATTGTGTGGTGCAGATTACCAAACTACGATAATTTAGTGTATACAGGATTGACTTGAAGTCAGTACTTTGCCTGAATTGTACATTGGTTTAGGATATTTGCAGCCACACCTTCATTATGTACGATCTAGTGACAAATTTATGGTCTAAAATTGGGATATGGTGCGATTTGACTATCGTGAGTTCTGCCTCAGTGGAGGACACTTTTTTTAGATTGATTCCTATCATATTATAGTAACGAGAAGGTCGATTTTGGAAGTTGTTATTTTGAATCTTGTGTGGGTGATTTGGGCATGCCAGAATAATATCCTTTTTTAGCGAAAAGAAGATTATAAAAGATAGCATATGTGACTTAGTGAAGAACATGTCTTTTAATTGGTTTGTAAATAGATGTATTATGGTAAAAGTTTCTTAGATTTCTTGGCTTAATAACCCAATTCTAGTGTCCCCTCTCTAAATGTTTCTATATTGCTAATGTTTTTTTATTATATCATATTGAGCTATAAAAAAGAACGTTGTTTTTATATGGAAATTTAAAATTATAACAAAATTGGAATAACCATCACTAACTTGTAATCATGAAATAACAATGTTCTTAATTTTTAATTGAAGTAATAAATATAATTAAACTCTAAATAAATCATCGAATAAAATCATATAACAGTTATAAAAACCATTATAAGCTAGCTTTGATATTATTTATCATAGTAATAGGTTTATACTTCTAAACACAATAAAACAAAGTGATATTAATAAGAGGAATGGAAAAAAGGGGAGTGAAAGAGACAACTTAAACAAAGTATTCAGAGTGCAATGGAAAAGCACATGTCAGCCTGTTAGTAATCTAGAAATAAATAAATGATGACGGAGATGGGTTGCGAGAGGCGGACGTACACATTTGGGAAGAACCATGATCCTAATAATTATTGAATACATGTTACAAGCGATAAAGATACGCATAACAGTAACCATATTGGCAAAACCAAAGGAATCAACGATGACAGAGCAAGCTTGAAGACGATGGTGGTTGTAACGACGCGAATTTTTCATTCTTTCATCGAGGTTAGTTTTCATTACAATCTTTTGTTAAATTAGACTTTTATCATGTTAAATTCAAGTTTTGGGGACCAAAAGAGTAAGAAAATGATTCTTGGTTATGCGTACAGACTTAAGGGTCATTTTCTCATACTTTCATGGTCTAGTTTGAAGTTTGTGGGGGTATTTAAGCATAGCTAACTCTAAAATTTAGGAATCACATCCCATTTGTATCCAACAAAACCTAGAGTGCGAGAGAGTCTTTAGTTTATGCCATATTTGGAGTAGTTGGAGTTGAAGTGAATATTTATTTCCTTTTGTGGTGGAGTTCTTGTGGCGTTCTTGGATTTGTTCTCCTTCTTATCTAATCCCTTGCAACACCACGAAATTTCTAGTAGGTAAGTGGTTCTTATTTGTGTGTTTGTTTTGTCCTTTGTAATGCCTGTATTTCCGGGCTTGCCATTTTTAGCAATGTAATGGTTTAGGTTAACCTTTGTAACCCGTTTTGAAATAATAAGATTGTATTATTTGAGTATTATGTGTTTTGTGCTTAATTGCTTAATTATGTGGTTTGATTAATTAAAAATAAAAATAAGCGTCAAAATTTAAGTGTAAAATAAACTTGATATCTTTAGATAATGTTGTAGTAGTTGAAACAAGGTTTCCGAAGATATAAAGAATGCCGAAATCCAAGTTATAACGAGGAAGTTATGACCTGTCGAAGTTTCGCAACAGAACCGACAATGCTGAATAACGTAAAAAGTGAAATTTACGTTAAAGCGATATTTAGCCTTAGTGATCTAAACGAGAATCGAAGATCTCGTTGTTAGTATCAAAGCGATAAAAAGTTAGGCGAGAACGGACGTCAAACGAAGAAGTTATGAATTCATAACGAACTTTTCTGTCCCAGCCTATTAAAAATAAATAATAAAAATAAAGTCAAAATTAGCCGAAGGAGTCTAAACAAAATTTGTAGAGCGTAGTCTCACCTTTCCGTGGATATAAAGAACGTCTAAAACAGAGTTCGTATGAAGAAGATATGAATTTCCGAAGTTTATTAATTAATTTGTATTTATTTTTAATTGAAAATTCGGAGGCATTATCCGAAGACGAGTCACAGCTCTGATCCGAGGTACGCGCCGTGTACTCGAGTACGCCCCGCGTACAGCCAAAGTGTCGACACTTTGGATGACGCATGCGATGACGCATTTCGGAGGCAGTACGCGCTGCGTACTGCAGTACGCCCCGCGTAAATGAGGCTGCCTCCTATAAATAAGATGCGAGGGCAGCCGGCCAAATTGCTAATTTCCTCTCGTTTTTGTGCCGAAGCTCTGCGTTTTTACCCCCGAAGCCATCCCGAAGCCCCGGTAATATTCCCGAGTCCCGAAGCGAGTCCCGAGATCCCGAAGATCCCGAGAAGTGCGGTTTCCGAGCCGAAGCTCTGCCCGCGAGAAGTTCGATTTTTGTAGAGATCTTCCAGATCTGCTGAGGATTACTACTTTTGCAAGCCGTAGTGCTGTCCGATCATCTTCTGATCAGGTGAGTGTGTAGTTACTTTCTTCTAACACATAATTATGAAGTATTTTATACGAAATACGTGTTATGTGTATAGTTTTGTTGTTATGTAAGTGAATGTATATTCACTCTCTTTAATCACATAGATCTGATTTGTTTTCTATGAAATACGTGTTATGTGGGTATGCCTCATCTGTTGTGTGGAATATATGTTGAATGAAAATGATATATACAGGTTTTAAACTATGTATAAAAATATATATTTTTATCTACTAATATGTTGGGTAGAACATTGGTAGATAGTTGGTGTGTAATAAACAGATGAGAGGTCTCGATGTTGTTGTTGTTGATCTAGTTATTCAGCGGAGTATGGATAACGACCACAGACTCCTTCTAGACAGTCTCGTGGAACGCTAGCAGGTTCATAACCTGTAGGTGTTGTGAACGATGTGTTCACCGGTGTACTCTATCCCCCTCATGGTTGCCTTAGGATATCTATTGTTGAGGAAACCCCTTGGCTGTAATGTCCGTCCCAATGAAAATCCTAGATTAGGTCCCTTGAGATAGATGTTGTTTTAGGGACGTAAAGTGAGGATAACGGGAATGGGTAATCGGGATAGTGATTGGTTGGTGAAATTAAATATAATTTATTTATTGTGGGTTGAAAACCCTATATGCTCACCAGGCTCCCAAGTCTGACCCACTCAGTTTTATTTGTATTACAGGAAGTGGCGCAAGGGCGTAAGATGGACGAACCATCAAGTTGTTTTGTTTACAAGTCTGTATATGTATATATTTGTTGAATGACTTGTAATGTTATTGTTTATGCTTAATGGTCTGTATCGGAACATGACACCCCGAGTTTTAATTATATAATGAAAATGCATCTCTTGATGAAATGCTTTGATAAATATTATTTTATCATGTTTTGTTTTGGGAACAAATTCCGCAACTCTTTCAAATCAAAAGGATTTACTCTGAATTTATTTTAAAAGCATAAATGAAAATCGGTCTTTTCTGGCCGTGATTTTGGGGATGTCACAGTTGGTATCAGAGCATTAGTTTAAGCGAACTAGGAAATTGTAGGATTTCTAAACTTAAACTTAGAATGCTAAGTGGAATTTGATATGTGTGTCTGTTGGATTTTAGACACAAGCACTAGTTTCTTTTAGGAACGTTGCCTAAAATGCTTTTATGTGCTAAATGTTATATGTTGCCATATATGATATTACTTGTTCGGATCTACGGTTTGTTGCCAACCGGATCTGAAGGTTTATGTGTTTAGGATTCTAAGCGTATGTATACGATATTAGAACTAGCATGTAATCGTTTCGGAGTGATAAGGATGATTTGAAATCTATCATGATCGAAGATCTAAATTTCACCTTATTCGGTGTGTAGATCAAAAATGGTGAGAACAAGGAGTGGCGTTGGAAACGCAGATGAAAACAGGAATCAACCGCCAGTGATTGAGCAAATACCTGTTGTAGCAGCAGCACCAGAACAGATCACCATGGCTGGAGTGCAACCCATGATTCGGGCTATGTTAGCCGAACAAAGGGAGGAGATGCGACAAATGTTGCATAACAATAGGGACGAACCTATCATACCTATTGAGGAACCTGAATTGATTCCCGAGCAGTCGGAGGAAGGGAACAATAGTCGCATTTTGAGTCAAGTTGGGACTCAAGAAGAACGAAGGAACAATCCGGAAAGGAGAAACAACAACGATGGGCGAATGTACAAGAATTTCTTGGGCGCCAAACCGCCAAGTCTTTCTGGGAGCCTAAAGCCTGTTGAAATAATGGATTGGATCTCCGAAATGGAGATGGTATTTGAAAGTTGTGACTGTAGCAACAAACAAAAGACTGTATTTGCAGTCAGACAACTGAAGACTAGAGTATTAAGTTGGTGGAAGTTGTTGGCAGATACTATGCCACAAGGGAAAGCCCTGAAAATGTCATGGGAAGAGTTTTTGGAACAATTAAGGGTGCAATATTGTTCAGAGATAGATGTGATTGATCTTAACAATGAGTTCCAAAACTTGAAGAAGGGGAGGATGAGCATAGACGACTACGCTATGGCATTCACTGAGAAAATGAAATTATTTCCATACCTAGTGCCAACGGAACTCTCCGAGATTGAGAGGTTTGCTAATGGACTGCCTGGCGACTTTGGCCCGACAGTCAAGATGGCAACTACTCTGAAAACGGCTGTACGTGCAGCTAAGAATGTGGAGGCCCAGCAGAAAGAGAAGGGTCTGGAAAGGGTAGAAGTTGGCGAAAAGAGGAAGTTCGATGGAACTTCAGGGTCCAATAAGAAAAACAAGTTCTCGAAGTCTGGTTCGAGGGGAAGTGGGGGTGAAGCGAAATGGTACGACAAATGTAAGAAGAGGCATCATGGAAAGTGTGAGGTAGTGACCACATGCTACAAGTGTGGAAAGCCAGGTCACTATGCCAATGAATGTACCCTCACTAAGAAAGTTTGTTATGGTTGTGGTGAGGCGGGACACATGTCGAGGGACTGCCTGAAGAAGAAGGAGGCAGCTAGACCCAACATTCCGCCAAAGCCAAAGGCGAGAACATTCCAGATGACACTGGAAGCTGCTAAAGATGAAGCTGATGTCGCTTCGGGTACCTTTCTCGTAAACAAATTGCCTGCCCAAATTTTATTTGATTCTGGAGCCAACTACTCCTTTATATCGCATGAATTTGGTAGAAAACTAGCCTTGCCTGTTGATAGACTAGATAATGCTTTATTAGTCGAAGTTGCTAGTGGCAAGTTTGTACCTGTTAGCCATCGTATGAAAAACATCTTAATCGACCTTAATGGGAATAAGTTCCACGAGGAATTATTGCCTATCGAACTTAATGGTTTCGACATCGTGTTGGGAATGGATTGGCTTAGTGCCAATGATGCCGAGATATTATGCAAGAAGAAGATAGTGAAGGTAAACCCACCAGGGAAGGAATCATTTATGGTGTATGGGGACAAACGTCGAGTGAATTCTGGAATCATTTCCCTAATGAAAGCCAGAAAATGTTTGACCAAAGGATGTACATCATATTTAGCATTCGTGATTGATGCTAAGAAGGAAAAGAAGGTGATGCAGAGTATTCCAGTGGTGTGTGATTATCCGGAAGTATTTCCCGAAGATCTTCTTGGATTACCACCTGATAGACAAGTAGAGTTCAGAATTGACTTGTTACCAGGAACAACGCCAATAGCAAAAGCACCTTATCGATTAGCACCGACGGAGATGAAGGAGTTGATGATGCAACTTTAGGAGTTATTGGACAAAGGTTTTATTAGACCTAGTTCATCACCCTGGGGAGCTCCGGTGTTATTTGTGAAGAAGAAAGATGGAAGTATGAGATTGTGCATCGATTACAGAGAGCTAAATAAGGCAACAATAAAGAATAGATATCCGTTACCGAGGATTGATGACCTATTCGATCAGCTACAAGGTTCAAGTTATTTCTCAAAGATCGACTTGAGGTCAGGATATCATCAGCTAAAAGTGAGAGAGCAGGATATAGAGAAGACTGCGTTCAGAACTAGATATGGACACTACGAGTTCTTGGTTATGTCGTTTGGACTAACCAATGCTCCGGCAGCATTCATGGATTTAATGAATAGGGTTTGCAATCCGTTCCTTGATAAATCTGTGATAGTGTTCATAGACGACATTCTGATTTACTCGAAAGGCCAGGAGGAGCATGGCAGACACTTGTGAGAAGTGTTAGAAGTCTTGAAGAAGGAGAAGTTGTATGCTAAGTTCTCCAAATGTGATTTTTGGATTTGTGAAGTCCAATTCTTGGGTCACGTGGTCAACCAAGAAGGGATAATGGTTGATCCAGCGAAGATCGAAGCTGTGATGAAGTGGGAACAACCGAAAAGTCCCATGGAGATCCGAAGCTTTTTGGGATTAGCCGGATATTACCGAAGGTTTATCCAAGGCTTTTCTTCGATTGCTACTCCATTGACAGCTTTGACCCACAAAGGAGCTACTTATGCTTGGAGTGATAGGCATAAAGAAGCATTCGAGAAGCTAAAGAAGAAGCTATGTGAGGCACCGATACTTTCTCTACCCGATGGAGTTGAAGACTTCGCTGTTTATAGCGATGCGTCTGGGGTTTGATTGGGTTGTGTTTTAACCCAAAGAGAAAAGGTGCTAGCATATGTGTCTCGACAGCTGAAGGAGCATGAAAAGAATTACCCGACTCATGATTTGGAGTTGGCAGCGGTAGTTTTCGCTCTGAAAATATGGAGGCATTACCTCTATGGCACAAAGTGCAAACTTTTCACTGATCATAAGAGTCTCCAATATCTCTTTAATCAGAAGGAATTGAATATGAGGCAACGACGCTGACTAGAATTACTCAAGGACTACGACTGTGAGATACTTTACCATCCCGGTAAAGCTAATGTAGTTGCTGATGCTCTCAGTCGAAAAGTCAATGTTGAGAGAAAAAGGCCAAGAGCGTTGAGAATTGAAGTTGTCTCGACCATTGTGGAAAGTATAAAGAAAGCTCAAGAGGAAGCTTTTGAAAAGAATGACCGAAAGGAGGAACGTTTGGGCAAAATGTTGGTGTTTGGTACAAACGGTCATGGATTGAAGGTGTTCCAAGATCGGATTTGGATACCTAAGACAGGAGGAGTGAGAGATCTTCTGATGGAAGAAGCTCACAAGACCATGTACTCGATTCATCCCGGTAGCACTAAAATGTATAGGGACCTGAAACCCTACTACTGGTGGCCGACGATGAAGCTTGACATTGCGAAGTATGTGGCTGAGTGTGTGACTTGTGCGAGAGTCAAGACACAACATCAGAAACCGTATGGGAGTTTAGAACCTTTACCTGTGCCTATGGGTAAGTGGGAAGACATTGCTATGGATTTTGTCACTAAACTACCTAGAACAAAGAATGGTCACGACATGATTTGGGTGGTCGTCGATCGATTCACTAAGAGTGCGCATTTCATAGCAGCCAGGGAGAAATGGTCTATGGAAAAGCTTGCGAATTCTTATGTGAAGGAAATTGTGAGACTTCACGGTGTTCCGCTAACGATTGTGTCGGATCGTGATAGCCGTTTCACCTCACGATTTTGGAAAAGTCTACAAGAGGAATTAGGTACCAAGTTGTGTTTAAGTACAGCTTACCATCCGCAGACTGATGGTCAGAGTGAAAGAACGATACAAACACTTGAAGATATGCTGAGAGCATGTACCTTGGAATTTCTAGGTAATTGGGATGAACATTTACTGTTGGTAGAATTTTCCTATAACAATAGTTTTCACTCGAGCATTAAGATGGCACCTTACCAAGCTTTGTGTGGACAAAAGTGTCGTACGCCGTCTTGTTGGCTTGAGGCTGGGGAAAAGCAGTTTATGGGACTGGAGATGGTTCATCAAACTGCTGAAAAGTTGAAAATAATTAGGGAAAGAATGTTAGCAGCTCAAGATCGTCAAAAGAGTTATGCGGACAAAAAGCGAAGACCGATGACTTTTGAAGTTGGGGATTCGATTTTGCTTAAAGTCTCGCCGTGGAAGGGACTTATAAGATTTGGTAAAAAGGGAAAGTTGAGTCCAAGGTTTATTGGACCGTTTAAAGTTCTTCAGAGGATTGGGAACCAAGCTTACAAGCTCGAACTACCAGAAGAACTGAATGGAATTCATAACACTTTTCATGTGTGTTATTTACGGAAGTTCACGGGGGAAGTTCCCGACATGATTCCACTTTCGGAGTTGAGAATTGATGAGAACAAAAGGTTGATTGAAGAACCAGAGGCAATTGTTGACCGAAAGACTAAGAAGTTGCGACGCAAGATGGTCGAGTTAGTGCTTGTCCGATGGAAACACACGAATGGGCCAAATCTCACCTGGGAGACGGAGAGTGACATGTTGAGTCGCTATCCGCATTTGTTTGTTGATGTGTGATTCCGGGGACGGAATCATTCTAAGGTGGAGAGAATTGTAACGCCTGTGTTTCCGGGCTTGCCATTTTTAGCAATGTAATGGTCTAGGTTAACCTTTGTAACCCGTTTTGAAATAATAAGATTGTATTATTTGAGTATTATGTGTTTTGTGCTTAATTGCTTAATTATGTGGTTTGATTAATTAAGAATAAAAATAAGCGTCAAAATTTAAGTGTAAAATAAACTTGATATCTTTAGATAATGTTGTAGTAGTTGAAACAAGGTTTCCGAAGATATAAAGAATGCCGAAATCCGAGTTATAACGAGGAAGTTATGACCTGTCGAAGTTTCGCGACAGAACCGGCAATGCTGAATAACGTAAAAAGTGAAATTTACGTTAAAGCGATATTTAGCCTTAGTGATCTGAACGAGAATCGAAGATCTCGTTGTTAGTATCAAAGCGATAAAAAGTTAGGCGAGAACGGACGTCAAACGAAGAAGTTATGAATTTATAACGAACTTTTCTGTCACGGCCTATTAAAAATAAATAATAAAAATAAATCAAAATTAGTCAACAGAGTCTAAACAAAAGTTGTAGAGCGTAGTCTCACCTTTCCGTGGATATAAAGAACGTTGAAAACAGAGTTCGTATGAAGAAGATATGAATTTCCGAAGTTTATTAATTAATTTGTATTTATTTTTAATTGAAAATTCGGAGGCATTATCCGAAGACGAGTCACAGCTCTGATCCGAGGTACGCGCCGCGTACTCGAGTACGCCCCGCGTACAGCCAAAGTGTCGACACTTCGGATGACGCATGCGATGACGCATTTCAGAGGCAGTACGCGCTGCGTACTGCAGTACGCCCCGCGTAAATGAGGCTCCCAGCCTCCTATAAATAGGATGCGAGGGCAGCCGGCCAAATTGCTAATTTCCTCTCGTTTTTGTGCCGAAGCTCTGCGTTTTTACCCCCGAAGCCCCGGTAATATTCCCGAGTCCTGAAGCGAGTCCCGAGATCCCGAAGATCCCGAGAAGTGCGGTTTCCGAGCCGAAGCTCTGCCCGCGAGAAATTTGATTTTTGTAGAGATCTTCTAGATCTGCTGAGGATTACTACTTCTGCAAGCCGTAGTGTTGTCCGATCATCTTCTGATCAAGTGAGTGTGTAGTTACTTTCTTCTAACGCATAATTATGAAGTATTTTATACGAAATACGTGTTATGTGTATAGTTTTGTTGTTATGTAAGTGAATGTATATTCACTCTCTTTAATCACATAGATCTGATTTGTTTTCTATGAAATATGTGTTATGTGGGTATGCCTCATCTGTTGTGTGGAATATATATTGAATGAAAATGTTATATACAGGTTTTAAACTATGTATAAAAATATATATTTTTATCTACTAATATGTTGGGTAGAACATTGGTAGATAGTTGGTGTGTAATAAACAGATGAGAGGTCTCGATGTTGTTGTTGTTGACCTAGTTATTCAGCGGAGTATGGATAACGACCACAAACTCCTTCTAGACAGTCTCGTGGAACGCTAGCAGGTTCATAACCTGTAGGTGTTGTGAACGATGTGTTCACCGGTGTACTCTATCCCCCTCATGGTTGCCTTAGGATATCTATTGTTGAGGAAACCCCTTGGCTGTAATGTCCGTCCCAATGAAAATCCTAGATTAGGTCCCTTGAGATAGATGTTGTTTTAGGGACGTAAAGTGAGGATAACGGGAATGGGTAATCGGGATAGTGATTGGTTGGTGAAATTAAATATAATTTATTTATTGTGGGTTGAAAACCCTATATGCTCACCAGGCTCCCAAGTCTGACCCACTCAGTTTTATTTGTATTACAGGAAGTGGCGCAAGGGCGTAAGATGGACGAACCATCAAGTTGTTTTGTTTACAAGTCTGTATATGTATATATTTGTTGAATGACTTGTAATGTTATTGTTTATGCTTAATGGTCTGTATCGGAACATGACACCCCGAGTTTTAATTATATAATGAAAATGCATCTCTTGATGAAATGCTTTGATAAATATTATTTTATCATGTTTTGTTTTGGGAACAAATTCCGCAACTCTTTCAAATCAAAAGGATTTACTCTGAATTTATTTTAAAAGCATAAATGAAAATCGGTCTTTTCTGGCCGTGATTTTGGGGATGTCACAGTTGGTATCAGAGCATTAGTTTAAGCGAACTAGGAAATTGTAGGATTTCTAAACTTAAACTTAGAATGCTAAGTGGAATTTGATATGTGTGTCTGTTGGATTTTAGACACAAGCACTAGTTTCTTTTAGGAACGTTGCCTAAAATGCTTTTATGTGCTAAATGTTATATGTTGCCATATATGATATTACTTGTTCGGATCTACGGTTTGTTGCCAACCGGATCTGAAGGTTTATGTGTTTAGGATTCTAAGCGTATGTATACGATATTAGAACTAGCATGTAATCGTTTCGGAGTGATAAGGATGATTTGAAATCTATCATGATCGAAGATCTAAATTTCACCTTATTCGGTGTGTAGATCAAAAATGGTGAGAACAAGGAGTGGCGTTGGAAACGCAGATGAAAACAGGAATCAACCGCCAGTGATTGAGCAAATACCTGTTG
Source organism: Lactuca saligna (assembly GCF_052625555.1). Taxonomy (NCBI): domain Eukaryota; kingdom Viridiplantae; phylum Streptophyta; class Magnoliopsida; order Asterales; family Asteraceae; genus Lactuca; species Lactuca saligna. Next base: position 292,496,437 of record NC_136421.1, read on the forward strand.
TAGCAGCAGCACCAGAACAGATCACCATGGCTGGAGTGCAACCCATGATTCGGGCTATGTTAGCCGAACAAAGGGAGGAGATGCGACAAATGTTGCATAACAATAGGGACGAACCTATCATACCTATTGAGGAACCTGAATTGATTCCCGAGCAGTCGGAGGAAGGGAACAATAGTCGCATTTTGAGTCAAGTTGGGACTCAAGAAGAACGAAGGAACAATCCGGAAAGGAGAAACAACAACGATGGGCGAATGTACAAGAATTTCTTGGGCGCCAAACCGCCAAGTCTTTCTGGGAGCCTAAAGCCTGTTGAAATAATGGATTGGATCTCCGAAATGGAGATGGTATTTGAAAGTTGTGACTGTAGCAACAAACAAAAGACTGTATTTGCAGTCAGACAACTGAAGACTAGAGTATTAAGTTGGTGGAAGTTGTTGGCAGATACTATGCCACAAGGGAAAGCCCTGAAAATGTCATGGGAAGAGTTTTTGGAACAATTAAGGGTGCAATATTGTTCAGAGATAGATGTGATTGATCTTAACAATGAGTTCCAAAACTTGAAGAAGGGGAGGATGAGCATAGACGACTACGCTATGGCATTCACTGAGAAAATGAAATTATTTCCATACCTAGTGCCAACGGAACTCTCCGAGATTGAGAGGTTTGCTAATGGACTGCCTGGCGACTTTGGCCCGACAGTCAAGATGGCAACTACTCTGAAAACGGCTGTACGTGCAGCTAAGAATGTGGAGGCCCAGCAGAAAGAGAAGGGTCTGGAAAGGGTAGAAGTTGGCGAAAAGAGGAAGTTCGATGGAACTTCAGGGTCCAATAAGAAAAACAAGTTCTCGAAGTCTGGTTCGAGGGGAAGTGGGGGTGAAGCGAAATGGTATGACAAATGTAAGAAGAGGCATCATGGAAAGTGTGAGGTAGTGACCACATGCTACAAGTGTGGAAAGCCAAGTCACTATGCCAATGAATGTACCCTCACTAAGAAAGTTTGTTATGGTTGTGGTGAGGCGGGACACATGTCGAGGGACTGCCTGAAGAAGAAGGAGGCAGCTAGACCCAACATTCCGCCAAAGCCAAAGGCGAGAACATTCCAGATGACACTGGAAGCTGCTAAAGATGAAGCTGATGTCGCTTCAGGTACCTTTCTCGTAAACAAATTGCCTGCCCAAATTTTATTTGATTCTGGAGCCAACTACTCCTTTATATCGCATGAATTTGGTAGAAAACTAGCCTTGCCTGTTGATAGACTAGATAATGCTTTATTAGTCGAAGTTGCTAGTGGCAAGTTTGTACCTGTTAGCCATCGTATGAAAAACATCTTAATCGACCTTAATGGGAATAAGTTCCACGAGGAATTATTGCCTATCGAACTTAATGGTTTCGACATCGTGTTGGGAATGGATTGGCTTAGTGCCAATGATGCCGAGATATTATGCAAGAAGAAGATAGTGAAGGTAAACCCACCAGGGAAGGAATCATTTATGGTGTATGGGGACAAACGTCGAGTGAATTCTGGAATCATTTCCCTAATGAAAGCCAGAAAATGTTTGACCAAAGGATGTACATCATATTTAGCATTCGTGATTGATGCTAAGAAGGAAAAGAAGGTGATGCAGAGTATTCCAGTGGTGTGTGATTATCCGGAAGTATTTCCCGAAGATCTTCTTGGATTACCACCTGATAGACAAGTAGAGTTCAGAATTGACTTGTTACCAGGAACAACGCCAATAGCAAAAGCACCTTATCGATTAGCACCGACGGAGATGAAGGAGTTGATGATGCAACTTTAGGAGTTATTGGACAAAGGTTTTATTAGACCTAGTTCATCACCCTGGGGAGCTCCGGTGTTATTTGTGAAGAAGAAAGATGGAAGTATGAGATTGTGCATCGATTACAGAGAGCTAAATAAGGCAACAATAAAGAATAGATATCCGTTACCGAGGATTGATGACCTATTCGATCAGCTACAAGGTTCAAGTTATTTCTCAAAGATCGACTTGAGGTCAGGATATCATCAGCTAAAAGTGAGAGAGCAGGATATAGAGAAGACTGCGTTCAGAACTAGATATGGACACTACGAGTTCTTGGTTATGTCGTTTGGACTAACCAATGCTCCGGCAGCATTCATGGATTTAATGAATAGGGTTTGCAATCCGTTCCTTGATAAATCTGTGATAGTGTTCATAGACGACATTCTGATTTACTCGAAAGGCCAGGAGGAGCATGGCAGACACTTGTGAGAAGTGTTAGAAGTCTTGAAGAAGGAGAAGTTGTATGCTAAGTTCTCCAAATGTGATTTTTGGATTCGTGAAGTCCAATTCTTGGGTCACGTGGTCAACCAAGAAGGGATAATGGTTGATCCAGCGAAGATCGAAGCTGTGATGAAGTGGGAACAACCGAAAAGTCCCATGGAGATCCGAAGCTTTTTGGGATTAGCCGGATATTACCGAAGGTTTATCCAAGGCTTTTCTTCGATTGCTACTCCATTGACAGCTTTGACCCACAAAGGAGCTACTTATGCTTGGAGTGATAGGCATAAAGAAGCATTCGAGAAGCTAAAGAAGAAGCTATGTGAGGCACCGATACTTTCTCTACCCGATGGAGTTGAAGACTTCGCTGTTTATAGCGATGCGTCTGGGGTTTGATTGGGTTGTGTTTTAACCCAAAGAGAAAAGGTGCTAGCATATGTGTCTCGACAGCTGAAGGAGCATGAAAAGAATTACCCGACTCATGATTTGGAGTTGGCAGCGGTAGTTTTCGCTCTGAAAATATGGAGGCATTACCTCTATGGCACAAAGTGCAAACTTTTCACTGATCATAAGAGTCTCCAATATCTCTTTAATCAGAAGGAATTGAATATGAGGCAACGACGCTGACTAGAATTACTCAAGGACTACGACTGTGAGATACTTTACCATCCCGGTAAAGCTAATGTAGTTGCTGATGCTCTCAGTCGAAAAGTCAATGTTGAGAGAAAAAGGCCAAGAGCGTTGAGAATTGAAGTTGTCTCGACCATTGTGGAAAGTATAAAGAAAGCTCAAGAGGAAGCTTTTGAAAAGAATGACCGAAAGGAGGAACGTTTGGGCAAAATGTTGGTGTTTGGTACAAACGGTCATGGATTGAAGGTGTTCCAAGATCGGATTTGGATACCTAAGACAGGAGGAGTGAGAGATCTTCTGATGGAAGAAGCTCACAAGACCATGTACTCGATTCATCCCGGTAGCACTAAAATGTATAGGGACCTGAAACCCTACTACTGGTGGCCGACGATGAAGCTTGACATTGCGAAGTATGTGGCTGAGTGTGTGACTTGTGCGAGAGTCAAGACACAACATCAGAAACCGTATGGGAGTTTAGAACCTTTACCTGTGCCTATGGGTAAGTGGGAAGACATTGCTATGGATTTTGTCACTAAACTACCCAGAACAAAGAATGGTCACGACATGATTTGGGTGGTCGTCGATCGATTCACTAAGAGTGCGCATTTCATAGCAGCCAGGGAGAAATGGTCTATGGAAAAGCTTGCGAATTCTTATGTGAAGGAAATTGTGAGACTTCACGGTGTTCCGCTAACGATTGTGTCGGATCGTGATAGCCGTTTCACCTCACGATTTTGGAAAAGTCTACAAGAGGAATTAGGTACCAAGTTGTGTTTAAGTACAGCTTACCATCCGCAGACTGATGGTCAGAGTGAAAGAACGATACAAACACTTGAAGATATGCTGAGAGCATGTACCTTGGAATTCCTAGGTAATTGGGATGAACATTTACTGTTGGTAGAATTTTCCTATAACAATAGTTTTCACTCGAGCATTAAGATGGCACCTTACCAAGCTTTGTATGGACAAAAGTGTCGTACGCCGTCTTGTTGGCTTGAGGCTGGGGAAAAGCAGTTTATGGGACTGGAGATGGTTCATCAAACTGCTGAAAAGTTGAAAATAATTAGGGAAAGAATGTTAGCAGCTCAAGATCGTCAAAAGAGTTATGCGGACAAAAAGCGAAGACCGATGACTTTTGAAGTTGGGGATTCGGTTTTGCTTAAAGTCTCGCCGTGGAAGGGACTTATAAGATTTGGTAAAAAGGGAAAGTTGAGTCCAAGGTTTATTGGACCGTTTAAAGTTCTTCAGAGGATTGGGAACCAAGCTTACAAGCTCGAACTACCAGAAGAACTGAATGGAATTCATAACACTTTTCATGTGTGTTATTTACGGAAGTTCACGGGGGAAGTTCCCGACATGATTCCACTTTCGGAGTTGAGAATTGATGAGAACAAAAGGTTGATTGAAGAACCAGAGGCAATTGTTGACCGAAAGACTAAGAAGTTGCGACGCAAGATGGTCGAGTTAGTGCTTGTCCGATGGAAACACACGAATGGGCCAAATCTCACCTGGGAGACGGAGAGTGACATGTTGAGTCGCTATCCGCATTTGTTTGTTGATGTGTGATTCCGGGGACGGAATCATTCTAAGGTGGAGAGAATTGTAACGCCTGTGTTTCCGGGCTTGCCATTTTTAGCAATGTAATGGTCTAGGTTAACCTTTGTAACCCGTTTTGAAATAATAAGATTGTATTATTTGAGTATTATGTGTTTTGTGCTTAATTGCTTAATTATGTGGTTTGATTAATTAAGAATAAAAATAAGCGTCAAAATTTAAGTGTAAAATAAACTTGATATCTTTAGATAATGTTGTAGTAGTTGAAACAAGGTTTCCGAAGATATAAAGAATGCCGAAATCCGAGTTATAACGAGGAAGTTATGACCTGTCGAAGTTTCGCGACAGAACCGGCAACGCTGAATAACGTAAAAAGTGAAATTTACGTTAAAGCGATATTTAGCCTTAGTGATCTGAACGAGAATCGAAGATCTCGTTGTTAGTATCAAAGCGATAAAAAGTTAGGCGAGAACGGACGTCAAACGAAGAAGTTATGAATTTATAACGAACTTTTCTGTCACGGCCTATTAAAAATAAATAATAAAAATAAATCAAAATTAGTCAACAGAGTCTAAACAAAAGTTGTAGAGCGTAGTCTCACCTTTCCGTGGATATAAAGAACGTTGAAAACAGAGTTCGTATGAAGAAGATATGAATTTCCGAAGTTTATTAATTAATTTGTATTTATTTTTAATTGAAAATTCGGAGGCATTATCCGAAGACGAGTCACAGCTCTGATCCGAGGTACGCGCCGCGTACTCGAGTACGCCCCGCGTACAGCCAAAGTGTCGACACTTCGGATGACGCATGCGATGACGCATTTCAGAGGCAGTACGCGCTGCGTACTGCAGTACGCCCCGCGTAAATGAGGCTCCCAGCCTCCTATAAATAGGATGCGAGGGCAGCCGGCCAAATTGCTAATTTCCTCTCGTTTTTGTGCCGAAGCTCTGCGTTTTTACCCCCGAAGCCATCCCGAAGCCCCGGTAATATTCCCGAGTCCTGAAGCGAGTCCCGAGATCCCGAAGATCCCGAGAAGTGCGGTTTCCGAGCCGAAGCTCTGCCCGCGAGAAATTTGATTTTTGTAGAGATCTTCTAGATCTGCTGAGGATTACTACTTCTGCAAGCCGTAGTGCTGTCCGATCATCTTCTGATCAAGTGAGTGTGTAGTTACTTTCTTCTAACGCATAATTATGAAGTATTTTATACGAAATACGTGTTATGTGTATAGTTTTGTTGTTATGTAAGTGAATGTATATTCACTCTCTTTAATCACATAGATCTGATTTGTTTTCTATGAAATACGTGTTATGTGGGTATGCCTCATCTGTTGTGTGGAATATATATTGAATGAAAATGTTATATACAGGTTTTAAACTATGTATAAAAATATATATTTTTATCTACTAATATGTTGGGTAGAACATGGGTAGATAGTTGGTGTGTAATAAACAGATGAGAGGTCTCGATGTTGTTGTTGTTGACCTAGTTATTCAGCGGAGTATGGATAACGACCACAAACTCCTTCTAGACAGTCTCGTGGAACGCTAGCAGGTTCATAACCTGTAGGTGTTGTGAACGATGTGTTCACCGGTGTACTCTATCCCCCTCATGGTTGCCTTAGGATATCTATTGTTGAGGAAACCCCTTGGCTGTAATGTCCGTCCCAATGAAAATCCTAGATTAGGTCCCTTGAGATAGATGTTGTTTTAGGGACGTAAAGTGAGGATAACGGGAATGGGTAATCGGGATAGTGATTGGTTGGTGAAATTAAATATAATTTATTTATTGTGGGTTGAAAACCCTATATGCTCACCAGGCTCCCAAGCCTGACCCACTCAGTTTTATTTGGATTACAGGAAGTGGCGCAAGGGCGTAAGATGGACGAACCATCAAGTTGTTATGTTTACAAGTCTGTATATGTATATATTTGTTGAATGACTTGTAATGTTATTGTTTATGCTTAATGGTCTGTATCGGAACATGACACCCCGAGTTTTAATTATATAATGAAAATGCATCTCTTGATGAAATGCTTTGATAAATATTATTTTATCATGTTTTGTTTTGGGAACAAATTCCGCAACTCTTTCAAATCAAAAGGATTTACTCTTAATTTATTTTAAAAGCATAAATGAAAATCGGTCTTTCCTGGCCGTGATTTTGGGGATGTCACATCCTTGCATGCCACACTCTTTAATAAGCCATGGATGATGCAAAATCCATTGAAAAGGGTGTTGGATAGGTCCTTAAGTGTTTCAGTCACCTTGAACACTTAGCGATGGTATTTGAGGGTTAGAATCATCCTAAAGGGGGTGTTGATCAGAACCAAATCATACTGGAGAGGACAAATAATCATATATTATTCTTGTACTTAACAGATTCACTATGGCATGGCATGCCAACCACTACTGCATGATCACGGGGAGCTCATATGTTCAATTCCCGATCAGGTGTCCCACCGCGACGTGTCAAACTAGCCACCGCGTTGCCTTTTTGGTTTGAATCGTAATCATGTTTTTTGTTATCCATTTTTAATCATGCTATTTTGCATTCTTTTAGGGGTGCTTAGTGGTGTCTTCGAGAGTGTCTTCCTCAGTTCATTTCTTATTATAAGTTTGGTTCGAGGTTAATCATTATTTTTTTGCTAATAACTACATATGATGGAGATTTGTATGTCTTGTTCCAACTAGATTGGTTTGGGAACTGGTATAATATGCTATGACTGCTTATAAGAGTTATATTTATTATGAAGTTATGTTAATCCACTATGAATAAATTACCTAGGGTGAATTTTCATGCTAGTTAATATTATGAGATGAATTGGATAAAGTGATGATGTTATGATCATGCTAGAAACAAGGGGTTTGTTTTAATACAATGGTGAGATATTTATGTATGCTGCAATTTTAGAATATGCCCTTTTATGAATTAAGAAATGCATGTTAGTAAAGTATATTGCTTATAAATATGTACTATGCTTACATGTTTTTACTATTCCTTTTTTGGATGTGGACTTAGTGTAGAATCATTATTCGATAGTATGTGATCCCATTTTGTGAAATCAATATTGTTTGTTGAGATTCTTAGTATTGTAGAGGTGGTCGAATTAAGAATTCATTGGTGAGCCTAGGAAATACCATAATGGGATATATACATACATACATATATATATATATATATATATATATATATATATATATATATATATATATACACACACACGTTGTTAAACATAGGGATTTTGTGTATGGATTTAGTGGGGTCACTTAAAGGATTTTGGATGGTCCATAAGTAAAATATGGATAGGTGTGGAAGGTAGTATTAGGCTCATACTACGAAAATCATAAGATCTGTACTCAAATCAATGATGGTCTCGGAGATTCTAAGGGCATGTAGAGTGGAAGATCCCTCGAATTTATGACGATCGTTTGTATGTTTGTATTTAAGTTGAGTATGGTGATCAATCGAGGAGGAGCTTTTGGATTTGATTCGAGTTCTGGTGCCGAATCGATGGATGAGTGGTTACGTGAGTTTATCAAATCAAAGATTATTCGCGGTATCATGGAGGCCTCCCTTTGATTTTAGGTACCATAAGGAGGGGATTAAGGATATTTTGGATGAGCAACTTGGGCCTTTCGGGATGAAATCACCGGGGGACAGTTAGGAGCACATATCCCCTCCTCCCGTTCAAGGACTGTGGTGCTCCAGAGTTCTTTGGGGCTAAGGACCCCATTGCTAGCCTTCGATGGATTGCTTACATGGAGAATACCCAACGAATGAGTTTCTTCCATGTGGGGGCAAAGGTGTGGGTTTCCCCTTTTATTTTAGGTACCATCAAGGAAGGGATTATGTAGATTTTGAATGAGTGACTTAGGGGCTCTAAGGCTGAGATCATCGCTGTACAGTTAGGAGCACGAACTCCCCCCCTCCCGGGATTTCAAGGCCTGTTGAGCTCCAGAGTTCTCTAGGGATAAGGACCCCATTGCTAGCCGTCGATGGATCGTTCACATGGAGAATGCTCAATGGACGAGCTTCTTCCATGAGGGGGAAAACGTGGGGATTTTCTCCTGCCTTTTAGGAGACCGAGTCCTTAATTGTGATGGGTGTTTAGCATAACTAAAAATCCTATGTGTTCATCCAACCCTATTGCTTTGGATATAGGTTTTTCACTAATTGAACATGCAAACTTGAATACCAAAGAAAAACCCTAGCAAATAGTATATAATTCAAAATTTACACAAAAATAGGGTTTATATGTTTTCCTTACTTTTTATGTAGTAAAAACAAGAAAACCTTAAAGATCTTTGACTCTTTAAAGCAAGTGCCTCAAGTGTGACACCTCTGATGGCTTCCAAATACTCTATGAAAGAGGATAAGTGAAGAGAGGAGGGAATGCGCAAAAATTTCGGCTAGGGTTCTTGTGTATTTGTGTAGGCCGAAAATCATAAGTGTGGGATTGCATATATAGCAGTTGGTTGATAAGTCTCATAGCTAAGGTTTACTGGAGGAAACCCTAATTCCCAGATTAAGGCCTAAGCAGCCCATGGACCCTCATTAAGGAGACTTGGACAAAAACTTATAGGGCCACCCTGTAATTTTAGTCCACTCCCTTCTATGGAGTCCCTTAGCCCAATTTCACAACTATCAATGATTTGCAAAACACCCCCTGCATTATTAATAAGTTCCTTTAACCCAAAAATTAATTACAAATTAATTTATGATTAAATACTAATTAATAATATGAATTCTAATTAACAAATTATTCTTATAATATATTAATAAATCATTTTAAGCATCAACTTATTATTCCAAATAATAAATGAAAATCTCTCCAATAGTCATCCTATCAAGTTGCATGAGTGAAGGAAACCTAAAAGGACTTGTGCTACTATCAATTCAAGTATATACAAATTATAGTTATGAACTTAGACACCTAATTCAATATATTGGTGGGAGGAGGTCGGTTGTGCATTGGGATCTATGGCTGTAGTGGCCATGACTTGGGCGGAGTTTGTTACAAGATTTCTTGAGGTGTTTGCACTAGCGATTGAGGTGCGGTAGCTAGCGAGGGTGTTTCAGGACCTTCGCCATACTATTGAGACTATGGCAGAGATCACCACCAAGTTCCAAGAGAGGGCTCAATTGGTTCTGTAGTATGCCATGGATAAGGAGATGAAGAATACGCGATACGATGATATGTTTAGGGAGGATATCCGAGAGTTTGTGAGTTTTTTAGAGTGTAAAACCCTAAATGACATGATTACGAGAGCCCGAGAACAAGAGATTGAGTTGGATCTTTGGACGAAGCGCAAGCTAGAGCAGGTACATATGGTAGTGGGCCATGAAAAAGACCCAAGACTTCTGAGTCACACACTAAAGGCCAGCAAGGTCTGAGCCATTGCAGTAAGTATAACAAGCCGCACGGTGGGGTATGTCGAGAGATATGGTCGGGTTTATTTCTGATGTGGACGGACTGGTCATATAAGTAAGTATTTCCCCTGGGGTGTTCTAATTTGTTTTCATTATAATCAGATTGACCATAAAAAGGCTGATTGTCCGAGGCTGATGGGAGGACCAGTGTCGGCGCATTTACCAACCACCTTGAGAATTACTGATGGCCGCCAGGGCAAGGCGGAGGCACCTGTGGTGAAGAGCACAGTGTTCTAGCTACCTACCGATGAGGCTCGAGCAATAATAGATGTAGTTATCACTATGGTTTTTTATCCTATATTTTATTGATTTCCTTATTTATGCATATGCCTTATCTAATCATGTATAGGGATTTTCTTAATTAATGGTATGACCCCTCATGTTCAGTTCGATTCGGGTGCTATCCAATCTTTTGTATCTCTTATGCTTAGCAAGAATTTTAGTGATGCTCTGGGGATTTTGGATTATCCATTGGAGATAGATATTGCTAATGATCATTCAGTGAGTGCTTCGAGGGTTCAATGAGGGTGTGTTCAGAACTTGTTTAGCGAGATATATTCTAGTGATTTGTTTCTGATTCCTCTACAAGAGTCAAAGGTTATCATATGGATGGCTTGGTTGGGTCCTAATAGGGCCATAATTAATTATGAGCACTAGTTCGAACCCCTAGTAAGGGTGAACTGGTTATTCATGGTGAGTGTGCTCAGCATGTACCGACCCTCTATTCAGCTACAAGGGCCAAAAGATATCTTCATCAGGATTGTTTCTGGGTTTTGGATTATTTGGCAAATACTCAAGTTGGGGGAACGACGATGTAGAGTGGGGTGCCTATCATTCGGGATTTCCCCGGTGTGTTTATGAGGATATACCAAGAATGCCTCCCGAGAGGCAGGTTGAGTTCCAGATTTATTTGGTTCCCGGTGCGGCTCCGATATCCAAAGCACTGTATTGTTTAGCACTCCTAAAAATGTAGGATTTGTCTATACAACTGTAGGATCTGCTAGACAAGGGATTTATTAGACTGAGTAGTTCGACATGGGGATCACCAATCCTGTTTGTGAAAAAGAAGGACGGTTCACACAGGATGTGCATTGACTACCAGGAGTTGAATAAGTTAACAGTGAAGAACCGTTACCCACTCCCAAGGATTGCTGATTTATTTGACCAGCTTTAGGGTGCATTTGGGATCTCAAATATTCATTTGTAGTCTTGTTATCATTAAATAGGAGTCAAAGAGGAGAGTATGCAGAAGACAGCCTTCAGAGCTCGTTATGGTCATTATAAGTTTGTAGTGTTACCATTCAGACTCACCAATGTACTGGCAACATTCATGGTTCTCACGAATAGGGTGTGTAGACCTATGTAGGATCGTTCTATGATTGTTTTCCTTGATGATATTATAGTCTACACTAATAACAAAGAGCAGCATAAGGAACACTTGCAGGAGGTTTTAGAGACCCTGGGGAGAGAGATGTTGTATGCTAAATTCTCCAAATGTGAGTTTTGGTTGCTCAAAGTGTAGTGCGAGATTTTGAAAACACGATCATAGATTCAAAGCTTTTTAGGTATCGTGGGTAATTATTAGAGATTTATCCAAGATTTCTCCAAGATTGTTGTACCATTGACCCATTTGATGAAGAAGAATGTTACTTTTCGATGGGGGCCTAATTAACAAACAACTTTTGTGACGTTGAGGTAGAGATTATGTGAGGTCCCAATTCTCACTCTTCCCGAGGGTATGGATGATTTTGTAGTTTATTGTGATGCGTCTATCTTGATATTAGGGGTTGTGCTCATGTAGAGGGGTCACATGATTGCTTATGTTTTGAGGCAATGAAAGCCTCTTGAGGCAAATTACCCTACACACGATTTGGAGTTAAGGGTTGTGGTTTTTTTCCTTTATATTTGGAGGCACCGCTTGTATGGGGTTAGGTGTAATATCTACATTGACCACAAGAGCCTGAGATATCTGATGGATCAGCCAAACCTGAATATGAGACAATGAAAGTGGTTGGATTTAGAGAAGGATTATGATTGTGAGATTCTATATCACCCAGCGAAGACCAATGTTGTGGTTGATGCTTTAAGAAACAAGGCAGTGAGTACACCCATCAGGGATCTGTACTTGAGGATGGTTATTATTTCTCCTCTTTTAGACATAATCAAGAAGGCTCAAGTAGAAGGATTGATTAAGAAAAATTTGAAGGCGGAGCAAATCAAGGAAGAAGTTCCATTTTTCATCAGAGATAATCAGGGTTTGTTGACTCAGTGCAGTAGGTTTTAGGTCCCGACTACTGGTGGAGTTAGGCAGAAAGTACTAGAGGAGGGTCATAAGTAAAAGTTTTCAATCCACCCAAGGACCATGAATATGTATAAGGATATGAAGTTGAGTTACTAATGACCCTGTATGAAGAGGGAGATGGCGTGGTTTGTAGTGCGTTGCTTGACTTGCCGAAAAGTCAAGGACGAACATCATAGACCTCATGGTAAGATGCAACCGTTACGCATTACCATGTGGAAATGGGAAGAGATCGCCATGGATTTAATCATAAAGTTTCCAAGGATGACACATGGGGTTGATTCTATCTAGGTGGTCGTTGATAAATTATCCAAGAGTGCTCATTTTATACCGATCTTCGAGAGTATATCTATTAAGAAACTGGTCGACATTTACATCTAAGAGGTGATGGTTTGGCATGGGGTGCCAATTTTGGTGGTTTCGGATCGAGATGTTCGCTTCACCTTCAGGTTTTCGATGAAGTTTAACGAGGAGTTGGGTACTCAGCTGCTTTTCAGTACAACATACCACCCCATACCGATATACAAAGTGAATGGATGATTTGGACGCTCGAAGATATGCTCCAGGCGTGTGTGATAGATTTTGGTGGGAGTTGGCATACTTATCTTCCACTGGCCGGGTTCACCTACAACATTAGTTATCATGCTAGTATCGATCAACTTCCCTTCGAGATGCTTTATAAAGGGAAATTTCAAACCCTAGTATCTTGGGGTGAGATTGGGCATCAAATTATGGGGAGTACTGAGGTAGTACTCAAGAATACAGAGTTGATTCATTAGGTGGGAGTTTTTTTAGACTACACAGAGTTACCAGAAGTGTTATGTTGAATGACGATGATCAGACCTTGAATTCCAGGTAGGGGAGAGTTGTTACACCTATTTCAAGTATGAGCTAATAGGTTATATTTTAAGTGGCCACGATGTAGTGGAGCCTCACCACAGCATGACGATATTTGTATGACCACGAGATTTAATGATCTGCCACTGCATGGCCAAAAATTGCCATGATATGGCATCTGATTCTGGCGACACTATTGATTCTCTCTTGGACCACTATTTAAAATAAGTGATGGTTGTGGTTTCCTCTACCCTTAGACTCCATCACCTCCAGAAGGCATCTTTATGAATCCCTAGCCTTCCTTCTTGAGTATTTCTCTTTGTGTTGTTTTGTTGCATTTTGAAGGAATAAGAAGAAGGTGTTAGCCAAAGGATCAAACAACAACTCCCCTCCATCCATGGAATCATTCCTTGGACCATTTGTAAGTCATGTTTCTATCCTGATGACTCTTTCGTTGTAGATCTAGTTTCTTAAGCATATTTTGGTCCATAAGAAATGTTTGGCTGGTTTGAAGTGATAAGGGTTGGAACTTTATGACTCTCCCGAGTCCCATGAATAATATATCTTGTAGATTTATGTTGTAGTTGGTATTCTTGACCTGACATGAGTTTTTGGTCACTTTTGGCACCTTTCTAGCCTAAATTGTATTCTAGACATGAATGTATATAAAGAACCCACCTTTATGCTAGATTTGGTATTGGAAAATCTTTTGGAGAGTTTGGGTTAAGGAATTTTCGGATTAAGGGATTAATAATTAAGTTCTTATGGTATTTCAAATTAAGTTGATGGGAAAGGAATTCTTGGTTATGATTGGACCGTAGGAATAGCTGATGTGCCAAATTCGGATAAGCACACAAGGAGAAGGACTAGGGTTTGGTCCCGACTCCAGTGGTGAGCCAGATAGTGGAAGGACTGCTAGGATTTTGTGTTCGCCTTAAATCTCTTGTATCCGGGAACAATGATTGATTATGTGATCTATTTCACTTTCGGGATTAGAGACTATGCCTTGGAGATAGTGAAGCTGGTGAGGGGGTCAGGATGAAAGACCCTGAATGATGTGATTTTTGGAGCCAAAGAGCAGGGATTGGTTTGTAGCACGTTAGGAAGAGGGTACCAGATCGGGTGCCTATATTGGAGGGTCTTTGGAAGAGACCCAAGAATTCGAGTCAGTCTTGAGAGGCCAGCAGGACCGGATTTAGTACGTTTCTTGCGTGAAAGTGCACGAGGGAGTTTTTGTTCTGAGGGTTTTAGTAAGCGTATCTCTGGGTTTGTCGCCCTGCTTGTGTTTGTGTGACAACCGTCAAATTTCGATCAAGTCAAAGTCAACTAAAGTCAGCAAGTCAAACCGTTTGACTCAATTTGCCCATGAGTACTAAAATTCACACTATGAAACTTCTACATAACTTCTATTCTAATGAGAGGTCATAAAGCAAAAATTGCGAACATCTAGATCTCCTTAACCTAAAACGGTAGTACGTGGCGAGCCAAACCGATAAAACAATGTTGCATACTCATCGGGAGTGTGTAAGATCCTTAAACAAGGCTTAACAGAGTTTACAAACCATGCATTGCGATGCCGGACACTCACAACTATCCCACATGGAACCTCTCTCAATCGTTTTCACTCTATCTCTCTCTATGTCAAACCTCTCACAAATCTCTCCAAGTATGCGAAATCTCTCTCAAATATCTCTCTGTATTAGAAATCTCTCCAACAATGTCAAATCTCTTCCAAATCTCTCCAAGTATGTGAAATCTCTCTCAAATATCTCTCTGTATGAGAAATCTCTCCAAGAATGTCAAATCTCTCCCAAATCTCTCCAAGTATGTGAAAACTCTCGCAAATATCTCTTTGTATGAGAAATCTCTCCAAGAATGTCAAATCTCTCCCAAATCTCTCCAAGTGTGAGAAATCTCTCCCAAATCTCTCTTAAAAGTTTCCCGTAACTTTTTGGAATCATTCGGATCATTCCGACCCTTAACCGGGTCAAAAACGGCTCAAAACGGGGCGAAAACGAGAAAAATAGGCTTTAGGAACCGAACCCAAGAAGAGAGGCCTCTTAGGCGAGGACCGAGCCTCTGTTGGCTAAGACACCGAGGACCGAGCCTCTGTTGGCTAAGACGCGAGGACCGAGCCTCTGTTGGCTAAGACACGCGAGGACCGAGCCTCTGTTAGCTAAGACACCGAGGACCGAGTCTCTATTGGCTAAGACGCGAGGACCGAGCCTCTGTTGGCTATAACATGCGAGGACCGAGCCTCTGTTGGCTAATGCACGCGAGGACCGAGCCTCGGTCTCTGTCGCTTCTCACTCTCTGTTCGCTTCCTCTGTTCGCTTCTCACTCTGCTTCTTCTCTCCTCTCTGTCTCTTCGCGCCCCTCTGTTCTCTCCTCCCCTCTCTCGGTTCCTTCCCTCTCTCTTCTCTCCTCTCGGTTTCTACCCTCCCTCCTCTCGGTTTCAGCATCAGAAGGCCGAACCTCGGCCAGAACTCGGAAATTTGTCACTTTTAGCCCATTTTTGATATTTTTAACATTTTAAGCCCGTTTTTCGTGATTTTAAAGCGGGATTTTCTCCAAAAATTATATTTTAACATAATAAACTCTAAATATTCATAATTTAAACATATTTTGATGAAAATCATTACCTAAATAATAAAAATCAAGTGGGTGAATTATTAAAGGTGGAGTATTGACTTTGCCTTATCCAATGTCACAAGCAACCACCCCACACCCACTCTTTGACTAACCACACCTCCCCACCTTACCTAGGTCACTTCAATGTCCCTCACACTCAATTTACACTCATTCCCATGTTTTTAGAGCTGGAACAAACATCCTCTCTCCTCATTTCTCTTATTTGCCCTCATTTCACTAAGTATCAAACACCACTTTTCTCTCAAACTTTGCCCATTCCAATTTCGAGATTCAAGGCTGATTTTCAAGTGTTCTTCCACTCTTAGTAAGTATAATTCATCCTCCTTATGATTATTTCACTCCATTCTACTCAAATCATGAATATCTTACACAAACTCCATCATATTAGCGTTAGAGCTTCAAATCTTCAAGTGATTCTTCAAGTGTTCTTGGGTTGAACACTTCTCTTCTTCAACACTTATCTACTGAAATCACTCAAGGTGAGTTCATACCCCTACATTTTCATTTTTTCTCAAGTTTTCAGGGGGGGAATACAAGTTAAAACATTAAGAACATAACTAAAATTTTCTAACAGCCTTCATCAGAAAAGTTCAACTCCATTCACGGACTGTTTTGGGCATCTTAAACATTTTTGTTTTCAAAACTGTACAAGGTGCAAATAGTTCAAGTTTTTAGCTTTAAAATGACTACTTTCACATCTCCATACGATTTTTCTACAATTTATGGTGATATTTACAAAACTGCCTATCATTTCAAACAACAATCCGGACCAGTCTGTGATTATGGACTTTTTCACCCAAGTTGGAGGTCATTAAAAATCGTGATAAAAAATTATGAGTAAACTAGACACATTTTGTGAACTCTCAGAATTTACGGATCTAGTTTTCAACTTCATATGATTTTTCTATGATTTTTCCAAAACAGGGCAGAATGGCTAAATTTAGCCAACAACATGTAAATATCATAACACTTTGTAATATGTTGAGCAAAGTGTACAATCATAAGTTCTAATTATTGAATGTGTTTCTTTGTTAGTTTTTCATCATGAACTGAAACTAAGTCATTCATAATAAATATTATTCATTCATTTTAGAACACGTATATTAAACTATAAAAAGGATAGTTTGATAAATTCATAACACTAATACATTTCCATAAAAGAGTTCATACATATTACATACATTTTAGATAAACTATAATAGGTATAGTTTATGATACATCACTCAACACACTCGTACAAGAAGGGTACATTCATACAAGAAATATTTATATTCACACACATTTCACGTAAACTTGTTAACCTATATTGTGAGACTCTCTCTCTCTCTCCCCGTACGTCCGAGTGCGGGACATAATTCCTGGTAGTTATAATCAGAATCTCCTTGAGGGAGAATGTGATACTTGTATATAGATCTATATTGGGTTTGACACCCCACACCTTGCTGCTAGCTACAGTTGGATCTGCAGGTCTACGGGTGACAAATGTCATTTTATTTTTCGCGACACCTGAGAACGTCGTGGCAGGTTCACATAGTCATAGTATGATTATAGCGACTCACATAGGGATATAACAATCCATAAGTTTACGGGATTTTATTTTTAAAAACCTAAATGAGTTTTATGTCGATTTAAAATCACTTTTTATCTTTATGAGTACAGATATTACTGTACACTTTTGGTTTGGTAGTTACGACTACACATCATTTGAAACCACATTTATACTTTTAAATATGGTCAATACTTGTTATTCTCAGTCCTCTAATTTAGGACTACATATATATAAAGTATTAACAAACATGAGAACATACAGAAATTTCGTTTAATTCAAACGCGTCCATGTCCATTTAAGTACATAACATTTTCTATTAATAAGAAAGGTTACTTATACATTTTGGTCTTCAGTCATAAGACTACATTACGCAGATTTTAAAGAAAATATCGGATTTTCTGGTTACATATTCTAACGCTTTTACAAGGAAAACGATTTAATTTTCCAAAGAAATCTCTTATGAACTCACCAACCTTTGTGTTGACACTTTTCAAAACTACTTGTATTCTCAGGAATTCAGTGAAAACAGGAAATCAACAACGTTTTAAGGATGGGACGATAAATCGTCAAACAGTTCATTTTGTATTATAATGTAATTGATGTGAATCATGTAAACATGTGCTTTGATGTAACGTTTTCAATTATATTGGTGTTGGTTGTATTTACTTTGAGCGCTATTATACTCATTGTTGTGATACTCTACATGAAGTCCTCCACCCCCGGACGTTTCCGCCATCCTTGGTTTGGGGGTGTGACAGATTGGTATCAGAGCATTGTTTATAGTAAACTCAGTATATCAAACCACATAAGATATACAAACTATAAATGCATTGGGACTAAGTCTCTGATTTAAATTTTCAAAACAACTATACTTTTAGAAATAAATAGTTTCTTATTAAAGGTATACATGCATACATACATATTAAGGTCAGCACCACTCTAGAATAAAAGAAATGTAATGATTGTTGAATATCACAGGTATGCTCGGGGATGTATGGTCAGTCTTGGGAGTGGCATAGCCTGATCAACTATGCTGGTCCAAGGAGTGATTAGCACATGCCCAAGAATAGTTGTGATATGGCAACAAGTCTAAAAACTTACCAACACTACCACAATGAGAACATAAGAATAGAACATGAGTTTAAAATACTATAGGAGTATTTTGTAATATCATAACTTATATGAAAACTAAATAGATCCTTAATAATAGGTCTATAGTCCCTAAGTGGATACTTAAGGTTATATATAACTTAGAAATTATAGACTTAGAATTTGTGGTCATTACTTTACTTCCTTTTCCTTGTTTGGATGTGGACCTAGAGTGGGATCACTTATTCAAAGGTCTATCGTATCTTGTTATATGTAATTAGTATGCACTATGTCATTATAGAAGTAACTAATAAGGATTAACCCCTATAAGTAATTGAGAATAGGGTTAGACGCATAGTACTTATCTCCTCCACTTTTATTCTCGCAAATACGGCGTAACAAAATCCTACTTACCGGACGACCCTTACTTTCCTAATCCGAACTCGAGGAATGGTGAATGATTATGAGAAGAATCATAAGCGGGACCGGAGGTAATCAATCCTCCATGCATAGCAAGGGTTCCGCGAACCGTTTCGACTATATCGAACCTGTACCCCTTTAGACAATCGTGATCGAGGGTTGAATGTCGACAACAATGAAAACAACCGCCATGTGGAGACCAACGAGGGTGCTATGACTTCAACCACGGGGGACTGACGGACAGAGCCCTCCCGGCAAAGACCCGGCGGATCGCGATCATCGTGGATCAAAACAGGAAGACTACAATCTGAGTTCAGAAAACTGCGCGCTACTATAGACCCCACCATCTCATGTACCGGTGACTCAGAATTATACTACTATTCCCGAGACCAACTCTCTTTTTAGGACCTTATCGCCACTCGTGAAGAGGAAAGAGAGTAACAGGGTAGGACACACAACATTCAAAGAAAGGATGATTGTAGCCAAGCGTTGATTGGCAAAGCTACAAAAATTGCATTGACCTTGCCTCAGGCATCACAAGGGATGGATCATCGTAAGTAGAGTTCATGCCGCTCACCAGACCTGGTAAATTAGCTTCATAAGTATGCGCTGATGCTACTCTATTGTAAGTAAAGTCACGACACTACAAATTAAGTGGTCATACTAATCGAGAAATCTATCTACTATCAGAGCCCGCCCATGCACAAATGTGAAGTAGACCTGCATCGAGGTCAAAATTTTCACTGAAACCATGATTTCTAGAGTCATATTAACAAGATGGGCTTAGGATGTACCTAACAGACTCGAAGGACTATCTAGCCTTAATTATATAACTAAGCATACATCAATAGGTCGTGATAAGGACTTAGCTTGGGTCAAGTATAAGGTTTCACTTGGATACAGAGCTACTAAAATACATGAGTTTATTATACAAAGAATCTCGTTATAAATTGTTTCCAGAACACCCTAAACGACCGAACTTTGATACAAATCGATATGAGATAAACTTAGTTAGAAAACTCGCGACATATATCCATCCTAGAAACTCATTATCGTCTCACCTTTAAGCATTTGTTGAGAAGTTTCTTCTTCATAGACCTATGGGTGCGATCATACCAGCACTAATGCACCGGATCCCATCAAAATTCCTCAGCCAAGTGTGTTCGGACAAACATGATTCTAAGAGGAGTAAAGCTTAACGTCCGTATGAAACCCACTCCTACCTACTGCCATAACTCCATCTCGGGAGCGTTAGCAGAAACACTAAGGATAGTACAGTAATGTGCAAAAATTTATATGCGTAAATATAAATTGTAAGGATGCACTTAAGACAATCATTTCCACTAACGAAGTCGTTTTTCGTCATGAAACAGAGCTATGTCTTCACCAAGAGGCAACAAACCAACTAGCAAGGCGCCAACACTTCAGATAGACGCTGCTACTTTTCAAGCTGCAGTCACGGCAGCCGTCATGGTGTATTTCAATACTAACAACATCAACAAGGGTGGAAGCGATACTAACAATACAAATTGTGGTAACAATCAGGGACACCAATGGGTACCTACCAACAAAAATACCTCGGGCCACGAACCTACGAACAAGAAGAGAAAGTTTTGGGACATGAAAGAGCGCCACCAATCTAAGGGATACACTAAAAGACAACAACCTAGGGCCGCCCCTACCATTACAACAGCAGCCATGACAAATGCCTCGACACTAGCCTCGGGGTCTGCCACCCAAATGCCTGCCAGACCATATGAGGGATCACTCCCAAAGTGCAACAAATGTGGATTTCATCACCATGGGGCTTGCCGGGAGATGCACTGTAAAAACTGCAACAGGAAAGGGCATACCGTTCGTTTCTGTAGGGCCCCGGCCCATCACCTCCCTTCAATCACTTGCACCAAGGTAGGACCAGTATGCTACCTATGCGGTGAAACGGGACACTTCAAGAGAGAATGTCCAACTGAGAAGAATGACGAAGGAACAGGAGGAATGTGATGAACACACTAACAAGAGCAGCAAGGGAACCATGTTAGGACTTTTGTAATGTTCCCAACGACAATACGTTTAAGTACTATATGTTTGTAATGAATTTGGTACGCTTACTAAAGTAACCTTCCTTCTAAAAAGTAGCTAAAATAATTTCTCTCTCATACAAATCAAACCAAAGACAGTCATATGTGACCTTAGGAGCATTACTTGTAAGTTGTGATGACTTTGTCCATACATCGGGGTTAATTTAAAAATCAAAATACTTAAGTCTTGAAATAGATAATTCCATCCTGACTTCGATTCCATATCTAGTATTAGGGGTTGAATGGGGTCACCCACTCGACAAATTTCACGATGACAATTTACATACGACAAATCATATGCCGCTCGATCGTAAGGAGACCTATCAGGAATCATGATATCAAGCATCATTACTGGCTATCGAAAACACACCCACTACCAGTGTTAGACACTGTGGTATGAATCATCTACAATAATCATAACATCAAACAAAACGGAACACACAGAAAAGAAATACAGGACACTCTATCACTCTATTGATCTCTTCCTTTGAATACAACTTATCTCATGTTATCTAAAAAGATAGTGTTGTCGTATTCCAATTTTGATTGATATTGCCCTCGTCTTCCTGATTAAACAACTACAAAAGGGCCTTTCGCCTAACCCCTAAATATCGAAGCTATCGTCTCTCATAAACACCCAACACGGACCTTTGGGTCATCTCTCGCTGTGGAACTCCAAAACATGAACCAGAGGAGTGTCATACTTCCCGAAGCCTTATCACATGTATATACGGGAGACCTTCGGGAATGTCGCGCATGTAGCAGACAAAATTCAAGCATAGAAGCTTGGGACAGATAGAGTACGAGTCCTGCCATGAGCTTCGGGCTAAGGTTGCCCAGAAGGACCAGTAAATGTCCTACCATTCAAAAAGTCATAGACGCGTGAACCAAACCCACATACTTCCTACCCAGCTACAAGAGTTTTCAGGGAAAACCTGTCGAACTACTCAACAATGAAATTGAAGAACCAAGTTTCTCACCCTGAAAAGCCCTCGTCTTATTCTTCAAATTAGAAAGACAAATTGCTCACAATTCCATCGATTTCAGAGGCCCCGATAACATCTCTAATAGAAACCTTTACTATCTGCCTCGCATTGACGAATAGGCCGACCAACCTCAAGAAACGAGGTACCCTTCAGGAATTGGACCTAAGATCTGAATATCACCAGTCACGAGTATTGAAGAAGGATATCCGAGAACAATCCTCCAATTTCGATGCAGACGCTGAAAGTTCGTAGTGATAACCCTCGGATAGGACCAAACCACTCGTTGGAGTCATGAACGTAATAAATAGGATATACCCTTCTTGCTAGGATCAGTTCATCATCATTATTACAAATGACTTACTCATCTACCCTCGTAGTAAGAAGGAAACCAAGGAGAACAGCTACAACAAACCACGAAAGCATTACGATCAGAGAAGTATTACCCGAAGTTCTCTAGATACGAGTTTTGGAATTGAGGAGTTCAATTCGCAAGACACATCGTTACCAAGGTGGAAATTCATAAGGACCCTTTCAATTGATCAAAACCGTTGAGAAACAGTCAACACCGAAGGCGTTAGCAGAAATACGCCAAAATTCTGGGTCTCGCTGATCTACCGTCTTAGTTCCTTTAGAACTTCTCGAAAAATACGGACCCCCTCCCAACTTTGACCCTAAAGGGAGCAACCCTTGACAGGAAGAGAAGCAAGAGGAAGAAACCTTTAGAACGCCGGTATAACCGACCAAATTCCTCTAGAAACACTCACTCTGGGAAGGCTTAGTACGCTTCGGAAAGCATGGAAAGCCAATATCCCAAATAATTGTGTCTTCCGAAATTCTTGTCAGAATCAGCCATGTAACTCACTACTTCAATTTACTCCTGAGAGCTTGGTAAAGTACACCCTACCCAACACGTCCCAAAATTTACAGGAAGTATCTATCCGACGAGACTCTTAAAATTCCCCTCGACGAGATCGAGTTCCACAAGAGCTTCACCTTCTTAGAAGAACCATGGTGACCATGGACTGAGGTCAAGCGGATGAAACAACGCCACTTCCCATTAGTGAAAGTTCGTTGGAATACTAACCAAGGACCTAGAGTCACATGGGAGCGCGTGAGTCAGTCGATTAGGAAGTATCCTCACTTCTCGGCTTGACTATTCATGCCTACTCCTTGCCTAAATTCAAATTTCGGGACGAAATTCCCTCTAACGGGGGGATGATGTGACAACCGTCAAATTTCGATCAAGTCAAAGTCAACTAAAGTCAGCAAGTCAAACCGTTTGACTCAATTTGCCCATGAGTACGAAAATTCACACTATGAAACTTCTACATAACTTCTATTCTAATGAGAGGTCATAAAGCAAAAAGTGCGAACATCTAGATCTCCTTAACCTAAAACGGTAGTACGTGGCGAGCCAAACCGATAAAACAATGTTGCATACTCATCGGGAGTGTGTAAGATCCTTAAACAAGGCTTAACAGAGTTTACAAACCATGCATTGCGATGCCGGACACTCACAACTATCCCACATGGAACCTCTCTCAATCGTTTTCACTCTATCTCTCTCTATGTCAAACCTCTCCCAAATCTCTCCAAGTATGCGAAATCTCTCTCAAATATCTCTCTGTATTAGAAATCTCTCCAAGAATGTCAAATCTCTTCCAAATCTCTCCAAGTATGTGAAATCTCTCTCAAATATCTCTCTGTATGAGAAATCTCTCCAAGAATGTCAAATCTCTCCAAGTATGTGAAAACTCTCGCAAATATCTCTTTGTATGAGAAATCTCTCCAAGAATGTCAAATCTCTCCCAAATCTCTCCAAGTGTGAGAAATCTCTCCCAAATCTCTCTCAAAAGTTTCCCGTAACTTTTTGGAATCATTCGGGTCATTCCGACCCTTAACCGGGTCAAAAACGGCTCAAAACGGGGCGAAAACGAGAAAAATAGGCTTTAGGAACCGAACCCAATAAGAGAGGCCTCTTAGGCGAGGACCGAGCCTCTGTTGGCTAAGACACCGAGGACCGAGCCTCTGTTGGCTAAGACGCGAGGACCGAGCCTCTGTTGGCTAAGACACGCGAGGACCGAGCCTCTGTTGGCTAAGACACCGAGGACCGAGTCTTTGTTGGCTAAGACGCGAGGACCGAGCCTCTGTTGGCTAAAACACGCGAGGACCGAGCCTCTGTTGGCTAATGCACGCGAGGACCGAGCCTCGGTCTCTGTTGCTTCTCACTCTCTGTTCGCTTCCTCTGTTCGCTTCTCGCTCTGCTTCTTCTCTCCTCTTTGTCTCTTCGCGCCCCTCTGTTCTCTCCTCCCCTCTCTCGGTTCCTTCCCTCTCTCTTCTCTCCTCTCGGTTTCTACCCTCCCTCCTCTCGGTTTCAGCATCAGAAGGCCGAACCTCGGCCAGAACTCGGAAATTTGTCACTTTTAGCCCATTTTTGATATTTTTAACATTTTAAGCCCGTTTTTCATGATTTTAAAGCGGGATTTTCTCCAAAAATTATATTTTAACATAATAAACTCTAAATATTCATAATTTAAACATATTTTGATGAAAATCATTACCTAAATAATAAAAATCAAGTGGGTGAATTATTAAAGGTGGAGTGTTGACTTTGCCTTATCCAATGTCACAAGCAACCACCCCACACCCACTCTTTGACTAACCACACCTCCCCACCTTACCTAGGTCACTTCAATGTCCCTCACACTTAATTTACACTCATTCCCATGTTTTTAGAGCTGGAACAAACATCCTCTCTCCTCATTTCTCTTATTTGCCCTCATTTCACTAAGTATCAAACACCACTTTTCTCTCAAACTTTGCCCATTCCAATTTTGAGATTCAAGGCTGATTTTCAAGTGTTCTTCCACTCTTAGTAAGTATAATTCATCCTCCTTATGATTATTTCACTCCATTCTACTCAAATCATGAATATCTTACACAAACTCCATCATATTAGCGTTAGAGCTTCAAATCTTCAAGTGATTCTTCAAGTGTTCTTGGGTTGAACACTTCTCTTCTTCAACACTTATCTACTGAAATCACTCAAGGTGAGTTCATACCCCTACATTTTCATGTTTTCTCAAGTTTTCAGGGGGGGGGGAATACAAGTTAAAACATTAAGAACATAACTAAAATTTTCTAACAGCCTTCATCAGAAAAGTTCAACTCCATTCACGGACTGTTTTGGGCATCTTAAACATTTTTGTTTTCAAAACTGTACAAGGTGCAAATAGTTCAAGTTTTTAGCTTTAAAATGACTACTTTCACATCTCCATACGATTTTTCTACAATTTATGGTGATATTTACAAAACTGCCTATCATTTCAAACAACAATCCGGACCAGTCTGTGATTATGGACTTTTTCACCCAAGTTGGAGGTCATTAAAAATCGTGATAAAAAATTATGAGTAAACTAGACACATTTTGTGAACTCTCAGAATTTACGGATCTAGTTTTCGACTTCATATGATTTTTCTATGATTTTTCCAAAACAGGGCAGAATGGCTAAATTTAGCCAACAACATGTAAATATCATAACACTTTGTAATATGTTGAGCAAAGTGTATAATCATAAGTTCTAATTATTGAATGTGTTTCTTTGTTAGTTTTTCATCATGAACTGAAACTAAGTCATTCATAATAAATATTATTCATTCATTTTAGAACACGTATATTAAACTATAAAAAGGATAGTTTGATAAATTCATAACACTAATACATTTCCATAAAAGAGTTCATACATATTACATACATTTTAGATAAACTATAATAGGTATAGTTTATGATACATCACTCAACACACTCGTACAAGAAGGGTACATTCATACAAGAAATATTTATATTCACACACATTTCACGTAAACTTGTTAACCTATATTGTGAGACTCTCTCTCTCTCTCTCTCCCCGTACGTCCGAGTGCGGGACATAATTCCTGGTAGTTATAATCAGAATCTCCTTGAGGGAGAATGTGATACTTGTATATAGATCTATATTGGGTTTGACACCCCACACCTTGCTGCTAGCTACAGTTGGATCTGCAGGTCTACGGGTGACAAATGTCATTTTATTTTTCGCGACACCTGAGAACGTCGTGGCAGGTTCACATAGTCATAGTATGATTATAGCGACTCACATAGGGATATAACAATCCATAAGTTTACGGGATTTTATTTTTAAAAACCTAAATGAGTTTTATGTCGATTTAAAATCACTTTTTATCTCTATGAGTACAGATATTACTGTACACTTTTGGTTTGGTAGTTACGACTACACATCATTTGAAACCACATTTATACTTTTAAGTATGGTCAATACTTGTTATTCTCGGTCCTCTAATTTAGGACTACATATATATAAAGTATTAACGAACATGAGAACATACAGAAATTTCGTTTAATTAAAACGCGTCCATGTCCATTTAAGTACATAACATTTTCTATTAATAAAAAAGGTTACTTATACATTTTGGTCTTCAGTCATAAGACTACATTACGCAGATTTTAAAGAAAATATCGGATTTTCTGGTTACATATTCTAACGCTTTTACAAGGAAAACGATTTACTTTTCCAACGAAATCTCTTATGAACTCACCAACCTTTGTGTTGACACTTTTCAAAACTACTTGTATTCTCAGGAATTCAGTGAAAACAGGAAATCAACAACGTTTTAAGGATGGGACGATAAATCATCAAACAGTTCATTTTGTATTATAATGTAATTTATGTGAATCATGTAAACATGTGCTTTGATGTAACGTTTTCAATTATATTGGTGTTGGTTGTATTTACTTTGAGCGCTATTATACTCATTGTTGTGATACTCTACATGCATTCCTCCACCCCCGGACGTTTCCGCCATCCTTGGTTTGGGGGTGTGACAGTTTGGGTCATCCATTCAGGAATTCGTCATGTGTCATTTTCATACCACGAGTTATGGGGTGGTCAATAGAATTTGCTTCCCTCCTTGCTGGCTTGGAGCGTTCAATGTAATATGGGTTAAGGGTTGAGATCGGTTCAGGGACATGATGTGGGAGGACTACAAACAGGATTGGTGACTCAGCCATTATGCATAGGTCGGCTTTTGGAAACGCTAGGGGAAGTTGGTTACTGTTGAGGCTTTGGTTTGGGCATCAACTATTTTGACTTCAAGATATAAGTGTGCCATCATTTCAAGGCATCTGATGTTATTAGTTTCGCTAGGATTCGGGAGGTTTTTGCATGATCTTCAAGGATTGTGTGGTCATTGTGGGTTTGGGCCCTTAATTGAACACTCGTACTGACAAGAAGTAAGTTGTCAGCAGTTGGTTATTAATGAGTAAGAAGAATCGGGAATCCTTCAAATCTCATGTATTGTGAAGACTTAGTCGAATCTAAGTGGGGGAGAATCACACATGTATTCAGAACATGAACATGTATGAGACCGTGATAGACTTCTAGAGGAGAAAGGCGGCCTAAGTGGCCATTTGGTTTGAGGGTTATGCGAGTTTGGAGTTCGGTAAAACTCGCCAGCGTATGAACCGCGTCTTCTTAGGTGCTTGATAGCAGAATTTGGGCAAGCGTGTTGGAGGCTCCAGTCAAGAATGTGGTTCAGTTCGAGTGCTCAGTGGAGTGCATGCTTGATTCTGTATGCATTTGAATTGATAGATTAGGAGTAAGGTATTTGGCTACGGTTGTGTTAGGATGAGGGTGTTGTAAGACTACGGGGGAGTCATAGCATTCACTAGATATGGTATTAATAACCTCTGTCACAGTGTCTCAAAAGCAACCTATTACTTTGGGCCCCATCGGAAATCTACTCCCTTCCTCATCAGATGAGTGAGGGGTACTGAAATCTTGGAGAAGTCCTAAATAAATCTCCGATAATAGTTGGTTAATCCCAAGAAACTCCTGATCTCTAAGGCAGATTTCGGAACCGCCCACCGCATTGTCGGATCGACCAAAATCTCATCTTGGTTAATGAGATGTCTCAGGAATTGGACATCTTCTAATCAAAACTCACACTTATAGATCATGGCATACAATCGTTCCCGCCTTAATACTACGAAAAGATCTCGAAGGTGCTCCTCGTGTTGCTCTCTGGTCTTGCAATACACCAAGGTATCATCAATGAGCACAATGATTGATCGATCGAGCATCGGCCTGCATACCCAATTCATCAAATACATAAAACCGCAAGTATATTAGTGAACCTCAATGACATCACCACGAATTCCCATAACGAATCTGAAACATGGTCTTCTCCATGTTCTCCTCTCTCACCCTCACCTAATGATACCCCAACCTCAACTCGATCTTGGAGAACCAAGATGCACCCTGAAAATGATCAAAGAGGTCATTAATACACAGAAGGGGAGAAGGGTTCTTCACAATCAACTTGTTCAAATCTTGTTAATCAATGCACATCTGGTGTGAATCATTCTTCTTCTTGATCAACAGTATCGACACTCCCAACAACGAACTGCTCGGCCTGATGAACTGCTTCCCTAGCAGCTCCTGAAGCTAGGAGGACAAATCCTGCGTCTCCAGTGGTGCCAAGCGGCACGACGTCTTGTAAATTAGAGATGCACCTGGAACTAGGTCAATCTTGAACTCAATTTTCCTCTTGTGAGGCACACCGAGAAACTCCTCCAGAAAAACATCAGCAAACTCCCTCACAACTGGCACCTTTGAAACCGAAGTATGCTACCCTACCCGAGTATCAACCACATAGGAAAGATAACCTATACACCCATGCTGAATATTCTATCGAGCCTTGGCTACCAAATAAAACCCTGATGCAACCCTGGTACCTTCTCTATAGATGACTAGTTCTCCCACACTTGGGGTTCGAATTATCACTTGCTGACCTTCACAATCGATCATAACACTAAACCTGCTCACCCAATCCATCCCCATTATCACGCATACATCCCTCATGGGGATAGGTATCAAATTAATCAGATAGGGCACCCTAGAGATCTCCAATACACAACCCTAATACACTCTGGATGTAGAAACCCCATGTTCGTTGGCGATAGAAACCCACAACGGACATTCCAACTTTCTAAGGGTCGTATCAAAGTCCATACTAAAAGATCGCGAAATGAAGGATCGAATCGTGCCCAAGTTAAATAACACAAAAGAAGACAAAGAATTCAATAAGAATGTACCTATTAGAAACATAAATATAAGTATACCATAAAATAATCGACAGAATAATAAATAAAAACATAACAGTCACAACGTCTGTCACTTCCCTAGCATCCTCAGCAGTAAGATGAAAAGCACGGCCCCGAGCCGTTGGAGGCTCCGCCCTAACCTGGTGCCCATGGGTGATCCTCAAAGTCATTGGCGTTGGAGCGTGTGCTGGTCCCGCCGTGAGGAAAGGACAGTTGGCCTTAATATGGCTAACCTTCTCACAGTGATAACAAATCTTGGTGCTCGGCGCAAGGACATGATGGCAAAAATCCTTGGCATAATGTCCATCCTTGCCACATTTGTGGCACCTATAAGTAGAACGACATGAACCCTCATGAACCTTGCCACACTTGCCACAATTGCGACCCATCTGACTCCAAGATCTCACATCATAGGCCTTGAATCACTTTTCCACAGGCTGCGACTGCACAAGGGTCTGCCTCCGCTACCTCTTCTAAAGTTCCATCTTAATCTCACGCCGCCTTGCAGCCTCCTATAAGTCAATGAGTAAATCATATCGCTGAGTGGACAAAAATTGGCGGATATTTGTCTTGAGAATGCTCAAGTATCGGATTATTTGAGGTTGCTCAGAAGCAACAAACTCAGGGTAGAATAACACTCTCTCAGTGAACATCTTAGTGATCTCATTCACCGACTCTATCCTTTGCCTCGGGTCTAGATACTCCTAGGCTAATGTCTCTCTCTCTCTCTCTCTCTCTCTCTCTCTCTCCCCCCCCACCAAAGGGATATATCTCAAACAAAACATCTCAAAGAACTTCTCCCAAGATAGAAAAGTTCTCATCTTTTCAGTGTATATACTAGTGACCAGCCTCCACCAATCCTTCATTCCAGACTGAAGAAGGTTCAGAGTGCACTTGACATTTTGGTCAGCTGGGCAAGACCAAGTAAAGAAATATACCTCCACATTGGACAGTCACCTCATAGCAATGATCGGATCCTGGACTCTCTCAAACATTAGGGGCTTCATATTTTTGAAGTCCCAGTACTGGAAGGCTCTTCCCCCTCCAATCCGCACAATAGCAACAACCACAGTGGCAACAGCAGCAACAGCCTCCAAAAGTGCAGCGTACCAGTCATCAAAGAAATCCATCATAGCGGTCTTGATAGGCTCAAATAGCTCCGATATATTCCCCCTGAAAATAAAAAAAAAACCTTAGCATGAACCATCTCCCTGATCTGATCCTTGGTCAACCCCGGCCTATCCTAGCCACTCGATCCTGATCCTGATCCCCTTGTAAACACCATACTGAAAACAAACCATAGAGATATTAGATAAAATGCATATCACACCATAAAAAACCAACCCATATCAAGACCCTAAAGGTTGTGACTTCCCTGTTATACATATGGGTCATATGCTTCAAGTAGTACGAGCCCATACTACTTTCCGTACCTACCCATATTCGTCTCAGAAGGTCATCACAACAACCCTAACAACATATACTAGAATACATATACACCTTATTCTCACTTCCTATAGAAATGCTAGACATTCCTCAACTGGTCAACTGACCCCACATAACTCATCCATGAAACTTCCACCAACCCTACATCACTCGTGTATTCTAATCATACATAACATTGGATCCTACAGAGATTCAAATACTTAATTCTACCCTAAACCCACAACCAAAAAAAGAATAGGAAATAAGGCCAAATCAAACATTCTCAGGCTATAAAATCTTAGTTATTTATAATTTTCATGCATTCACTAGCAACTATAGTAATGATGTCAATTTCATATAAGGAAGAAACCTGAGGCTACCATACATCTATTATCAAGCAGCTCTATCATGTAATTCCTGGAAATCCTTAGCCTATCACTAGCATGCTATTCAAACATAACATAACATCAAATAATAGTGTACTAACTTGGGTATACTTACTAGCTCCGGTTGATCGTACACATCACATCCTTTCTTGATTATTTTTTAAAACAATTTTGAAAATCATTTGTAAAACCTTTTCAGTTCCTTAGTTTAAGTTTGGATTCACACGGATGTTCTTCCAATTCGCTCAAACCAAAGCTCTGATATCAACTTGTAACGTCTTAAAAATCACAACAAATTCAAACTTTTCAAAACAACCCATTTACTAAAAAGAAGTTGTTACAAAACCATTGTTTCCAAAATATTATTTTAAATTAGAGTCTCCCAGGATCCAATAAACATAAAACCAAGGATGTGTACGGTCATGTCTTTGCATTGCCACGGTCCACTAAAGTAGTTGAAACAAAACTAAAATTGTAAGCTAACGCTTAGTAAGTTCCCCCAAGCACCAACACACGATACAACAAGAAAGCATGCAAACATGAGCAGCCATCCTGACTGGACCACCTCGTAGGGCCTATCGCCTAAGTGCCTAACTGGACCGCTCTACGAGCAACCAACTTAAATGGACCGCCTCGTATGGCCTACAACTGCTTTATGGGCTGCTTGCTTGATTGGACTGCCTCACAGGGCCTACAACCTATTTAGTCGTCCCAGGGTGTCTTGGCGTACGACACAAAGCAGGACCACCTCAACCCAAACCAACATATCGATATATGCAACAAAGAAACATGCACACAAAGCCATAAAATATAGATAAACATACAGATATAATGGATCACAACAACATAACAACATATGATAACCATGATATCAATCCAATGGGCCGGCCTTAGTTCCTTCGACCTGTAATTATAGTGAGGAAAACTCACCTCACAGTCTGACGAATAGCTGATCATTACTATCCTCCCAAATACCATCTCAATCCAAATCCTAAATGCCAGAAAATTTCCATTCTAAATTAATAATATTTCCCCAAAATACTCTTGGTCATAACTGGTCAAAATCAACAAGTCAAACGAGTCAACACAGCCAAGTCAACTCAGGCTTCGTATATGGGGTGTACTCTAGAGGTACGCAGGATGGATTGGTAATCCGAGGCATCAGGGCCAGATTGGTGTACACACAACGTACCATTTGGTACGCCTAATGTACACATTAGTCCCCCTCTTAACTTACTAAGTGCTTATTTCTTCAACTTATCACGTCCAATTGCCTATCCATGGTTAAAATACCATCAAGAGTCATAAAGTTTCCAACTTTATGACTTTACATGTCCATTAATTTCTTAATACACAAAATCTCAACATCTTAATGCCTTAAGCCCTTCTATAGCATATATGGGCTAAAGCTAACCATAAAGACCACATTTTTATGACTTAAGAACCCCCCCCCCCCCCCAAAAAAAAGGTCTCAAAGGTCAACTTATTTGATGATCAAGAACATGTTATGCTCAAGAATCACCGTATTTGGGACCAAAAGTCCCCAAAAGGAAGAAATGGCCAGATCAACAAGGTAAGGTGATCGAGTTTTTAACCTTTTATCTCCTAGAGGTTGCTAGCAAGTGAGGAATCCTATATCTAAGTTGCTTCCAAGCTTCAAGGTTCTTGAATCAACTTCTCCTTCTTTAAGAATACGAAAACGACACACAAATGAGCTCAAAACACTCTTCTCACATATGGTTTACTAGATGGTCGAAATCTCAGATGGGGGCTGATGAGACAATGATAAATGAGGCTATAATGGTGTTTATATATGGACCAAACCCTAAAAATTAGGGTTTACAGTTTTTCCATATATGCACTGGATACGAGGTGTACGCCCAACGTACTAGAGTTCGCCCTAGTATGCTCGCGTACACAACATACGACCATTATACTACCCTATTTCCCAAAATCACTGGAACGTCACTATAGGCCATTTTGCACTCTTTCTTATACTTAGGGACTAAAATGCAAGATTTAATCATACATAGGGTTACAATTGAAAATACATTAACATCAGGATGTTACATTTGTGTACATACACATATGAAACTTACTTGGAAAGGGTAAGTATATAAGGAGTTGTAGAATTATGGAACTTTTAGTAGTGCCCCATATTTAAATAAGGATACTACAAGAAATTCCACCAAAACACTAGGTTAGGTCACATTTTACAAG
Organism: Lactuca saligna; assembly: GCF_052625555.1. Taxonomy (NCBI): domain Eukaryota; kingdom Viridiplantae; phylum Streptophyta; class Magnoliopsida; order Asterales; family Asteraceae; genus Lactuca; species Lactuca saligna. Next base: position 292,529,412 of record NC_136421.1, read on the forward strand.
AACAACTCATTGTGATGTGTTATTAAGCAACATATGTAAGGTGCTCAATATAAAGTTGAATGATGAAATAAACAAACTTATCATCACGTGTTTGGAATAAATACTAGGGAATAGATGACAAAAAGATTGGAAAATATGTATAAGGTAATTATCAAGACCTAGGCCATTTAATGAAATATGATGTATTATAGAAATTTCAAGTATTAGGTAATTTGTCCTTAGGATGACCAATATGATATGTATGTTAGTAAAATGACTTGATAATGTAGGAAGTAGGAATCGACAAGTATACCGTGTAAGCATGTTATTAAAGTGAATTGTTGTAACACCTGTGGTCCAGAATTATTTAGCTTTGTAATTATCAGGGGTTGAAGATGGAGTTTGGGTAAAAACTATGTGTCGTGACGTGGTGCAAGGATGCCCACAGCGTGGCATCAAATAAAAGAACACTCATTTCATTGAGCCGTCACAATATGACATTAGGCTGCCACGGCGTGGCAATTGTTCTGGCCCAATTCCATGATTTTTTATGGTTCCCTTCATATTTAAACCCCTCTAAGTCATTTCTAGGTTTCATTACCAGCTTGTAACATCCTTTTACCTCATAGAAACCTTAGCCTCATTTCTCTTAGTGATTTGTGGTGTTTTTGGAGTATTTGTTGCTTGGAGAATAAGAGAATAGGGATAATAAGGTGCTCTAGGGGTGGATATTGCAAGGAAACAACATCTTCAACATCTCACATTGCTTTTGGAACTTTGTAAGTGTCAAAGGTTCAAACTTTATAGCTTAAAGTGGTTAGATATAAGCTATTGTTCAATGCTCTTCATATCTAAGCAAGTTTGAATGCAAGGAACACATAAAGTTGGCAACTTTATGGCTCTCCTAAGTCCCATGAGCAACATATATTGTAGATCTAGACTTTGGTTGGGGGTTCTTGACCTTGAATGAGTTTTTGGTCATTTTATCTTATTTTAACCTAAATTGGATTCTAGACATACATGCCTATAAAGCTTACATCTTTATGCTAGATCTGGTATTAAAAACTCCTCAGGAGTGTTTGGGTTAAGGAAGTTTTTGGATTAAGGGCTTAATGGTTAACATTGTTATACCTAGCCTCATTTAGACCTAAGACTTGAGATCTCGATCTTTTTGAGAGTCTTAATGGATAACTTTGAAAACTTTATCCATTTAGATCATAGAATAGATGATATCTGACTTATAGAGCTCTTGGAATTGAAGAAAATGGCTTAACCCATTAAGTTGTTGGAATCCCAGAATCTACAAACGTGGCCTTAGGCTGTCACGACGTAGCAACTAGGAAATACTCGTCTATTCAGCTGTATGAGGGCACAGTGTGGCGATGGATGGCCACCACGTGGCAGTTGACTTAACCTCGCAAACAGGGCTCAATGGGTAATACGGGCATACGCAACCAATTTTATTGTCATAACCAATCATATATATATATATATATATGAAAAGTAATTTTAGCAAAAAAAAAAAAACATAAATTTGGAAAATGCTAAATAGTGTTTTTTAAAATTATTCTAAATTAGACATATATTATAATTTTGAGTGTTTTTGGTGTAAACAATTATGAAATGAGTCGTAGATAATGACTATTTACTCCAAATACACTATTTATCTGGAAAAAAAATTGAGATTGGGTTTGAGTCTTTGAGATGGTCTTGGCTTTGATTTTCTTTTTTTAACTTAAGCTAAAAATATATAAATTAAAGAGAAAAAGATAGCAAGACACTTATTAGAACACCATAAATCACTCTAAAGTATGTCTATAATCCACCATCTAATATCTTGACCATGACTATTAATCTGAATATAAAGACAAAACTTGTGTACCTTAAGTATTTGCCTAGCCTAAATAATGTGCATTAAGCTCGTCCATTTGCAAGAAAGTCACCCCACTCACCCACACACACACAAACACACATCCATAGCACTTTTACATGCATGCAGAAACAGATACCGATTTTTGTGTGGGCGTATCAAAGGAGTCAGTGTTCTCTTTTTTACCCAAGCACTAAGAAGAAGTACTGTGGCACAGCGTCACTATAAGAAAGCTTAAAGGCTAAGAAACTTCGTCCACTCACTTCAAGAACCCTAATTATTATAATGAATACAAAAAGAGAGATGCAAATTACAAAATAAAAATAACAATAGAAATAAGCAAAACAAAAGCCTCCTCTCCCTTATCTTTGCCATCCCATCATCTTCTTCTTTTTCTTTTTATCCTCCTCTCCTCATCCTCCTCTCTCACTAATCTCTCTTTTCTGTATATTATTCTCTTGTGTTTGATTCCCCACACTCATATATTATCAAAATTAAAACCCTTGAAAACTTTCTAAAAGAGAAAAGGAGAGATCAAATTAATTTATACCATGGTTTTCTCATCCGTTCCACCCTATCTAGATCACCACAATTGGCATCTCCAGGTATGATCTTTAAGCTTATCTCTTTGATACATGATCCTTTTTTTCAATGTTTCATATTAATTTTTCATTCAAATGAAAAAGGAAAAGCATATATGTAAAAGAAGGATGATATATACTCATTCATACATATTCTCTTCAAATCTTTTTCTTGAATATACCATGTACATAACTACCTCTTGTAAGCTCATCTGTTTTCTTTTTTCTTTCTGTTTTCTTGTTTATTTTTTCCTATCAGTTGCAACAATCCAACCATCAACAAGCAAGTGGTGCTGGTGGCGAAAATCCTAATCTCCCACCACCACCACCTCCTCCACAACCTGGTGGTGGTGGTGGTGGTGCAAATGGAGAAGGTTCGATCAGACCAGGATCTATGGTAGATCGAGCAAGGATGGCCAAGTTACCCATGCCGGAGCCAGGATTAAACTGCCCACGTTGCGATTCCACCAACACCAAGTTTTGTTACTTCAACAACTATAGTCTAACCCAGCCTCGGCACTTTTGCAAGACATGCAGGCGCTACTGGACACGAGGTGGTGCTCTAAGAAATGTTCCAGTTGGAGGAGGTTGTCGGAGGAACAAAAGGAATAGCAAAAACCGAAGCTCAAAATCTCCAAGCCAAACCGGGCTTAAATCTGTTAGTGAAAGTCCATCAAGGTGTAGCGCAGAGACTATGGCAAGTACTCAACTTCCTCATCCTCCCTCTCTTCAATTGCCATTCATGAGCTCTCTGGGTCAATATGGAGGTGGTGGTGGTGGAAATATTAGTTCAAATCTTGGTGGATTTCAGTCTCAAAATGAAATGGGTAATTTTCAATTAGGAAGTGGGAGCTCAACTGGGAACAATTTTAACAATATTTTATCAATTGGAGGGGTTGAAAATTGGAGATTGCCTTTCATGGCTGGATTTGAGGTACCCAGTAACAGTAATCTATTTCACTATCAAAGTGAAGGTGTAGCTGACGCACCATCATCATCCATGGGAGGAGGAGGAGACATACGAATACCAAACTCTGAGATTGATAATAATCAGGTAGATCCTCCAGTGAAGATGGAAGACAATCGAGGCTTAAATTTATCAAGGCAGTTTCTTGGTGTTTCGGAAAGTACAAATAACCAACCATGGGTGGGAACTGCATGGGCTGGATTTTCTGGTGTCAATAGTACTTCCACTACTCCTACTACACATTTCCTATAATCTGATTTGGTTTTTCAGGGGTTTCATAGGGAGGGAGAGAGAGGATTTCTTAGTAGATTAATTAAAGGATTTCAGCTCAAAGTTGCATGTAGCAGTCTTATAAGGGAAGCAATGAACTGAATTTAAGTTGGATCGTTTAATCCCTAGGTAGCTAGAAAGAATGTGATATGCTCTCCAAGGTCGACTAATGTAGTGTTCCACATCCGCCATCCACTGATGAAGCTAGGGAGAATTAATGGTAGGTTTATGTTGTATGTTAAGTTTAATTTTCCAGTATCATATGATGTTTGTTGATTTTATTTATGTGTTGGTGAGTTTACTTGTACTTCTACGTGGAGTGTTCCGATAATTTCTGTGTGCTTGTGTGGTACATTGCTAATCGTGTATTATTTGTTAAGAATAATCTGTTTATTTGGGTTTTCTCTAATGAAATTTTTGATAGCTTCAAGAATTAATGTTGACAACTTCATCCTGATCAATCATCTTGGCCTTGTTGTATACATAAGAAATTAAATCACATTAATTAATTGTGCATGCGGTGCATTTTGTTAGTATCTGCAACGATTACTTATATATAAAATTGATGATGTTCCACAAATGCATGTTTATGGAATTCGTGATATATGTGTGTTAGAAAATTTTGAGCAACGTTGTCTTTTAAGAAAAATAAATGATCAAAGGATTCAATCTGTAGGAGATGTTTGATTATCTAATTTGCTCATTGTTGTCTAGAAATTTTATATATTTCGCATTTATTTTCCTTTGCAGTCACTCATTGTGGCTGTCCATGAATTCCAGAATTATTTGCAAAATGCAAGAGTTTCCCTTCTCAAAGAAGAAAACTGAAAGTATATCAAATCAAATATGTATTTCAGTAATGTGTGTAAAAGATAAATCAGAAAGATTTTAAGGTTGTTAACGTCCTGGCAAGTGATTTCTTACTAACAAGTCACTTTGATGCTAACAATTGTTTAGGGTACCATAGACAACTAGATATTAATCCTCCCTAAGCATGACCAAATACATTCCTAATTATGAACCATTTTCAGTCATGCTTCACGATCCCATTTTTGTAGTTACTGTACTTAATTTGTTGTGCTAGAGGGAGAAACAAATGATTCAGCTTTTCCTTGCGTCTTGTTTCAAACTTAGCTTCTTTATTTGTAGTTCCAAATCTTATATCATAAACAAATATAAAAGGAAAAAGGAAACGTGCTGTAAAATCTGTTAGTCATCATGAAACACACAAAAACGTGTGTAAGTATATATATATATATATATATATATATATATATATATATATATATATATATATATATATATATATATATATATATATATATATATATATATATATATATGTGTGTGTGTGTGTGAGTGTGTGTATTGGTATGTATTAATGGCAGCAAGTATGATAATGTTGAAACGAGCGCAAAGTCGCTGTAGAAAACGTCAAAAATCCACTCAGAACCATGCAACTATATATTTCACCTACAGTTATCTCAGAAAGATTATTGATTTTGAAGATGATGGCGGACTACAAGGCATTGATTATAAGTTCAAAAGAATAAATTTGGTCTCTTCATATTTTGAGGGGATGTCCTGTGTGTGTGAGAGAGAAAAGATAAAGGAGTACGTAGTTTGAGAGCAAATCTTGGACTGATAACGAGGGGAAAAAAGTGAAATGAAGGGTGATTGCTTGAAAATAGTGTGATGAGAGATTGATTGTTAATTTGTAGACTAAAAAGTAAGGGAAGGAATCTGGCAAGGATAGATATTGCTTTATTGAAAGGACCAACACCCTCCATTAAAGCTTTATGCCCAACCCATGGAACCCTAAGCTCTTCCTACCCCTTAAACCACTCAAAAGAGAAATAAAGCAATCATAGAGAAAAGAAGGTGGTTCAAAAAACCATGAGGTTGTTTCTTCGGTTAGGTGTTATTTGCACTACATTTTAGTATATGTACAATTATTACCCTCTTTGTGTTGGAAAAGGTACAAGGATTGATGTATGGTGTAATTTAAAAATAAATCATAAAACGTTTAAAAAGTGATAAACACTTACTGTAATCAGAATATTTAATTGATTGTGACATGTTTGTTTATGATGCTTCGATTTTATATGAAGCATGTAGTGAATAGAGTTTCATCTCAAATAATAACAAGTTTGCAAAGTTTAGCATCTACCTAGACAACTTCGACGTCATTCTCTTTATAGAATATATGGAGCCGAGAAGTTATGTTTGATACTCTTTGATATTAGATATCCGTTAGTATATCATTCATGAACTTAGTTCCTTGATTTTCTATGATCGGGTGCTATATCAAGGCATCAAGCACATTGAGATCCGAATTCATTTTGTTGGTAGCCATGGGCATTGTTCATGTGGTTCACATGCCTTAGAGTTCGCAGGAAGATGACTTCTTCACAAAGGGCCACCCTAGATTGCTATTTAGTGATTTTAAATCCATTTTGAATGTGTGGGCATCTCCTTTCGATAAAACTCCATGGTATGTTAGACATTATGTAGATACATTACTAATCTAGACATGAACAAAAAGATTAATAGACTTAGATTGGTCCCAAAAAAGACCGGGACCGGATTGAAAAAAAACCGTACTAAAAAAAAATTGGATTGCTTCTGAAAAAGAACAGACTATTTGGACACAATTCCCAAAAAATTGGACCGTTCTGAGACCGACATAAGAGCAAACCGACCCAAAAATGACCAGAGACCAATCTTAAGAAACAGAAGCGAAAGTTTATATGCGTATACTTTTTTAGTTAACTTCATATTTTTTAATCACACATTACTCTATTTCTTCCTTTCTTTTTTATTAAATTTAACTTTATCATTTTTGTTAAATTTCAATATATTATTTTAATGTTAATCACATATTTTTTAATTATGAAAACTCGACATTTAAATGACAAAACCAAAAAATATCGAAAACGGTCCAAAAATAATTGAACCATTTTGAGACTGACCATGCAGATCGCTAGCGTCTTGTACAACTCGATTAGAGTATCATCGTCTCATTGCCCATCATGTTATATAATTCTCAAAAACTTAAGGAATGGTAATTTTTTGTTTTGTTTTAGACATTTGTCATTAAACTTTTTTGTTCTTACACTTTTTTGTCCCTTTATTATAAAAGTTTGTGGTCTTCAAAAGCTTAAAGAATAGTAACGTTTCTTTGTTTTATACATTTGTTACTAAACTTTTCTATTCTTATATTTTTGTTCTCTTACTACAAAAGTTTGTAGTTTTTAAAATTTAGTCATAATATTTTCCACGGGTTTTCAAGTTTAGTCCATTAATTCTCAAAAGCTTAAGGAATAACAAAGTTCTTTTATTTTAGATATTTTGTCGCTAAACTTTTCGATTCTTACACTTTCAATCCCTTATTACAAAATTTTATGGTCTTCAAAATTTAGCTATAATATTTTTCACAGTTGGCCAAGTTTAGTCCCTGCTGTCTTTTATTGTAAAATAAACCGACCCGGCAATACATATTTTTTTTATTTATTAGAGACAAAAGATTTGAATTTGGTTTTATGCATTCTGTATTCTTAGCTACATTTATTCTACATAAAAGAGTAATACATATTTTTTTAACGGCTATCATAAACACCTTCTAATTCTTACACTTAAAGGGCCTAAACTACAATTTTTACTAACGAAATGACTTGAACAATCAACCTATTATGTATGAACACATCTTCAACACTTTGATATGGCTAGAACACATCTTCAACACCTTCAATATTGCGAGATGAACACATCTTCAACATATTGATATGGTTCACATGATGGTGATTCTTAAAATAGACATATCAACTTCACCATATTGTCTGATAAATTGAAAAAATAGTTTTTAACTAAAAAACTTGTTGATAAACGATTTTGTTAATGAAGCAAATAAATATTATATTAATAAAACTAAAAAATACATAAAATTAAAAGTACCTTACTCTAAAAATAAAAATCAAATTGATATTAATAAAGTAAAATTACTCATTATTATATTTTGCAAAAATTCATTTGGAGCTTTAAAATTGCCTAGAGATTTTTCGGCGAAAGATCCAGATTAAGTGTATTTGGTGGTCTTTAACCATTTTGTTTCTCCCATAACTATGTTGTTTTGAATTTTAATTTCTTTAGAAAAAACACAACAATAACTATAGGTTTTAGACACGTCACCACTAACTTTAGTGGTGTAACGTCCCTAATTTTCAAACAAATTTTCATTCTTAAATCAAAAGAAATCATTCAATTTTCCTTATAAAAAACAACAAACCAATTGTTTTGACAACATAAATCAGAGTCAAGATAAATCAATAGTGTGGAAAATCTCAAAATCATATTAACAGAAACGATTCAATCACGTCGTGCTCTATTCTTTGCTGTTAGAATATAAAACTTATTGAGTTCCCTATAATATCACGTACAATACAATAACGGGCACAACCCATCAAGCATATAAGCAGACCCAACCCAACAGGTCCAATCCAATAAACATATAAATGTGCACAAGTGATATACCTGTTTTTTCGGCCAAAAGAACCGATTTATTTATGCTTATTAAATCAGAGTATCATTTTAAAAAGATTTACTTTGTGGAATTTGGGAATTTGTCCCCAAAAAATGATATTAATATTATCAAGACATTTTCAAGAAATGTATTTTGTTTTTAAAACTCGGGATGTCGTCATCAATACAAGGAACATGAGCGTAAACGAAGACTTACAACATCTCTTTATATTAATAATCTATATCTCATTTGAATCTCGCGGAAGATGCCTATCTCATCATATATAATTACCTGCGATACAATAAATTGAGTGGATTATGTTGGAAAACCTAGTGACTACATAGTGTTTTCTGATGGGTTTTCTCTAATATACACACAAACTTTCATTTTCCATGGTATTACCCTAACTAGCATACAGAACTTGATACTTGAGTGATAAAACTAGTTAGATAACATACCTTTTTTTGTAGCTTGTTGCTTGGAGCTTTAAGAGCGTACCACCAATAATGTGAATGCCTAAAGTGGAATCACAAATCACCACTAACACTTGGAAGACTTGGAAGAGGACTCATTTGCTCACAAAATCGGCTACGCTCTTGCACACACTCACTAGTGTCGATTTTGGTAGCTAGGAGTTTACTTATATAGTGAGTCATGATTAGGGTTACACCATGCAAACCCTAATGTGCATGACTTTCCACATTGCTTATGCTCCATGGGTTTTAACCTCCATGGAGTATCCATGGGTCACCACATTGGTTTAGCCCAACATAAAAAATTATGGATCATAAGCCTACTTTACAAGAACAAATGATTTACACAATCAATCCCCATTTATTTAATTAGTCTCTTTTGATCACAATATCAATTGCAAATTAATTCTTGATCGATACTAATTAAATAATGATGGGTTTTGGTCATAAGACATCCTATGTGCTCATACAAACCCTAATGCTTGGATCTAGATTTCTCTATTGTACATGCTTTGAATCCAAGACTATAAACCCTAATTCTAGTATATGAAATTGATATTAACATATGAATGGGTTTAAGAACATACCTTGATTGTTATATAGCAATAACAATCCTAAATCTCCTTGTATTGACTTTGGAATGCTTAGAGTCACAAGTGTCACTCCTCTAATGGCTTACAAACACCAAGAGCAAGTGGAGAAGGTATAAGGAGAGAGGAGAGGTATGAGAATTCATCTCTAGGACCTCTTGGGAAGGGATACACGAATTCATGAGCCTTAGGGTCTTTATATAGGTGTAGAGATAGGGTTTCAGTCATTATCCTTATCTAGTTGCTTATCCACAAAGCAACCCATAAGATAATCCTTGAATCCTTATCATAGTCGAATTCTAAGGCCTTATCACCTTAAAGTCGTCCAACCTAATAATAAGATAATCCTTACCTTATTTTGTAACTATCACATAATTACAAATCAGCCCCTCTAGTTTAATTAATTACACTTGATCACAAAATTAATTCCTAATTAATTATTGACCAATATTAATTAAACAAATATGATTTCTCCTTTAATATATTATTATTATAACATATTAATAAATCATAATAACCTCTCTCTCTCTTTATTTATTTCTCCAATCAAGTTGCTTTGGTGAAGGCAACCCAAAAGGACCATGCACCATCGGGTCAAGTACATACCAAAATAGTTATGGACTTAGACACTAATCCAACAGTCTCCCACTTGGATAAGTCTAATAACTATTATGCGTATGACTTCAGATCCTAATCTGCAATCGTAGCTTTCCAAAGCCGCTGTCAACTCTGATCATATCAAATACGTGTGTCCTTAGATAAGGGATCATATATTCCTCCATTCTAGATATCATATGAGATATGATTTCAAATCATTCTCTTTGTACTATATCTCGATTTCCGATTTATGACGACAAACTAATTGAACAAATCAAATTAGCCCTAGCCCGGCCGAGCATTTACGTTTGTCATCACTAAACCATCTAGGGGCCCAAAGATATCGCTTTTATCCTACTTTGAATAAAAGGAACGGATAAACTTTGATACAATGCTTGCTTGCACTCACTCACCGAATTACACACAACAATATGTTTTATAACACCAAGTTACTAGTGCGTTTACATATTATCAATGTGCAACCGATTCGCAAGATACAACTCACACATCTCAGTTTCAAAAATATAAGATGTTATCGTCTCACCAATCACTCGTGATACAATTCATGGAGTAATCCAAGTGAGCGTGGGTTTAATCCAATGCTCAAATCATATTCATAAACACTCATGAACGTTGCAGCAAACATTTGCTTATGTCTAATGCTCTTTAGACAATCCACACACCAATTCATGACAGTCTTCATTCATATCTACTTCCAACGTATGAATGACTGTGGCCCATTCGAATAATTCGATTATTCTTAATAAACTCAATTATTCTGGAAGTCAAAACATGCAAATGTGAAACACAAGAATAATACTAATCCCATATGGCCTCAAACCTTTGAGTATAAATAAAACTCCTTTTATTTATCACCATATCGATTACTCATTATTTGTCGTTTCGGGTAATCAACTTCTTACTTGAATTATAACACTTGTCCCATGCTCTTAGCATGCACACAATGTTTACCTACGGTTCGTACTTTGTGAAATAGATCAAATTGAACACATTTCCAATCATTCTCATTTCACAACTCCAAATCCTTTTTCATAAGTGAAAGAATATCAAATTCTTGCTACTTATAGAATATGCTAGATTCTAACATTCTATGCAATGATTCTTTCGTAATGTCACTGCACCAAAGTCACAAAGACTATTGCCAATGATATTACAAAATCTTCTATCGGAGATTGTTACACGACAATTCCTTAGATATGATGTCTCTCACTCAAAGTACATTCCTTTGAACATCCTTTTGCATAAAAGTTTCTAATCTAGACATAGATTTTCAATATTCAATTCCCAATATGGACACGCTTCCATATTTTCCATATGACAACTCATTCTTAACAGAATCTTATCTATTCATAATAATGTCAATATGGTCCATCCAATACCATGCTTCCAACTACTCACAAGCAACCAATCATCGTCGAACTTTGGATTGTTCTTTGATAGTTGTTTAATTATTTTAGTCAAAACCAATTCTAGTCCCTTTTCCCTCTAAATGCGCTAGACATTTGGAAAATTTTAGAATGGTCAAACATTAAAGCATTTTCAATCGATCCTATACCCGAAGCGTATGGGACACGATGCACAATGTTTTATTTACTATGTTCTCAAAATTCGAATTGTGAAAAGGAATTCCGTAATCATAATCGAAATTTTAAGAACACACTATGTACCTTTGATTAAATTTATTAACATTTCTCAACCTAAGCCTTTAGATTTGAAATGAGGCATAATATTCTCTCCCTTAATTATAGCAAAACAACTTTGCAACCCTTACGACTTTGCAAGGTATAACTCTTGTTTTTCTATAATTAATATTGCCAACTTGCAATACTTTCCATAATAATCATACAATCATAACTTTTATGCTCCCACTATCATGATGATTACTATAAAACATAACACTTATGATCCCACTAGCTTCGACATGTATTCATAAACATCTTAACTTTCAGAAAGACAATACCTATTGAATTTCTTAAGTCCATGTTTCTAATACTTAGTGCTTTGATAATCTTTTATCAAGGCTTCTTGAACTTATACACCTTTGCCTTAGATAGTTCATATGTGTGTCTTAACAATTAAGACTAATTGCCAAACCTCACAATTCAAATTATGGAAAGGGATACCGTAACCATGATCGAATTCGAGAATGCAATTTTACAATCACTATCTTTTTTTTTTAAATCTTTCTTAGTGAAAGCATTTCCTCACAATCATTTTCATGAAGGAGGAAATCTTATAACACTTAGATTTAAACGGTGTATGTGTTCCTATCCATGTGAATTTGTTAAAACCAAAGTTTACGACAAATTCAAACTCATATGGACCGAACTTTCTTAATCTTGATTTCTTGCCTTATGGTAGTACAGCTGCCCATCACGTCTTTCAAGTAGTTAAGCAACTCATCTTTTCCTATCAATGTACCTTTCATTGATTAAGGTGCCTTGCCTTTTATGCGTTCAAAATGAGAACTCATAGGACTCACATGCATAATTAACTCAATTGGAACAACACATAATCAAAATATTCTCAACACGATAGGTTGTAAACCTCAACTCGTGTGCTAGTGATGATCGATAAGGTTTATTTGATTTGTTCTTGAAACCTTTCAAGACCATTAAGACTCCCACTGACTCCTTGACATATAAGATTCTCTTGTCAATAAACATTTGTTGACAATCAAATATTCAAGAGTTAGTGTAGCTTTTATCAAAACACTTCATAAATTGGTCCAAGTTGGTCTTTGTCTTATTCAAGACATCATAACTTTCCACATTTTATGAATGTTATAAACCTTTAATACTTTTCACTCATTGCCACAATCTTAACTTTAAGACTTGTTATTGGAACGAAGTATGATAGACTTCTTGATTTCTCCATTTCTTCAATTCTTGATTCCTCTTCTCAAACATACAATTATACTAAGACTTACTTAGAGGATCAATTGAGATATGGTTCTTAATCATTAAGACCTATCATAAAGCATAAAAGGTACTCTCCCTTCTTCGTAGAATGGAGAAACTTTTATCTTTCTGCCTACTTGACTCTTCTTATTCGTTCTGCTATTGATTTAAACATTTTCAATCAATTCAGAATTACACTTAATCATATTTACTAAACCTTTAGTAAATCATGACGAATGTCTTTGTTACTTTTATGGTGGACTTTGATCAACACGCAACTTTGTGTACTTGATCTCCTAGTCCTTCACTTGACACTTTGTCAATGAATTAGTCTAATTTCCAAAATATGAAATTTCTCATTCATCGTGCAACCAAGTTGCATGATTCCAAGTTTCTGTCCAATTGAAACTTAGGCGATGAGAAACTCTCCCTATTTGGTAAATTCTTGACTTTCCATAACATAAGAAACAAATCCATTATTGCTAATAATTTTAACATCAAATTTTCATACACGCCATTGTAAGGATAAATAAATAAAATTTAAAATCAAAATTTATTTTATTGCGGAAAAATTTGTCCTTCACAATGCAACTCATTGAAAAACTTATGCTAATACATCTTTCTTAGCAATCTAATTCTAACTCTAAGTAGTAGCTCAAGAATCTAATCTTCGAGAAACGTGATCGAAATCCATTCCTTCACGGTTAGATTCTGCTCACTTCTTCCCTTAAGCTTCCTTTCTTTTCTTCGATCTTACAAGACATCAATTGTAATCTTATCACATTATGTATTAAGAATCTAGAATATAAGCTTAAAAGAGTTAGTTAATGGATTTTACCTATATTAGAGCCATACGTTTCGACTCTCCTATCTCTTAGATCTCTTAGGTAAATAGGGCAGCTTCGTCTCCAATGCCCCTTCTCTTGGCAATAAAAGCAAATTGACTCTTTTTGGAACAGGACATGGAACTACTTCAGACATCGCCTTTCTCTTATGATCAATCTTTTCAATCATAGCATGTCTTTCTTTGGCATTGTCTATATCCATAGAGGTCTCGAAGGCAGATTCACCAATCAACTTTGCTTTTCTATTGCGCCAAACCATTGCAGATTCAGCAGCAATAAGCATATAGGTGAGATCTATAAGGGTCACGTCGCGGTTCATCATATAGTACTCTCTTACGAACTCACTATATGAGTTAGGAAGTGACTGAAGAACCCAATCAACAGCCATTTCCTCACAGACAACGGATCCCAACATTCTTAACCTATTAATGTGTGACTTCATCCCTAGGACGTGTTGTGACATCCCCAAAATCACGGCCAGAAAATACCGGTTTTGTTTATACTTTATTTCAAAATCAGAGTTATATTTTTTTAAAAAAGGGTTACGAAATTTGTCCCAAAACAATAATATGATAAAGATTTATCAAAAGCATTTCCATAGAAATGTATTTCATTAAAAGACTCGGGATGTCATGTTCGTACAGATCAAAAGTATAAACAGTACAATATAAGCCTTACTACATTATTTCATATCTACAGGCCTATATCCGTAATCCCTCGTCCAAAACATCACACCTATGCTCATGCGCCACTACCTATAATGCATAAAACTAAGTGGGTCAGGCTTGGGAGCCTGGTGAGCACATAGGGTTTTCAACCCACAATAAATAAGTTTATTAATTTCATCAATCAACAATAACCCGATTACCCGTTCCCGTTATCCTCACTTTACGTCCCTAAACACCTATCATAAGGGACCTAGCCTAAGGATCATCATCGGGACGAACACTACTGCTAAGGGGATTCCTCAGCAATAAATGTCCTAATAGGCAACCATGTGGGGGATGGAGTACACCGGTGAACACATCGTTCACAACACCTACAGGTTGCGAGCCTGCTAGTGTTCCACTGGACTGTCTAGAAGAGTCCGTGGTCGTCATCTATACTCCGCTAGATGACTGGATCAACAACAACAACATCGAGGCCTCTCATCATTTTATCACACATCACCTATTACATCTACCCATGTTTTACCCCAACATTTTCGTAGATATAAAATACGTATACAGTTTAAATCATTGAAAACATGTATAACAACGTTCATCTAGCATAGATAACAAGTATTCGGATAATATGCACACATAGCACGTAATTTATATAAAATACTTCATATCTATGTGTAAGTTGAAGGTAACTATGCACTCACCGGAAAAGGTGGTGATTCCGAACTCAGACAGCGCTTCGCTTCTTAAAAAGAATTTTTTTCTTCGACGAAACCTAGTATTATTACCACTAGAGTTTAGTTTATTATTCGTCGAGACTAATTAATAGTCTAGCTATTATTATTATTATTATATAAGCGTCAAAAAAATACTTATATAACCCATAATAATAGCCCAAGTATTTATTATAAGTTCCTAATAACGTTACTATAATTAAATAAAAGTTATATTAAAAATAGCGTAGGCGTAGCTCACTTACAGCGGGTTTTATAGAAAACCGGGCTTTGCTTGGAGCAGCGTTCCCGAGCCGAAAAGCTCTTCTTCTCAGAGCCTTCGAGCACTCCGGGGATTCCGCCTCGTGCTAGGGAGGTTCCCTAGGCTTTTCGGGGGATTTCGGGGCTAGAGAGAGGTTCTAGAGAGAGAGAGAGAGTAAAGAGAAGAAAGAATGGGAAAGGTGTGAAGAAAATGAGGGTGGGAGAGGTGGTATTTATAGGGTGAAATGTGGCTGAACTTGGTGCCACATGTCACCATCTGGTGGCAAGCCTTAGGGAGAAAGCAATGGCCAAGATTGTGCCACATCACCCATTTTCGCACAGCACACTTCCGACTTCTAAAATCCGTAACTTTCACATACGACCTCCGTTTTTGACGTTCTTTATATCCACGTGTAGGTAATAATAAGATCTACAACTTCCATTTTGACATCGTCAGCTAATTCTCGACCGATCTTAAATTTAACAGTACAAGGAGATTATACTGTTAAATGTCTGCGTAAAATTAATAACTTCTACATACGGACTCTGTTTTTGTCTGTCTTTTTACCGTTGATTTCCTATTAATGAGATCTTCAACTCTCATTTACGTTGCGTAAGCCAAAAACCGCTCGAACTAAAATTCGAGTTTCAGGCCGTGCACTGCTAAGCCGAATCTTAGAAAAATCATAACTTCTTCATACGAAGTCAGATTTGGGCGTTCTTTTTATGGATGTTCTTAGTTTAACACATTCTACGACTTTTGTTTAGATTGCTTAGGCTAAAAAGTCTTCTATCGTAAATTCACTATTTACGTCTCCCGGTGTCGTGCCGGTTTAGCCGTAAAACTTCGGCGGGCCATAACTTCTTCGTTATAGCTCGGATTTGGGCATTCTTTATATGTACGGAAACCTTGAGACATATTCTACAACTTTATGTAGAGATATCGGGATTATCTCACACTTTAATTTTGACGCTCATTTTTATTCTTTATTAATTATACATTTATAATTAAATAATAAACACATAAACACACATAATTCACATAATACTCAAATATTTCATATTTATTACTTCAAAAAGAGTTACAATAGTTGACCTAGACTATTACATTGACAAAAATGCTTAGCCCTGAAAACCCGGGCGTTACAATTCTCACCCCCTTAGGATGATTCCGTCCCGGAATCATGCATCAGCAAACAGATGTGGATAGCGACTCATCATGTCATCCTCTGTTTCCCAAGTGAGATTCGGCCCATTCGAATGTTTCCATCGGACTAGCACCAAGTCGACCATCTTGCGTCGTAACTTCTTAGTCTTACGGTCAATAATTGCCTCAGGCTCTTCGATCATCCTTTTATTCTCATCCATCCTTAATTCCGAGATTGGAATTATGTCGGGAACATCTCCCATGAATTTCCTCAAATAACACACATGGAAGGTGTTATGAATACCATTGAGTTCTTCGGGTAATTCCAGCTTGTAAGCTTGGTTCCCAATCCTCTGAAGAACTTTGAATGGTCCAATAAACCTTGGACTCAACTTTCCTCGTTTCCCAAATCGTATAAGTCCCTTCCACGGTGAGACTTTAAGTAAAACGGAATCCCCAACTTCGAAGGTTATCGGTCGTCTTTTCTTGTCGGCATAGCTCTTCTGACGATCCTGAGCTGCTAACATTCTTTCCCTAATCACCTTCAATTTCTCAGTAGTCTCATGGACTATCTCAGGGCCCATAAACTGCTTCTCTCCGGCTTCAAGCCAACAAGACGGCGTACGACACTTCTGTCCATACAAGGCCTGATAAGGTGCCATCTTGATGCTCGAGTGAAAACTATTGTTGTAGGAAAATTCTACTAGGGGTAAGTGGTCGTCCCAATTCCCTTGGAATTCGAGGGTACATGCTCTCAGCATATCTTCCAACGTCTGAATCGTTCTTTCGCTCTGACCATCAGTTTGCGGATGGTAAGCAGTACTCAAACACAACTTTGTACCCAACTCCTCTTGTAGACTCCTCCAAAACCTCGACGTGAAACGACTATCACGATCCGACACAATCGTAAGAGGGATACCGTGAAGTCTTACAATTTCCTTCACGTAAGCATTTGCGAGCTTATCCATAGACCACTTCTCGTTGGCGGCTATGAAGTGTGCACTCTTGGTGAAACGATCCACGACTACCCAAATCATGTCGTGACCATTCTTCGTTCTGGGCAGTTTAGTCACAAAATCCATGGTGATGTCTTCCCATTTACCCATGGGTACAGGTAAGGGTTCTAAACTCCCATACGGTTTCTGATGTTGTGCCTTAACCCTTGCACATGTTACGCACTCAGCCACATACTTCGCAACATCGAGCTTCATCGTCGGCCACCAGTAGTAGGGTTTTAGGTCCCTATACATTTTAGTGCTACCGGGATGAATCGAGTACATGGTCTTGTGTGCTTCTTCCATTAGAAGATCTCTTATTCCTCCCGTCTTAGGTACCCAAATTCGATCTTGGAATACCTTCAGTCCTCGACTGTTCGTACCGAACACTAACGTTTTTCCCAAACGTTCTTTCTTTCGGTCATTCTTTTCTAAGGCTTCTTCTTGAGCTTTCCTGATACTTTCCACAATCGTCGAGATGACTTCAATTCTTAATGCTCTTGGCCTTTTCCTTTCAAGATTGACTTTCCGACTGAGAGCATCAGCAACAATATTTGCTTTACCTGGGTGGTAAAGTATCTCACAGTCGTAGTCCTTGAGAAGTTCTAGCCAGCGTCGTTGCCTCATGTTCAACTCCTTCTGATTAAAGAGATACTGGAGACTCTTGTGATCAGTGAAGAGCTTGCACTTCGTGCCGTAGAGGTAATGCCTCCATATCTTTAAGGCGAATACTACCGCTGCCAACTCCAGATCATGAGTGGGGTAGTTCTTTTCGTGCTCTTTCAATTGTCGAGATGCGTATGCTATCACCTTTTCTCTTTGGGTCAGAACACAACCTAACCCGACTCCAGATGCATCACTATAAACTGCGAAATCTTCGACTCCATCGGGTAGAGAAAGTATCGGTGCTTCACATAACTTCTTCTTCAGCTTCTCGAACGCCTCATCGTGTTTCTCACTCCATGTATACGTAGCTCCTTTATGGGTCAAAGCTGTTAATGGAGCAGCTATCGAAGAAAAACCTTGGATAAACCGTCGATAATATCCGGCTAATCCTAGAAAGCTTCGAATCTCCGTGGGACTCTTCGGACGTTCCCACTTCATTACAGCCTCGATCTTGGCAGGGTCAACCATTATTCCTTCTTGGTTAACAACATGACCCAAGAATTGGACTTCCCGTATCCAAAAGTCGCATTTGGAGAACTTTGCAAAAAGCTTCTCCTTCTTTAACACCTCCAACACTTCTCGTAAATGCTTGCCGTGCTCCTCCTGGCTTTTCGAGTAGATGAGAATGTCGTCGATGAACACTATCACGGATTTATCGAGGAATGGTTTACAAACCCTGTTCATCAAATCCATGAATGCTGTGGGAGCATTGGTTAGTCCGAATGACATAACCAAGAACTCGTAGTGTCCATATCTTGTTCTGAATGCAGTCTTCTCAATATCCTGCTCTCTCACTTTCAGCTGATGATATCCTGACCTAAGATCGATCTTTGAGAAGTAGCTCGAACCTTGCAGCTGATCGAATAGGTCATCAATCCTCGGCAATGGATACTTGTTCTTCACCGTTGCTTTATTCAGCTCTCGGTAGTCTATGCACATCCTCATGCTTCCGTCCTTCTTCTTCACGAATAACACCGGAGCTCCCCAGGGTGATGAACTAGGTCGAATGAAACCGCTGTCCAACAACTCCTGGAGTTGCGTCATGAGCTCCTTCATCTCTGTCGGTGCTAATCGGTAAGGTGGCTTTGCTATCGGTGTTGTTCCTGGCAATAAGTCTATACGAAACTCTACTTGCCTATCAGGTGGTAATCCGGGAAGATCTTCGGGAAAGACTTCCGGATAATCGCACACAACCGGTATATTCTGCACCTCTTTCTTTTCCTTCTTAGCATCGATTACGAATGCCAAGTATGATGCACATCCTTTGGACAAACATTTCCTGGCTTTCATCAGGGAGATGATTCCAGAATTCACTCTGCGTTTGTCCCCGTACACCATAAATGATTCCTTTCCGGGTGGGTTTATCCTAACTATCTTCTTTCGGCATAATATCTCGGCATCGTTGGCGCTAAGCCAATCCATACCCAAAACGATGTCGAAACCGTTTAACTCTATGGGTAATAGTTCCTCATGGAATTCGTTTCCGTTTAGGTCAATGACGATGTTCCTAATACGATTACTAACAGGTACGAATTTGCCACTGGCAACTTCTACAATCAGGGCATTATCTAATTTTTCTACAGGTAATGCTAATTTCGCACTAAATTTATGCGACACAAAGGAGTAATTGGCTCCGGAATCAAATAGTATATTTGCAGGTAAACCATTTACAAGAAAGGTACCTGAAGCGACGTCTGCTGCCTCCTTTGCAACCTCGAGCGTCATCTGGAAGGCTCTCGCCTTCGGCTTTGGTGGTATGTTGGGTCTTCCTGCCTCCTTCTTCTTTGGACAGTCCTTCAAAATGTGCCCTTCTTCATTACACCCATAACATGCCTTCTGGTTAAGGGTGCATTCATTGGCATAGTGCCCAGGCTTTCCGCATTTGTAACAAGTGACCCCTCCATCACACTTCCCAGAGTGCTTCTTCTTGCACTTGTCACACCACTTTGCTTCTGATCCTCCTCCTCTCGAACTAGACTTCGAGAATCTACCTTTCTTACTGGACCTCGAGGATCCGTCAAATTTCCGTTTCTCTCCCACTTCCGCTCTCTCCAGACCCTTTTCTCGTATCTGGGTCTCCACATTCTTAGCAGCCCAGATGGCAGCTTTTAGAGTGGTAGTTTGCTTGACCATTGGACCGAAGTCCGCTGGTAATCCGAGGGCAAATTTGTTAACCTTAGAGAGTTCAGTTGGGACGAGGTGAGGAACAAGCTTCATTTTCTCAGTAAAGCTTGCAGCGTATTCAGTAACGCTCATTCTTCCCTTCTTTAGATTCTGGAATTCGTTGCTGATCTCCAGAAGATCCTGCTCAGAGCAGTATTGCATCTTCAACTGTACCAGAAAATCCTCCCACGACATTTTGCTTGCTTCACCTTTGGGCATTGAATCAGCTAATAGCTTCCACCAGCTTAGTACTCCAGATTTCAATAGAGGAACTGCAAGAGCAGTCTTCTGCCTATTGCTACACTCGGAACTCTCAAACATTGTCTCCATCTCAGAGATCCAGTTCATGACTTCCACCGGCGTCGGGCTTCCGGATAGACTCGGTGGCTTGGATGCCATGAAATCCTTGTATTTGCATCCACGTCCATCATTTCCTCCATCCTGGTGGTTTTGCCTAACTATCGGTGGGTTGGCTTGACCAATAGTCCCACTGTAGTTTCCTTCTTCAGTCTGCCCTTCATTCAACTCGGGCTGTTCGATCTGAATAGTCTCTTCCTCTCGATTTTGCTGGAGCAAACGCCTGGTTTCCTCCATTTGACGATCCAACATTGCCTGGATCATCGCTTGCACTCCGGCCATCGTTATTGGTCCGGCAGCGGCTTCCACAACTGGTATTTGCTCGATCACGGGGGGTTGGTGTCTATTCCCATTTGCGTTTACGTTTCCGCTACAGGTCCTTGCCATCTTGATCTATACACCGAATAAGGTGAATTTAGATCTTTATTTAGGAGAGACGTTTTAAATCGTCCTTATCACTCCGAAACGTTTACATGCTAGTTCTAATATCGTAGTCGTACGTTTAGAATCCTAAACACATAAGGTTTCCAGATCCGGTCGGCAACAGACCATAGATCCGAACAAAATAACAGCATATCATGCATAAAGCATTTAGCACATATAAGCATTTTAGGCACAATTCCTAAAATAAGCTAGTGCTCACACCTCACAATCATCGCTTAGCATTCTAAGTGTAAGTCTAGAAATCCTACAAATTCCTAGTTCGCTTAAACTAATGCTCTGATACCAACTGTGACATCCCCAAAATCACGGCCAGAAAATACCGGTTTTGTTTATACTTTATTTCAAAATCAGAGTTATCTTTTTTTAAAAAAGGGTTACGGAATTTGTCCCAAAACAATAATATGATAAAGATTTATCAAAAGCATTTCCATAGAAATGTATTTCATTAAAAGACTCGGGATGTCATGTTCGTACAGATCAAAAGTATAAACAGTACAATATAAGCCTTACTACATTATTTCATATCTACAGGCCTATATCCATAATCCCTCGTCCAAAACATCACACCTATGCTCATGCGCCACTACCTGTAATGCATAAAACTGAGTGGGTCAGGCTTGGGAGCCTGGTGAGCACATAGGGTTTTCAACCCACAATAAATAAGTTTATTAATTTCATCAATCAACAATAACCCGATTACCCGTTCCCGTTATCCTCACTTTACGTCCCTAAACACCTATCATAAGGGACCTAGCCTAAGGATCATCATCGGGACGAACACTACTGCTAAGGGGATTCCTCAGCAATAAATGTCCTAATAGGCAACCATGTGGGGGATGGAGTACACCGGTGAACACATCGTTCACAACACCTACAGGTTGCGAGCCTGCTAGTGTTCCACTGGACTGTCTAGAAGAGTCCGTGGTCGTCATCTATACTCCGCTAGATGACTGGATCAACAACAACAACATCGAGGCCTCTCATCATTTTATCACACATCACCTATTACATCTACCCATGTTTTACCCCAACATTTTCGTAGATATAAAATACGTATACAGTTTAAATCATTGAAAACATGTATAACAACGTTCATCTAGCATAGATAACAAGTATTCAGATAATATGCACACATAGCACGTAATTTATATAAAATACTTCATATCTATGTGTAAGTTGAAGGTAACTATGCACTCACCGGAAAAGGTGGTGATTCCGAACTCAGACAGCGCTTCGCTTCTTAAAAAGAATTTTTTTCTTCGACGAAACCTAGTATTATTACCACTAGAGTTTAGTTTATTATTCGTCGAGACTAATTAATAGTCTAGCTATTATTATTATTATTATATAAGCGTCAAAAAAATACTTATATAACCCATAATAATAGCCCAAGTATTTATTATAAGTTCCTAATAACGTTACTATAATTAAATAAAAGTTATATTAAAAATAGCGTAGGCGTAGCTCACTTACAGCGGGTTTTATAGAAAACCGGGCTTTGCTTGGAGCAGCGTTCCCGAGCCGAAAAGCTCTTCTTCTCAGAGCCTTCGAGCACTCCGGGGATTCCGCCTCGTGCTAGGGAGGTTCCCTAGGCTTTTCGGGGGATTTCGGGGCTAGAGAGAGGTTCTAGAGAGAGAGAGAGTAAAGAGAAGAAAGAATGGGAAAGGTGTGAAGAAAATGAGGGTGGGAGAGGTGGTATTTATAGGGTGAAATATGGCTGAACTTGGTGCCACATGTCACCATCTGGTGGCAAGCCTTGGGGAGAAAGCAATGGCCAAGATTGTGCCACATCACCCATTTTCGCACAGCACACTTCCGACTTCTAAAATCCGTAACTTTCACATACGACCTCCGTTTTTGACGTTCTTTATATCCACGCGTAGGTAATAATAAGATCTACAACTTTCATTTTGACACCGTCAGCTAATTCTCGACCGATCTTAAATTTAACAGTACAAGGAGATTATACTGTTAAATGTCTGCGTAAAATTAATAACTTCTACATACGGACTCTGTTTTTGTCTGTCTTTTTACCGTTGATTTCCTATTAATGAGATCTTCAACTCTCATTTACGTTGCGTAAGCCAAAAACCGCTCGAACTAAAATTCGAGTTTCAGGCCGTGCACTGCTAAGCCGAATCTTAGAAAAATCATAACTTCTTCATACGAAGTCAGATTTGGGCGTTCTTTTTATGGATGTTCTTAGTTTAACACATTCTACGACTTTTGTTTAGATTTCTAAGGCTAAAAAGTCTTCTATCGTAAATTCACTATTTACGTCTCCCGGTGTCGTGCCGGTTTAGCCGTAAAACTTCGGCGGGCCATAACTTCTTCGTTATAGCTCGGATTTGGGCATTCTTTATATGTACGGAAACCTTGAGACATATTCTACAACTTTATGTAGAGATATCGGGATTATCTCACACTTTAATTTTGACGCTCATTTTTATTCTTTATTAATTATACATTTATAATTAAATAATAAACACATAAACACACATAATTCACATAATACTCAAATATTTCATATTTATTACTTTAAAAAGAGTTACAATAGTTGACCTAGACTATTACATTGACAAAATTGCTTAGCCCTGAAAACCCGGGCGTTACACGTGTGCACACACCGACTTTCCTTCTTTATGTTTACTTGCCAAAAGGGCTTGAGTGATATTGAACCTTTCAATTTTACAATCTTGTGGGTTAGGGAGAATAATTGGAGGAGGAGGAGGAAGTGAAGCATGATTTCTTGTTCCTCGATCGAATCGTGGAATATCATCTTCATGTGGAATGCTTGTTCCACGGGATTTGGGAAGACCATAGGTGTCAAACTTTGACATCTACAAAACGGGAGAAAAACGAATTCAAGTTAGTTGATAGATTGAGTCCTTAGTAAATCACCCAAATGAAATACTAAGGCTAGGACCGAACACAATATTCTACAACTCGGGAGAGGGATGCCGTAACCCTAATTGCAGAATATTTGAAGGTAAGTGAATGACGATTCACTAATTTCCACCACGAAAAACGAAAAAAATTTAAGTTTTAAATCTATGAAAACTCCTAGATCCTTTGAGATTCATTGAACTTTCAATGGCATGTTTAAATCTCGATATTCCCCTCTTGTTTGTGACTGGGATGCCGAGGATCACAAAGCGGGTGTGAATAACCATGCAAACTTACATGGTGCCCTCACATGTTACAATCACCTATTCGATGTGCCGGTAAACCACACACGCTCCACCGAACTATGACAAACATTGAGTCACCCTTTGCTACCTTTGCTTAGAAACATTTAGTGTGCCGGTATACCACACACGCTCCACTAACGTCTTCGCAAGGGCACAAATTGTAATTTCATGGAATTGCATCAATTCACTTTGCCTAAGTAACTAAGATTGGGAATTTAAAAAAAATTAGTTACTTATATACTTCATTATACTTATAATGGAAGGTTTCGTCCTATCCTACCCGTTCGGCTAACGACCCTCCACTAGTCAAGAGTGCGGTGGGTAAGAGTGGATACCCATTCAATCGCCATTTTATAGTCAATTTCCTTAAACACCCCTTATAGACCAGCTTCGTGAATGAGGCCTACTAACGGTAAGACTGACTTTTACTTATACATATATATAATGTTAGACTTTTAATGTAATATATAGTATAGGGTGTGTTTTATAACTTTTAAAATACTATGTGGTTAACTTTAACAATTACACCTTTAATTCAATTAAATGGTTAACCTAAACTTTTATGGATTTATTAAATCTCTTTTAATTATACACCTTAATTAATTAATAAAACCATAAGGGTGTGATTTGAACTTTTCAAAATATTACTAGGGTTTTAGAATTTAACATTCCTAATTAACTTTTAATCAACTTTTAAATTCCAAAACTTGAGGGCAAGTTTTGAAACCTTTTTCAAAACATTAGGGTTTTAACTATTTAAATTTCAAAACTTCAAAACTTTTGGGTTCAAATTTAAACTATAAAACCTAAAGGGGAAAATATGAAACTTTTCATAACAACAAGGATCAAATAACAAATAATCTAAACTAACATTTAATTACATAATTATCCATATTTGATTTGTTTAATGATTTCTTGCAAAACAATTTATCAATTTACTCAAAATAATTAATCAATTATCTTATAACAAAACAATTATCTTATTAATTGATAAATATCTTCATTTAGATCAAAAATATAGTCAAATATATCATATAATCGGATTAATATTGATCTAACATGATAAGGTAACTATCCTAATGCCAAAGACAACAAGAAATCCCGAGATAAGCACTATCTGCCGAGTTGACTCATCGAGTCAAGACCGGACTCGGCGAGTCACCCTGGACTCGGCGAGTTCAGCTATGGACTCGGCGAGTCCAGCCTCTAGAACACCAAAAATCGAATTTTTCAGATATACAATGCATCAATACAATTGAAACCAATCTAGGCTCTGATACCACTGATGGGTTTTGGTCATCAGACATCATATGTGCTCATACAAACCCTAATGCTTGGATCTAGGTTTCTCTATTGTACATGCTTTGAATCCAAGACTATAAACCCTAATTCTAGCATATGAAATTGATATTAACATATGAATGGGTTTAAGAACATACCTTGATTGTTATATAGCAATAACAATCCTAAATCTCCTTGTATTGACTTTGGAATGCTTAGAGTCACAAGTGTCACTCCTCTAATGGCTTACAAACACCAAGAGCAAGTGGAGAAGGTATAAGGAGAGAGGAGAGGTATGAGAATTTGTCTCTAGGACCTCTTGGGAAGGGATACACGAATTCATGAGCCTTAGGGTCTTTATATAGGTGTAGAGATAGGGTTTCAGTCATTATCCTTATCTAGTTGCTTATCCACAAAGCAACCCATAAGATAATCCTTGAATCCTTATCATAGTCGAATTCTAAGGCCTTATCACCTTAAATTCGTCCAACCTAATAATAAGATAATCCTTACCTTATTTTGTAACTATCACATAATTACAAATCAGCCCCTCTAGTTTAATTAATTACACTTGATCACAAAATTAATTCCTAATTAATTATTAACCAATATTAATTAAAAAAAATATGATTTCTCCTTTAATATATTATTCTTATAATATATTAATAAATCATAATAACCTCTCTCTCTTTATTTATTTCTCCAATCAAGTTGCTTTGGTGAAGGCAACCCAAAAGGACCATGCACCATCGGGTCAAGTACATACCAAAATAGTTATGGACTTAGATATGATCTCATTTTGTAACAACGTAAATTTTAAACCAAAATTTTTCAATTAAAAAATGCCCTTGTCTCAATAATAGAATCACAAAATGTCAAAATGTCAAATCAACAAATCTCATATCCAAAAACTACATATATATCAAATCCAGGATCCTCTAAAAACAAATCTACAATGCGATTGTGTGTACAATCAAGCGGGTACCTTCTTGAGATCCTGAGAAGTACCTGAAACACATAACACATAACACGGTAAGTACGAAGCTTAGTAAGTTCCCCAAAATACCACACACATCACATTAGCCACTCGAGGCTAACTCAATACGACCCTCTGGTCAATGTGTTCCAGTAGAGACCCTCCGGTCCCACAACTTGGGTGGACCCTCCGGCCCTAAATCAATATGTTCATAACAATAAGCATAAACGACAAGGAAAAAATGCAGAGTATCACAATACACAAATAAGCACATAATACATCTCAGTCATACGAAGATACCACTCATTGTAAGTTTAGTAAGAAGACTCACCTCGTAAGCTAGCTAGTAAAAGTCCCGTACTCAGAAATCTCGAACTAGCCTCCGCCTAATACATACGATAATCATCTCTAATTAATACTCTATTCATACTCAAATACAGCAAAGGTTGCTCTCTCTTTCTCTCAAATTCTTTGAATGGGTAAAAGAACATTTTACCCCTCCATGTCTCCATTACTCGTGTTCACCAAACCCTAAAGTCAACAGAAGTCAAACTCAAGTCAACAGTACAAGTTTGACCAGACTTGTCGAGTGCACTCATGTGACTCTTCGAGTCCACTCGTTCCTTAGAAGTCTTCGTGTAACGCCCTAAATCAGTTATGGCTTAAACCCTTGAAGAATTCCTATTTTGACATAATTGGTCCCTTCAGTACACTGGGCATACTTATGGGTACGCTTAGCGTATTCTGCATGAAGGATCGTGGAGGGGCCTTACGTACGATGGGCATACGCAAGGGTATGCTAGGCGTACGCAACAGAGGTCCAAACCCCTAAATCTTGGACTTGTCCCCTATTTAAACATCTTTTAGCCTCTTTGACCAAACCTTATCAGCCTCTTTAGCCTCTTTTCGTCTACCATCAGTTGAGATATTATGTGTGAGGGTTTTGAGCTTAAGGAGTGGGTTTTGGTGGCCATTTTAGAGTTCTTTCAAGAAGAGGAAGTGGTCAAGCAAGCTTGGGACGGTTTGGTGCTTCAAGAATCTGCATCGTGGTCTTCTTGCAATGCTTCTGGAGGTAAAAAGCTTGCACCTTTCTACTTAAATCTCTAGATCTAGCTAGGGTTTTCTAGTTTTGTCCTTTTGGTTGATTTTGGACCTTTACTTGAGTGTTAAGCAACTCCAGAAGATGGGAATGACAGATCTGAGGTTCCTTGGTCCTTTAGTATCATAAAAATAAAGTCTTGATGGGAGTTTTAACCTCATGCATGGGTTAAAGGCCTTGGAAAGGTCTTAATGGAGGTGTTGTGTGTATATTAGACATGTAAAGGAATAAAGTTGCCAACTTTATGCCTTATGACGTCTTATCAAACTTAGATTTGGCTTTTGAACGTAAAGGAATTAAGTATTAAGCACTTAATGGAGAAAGTGTTTAACGTGGTTGTACGTTGGGCGTAACCCAGTGTACGCTACATGTAGTCCCAAGATCCTAGTACGCTACGCGTACCAGGATGGTATGCCAATCGTACAAATCACAATTAGGCTCAAATCTGTTTTGGTCCTTTTAGCTATTGGGCCTCATCTGGTTATTATATATGGTTATATTCTGGGAATTGCGAGTCATTTCATCTGTTATGGGCCATGAACATATTGATTGGGCCTTATTGGGTCAAAAGGCCCATTAATGATCTTGGATTTGGACTTTGGGGCCCATTAACAAGGGAAGGATAATTAGGCCTCATGGAAGTGTTTGGAGTTTGGGTTTCCTTTTATTAATTAAAATCCTAACAGTGATTAATATTATTATTCAGAACAGGAGGTTCGGACTCTTAGGAGAGCAGCTTTTGTATTCAGCAGACAGAGGTGAGTCTTCTCACCATACCCGTGGGTCTAAGGCACCAAGGTCGGCCTATTATGTGATTATGATTTATGTATTAGTCATTATGTGATTTGATATGTGATTGTTTGCTGAATACAAGGTAATGCTCTAAAATAAAAAAACACAATTATAATAAGCATTTATTGCCCCAATTACGTTATCAAACGAAAATGTGAAACCTTGTTTGTACAAACCATGAAAAGAAATAATATTTCTCTCCATATCAGACGAGTAGCAACAATTATTCAAATCTATTTCTAACCCACTACTAAGCAATAAAGAGTAAACTCTAATCTTGGTGACATGTGAAACCCTCCTATTCCCCATGATCAAGTTTATCTTCCCATGCTCTACATCCTTACTTCTTTTTAGGCCCTGGACATCAGAACAAATGTGAAATCCACAACCTATGTCAAGCACCCAAGAGTTAGTATGTGATGAGTTTTTAGATAAATAGTATAAATATCTGCATGGGTGAGTTTAACCTTCCCATCCATAACATCTTGCAAGTACTTAGGGCAGCTTCACTTCTAGTGCCCTTTTTTATGGAAATAGAAACACTCTGCTTCTTTTGGGATGGTTGAGGCAGTAGCAGAACCTCCTTTGGTTTCACTTGAAGAGGGTCCATCAAGAGACTTTCCCTTGTGGCTCTTAGAAAGAGCCTTCCTCTTCTTCCCCTTACCTTGCCCAATTGCCAGAACAGGTGCATTAGCAGTAGGAGTGGTTAACATTATTTTATGTAGATATCACACAATCAAAATTTATTATTAAACCTTAGTTTCTAACTTGTGTTTAGTACTTCTACTTAAAATCTTTTTAATGGTTTTTAGACAAAATCATGTCCTTTAAAACAAACTAGGAAAACATGCGTGCAACGCACGGATCATTCTTTTTAGAAAAAAGACGGTGAAAGTTTTGTGACGAGATTGAGAAATAAAAACTATCAAAACTTGAAAATTATGTGGCCAAACTCTAAAAAATACACTCCTGTTGAAAGAGTTCTGTTTAGAAAAGGTGGTGAAAGGTGTGAGAATTTGAGAAACAATAAACAATGGGGACTAAAATTATCAAAGATTGAAAATTATGTGGCCAAATTCTACAACCAAAAACATTCCTGTTGAAAGAGTCCATGCGTTTTAATATATTTATATAATTATCAAAACCGTAGATCATATTAAGGAAAATGACATATAGGCCATATAATGTTTCTAAGGTTTACCCATTTGGCCACTTAACTTATTTTGTGACTTAATAAGGGAATGAAGTATATGTTACCTATCAATATAATCCCTTTTACCTATTGTTGCCTGTTTACATTGCCACATATGTCTAGCCTAACACGTAAACGATGACATGGCAAGAATTTAAATCATCCAACAACCTCAACGACGTCGTATTGAATGTGAATCGTAACGAGCACGATTCGACTATTCATTCGCCTCCATATAAAATCAAGACTTTGTTTCCCTAAAATGACACATCTACAAACTTCATTACCCCAATCTCGTCTCTATGTTTACTCCAAAACGCCTTCGATCAGACATGCAGAACAAAACATGTCTCCAAACTACTGCCGTCACATGGATGAGAATCATTCCAATGGTGTAAGCAACGAAGAAATGGCCATCAATCTACTGCAAACCCAGCTGGAACTGTCTCTTATTCAGGAGGATTTCCAAGACCAATTGTGTGAGCTCCGACAGGCTGTTAATCGGGACTTGGATGCCATGAATCGTGAGGTCCATGATGTTCATGCTAGTCAGTTGGATATCTCTCATCTCGTTGCTGATCTTAAAAATCATTTCATTTCTCTACAAGGATCATATGTGAAGATGGTCTTCTAGCACACCAAAAGTAAGAAAGTGAAGTATTGTGTTGGAATTGTTGGTGTTGTTACTTTGTTTGTGGTCACGTATATGTTCTTTAACTAAAAAAACTTGTGTAGGTTAAATCATTTCAGTTTTGGTTTTGTGTTTTGGTGTCTTATTTAAGTTGTTTAGTGTCAATATTAATAGGTTATGGAATAATAGAAAGTGATGTAAACGAACCCATGGATGAAATGTTTTTTTAATATGTTATTATTATTAAAATTGTCTTACACCTGTATCTCTGTGTGTGTGTGCATGAAAGAAAGAAACATTTAGGGATCGTATATGTTTCCTTAACTTGTTTCCAATCATGTTGATGTTCATCGACTAGTACGCGACCACAAGCCAAAGCAAAACGAATATACCTTTTTATGCACATATATAGGGACCACAAATGGTGCATTTTGGGAAAAGGGACAAAAGTAAACAATACATTGCACACGAGGCATTGTGTCTGCTTTTCTATAAACCTTTTTGGGAAAGAGTTTTCTAAAGTTGACTTTTTTCATGTTTGTTTGTTAATGTAATAATAAGCATATAACGTTTGTACAATAGCTGAATGGATTAAGGCACAACTATCCTGTTGCAAACAATGATTTAATTACCCCCACATCCAAAATGGTCAATTTATATGATTTAATTACCCCCACATCGAAAATGGTCCATTTATATGACTTAATTACCCCCCACATCCAAAATGGTCAGTTTATATGAGTTAATTACCCCTACATCCAAAATGGTCAATTTATATGAATTAATTACCCCTACATCCAAGCATGTTCAATTTATATGACTTAATTACCCCCACATCCAAAAATGCTCAATTACCTGTATGACTTAATTACCCCTATAGTTGATTACATAATGTAACTGTTAAAACCACTGTAAATGACCATACTACCTCTACATATTACTTTAGTTTGTAATGACTAAAATGCCTATAATACCCCTACATATTTGTGGCATGGAACAACATACCATACCATATAACAACATACCATACAATAAAACAACATAGTAGACCATAAAAGAACATAACATAGATCATTTGTTTATTGCAACACATATTCACTACAAATACCAAACAATTGTCTACTCCAACTCCATGACTGTTGCAAGACTGCTACCTTCACCTCCCACATTCTTAGCAATCTTCATTTTAATGATTATTTCCCACTTCTTCCGTTTGTTAGGTGGTTTAACATGTTGAGCTTGATGAACACGAGCATTGACCTTTACCCCTTCCTCTCGTCCATTGACTCCCACCATTTTCTCTTCCTTACCATTCCTCTCCATTACATCAGTAGCATCTACCATTACCTCATCAGTAGCATCTACCATTACCTCATCATCCCCAACCCCTACAACTTTACTACAAGTAGCCTTGTTGTGTCCTTTCTCTTTTCATACGCTACAGGAAACCTTCTTCCCTGCCTTTGAAATGATGTGTATTGCTATCCGTTGAGAATCATCCCTTCTTTTCTTTATGGTTGGCCTGTCTGACATACATCTTTTCAATGCAGGCAAAGGGGGTATCAAGTTAGTAGAAGGCCACATATTTTTTCCATTCATCCCATGGATTGGTTGTTTCTAAGTATTATGGAAGAATGCAGCCAAGTACATTGGATCTACATATGGACCATCTGGTGTGATATTTATGTAGGCTAAGGTGGCAACTGAATATATGCAGCCATATCCATTAAGTTTCCATAGCCTGCAACGGCATTCCTTTTTTTCAACATGAACAATATATGCCTCGTCCATTTTCCTTGCCTCAAACTTCATCCCCCCACAAGATATGACATGTCAATGCCTACATAGATGAAAACCCTAAATATCATGAGATATGAAAAATAAGGTATACATGTAATTGGATAATTGTACAAACCTTTGCTTAGTCTAGAGCATATTCAACAGTATTCTGATATTTAGACAAACAGAATAACGATTCCATCCTTGTCTAGTTAGTTTCATAGTCACCATCCTTTGCATCACATATATACGAATGTCCTCTAACATGCTTATGATTGGTTTCTTCCGGGCATCCAAAAGCACACTATTAAAACTCTCTGAAAAACCATTCTCTACTGACTCACAAGAATTGTGAACTTTGAAAAAATCCAAAGGCCAAGTCTTTGGATCTCTATCTATAAGATGCATAACTGCTTCTGGATTTAACTTTTCAATGTCTTTCATAACTACATTAAAATGTGCCTCAGTTGTTTCCTTGCTCGTTTTCCAAAACAAATTTTCAAACTTGGCTCCACTAAATCTCTTTCTAAAATTCGCATAGATATGTCTAGCACACTACCTATGTTTGGCAGCTGGAAATACTTCTTTTACTGCCTCAATCAAACCCTACATAGTCACATTAATGTTTGATATTAGAATATCAATTACTAATTCTAGAATATGAAATAGTTATGAACCATACCTTGTGTTGATCTGAAATTAGAACCAAACCTTGTCCATCATTCCAATATTGCAAATCTTCAGAAATAGTTTCTATGAACCATTTCCAATTCTCCTTGTTTTCCACACAAACAACCACCCAAGTAATCGGGAATATTCCATTGTTAGCATCTCTACCCATATCACAAAGTAACTCCCCTTGGCAAAAACTTTTCAGAAAAAAACCATCCAGGTTAATAATCCTCCTACATCCTCCCCTCCATCCCTCTTTTACTGAAGCAAAACATATGTATATCTTGCTGAAATAACTCTTACCATCAGGCATTGATTCAACACAAATTTTAACTGTGGATCCAAGATTTGATCTTCTAATCTCCTCACCATATGACCATATTCCTGCATAATTTCCAGCTATTGTACCTTCAGCTAAACTCAATGCATACTTCTTGGCTCTCCTACACTAACTCATACTCACATTAATCCCAAAAGCAGTTTTTACCTCTTCTCTAAGCAATTGGAGGCTCATCTTTTGATTGTTATAAAATTGGTGCTTAAAGTGGGTTCCTATCCATTTGTAAGTCACAATTGATCTGAATTTGAAATTCTTTGCACAATTGTGCTCACCGATAAGAGACTTTATCTGGAAAGACTTATCATCAGTCATCCAAGAACCCCAAAGCCTAAAAGTACATTTTCCATCACAACATTTGACAAGTAATCTTCTAGTATCATTCTTAACAAAGCATAATTGATAACCATTCGCAACAGCATAGTTACAAATAATGTGTTTCAATTGTTTAGGACTCTCAAACCTCATACCTAACACGAGTTCCTGCTCCTTCCAATTGAGCTTATCATTGAAAATATTTGGCAATTCGAGATAAACATCTTCATTGTCACCCATGTCTTCTTCGAAAGACTCACCTACACCTGCATTCTCACTAATGTCTACCTAAATCTCATTATCCTTTATGAAAAAATGAGGCTTCTGATGGTCATCCTCGTCGTCTCCGGCATCCTCATCCTCGTCATCATCCTCATCGCCATTCTCTTCCTCATCATCAATGTCACCCATATCCAGATGCCCTATTGCAACTTTCTTAACCAGTCCTGCACCATCA
Source organism: Lactuca saligna (assembly GCF_052625555.1). Lineage (NCBI taxonomy): Eukaryota > Viridiplantae > Streptophyta > Magnoliopsida > Asterales > Asteraceae > Lactuca > Lactuca saligna. Next base: position 292,563,154 of record NC_136421.1, read on the forward strand.
AGTACTTCTTCCTCTATGTTACCAACAAACTCGTCTTTGTGTTCATCAAACCATTCTTGCATGTTACTATTCCTAAAATGGTCTAAATACATAGGAAGTATAACACCACATTCATATGCAATTTCTATAAAGTCAAAATAATCCGGGTCATTGCTAATTAAAGTCGAACCTTTTGGAAAATCAATATCAGGTTGGCAGCAATAGAGCTCTCACACTTTTCCCCAGTGAACCTTTCGATGAACGCAATACACCCGTCCTTGTCCATGCCTACGAAATCGATGTCCAAAAACCTCTGAGTAATTCCACCGGTGTAGCGTATGGGGTTTCTGGCGAACATTCCTTGGAAGTGGACATCTACTTGTAAGAACGTAGGCTCTATGTTTAAGGATTCAGAAGCAGATCACAAGAAAGGGTTTATTGATGAAGTGTTAAACAGTGGAGTTAAAAGGGCTCTTTTATAAAGCATATGCCGATAGTAAGAAGGAAGTGACTAATTAATGACATACATAAGTCACATTCAGCATCCGATGTGGTGTTAGTAGAAGGAGGTGGACTATAAATGACCGGATGACCCCTTCACAATTGAAATAAGGAGTTAATCGACCCGACAAAGAGTAATTTGTTCCGTTATTACGTAACAAAATAAGTTAAGTGACTAAATGGGTAAACCCTAGAAGCATTATAGGGTCTATATGTCATTTTCCCATCATATTACAAGATTTCTTGTTAAATTCTTCCTTTTTTTGAGTCTAGCTTTTTACTTGGCCATTATAAAAATTCGTCACTCCAAAAAAAGAAGAATAATTATACTTCTCTTTAGACACACTTATTTACTTAATTTGAAAGAAATTTGATTAACTAATTTGTGGTTTCATCAACTAATAGCAGAAACTCTTATAAACTCTCATGGAATCCAAACATCAAACTTCAAAATTATTAAATCGAAGGATAGGGTAGGGAAATAAGAACCGCATATCATCATCGTCACTAATCCCAAAGTTGAAATCTTATGTTTCTAGAAAATATGGTGCTAAGGCTTAAGGGAGCTAGCAGGAGGCGCTAAGCCTTGCCACTACCCTCGCTAGTAACTCGTTACACCACCTCCAAGTTATGTTAAGAGCCTTGCTAAGAACATCTCGCCAAGGAGAGAGAGAGAGAGAGAGAGAGAGAGAGAGAGAGAGAAAGAGAGAGAGAGAGAAAGAGAGAGGCTTGTTGTGATTTGTTTTCAATTCTTTGACCAAATTCCACTTTCTATGTAATTAGTTGTTGGTATTATATATATATATATATATATATATATATATATATATATATATATATATATATATATATTATTTTTCAAAATAAAAACTATACACCCAACATTTTTCAATCTATACATGGTAGCAATAAAAAAACCTATAGGACACGGTCCTAGTACCACTACCTCTTACCTAGAAGACTTGTATATATTGCAAAATTGAAACCCTTGATTGCATCAGGTTATAGTGATTTTTATTATTCTTATTATTAGTTTAATTCTTAGAAACAAATTAGAAAAGCAAGTCACATAAATCTTTAAATATTGTTGTAGAACAACATATAATCAAAAAGCAAAGTTCCAATTTATCAATTCGAACACATGACTAGAAAGAGAATCGGAAACAACTAAAATTTGATGAGTAGATCGTTAAATTAATATACCACATAGATCTTGCTGTCAATTTATTTACCTGTTGAAGCAACTTCTTCCTAGCTTGTGGTTTCCAGGTTATAAAACATACATTAGTTATATAAATATACTATTCTAATATAATTGGTTAAGTTTTTAAGACTTCCAAATCTTAAAAGAAGCTTAGAAAAACATGGCGCTTGAGAGCATTTGCAAGGGAAATTAGATAGATGGTCTAATCCTCTATAATGGTATTTGGATCACTTGTCACACTCTCATTCAATTGGTCAAATATCGTTATTTTGAATTTTTTTTCTATAAGTTTTTTATTTTATTAAATTTCTTATAATAGTTTAATTTAATAATTGCAATAAATATAGTAATATATAGATATCAATTTCATTAACGAGCTTAGTTGCTTGTTGCGTGTGGTTGTCATCTCTAGCAACTGTCTCGACTTTTTCTTCCCTCTATCAGAACCATAATCTTTCAGATTCACTAAATACCGTTCTAATCCAAGTTTTTTTTTTTTTGCATCGTCTAGATGCTTTGGATGTTTAGAACAAATTAAGTTGCAGCAAAACTGATGCTGCATTCTCTTGGTTCAAGGGGGATCTAGTCCATATAACATTTACCAGGTCATAAACCGGGTCTTCTGCATCTAAAACATCTGCCGCATCATGGTGTCCCTTGATCATGTCTAAAAGAACGAGAGCTTCATCCTTCATACGCCCTTGTGGCTCTCTAAGATGAATCATCAGTTCCGTAACAACCCCTTCTCTCAAAGCCTTAGCTATGTTACTCTTATACAAGAACAAGTTATATAGTGCATTTGAGGCGTCCTTTTGACCCCTTTCAGTCCCATTACCCAACAGCCATATATACAAGAGGTTTTATTCCTCCCAACGAACCAATAAGAAACCTCCTATCATCCTTCACAGCAAGTCTGAAAAGGATCGTTGCATCATGTTCACAACTTTCGACTGAACCGCTCTTCATGACCTCAATTATAACGGGGATTCCCTCGTTAGAAACTATACACCTTTTGTTTGCATCACAAAGGGAGAGGTTAAGAAGAGCTATCAATGCATATTCTTGCGTGAGTGGATCCCTTGTAATGCAAAGTTGGGTATCAGAGTTTGGTTTGTCAAGATCTGCTTTGTGGTACGACAAAATTCATTCCAATCATGCATCCATGTTTCAATCGAGGTGCGATCAAAAGTCTACAAGATTAAAATTAAAGGGTACTTCCTTGTTAGAATAATGCAACAGATAATTTATTATATAATTTATTAACAATCTCTATTTTGCTTCCTTTTTTTCTTTTTCTTTTTGGGCTTTAGCTTCTGCCTTTCAAAAAAAAAGAAATTAATATTCTTTTACTTTTATTCATATTTATCCTTCTACCTATATAAAATAATGACAAGTATATTAAAATGTTATTAGAAGTTTTTTATTTAATGAAGGGCAAGTCACCCTAAGACTAAAACATGTGGGATCCGTACATGTGGCAAATGGCAATTCCTTTTCGAGTGGCAGTTCCTTTTGTGATATATCTTCTAAGGCTGGAAGGAGTGGTGTCACCATAACCACACTCCCTTCGTTGCCACGTAAGCGTCACGTCATTTTTACCACAAAACTGCGGTTCCTTGCCACACCCAAAGAGTGGTGCCACACTTTATTTATTTATTTTTAAATTAAATAAAAACTTTAATTTCTCCCCACCCAATCACAAAACAGTCAAATTATCTACATTCAATCACAAGCCGCGGCCATTTTTTGCCGCACTGCGGTTTGAACCGCACCAAACCGTACCCGGGGGGCGGTGTTCGCTGCTTATGTGGCGAAACCGCACTCCCTGGAACTGCACCACACCCTCCAGCCTAACATTAACTGTTTCAAGTGATACGATGGAAACCCTAACATAGTGCTTAATTCCGAAGTGATCACCCCTAGGCCAACTTTTAATGATGATATGTATTTAAAAGTTTTAATATAAAATCAAAACATGAAGTAGCTCCATTAAGAAATTTATAATTATTTAATTATCTAATGTTTTAATTACCTGCCCGGATGCAATAATCACAGGATCCTGCATCAACTGAAGCGATATCGGACATAGGAGTTCATTAGGTGTAGCTTTATCCAAACTTTCACTTAAAGATTTATCCAAACTTTGATTCCCACCTTGCACAAAATCTTTGATGAGTCTTAGTAACATTAACATTTTTTCTATTTTTTCTATTTTCTCCGGTGGATCTCCCCCAGAGTTGGTAACCATTTCATTTAGTGCTTGTGATTCAATTTCAATGTAGACGGCATCAGTTAGTTCTAAGGTTTCAACTAATCCCCTCAAGATCACAGGATCAACCAGAACATTAGTACCCTTGTCATAAAGGATGAAAAGATCTTCATACAGCTGTTTATCAGGTTGATCAATTTTACCTTTGGCTCTTTGGAACTGAGAAAGGACGACACCATCCTGGATGGGAAACATACTCAATATTAAAGTCTTAATTAATTAAGAAGATCAACAAAACAATTTGTATAAAATCGATGGCTACTTTTGTAACTTTGTAAATTAATACAATGGATTTAAATATGTAGATAGAAAACTCTTATATACACATTCTTTAAAATCATACGAGATATATATCATGATCCTGATCATAATAAATTCTACGCAAATCTTTTTCCAACAGAGCTCTAACCACCTTGTATTCTCTCTTGATTTGGTTCCTCTCCAGAACCTGCTTGTAAAATCAAAAATATAAATGTTGAAGAAAGTATAAAAACAAGAAAAAGTTTTTTTTTTCTTATAAAAGTAATATGTGCACAAATGCATGTAAAGATGTCTAATTAAATCAAGTAAAACACAAGCAATTACATATAGAAGATCCGAACTATTAATCCGACACAACTAAGGCGTGCATATCAAGCAAATGAAATACAAAGATGAAGACGTGTGAATTTCTTCCCATTTGTACGCTACTGTATTTCTTGGCAAAATGATAAATGACATAATGCTAGAAATGTTAACTTATCAGGCTTGTCTTTTCTTCTTATTTCTCAGCTTTTCACAACGACACGAGTTGCATTTACTCTCTATTAAACCAAACCTTCTTTTTGTCTAGCTAGCTTCTACTCCAAGTCCTAGTGAAATTCATAAACTAAGGAAAACGCCAATTGTTTTCAATTAAGAAACTGGTACCGAGCTCTTTGAGTTGCATAACATGAAATAAACTAGCCAATTAAGCAGTGAAGTGAAACAAATATCGAGTTTGAGGATGTCGCTAGGATTTAGGAAAACTATTTCAGTTGAGCATATGATGTCAATCCATGACTGGAGGTAAACCATTGTCATATAGAGAAACTAATTAAAAGCAACAAGATATTGTCGTTGAAATAAAAAGGAGAGAAACCTGATTATCATACGTACTTTCATAGCAAACGTAGATATCCGCCCAAAATATTTCATACAAATAAACGAGTGTATAGCAAATGAGATCTCTTTGCCTACTAATACATAAAGGCAAGACAATCTCAGAATAATTTGTAACACCGTAAAAATTAACACAATTTTCACATTTTCAAAACACATTTTTCAAACACACTCATTAATAAAATTTCATTGTATTGTATCATTGTTCACAAAACATTTCCTAAGATCAAATCATAATAAACTCCGCGGGTGTGTGTACAGATCATGTCGGCGCCTTCCCGCGATCATCACTGGTACCTGAAACACATACCTGAACTCACTATAAGCTTAGTGAGTTCCCTAAAATACCACACATAACACATACTAGCCACTCGAAGCTATAACTATGTGGATCCTCTGGTCCTAACTCTGTGAACCTTCCGGTTCTAACTCTGATATACTCTGATATACACATGGCATAAATCACACAGAAATAATGCAGTACAACACATCACATAAATAGCATACAATAACTCTGTCACATAACTCTAATTACCACTCAAGGTAAAGTATAGTGAGAAGACTCACCTCAGATGTCTCGGTAAATCCCTGACTCGGTAGCAGTATAGTCTAGCCTCCGCCTAATCACATAAAGTAAAATACGCTCATAAATATAACTCTCGAGACTAGACCCAACCCTCTCTTAGCACCCTTAGATGGGTAAAAGACCATTTTACCCCTCTCTTGACTCAAAGACCCCATTGTTGACCAATCCCTAAAAGTCAACAAAGTCAACGGTCAAACTTTGACCTAACTCATCGAGTGCACTTGAGCGACTCGGCGAGTCTACATGTGTCCACTATCTCTCTAGCCTCTCATGACACGTCGAGCCCTGCTTGATGAGTTACACCTGGCATAAATCTCGGGGCCACCCTAACTCAACTCTTCGAGTTCAATTATGAACTCGGCGAGTTCCACCTATAATCCTCTACCCCCTTCTGACTCACCGAGTCATTCCCCCAACTCCACAAGTTACTCACTGAGTGACTTACAGGAAACCCTAGCCCTACTCGTCGAGTCTGTTCTTGGGACTCGGCGAGTTCATACCATGCTTATACAGAATTGACCTCCTGAGGTCAGATCTGTTCCTCTAACCCATAGATCTGCCCTCCTTGATCATAATAAACACGTAAAGTTTGGATATTGATGCCCATGCAAAGACCCTATGGCTCTATTTGAAGAAATGGCCTCAATATGCCACCCTAATCTCATATAACCCAATGACACCCCATAAAGATCAAGGGGCTTAGATCTCTGGACCTCTTTGGATCCAGATCCGCAGCCCCAACACAAGAAGGGACCAATTGCACTAACAATTATACTCTAAATGGGCTAGAAACCCTAACTCTCAAGGATTAACACCCAAAACTAAAGAAGGATCGAATATGTACCTCAAGATGAAGTCCTTAATCTCTAAAATCCACAGATTAGCTCCCTCTTCAGCTTCCTCTTGCCTTGGTCACCTTCTTCTTGCAAAATCACCCACACAAGGATCAAAATGGCTTCTTTTCTCTCTCAAAACGCTCACACACTCTGGGGTCTCTCTCTATCAACTGGTAGCCGCAAATGAAGGCCATAAGGGCCTTTAAATAGGTCTTAAACCCCGGAAATTAGGGTTTCATTAAACAGCACGGACTCGCCGAGTCCGGTCATTAACCCGGATGGAAATTCGCGACTCTACTCGGCGAGTCTAAGCATCAACTCGCCGAGTCTCACTCAAAATCTCCAAAATAATAAATAAATAATGTACCTGGAAATCTGGATGTTATAATTCTCCTCCACTAGAATCATACTTCGTCTTCGAAGTCTTACTCTGCAAATAGCTCTGGATACTGCGCACGCATCTCTTGCTCCGGCTCCCAAGTCAGCTCGGACCCTTTCCGATGCTGCCACTGGACCTGCACCAGATGCACTTCCTTGTTTCTCAGAACCTTGACCTTCTGATCCCTAATCGCAACCGGTCGCTCAACATAGTTCAGGCTCGCATCCACTTGAATATCCTCTAATGGTACCACTACTGATTCATCGGCAATATACTTCCTCAGCTGTGATACATGAAAGGTGTCATGAATCTGGCCCAAATCTACAGGTAACTCTAACCGGTAGGCTACCTGACCTACCCTCGCAATCACTCAGAATTAACCAATATAACGGGGCCCCAGCTTGCCCCTCTTCCGGAACTGGATCACCCCTTTCCAAGGAGATACCTTCAGGAGTACGAAGTCACCGACCTGGAACTCGAGCTCTGACTGCCGTCTATCCGCATAGCTCTTCTGACGGCTCTGGGTTGTCAGTAACCTCTATCTGACCTGCTGAATCTGCTCGGTCATCTGAAGCACAATCTCGGTACTACCCATCACACGTTGCCCTACCTCTCCCCAGAAAATGGGGGTCCGACACCTCGTCCCATACAACAGCTCAAAGGGTGGCATACCGATGCTCGAATGATGGTTGTTGTTATAGGAAAACTCAGCCAAGGGAAAGTACGTGTCCCAACTTCCTCCGAAGTCCAATACACATTCCCGAAGCATGTCCTCGAGCGTCTGAATCGTCCGCTCGCTTTGCCCATCAGTCTGTGGGTGGTATGTGGTACTAAAATGCAGCCTCGTACCCAAATCCTCATTAAACTTCTTCAAAAACCTAGAAGTGAAATGCACATCTCGATCTGAAACAATCGAGACCGGTACTCCATGCCGCGATACCAACTCTTTCACGTACAACTCTGCCAGCCTCTCCGCAGAAGAGCTCTCGCTAATAGCAAGGAAGTGAGTGCTCTTCGTCAACCTGTCCATAATCACCCAAATTGCATCGACACCCCTCGTAGTCCTTGGCAATTTGGTGATGAATTCCATGGTAATATGTTCCCACTTCTACTTGGGAATTTCTAATGGTTGCAGCTTACCATGTGGACGCTGGTGCTTAGCCTTAACCCTGCGATAGGTCAAGCACCTCTCAACGAACCATGCAACATCCCTCTTCATACAGGGCCACCAATACTCTTTCTTTAGGTCCAGATACATCTTAGTGGCCCCGGTATGGATCGGAAACTTCGATCTATGTGTCTCCTCCATCAAGATGGTGTGCGTTCCGCCCACAAACGGCACCCAAATCCGTCCCTGAAAGGTCATAAGCCCTCGGATATCGGTGATGAACTCCGATACCTGCCCGATAACCCGCTCCTTCTTACGGTTCTCTGGTCTTACAGCCTCAGCCTGGGCCCCTCGAATGGCGTCAAATACCGGGATCATCACCGTCAGCCTCATACAAACATCCTATATCGGGGCGCCCTCTGCCCTACGACTCAGGGCATCGGCTACAACGTTAGCCTTGCCTAGGTGGTACAGGATCTCATAATCGTAATCATTCACCACATCCAACCATCTCCTCTGTCGCATGTTCAGATTGGGCTGATCCATTAAATACTTCGGGCTCTTGTGGTCCGTGTATATGGTACACCGAACCCCATACAGATAGTGACGCTAGATCGTGAGGGCGAACACCACTGTCCCCAACTCCAGATCGTGGGTGGGATACCTCGACTCATGAGGTTTCAGCTGCCTCGATGCATAGGCTATCATATGCCCCCTCTGCATAAGCACTGCTCCTAACCCTAATATTGACGCGTCACAATACACCACGAAGTCCTCCATCCCCTCTGGAAGGGCTAACATCGGGGCTTCGCATAGTCTCTGGCGAAGTGTCTCGAAGGAGGCCTGCTGCTCTGGGCCCCATGAAAAAGCAACACCCTTCCGGGTCAACTTGGTGAGTGGCACAGCGATCTTGGAGAAATCCCTGATAAATCTCCGATATTAACCAGCCAACCCTAGGAAACTCTTGATCTTGGTAAGTGACCTCGGCACCTTCGAACTCATCACTACCTCAATCTTGTCCGGATCGACCAATATCCCTTTCTAGTTAACGAGGTGCCCTAGGAACTGGACCTCTCGTAACCAGAAATCACACTTGGAGAATTTGGCATAAAGCCTCTCCGATCTCAAAACTCCGAGGATCTCTCTCAAATGTTCCTCATGCTGCTCTCTGGATCTCGAATACACCAATATATCGTCGATGAACACGATCACTGAGCGATCCAACATCGGCATGCACACTCTGTTCATGTGATCCATGAACACCGCCGGTGCATTGGTGAGCCCGAAAGGCATCAGCATAAACTCGTAATGCCCGTAACAAGTCCTGAACGATGTCTTTTGGATGTCCTCATCTCGCACCCTCACCTGATGATATCCAGACCTCAAATCGATCTTGGAGAACCAAGATGCTCCCTATAACTGATCGAACAAATCGTCGATCCTCGGTAACGGGTAACGGTTCTTGACCGTCAGCTTGTTTAATTCCCTGTAATCAATGCACATCTGGTGTGAGCCATCCTTTTTCTTAACAAAATGGATAGGTGCTCCCCACGGTGAATTGCTCGGCCGAATAAACCCCTTCCCCAGCAGCTCCTGAAGCTGTAAGGATAACTCCTGCATCTCTCGAGGCGCAAGGCGATAGGGCGCCTTGGCGATAGGTGCAGCCCCTGGAACCAAATCGATACTGAACTCAACCTGCCTTTCAGGAGGAACACTCGGTAACTCCTCCGGAAATACATCCGGGAACTCACGCACTATCGGAACCTCATCAACTGACCTTGGTCTCTCTGAATCAACCCTCGTATCCATCACATACGCTACAAATCCCTTACAGCCCTGCTGTAGACTCTGTCTCGCTCTAGCGGCTGAACAAAATGCCAACCCAGAACATGTACCCTCGCCGTACACCGTAAGAACTCCCCCACTAGGGTCTCATATGGTCACCAGCTGTCTCTCGCAATCGATAACCGCTCCAAATTTGCTCAACCAGTCCATGTCCACGATGACACAGACATCTCCCATCGCAATATGAACTAAATCGATCGGAAACTCAATGCTAAAAATCTCGAGTACACACCCTCGGATCACCTCGGTGGCATACACTGCTCTTTCGTCAGTTATGGAAACTCTCAGGGGCCGACTCAACGCCTCTCGACTAATACTGATGTACTGACTAAAAGCCAAAGATACAAAAGACCGACTCGCACCCGATTCAAATAACACCAAGGCAGGTATGGAACTCACAAGAAAAGTACCTACGCATATCATAATATAAGCACAATATCTCAACATAAAAGTAAATACATGAAAGAATACATACCAGCCACGACATCGGAAACTGCACGGACCTCTTCCACAGTCAACTGGAAGGCTCTCCCTCGTGCCTTCGGTACCTCGGCCTTTACGGGCCGACTGTCTGTGTCACACCCCCAAACCAAGGATGGCGGAAACGTCCGGGGGTGGAGGACTTCATGTAGAGTATCACAACAATGAGTATAATAGTGCTCAAAGTAAATACAACCATCACAAATATAATTGAAAAAGTTACATCAAAGTACATGTTTACATGATTCACATCAATTACATTATGATACAAAATGAACTGTTTGACGATTTATCGTCCCATCCTCAAAACGTTGTTGATTTCCTGTTTTCACTGAATTCCTGAGAATACAAGTAGTTTTGAAAAAGTGTCAACACAAAGGTTGGTGAGTTCATAAGAGATTCCGTTAGAAAAGTAAACCGTTTTCCTTGTAAAAGCGTTAGAATATGTATCCAGAAAATCCGATATTTTCTTTAAAATCTGTGTAATGTAGTCTTATGACCGAAGACCAAAATGTATAAGTAACCTCTCTTACTAATAGAAAATGATATGTGTTTAAATGAACATGAACGCGTTTGAATTAAATGAAATTTCCGTATATTCTTATGTTTGTTAACACTTTATGTATATGTAGTCCTAAATCCGAGGACCGAGAAATAACAAGTATTGGCCATACTTAAAGATATAAATGTGGTTTCAAATGATGTGTAGGCATAATTTACCAAAACCGAAAGTGTACAGTAATATTTGTACTCATTAAGATAAAAAAATGATTTTAAATCGACATAAAACCCATTTAGGTTTTATAAATAAAATCCCGTAAACTTTATGGATTGTTATATCCCTATGTGAGTCGCTATAATCATACTATGACTATGTGAACCTGCCACGACGTTTCTCAGGCATCGCGAAACTGAAATGACATCTGTCACCCGTAGACCTGCAGGTCCCACTGTAGCTAGCAGCAAGGTGTGGGGTGTCAAACCCTATATAGATCTATATACAAGTATCACGTTCTCCCTCCAGGAGATTCTGATTATAACTACCAGGAATTATATCCCGCACTCGGACGTACGGGAAGAGAATGTCTCACAATTTAGGTTAACAAGTTTATGTGAAATGTGTGTGAATGTAAATCTTTTCTGTATGAACGTACCCTTTTTGTATGAGTGTGTTGTGTGATGTATCATAAACTATACCTATTATAGTTTATCTAAAGCGTTTGTAATATGTAAGAACTCTTTTATGGAAATGCATTAATGTTATGAATCCATTAAACTATACTTTTTATAGTTTATTATACGTGTTCTAGAATGAATGTATAATATTTATTATGAATGAATTAGTTTCAGTTCATGATGATAAACTAACAAAGAAACACATTCAATAATTAGAACTTATGATTATACACTTTGCTCAACATAATACAAAGTGTTATGATATGTATATGTTGTTACCTAACTTTAACCATTCTGCACTGTTTTGGAAAAATCATAGAAAAATCATACAAAGTCGAAAACTAGATCCGTAAATTCTGAGAGTTCCCAAAATGTGTCTAGTTTACTCGTAATTTTTATTACGATTTTTAATGACCTCCAACTTGGGTGAATAAGTCCAAAATCACAGACTGGTCCGGATTGTTGTTTGAAATGATAGGCAGTTTTGTACAAATCACCATAAATTATAGAAAAATTGTATGGAGATGTGCAAGTAGTCATTTTAAAGCTAAGAACTTGAACTATTTGCACCTTATACAGTTTTGAAAACAAAAATGTTTAAGTTGCCCAAAACATTCCGTGAATGGAGTTGAACTTTTCTGATGAAGGCTGTTAGAAAAACTTAGTTATGTTCTTGGTGTTTTAACTTGTATTCCCCCCTTAAAAACTTGAGAAAACATGAAAATGTAGGGGTATGAACTCACCTTAAGTGATTTCGGTAGATGATTGTTGAAGGATGGAAGTGTTTAACTCAAGAACACTTGGAGATGCCTTGAAGATTTTCGAGAATCTAACATCATAGTTATGGAGTTTGTGTAAGCAATCAATGATTTGAGTAGAATGAAGTGAAATAACCATAAGGAGGATGAATTATACTTACTAAGAGTGGAAGAACACTTGAAAATCAGCCTTGAATCTCGAATTTGGTGGAGAAAAAGTTTGAGAGAAAAGTGGTGTTTGATACTTGGTGAAATGAGAGCAAATGAGAGAAATAAGGAGAGAGGGTGTTTGTTCCAGCTCTAAAAACGTGGGAATGAGTGGAAATTGAGTGTAAGGGACATTGAAGTGACCTAGGTAAGGTGGGGAGGTGTGGCTGGTCATAGAGTGGGTGTGGGGTGGTTGCTTGTGACATAAGTTAAGGCAAGGTCACACTCCACCTTAAATAAATCCCCCATTAGATCTTTATTATTTAGATAATGATTTTCATCAAAATATGTTTAAATTATGAATATTTACGGTTTATTATATTAAAATATAATTTCTGGAGAAAAACCAGCTTTAAAATCACGAAAAACGGGCTTAAAATGTTAAAAATATCAAAAAGGGGCTAAAAGTGACAAAATTCCGAAATCTGGCCGAGTTTCGGTCTTCTGATGCTGAAACCGAGAGGAGAGAGGGAAGAAACCGAGAGGGGAGGAGAAACTGAGAGATGAGAAGAGAGGGAGCAGAGACCAAGAGGTGGGAGAAGAGAGAACAGAGACCGAGAGGAGGGAAGAGAGAACAGAGACCGAGAGGTGGGAGAAGAGAGAACAGAGACCGAGAGGAGGCAGAGAGCCGAGAGGAGGGAAGGAGACAGAGACCGAGACTCGTTCTCGCTACAGTGATTCGGTTCTTCGGGTTCGGCCAAGCAGAGACTAGGTTCGGTCCAGGGTCTCGACCTCAAGGAGCTTCGGCTCCTTGAGAAGGGTTTTGGTTTCTAAGGTCCATTTTTCTCGTTTTTACCCCGTTTTAAGCCGTTTTTGACCCGGTTAAGGGTAGGAATGACCCGAATGATTCTAAAAAGTTACGGGAAACTTTTGAGAGAGATTTGGGAGAGATTTCACGTACTTGGAGAGATTTGGGAGAGATTTGACATTCTTGGAGAGATTTCTCATACAAAGAGATATTTGAGAGAGGTTTCACATACTTGGAGAGATTTGACATTCTTAGAGAGATTTCTCATACAAAGAGATATTTGAGAGAGGTTTCACATACTTGGAGATATTTGGGAGAGATTTGACATTCTTGGAGAGATTTCTCATACAAAAAGATACTTAAGAGAGGTTTCACATACTTAGAGAGATTTGGGAGAGATTTGACATTCTTGGAGAGATTTCTCATAAAAAGAGATATTTGAGAGAGGTTTCACATACTTGGAGAGATTTGGGAGAGATTTGACATTCTTGGAGAGATTTCTCATACAGAGAGATATTTGAGAGATATTTCACATACTTGGAGAGATTTGGGAGAGATTCTTGATAAGAAGAGATAGAGTGAAAACGATTGAGAGAGGTTTCATGTGTGGCATTTGTGAGTGTCCGACTTCGCAATGCAAGGTTCGTAAACCCTGTTAAGCCTTGTTTAAGGGTCTTACACACTCCTGATGAGTATGCAACATTGTTTTATCGGTTTGGCTCGCCATGTACAACAGTTTTAGGTTAAGGATATCTAGATGTTCGCACTTTTTTATTTATGATCTCTCATTAGAATAGCGAGTTGTTTAGTATTTACCTAACATAAACTATAGTACCCACGTGCAAAATGAGTCGAACGGTTTGACTTGTTGACTTCGGTTGACTTTGACTTGACCGGAAATTGACGGTTGTCACATCATCCCCTTGTTAGAGGGAATTTCATCCCGAAAATTGAATTTAGGCAAAGAGTAGGCATGAATAATCAAGCCAAGAAGTGGGGATACTTCCTAATCGACTAATTCTCGCGCTCCCAAGTGACTCCAGGCCGTTGGTTAGCATTCCAGTGAACTTTCACTAATGGGAAGCTGCGTTGTTTCATCCGCTTGACCTCGGTCCATGGTCACTATGGTTCTTCCAAGAAGGTGAGGCTCTTGTGGAACTCGATCTCGTCGAGGGGAATTGCAAGAATCTCGTCGGATAGATACTTCTTGTAAGTTTGGAACGTGTTGGGTAGAGCGTACTTTACCAAGCTCGCGGGAGTAGATTGAAGTAGCGAGTTACAGGGCTGATTCTGACAAGAATCTCGAAAGGCATAATTATTTGGGGTATTGGCTTTCCATGCTTTCCGAAGCGTACTAAGCCTTCCCAGAGTGAGTGTTTCCAGAGGAATTTGGTCGGTTATACTGGAGTTCTAAAGGTTTCTCCCTCTTGCTTCTCTTCCTGTCAAGGGTTGCTCCCTTTAGGGTCAAAGTTGGGATGGGGTCCGTATTTTACGAGAAGTTCCAAAGGAACTAAGACGGTAGGTCCGCGAGACCCAGAATTTTGGCGTATTCCAGCTATCATCTTTGGTGCTGAGTGTTTCTCAACGGTTTTGATCAATTGAAAGGGTCCTTAAGAATTTCCACATTTATAAGGATGTGTCTTAGGAATTGGACTCCTTAATTCCAAAACTCGTATCTAGACAACTTCGGGTAATACTTCTCTGATCGTATCGCTTCCGTGGTTTGTTGTAGCTGCTCTCCTTGGTTTCCTTCTTACTACGAGGGTAGATAAGCAAGTCATTTGTAATGACAATGACAAACTGATCCTAGTAAGAATGGAATATCCTATCTATTACGTTCATGAATTCTACGGGTGGGTTTGGTCCTATCCGAGGGGTATCACTACGAACTTCCAGCGTCCGCATCGAAATTGGAGGATTGTTCTCGGACATCCTTCTTCAATACTCGTGACTAGTCATATTCAGATCTCAGGTCCAATTCCTGAAGGGTACCTCGTTCCTTGCGGTTTTTCGGCCTATTCCACTATGCGAGGTTGATAGTAAAGGTTTCTACTGGAGATATTGTCGGGGCCTCTGAAGTTGATGGAATTACGAGCAATTTTTCCTTTCTATTTGAAGAATAAGACCAGAGCTTTCTAGGGTGAGAAGCTTGGTTCTTCAATTTCATTGTTTAGTGGTTCGATAGGTTTGACCTGACAGTTCTTGTAGCTCGGTAAGAAGCATGTGGGTTTGGTTTACGCGACTAGGCCTTTTCGGATGGTAGGACATTCACTCGTCCTTCTGGGCAACCTTGGCCCGAAGTTCATGGCAAGATTCGCACCTGGTTGTATCCATCCCAAGCTTCCTTGCTTGAACCTTGTCTGTTGTATGCATGACATTCCCGAAAGGTCTCCTGTAAATACTTGTGATAAGGCTTTGGGAAGTATAACACTCCTTTGGTGCGTGTTTTGGAGTTTCATAGCGAGAGATGACCCAAAGGTTCGTGTTGGATGTTTATGAGAGACGAAGGTTTCGATATTCGGGGGGGGGGGGGGTTAGGCGAAGGGCCCTTTTTGTAGTCGTTAAATCGGGAAGATGAGGGCAATATCAATCAAAATTGGATAACGACAACAATATCTTTTTAGATAACATGAGGTAAGTTGTATTCGTAAGAAGAGATCACTAGAGTGATAAAGTGTCTTGTATTTCTTTTCTGTGTGTTCCGTTTTGTTTGATGTTATGATTATGGTAGATGATTCATACCACAGTGTCTAGCACTGGTAGTGGGTGTGTTTTCGATAGCCAGTAATGATACTTGATATCATGATTCCTGACAGGTCTCCTTACGATCGAGCGGTATATGATCGTTGTATGCAAGTTGATGTCGTGAAATCGTCGAGTGGGTGACCCCACTCAACCCCTAATACTAGACGTGGAATCGAAGTCAGGATGGAATTATCTGTTTCAAGACTTTAGTATTTTGATTTTAATTAACCCCGATGTATGGACAAGGTTATCGCAACTTACAGGTAATGATACTAAGGTCATATATGAATGTCTTTGGGTTTATTTGTATGAGACAGAACGTTTTAGCTACTTTTTACAAGGAAGGTTACTTTAGTAAGCGTACCAATTTCATTACAAACATATAGTACTTAAATGTTTTGTCATTGGGAACATTACAAAAGTCCTAACATGGTTCCCTTACTGCTCTTGTTGGTGTGTTCATCACACACCTCCTATCCCTTCGTCATTCTTCTCAGTTGGACATTCTCTCTTGAAGTGTCCCGTTTCACCGCATAGGTAGCATACTGGGCCTTCCTTGGTGCAGGTGATTGAAGGGAGGTGATGGGTCGGGGCCCTACAGAAACAGACGGTATGCCCTTTCCTGTTGCAGTTTTTACAGTGTAACTCCCGGCAAGCCCCATAGTGATGAAAGCCACATTGGTTGCACTTTGGGAGTGATCCCTCATATGGTCTGGCCGGCGTTTGGGTGGCAGACCCCGTGGCTAGTGTTGAGGCATGTGTCATGACTGCTGTTGCAATGGTAGGGGCGGCCCTAGGTTGTTGTCTTTTAGTGTATACTTGAGATTGGTGGCGCACTTTCATGTTCCAAAACTTTCTCTTCTTGTTCGTAGGTTCGTGGCCTGAGGTATTTTCGTTGGTAGGTACCCATTGGTGTTCTTGATTGTTACCACAATTTGTATTGTTAGTACCGCTTCCACCCCTGCTGACGTTGTTAGCATTGAATTGCACCATGACGGCTGCCACGGCTGCCGTGACTGCAGCCTGAAAAGTAGCAGCGTCTATCTGCAGTGTTGGCGCCTTGCTAGTTGGTTTGTTACCTCTTGGTGAAGACATAGCTCTGTTTCATGATGAAAAACGACTTCATTAGTGGAAATGATTATCTTAAGTGCATCCTTACAATTTATATTTACGCATATAAATTTTTGCACATTACTGTACTATTCTTAGTGTTTCTGCTAACGCTCCCTCTCCACCTGGGGAACGTACTCATCTCAGAACATAGCAGTGAACCTCTCCCACGTCACTGCAGCAAGCTCGATAGGCGAATAATGCGTCGTCACAAACTTCCACCAGTCCTTCTCTCCCAAGCGAAGCTGGTTCAACGCGAACCGGACTCTCAAATGCTCTGGAGATGAGCAGGTGAAGAAACACCCCTTGATGTCTGAAATCCACCTCATCGCTGCAATCGAGTCCTGGGTCCCATCAAACTCTAGTGGTTTTGTGTTGCTGAACTCCCGGAATAGCAACGCATCACCACCCTGCGGTCTAGCCGCAGCTACAGCTGTGGTGGCCGCAGCAACAGCAGCATCAGAAAGACCATCGTATCTCTCATCAAATGTCTCTATCAGGGTGGTCTTGATAGACCCGAAAATCTCTGGAATCTTAGCGCAGATGGCAGGAGCCACCTCATCATGAATCATCTGGCGGAGCTCCTCGTCGCTCACACCCCTTCCACTAGTCCATGGTCTGTGGCACATTCCTACCATGATGTCTCTCTGAAATACAACACAAGATATCAAAAACTCACTCGGGTGTACACACACTCGATATCCCAATCCTACTTGATCTCTAGTACCCTAGGATTTTTACTTGGGTTGCACACTGATCCGGTGCCTTCAGTAGTACGGGCCCAATACTACCGACCACACCGCGTCAGCATTCATCCCAAGTCCTCCTCCCAAAGTCCCAATTCCCAAGCACTCTACTCTCTTAAATCATATGCTACTCACTAGCTAATCTCTCATAAGCTCCTCGCTGCTATCTAAACACTTTCAAGCATCCCTAGCAGCAAAGCTCCTAGACTAAAGCATCATATATCAGGCCACTCTAGTCCTAATAAGGATACCTAGTCTACTCTAGCATGCATAATATAGCTCATCATATAACATAACATAATATATCTCGCAGCACTTATTACAAGAGTATTTTGGAAAATCACCGTTCGAGCGCTGACTGATCGTACACACAGCTCTGCTCTATTTTTCTCAAAAACTTTTTTTTAAAATTGTTTTGTTATCAAAAAAATTTCCTAAATCCTCAATTTGAGTTCAGATACGCCCGAAGATGCATACGAATCCCTCAAACCAAGGCTGTGATACCAACTTGTAACACTGTAAAATTAACACAATTTTCACATTTTCAAAACACATTTTCCAAACACATTCATTAATAAAATTTCATTGTATCGTATCATTGTTCACAAAACATTTCCCAAGATCAAATCATAATAAACTCCACAGGTGTGTGTACAGATCATGTCGGCACCTTCCCGCGATCATCACTGGTACCTGAAACACATAACACATAACACTGTAAGCATAAAGATTAGTGAGTTCCCCAAAATACCATACATAACACATACTAGCCACTCGAGGCTATAACTCTGTGGGCCCTTGGGCCCTAACTAGGTGGACCCTCTGATCCTAGCTCTGTGAACCTTCCGGTTCTAACTCTGATATACACATGGCATAAATCACATAGAAATAATGCAGTGCAACACATCAAGTAAATAGCATACAATAACTCTATCACATAACTCTAATTACCACTCAAGGTAAAGTATAGTGAGAAGACTCACCTCAGATGTCTCGGTAAATCCCTGACTCGGTAGCAGTACAGTCTAGCCTCTGCCTAATCACATAATGTAAAATACGCTCATAAATATAACTCTCGAGACTAGACCCAACCCTCTCTTAGCACCCTCAGATAGGTAAAAGACCATTTTACCCCTCTCTTGACTCAAAGACCCCATTGTTGACCAATCCCTAAAAGTCAACAAAGTCAACGGTCAAACTTTGACCTGACTCATCGAGTGCACTTGAGCGACTCGGCGAGTCTACACGTGTCCATTATCTCTCTAGCCTCTCATGACATGTCGAGCCCTGCTCGATGGGTTACACCTGGCATGAATCTCGGGGTCACCCTAACTCAACTCGTCGAGTTCAATTAGGAACTCGATGAGTTCCACCTGTAATCCTCTACCCCCTTCTGACTCACCGAGTCATTCCCCCAACTCGACAAGTTACTCACTGAGTGACTTACGGGAAACCCTAGCTCTACTCGCCGAGTCTGTTCTTGGGACTCGGCGAGTTCATACCATGCTTATACATAAATGACCTCCTAAGGTCAGATCTGTTCCTCTAACCCATAGATCTGCCTTCCTTGATCATAATAAACACGTAAAGTTTGGATCTTGATGCCCATGCAAAGACCCTATGGCTCTATTTGAAGAAATGGCCTCAATATACCACCCTAAGCTCATATAACCCAATGACACCCCATAAAGATCAAGGGGCTTAGATCTCTGGACCTCTTTGGATCCAAATCCGCAGCCCCAACCCAAGAAAGGACCAATTGCACTAACAATCATATCCTAAACGGGCTAGAAACCTTAACTCTCCAGGATTAACACCCAAAACTGAAGAAGGATCGCATATGTACCTCAAGATGAAGTCCTTAAGCTCTGAAATCCACAGATTATCTCCCTCTTCAGCTTCCTCTTGCCTTGGTCACCTTCTTCTTGCAAAATCACCCATACAAGGATCAAAAATGGCTTCCTTTCTCTCTCAAAACGTTCACACACTCTGGGGTCTCTCTCTATCAACTAGTAGCTGCAAATGAAGGCCATAAGGGCCTTTAAATAGGTCTCAAACCCCGGAAATTAGGGGTTCATTAAACAGTGTGGACTCGCCGAGTCCACTAGTCGACTCGTCGAGTCCAGTCATTAACCCGAATGGAAATTCGTGACTCTACTCGGCGAGTCTAAGCATCAACTCGCCGAGTCTCTCTCAAAATCTCCAAAATAATAAATAAATAATGTACCTGGAAATCCGGATGTTACATAATTGATCTTTTAATCTATTATAAGCTGACAATGATGCTAGTAACATATAACTTTTGAAATAGTTGTTAAACATAAATGTAATTTCAGCATAAAATTTAATTTTATACGAGATCATTAAAAACAAAACACAAGAAACACATAACTCTTACTCTCTTTTTTGAACAATTAAAACCTAGTAAGAATCTAGCAGGTCAAACTACGAAAATGAATTAAAACCTAGTAAGAATCTAGCAGGTCAAACTACTGATAGGAGTACAAATCAGTGGAGTCATAGAGACTGTTTGCATTGTTAAATGTAAAAATTAAACTTTAATCCCATATTAACTAAAAAAATTCATAAAACTAGTTTTATAATAATATGAGTTTCTAAATAAGTAACTTAAAATAACTTACAACAACATTAATTAAAAATAACATTATATACAAAAATTATATTGTTACCTTTAAAAATATAAAACAATTAATGTTTGATTTTTTAAATAATTACAATGATATAAATTAAAATGTTAACCAGATAACTTTTTTAAATTAATTAATCATAAAAACAACAATAAATATCATTAAACGATATATTTTAGTAACATATTTTAGTATAGTTATTATTAATATTGAGATAGACTGACTTCTATTTACTCTTATAAAAACAAACATTAAAGTAACAAAACACCAAAGAACATAAAAAGCTTCCAGGTTAGCAAACTGTGTTCGTTGGTATATTCCCAACAAGAGAGAGAGAGAGGGGGAGTGTGTGTGTGTGTGTGAGGGAGAGAGAGAGAGAGAGAGAGAGAGAGAGAGGGGGGAGGGAGGAAAAGGGAGAGGGAGAAAGAGAGAGAGCGATATAGAAGAGATAGAGAGAGAGAGAGAGCAAGAGAGAGAGAGATTAGGATTATCTTCTCATTTGTTTGTAACATCTTGTGTCAAGCACCCAATGGCGGATTTACTATGTTGCATGGGGTAGCACGGGTTATCGCTTGAATTTTCCCGTCAAATGTAAACTTAGTGAAAATTCATCAAAATCCGTCACAAATATGTTGGCAAATCCATTACAAAGTTTGATAATCATGAATCTAGTGTAAATTCGTTGGTTTATAAACGATTTTGTGACAGAAACTGCTTTCATAAATGAGTTTTTTCTAGGGAAAATGATGCAACGTCCTTACTATGTATTTCGACTTTACCTTTTCAATCTCTAAAGTTTTTTTCCGTGCCTTATAAGGGAACAAATTGGTAGTGACCTATTAATCTATTCCCCTTAACCTTTTTTATCCGGTTAATAGACGCAGGTGGCTTTTAGTTAATTAAAAACAATTAAATCCACTTTTCTCTCCCACTCTCTCTCTCTCTCTCACTCACTCACCCCCCCCCCCCCCTTCAACAAATAAGTTACAAAAATCTATGTAGAACAGATTTCTAGGATGAATAACCACCGACAAATCTAATGAGTCTCTAGGTTATAAAACAAAATTTTCATTTGGCAGAAAAAACTCTTAAACCCTTAATTTCACATGCAACCTAGAAATGATCTATGTTTTCTCTATTGATAGCAACTAACTATTAATATCAAGAAACCATAGGTGAGAGGATATAAAATCAAAAATCACATCAAATTAGGGTTATATACATTTTGATTATTATTGCAAATAATCAAAGTAGAACCCTTCTTCAAAATCTTGGAAAGCTAGCACCAAAGGAATTGATTGCTCTAATGGTTTGTACCCAAAACCCCTAGTAGAAAAAAGACTTGAGGAGAGAGGAATCTTGAGCAAAATTTCAGCTCTATGAAGGCAAGAAGGAGTGGTCAAAATAATAAGCGTCATTGAGGGGTTTATATAGTTGAAGGAAACTTGAGGCCAACGCTAGGGTTTTGGGGATAAGGCATAGATTAATTAATATAATAATCAAGTTCCCTTGTCTTCTTATCCTAAGCCTCATGAATGGAAATTCTAGCTTATTTCTAGACAAATTTTAATTCACCCCATCCCATGAGGTTCTAGAGTTTTCCCGCTTCAACTTTCAATAAATAACCAACCAGTCCCTAAACTTTTAATCAATTCAATTAATGCCAAAATTAATTCAAATTAATTTCTTTTTAATTTCAAATTAATTATTATAATTCATTATTAATATATTAATAAACTATTTATTCTAATTTATTAATCATATAATAAATCATCAATTCAATCTCTTCCTCTAAAAGTAATTATATCTAAATACTAGTTTTGAGGCTATAACACCCCAACTCCCAGGTATAAGTTTTAAAGAATTATGTACATGTTTATGGACCCACTCGACGATTTGGTTGCCCTAACTCGTCATGTAGAGGCGGGTTAGCCGCGTGGATTATTGGACCTACTTGACGAGTCGGAGGACCCTGACTCGACGAGTAGGATATGGAAAATGAAACCCTAATTTTTAGGGTTTGCACCCTATTTAAAGGACCTTAAGTCCGTACCTCCAACTGCTTACCACCTTTTAACAGACAGAAGAATCCCTAATCAATCTAACCTTGTTCTTGAGTGTTTGAGAGGATAAAGTGTGCTTTTGGTGCTTTTGATTGAAGAAGCTTAGAGTTTTAAAATCTTGGAACGAGAAGAAGAGGGTAGATCTAGTATCTGCATTGTCTTGGCTTGAATTTAAAAGTAAAAAGCCTCTACCTTGGTCTTTTATTTATTAGATCCCTTCTTAAGTGAGAATATTGGTATTTTGGTGCAAAAATGGAGTTATTTTCGAATTTGACCATGTCACAAGGACATAGTTCTAGATCTGGACTCCTCTAGACCTTTATGGACATAAAGCCTCAAGCTTTATGAGGATTTGGCTCTCCTTCATGTCCAAAACCTTCTTCTAAGGCTATTTATGAGTGTTTTAGCTTCATGGAGCTTTGCATGCACGTAAAGTTAGCAACTTTACGTGATAATCACACCCTAGGAGCCTAGATCTACGGTTTGGAGCTTTGGTTTCACGAAAAAGCATCTGTATGAGAAATGGACTGAAGAGACTCGACGAGTTCCATGGTTGACTCGATGAGGTCGATGAAAATTGATCGTTGTTAGTTCTGCATGGACTCGACGAGTCGGTAAGACGACTCGACGAGTCAGTTAGGGCTTTTCCCGACTTTTGGACACGCATGGACTCGACGAGTTGTTTGGAAACTCGGCGAGTCAATTAGGGTTTTCACAATTTCTCGAGTTCTGGAAGGACTCAACGAGTTAGTGAACTACACTCGATGAGTTGGGTCAACATGGACTGTTGACTTTGACTTTAACCAAGGGTTGACCAGTCTGAATTCTGGGGGTATTTTAGTAATTAGGAATTTATGGAAGTGGTCCTATGACGGATATAGGTGGTGAAGTTCTTGGCTGTGATTCACGAGTTTGATCTTATCACTATAGTTCGACATTTGTGAGGTGAGCTTTCCTCACATCAAAGGTACCAAGGCCGGCCCTATTTGGATTGCTATCCTGATATGTTATATGCTCGAGTATCGTATGATCTGTTAGATCAGTATCCTGGTAGAGAGGATGTTATGATCTGTTAGATCGATTTGTATGTATATAGATTATTATGTGATTATCTGATATATGTGCACATGTTATATCAATGGTTGAGGCTTATCTTCTTTGTGCAAGGGCCAATAGACTTGGGCATTCCAACCCGATGGTTGTGGGACATGAGTATTCCATCCTAATGATGATTGGACTTGTAATATGAAGGCATTCCAAGCCAATGGTTGTGGGCCGAGGGTATTCCATCCCGAGGATGACTGGACCCATAGTATGTTGGTATTCAAACCCGATGGTTGAGGGCCTAGGGTATTCCAACCTGATGGTTGATTGGACCCATAGTATGTTGTTTGTGATTATATGTATATTGTTGTGTTTATGGATATTTTGGGGGAACTCAATAAGCTTCGGGCTTACAGTTTTAGATTTTGTTTCAGGTACCTCAGATGATCGCAGGAAGGAAAAGGCATGATCGTTCACCTCCTCATTTTATGATTTGGATTTCTGGGATACTCTGATGTTTAAACTATTTTGAAAACACTTTGTAATAATTTAATGATTTTTGAATGCTTGAAAAAGTTTTAAATTGGCTTGATTTTTACAGGTGTTACAAGTTGGTATTAGAGCCTTAGTTTGCATGAATTGGAGGAACACTTGTGTGAATCCAGTCTCAAACTAAGGAAATTGACACTATTATTGTATTTACTCAGTGTATGCATTATAGGTTGTACATAATTAAGATCTTATAGCCTGAGAATATTTTGTTTAGATTTATTTCCTATTCCTTGTCTTGTTGTGGGCTTAGAGTAGGACTAAGTATTCTGATGTCTATAGGGTCCAACATTTTGTTTGGCTAGCATACACTAGTGCTACAGGGTTGGTGGAAGTTTCATGGATAGTTGAGTTATGTTGGGTCAGTAGGCCAGTTATGAGATAGTTAGCCTTCATCTAGGAGTGAGGATTAAGCGTGCACCATGCGTATGTATCTGGTTAGGGCGTTGTGATGGTACTTGATACAAATATGGGTAGGTGTGGAAGGTAGTATGGTCTTGTACTACTGAAAGAACAGGACCCATAGGCGTAGCAAGGAAGTCACAACCCCTAGGGCTTAGTTGGGAGTTGGTTCCCTGATATTTATGCGAATTATATGATATCTTCCTGGTGTATTTTCAGTATGGTGGTTACGAGGCGTTTTGTGACTGGATCTGGATCGGGATCAGGACAGTGCAGTCAGGGTGCCCCGATAGTACCCGAGACTATAGTCTAGGAGAGGCCATCATTGACAGAGGATCATGTCAGGGAGATCATACGTGAGGAGGTGGTCAAGATTTTCTAGGGACAAATTCCGGATATGTTTGAGTATATTAAGACCACCATGATAGAGTATTTTGATGACATGTATGCAGCCCTTACGGAGACTGTTGCCGCAACAGCTACATGAGCTATAATAGCGGCAGGGGGAGGAGCTAGTCGAGCTTTTCAGTACTGGGAATTTGATAACATGAAGCCCCGACATTTGATGGGACTCGGGATCTGATCAGAGCCATAAGGTAGTTGTCTAACATGGAGGGATGTTTTTTTTACGTGTTCATGTCTTACTGACTAGAAGTTCAGATGTGCCCTGAACCTACTGAGGTCCAGGGCAAAGGATTAGTGGAGGTTGATGATTGGGTCATATTCGGACGATCAGAGAGTTGTGGTTACTTGGGAGCAGTTCAGGGATATGTTTTGCACTCGCTACATTCCTCAGGTCGAGCGGTAGTAGTTAGCTTAGGAGTTCTTGGAGTTGATTATATTTGTTTTATGCTTATGTGTGTTGTACCATGTTAGGTAGTCAATGCACATCTGGTATGTTTATATCCCTTATCTTACTGATTATATTTGTTTTATACTTATATGTGTTGTACCATGTTAGGTACATTCTTAGTAAACTCCTTACACGCTTTGGTATTATTCGATTTGAGGGCGAGTCGGTCGTTTGTCTCTCGGGCATTTAGTAGGGAGTTCAAGTTGCCAATAGGAGAGCTAGAGTGTCTATTGTGAGTCTCTATCGCCAACAAGCATGGGGTTTCTGCTTCTTCAGTCTATCGTGGTTGCGTGTTGGAGATCTTTGGGGTATCTTCCCTGATAGACTTGATTCTTATTCCCATAAGGGATGTGTGTGTGATCATGGGTATGGAATAACTTAGTCGCTTCGGTACCATGATCGACTATGAGGGTCAGCGAGTGGTAGTTCAAACCCCAAGTGGGGGAGAACTGATTGTCTATGGCGATGGCACCAGATTGGGATCAAGGTTTTGTTCGACTGTCAGGGCTCGGCAGTATATTCAGCACGGGTGTGCCGATTATCTAGCGTACATGGTGGATACACGAGTTAGAGATCTGATTTTAGTTTTAGAGGTTCCAGTAATTAGAGAGTGTGCGGACGTGTTTCCAGAGGAGTTACCCGGAGTGCCTCCGGAGAGACAGGTCGAGTTTAGGATCGACCTAGTGCCAAGTGCGACCCCTATCACCAAGGCGTTGTACCGGTTGGCACCACCAGAGATGCAGGAGCTATTATCACAGCTGCGGGAACTGTTGGGCAAACAGTTCATTCGTCCGAGCAGTTCTCCGTGGGGAGCGCCGATCCTCTTCGTCCGGAAGAAGGATGGTTCACACCGGATGTGCATTGGCTACTGGGAGTTGAACAAGATGATGGTGAAGACTGCTACCCACTCTCGAGGATAAATGGTCTATTCGATCAGTTATAGGGAGCATCTTGGTTCTCCAACATAGACTTGAGGTCCAGATACTATCAGGTCAAGGTTAGAGAGGAGGATGCGGATAAGACTGTGTTTCATACTCGTTATGGACATTCAGTATTCATGGTGATTCCATTTGGGCTCAACAACACGCCATCAATATTTATAGACCTGATGAATCGGGTCTGCAGACCGATTCTCGATCGCTCGGTCATCGTGTTCATATACGATATCTTGGTGTACTCCAAGACCCGAGAGTAGCATGAATAGCATCTACAAGAGCTATTGGGTGTTTTGAGACAAGAACAACTTTATGCCAAGTTCTCAAAGATGAGGTTTTTGTTACAAGAGGTTCAGTTCCTTGGACATCTCGTTAACCAGGAGGGTATTTTGGTCAATCTGGCCAAAATGGAGGCGGTTATGCAGTGGGAGGTTTTGAAATCTCCCTTGGATATCAGGAGCTTCTTGGGATTGGCAGGGTACTACTGGAGATTCATACATGATTTCTCTAAGATTAAAGTACCCCTCACTTGTCTAACGAGGAAGGGGGTGGATTTCCGGTGGGGCCCTGAGCAGCAGACGACATTTGAGGTCCTCAGACAGCGACTATACGAGGCTCCAGTCTTGACTCTTTCGGAGGGAGTTAACAATTTTGTAGTGTTCTATGATGCATCCATCACAGTACTGGGAGCGGTCCTTATGCAGAGAGGATGGGTGATAACCTACACATCTCGGCAGTTAAAGCTGCACGAGACGAGATACCCTACCCATGATCTGGAGTTGGGAACGGTGGTGTTCGCTCTCAAGATTTGGAGACATTATCTTTATGGGGTCCATTGTACCATATACATGAATCACAAGAGCTTGAGACACATCATGGTTCAGCCGAACCTGAACATGAGATAACGTTTGTGGCTGGATGTAGTCAAGGACTACGATTGTGAGATCTTTTACCACTCATGTAAAGCGAACGTGGTTTCGGACGCTCTGAGCCACAAGTCAGCTATACCTGCTACTCCGACAATATGAATGAGGATATAATAGGATTCTCCACTAGTGAGTTTGATCAGGGAAGCTCAAGATGAGGGTTTGCGATAGGAAAATTGGAAGCTTGAGAGGATTAGGGGTGAGAACACCCAATTTGAGAAGGATAGTCGGGGATTATTGACCTGTTGCGGTAGGGTTTGGGTTCCGATGTCTGGTGGGGTCAAACAAATTGTTTTGGAGGAGGCTCATAAGTCTCGCTACTCTATCCACCCCCGGGGGCCACCAAGATGTATCAAGATTTATGATTGAGTTACTGGTGGCCATGCATGAAAACAGAGATTGCGTGGTACGTAGAGAGGTGCTTGACCCGTCGGATGGTCAAGGCCGAGCACCAGAGGCTGCATGGTGAGTTGCAGCCTCTGGAGACTCACATGTGGAAGTAGGAACAGATCACGATGGATTTTATCACCAAGATACCAAGGATGGCGAAGGGCTTTGACGCTATTTGGGTCATCGTGGATCGATTGACTAAGAGCGCCCACTTTTTAGCGATACGGGAGAGTTCATCGGTCGAGAACTTGTCCGACTTGCATATTCGTGAGATCGTTGCTCGCCATGGGGTGTCGGTCTCTATTGTCTCAGACCGTGATGTTCGGTTCACCTCTTGTTTCTAGCAGAAGTTCCACGGGGAACTAGGCACGCGACTGTACTTCAGTACAGCCTATCATTAGCAAACAGACGGCCAGAGTAAGCGGACCATACAGACTCTCGAGGATATGCTGAGAGCTTGCGTTATTGACTTTGGTGGGAGCTGGGACTCCTACCTACCCCTTGTAGAGTTCGCCTACAACAACATATTTCATTCTATTATTGATGCCCCACCATATGAGCTTTTGTATGGACGAACATGTCGCACCCTAGTCTGTTGGAGTGAGATCGGCCACAGAGTGATGGGACGGACAGAGGTGGTTCTGCAGATTACCGAGAGGATTCAGCAGATCAGACAGCCGTTGCAGACCATTTATAGTCGGAAGAAGAGCTACGCCGACATGTGTCGTTCTGAGCTGGAGTTCCAGGTGGGAGACATGGTATTACTAAAGGTCTCGCCCTGGTAGGGTGTAATTCGCTTCAGGAAGAGGGGGAAATTGGGCCCCCGATACATTGGGCAATTCAGGATCATTTCCAAGGTTGGCAAGGTGGCATGTAGACTGGATCTCCTATAGGAGGTTAGTTAGGTCCATAGCACTTTCCATGTGTCACAGTTGCAGAAGTGCATAGCAGATGAGGGAGCAATGGTATCATTAGATGATATTCAGGTAGACGAGCACCTGAATTGCATGGAGAGCCCAATAGTCGTTCTTGAGAGGAAGGTAAAGGTTTTACAGAACAAGGAAGTACCTCTGGTAAAGTTACAGTGGGAGCACAGGAGGGGATCCGAGTGGACATGGGAGCCGGAGGCAGATATGCGGGAGCACTACCCAGACTTGTTCGCTGCTACAGACTTCGAAGACGAAGTCTTTTTAAGCAGGGGAGAATTGTAACACCCCGACTTCCATGTATAAGTTTTAAAGCATTATGTACATGTTTATAGACCTGCTCAGCGAGTTGGTTACCCCAACTCGTCGTGTAGAGGCAGGTTAGCCCGCGTGGATTATTGGACCTACTCAACAAGTCGGAGGACCCTGACTCGACGAGTAGGAGCTGGAAAATGAAATCCTAATTTTTAGGGTTTGCACCTTATTTAAATGACCTTAAGTCCTTACCTCCATCCCCTTACCATATTTTGACGGCCTAAAAACCCTAATCAGTCTAACCTTGTTCTTGAGTGTTTGAGAGGCTAAAGTGTGCTTTTAGTGCTTTTGATTGAAGAAGCTTGGAGTTTTAAAACTTAAAAGCTTGGAACGAGAATAAGAGGGTAGATCCAGTATCTACATTGTCTTGGCTTGCATTTAAAGGTAAAGGCCTCTACCTTGGTCTTCTATTTATTAGATCTCTTCTTAAGTGAGAATATGGGCATTTTGGTGCAAAAATGGAGTTATTTTCGGATTTGAGCTTGTCACAAGGGCATAGTTTTAGATCTGGACTCCTCTAGACCTTTATGGACATAAAGCATCAAGCTTTATGAGGCTTTAGCTCTCCTTCATGTCCAAAACCTTCTTCTAAGGCTTGTTATGAGTGTTTCAGCTTCATGGAGCTTTGCATGCACGTAAAGTTAGCAACTTTACATGATAATCACACCCTAGGAGCCTAGATCTATGGTTTGGAGCTTTGGTTTTACGAAAAAGCATCTGTATGAGAAATGGACTGAAGGGACTTGACGAGTTGCATGGTCGACTCGACAAGTCCGATGAAGATTGATCGTTTTAGTTTTGCATGGACTCGACGAGTCAGTTAGGGCTTTTCCCGACTTTTGGACAAGCATGGACTCGACGAGTTGTCTGGAAACTCGGCGATTCAATTAGGGTTTTCATGATTTCTCTAGTTCTGGAAGGTCTCAACGAGTTAGTGAATTGCACTCGACGAGTTGGGTCGACATGAACTGTTGACTTTGACTTTAACTAAGGGTTGACCAGTTTGACTTCTGGGGGTATTTTAGTAATTAGGAATTTATGGAAGTGATCCTATGGTGGATATAGGTGGTGGAGTTCTTGCCTGTGATTCGTGAATTTGATCTTATCACTACAGTTCGACATTTGTGAGGTGAGTCTGCCTCATGTCGAAGGCACCAAGGCCGACCTTGTTTGGATTGCTATCCTGATATGTTATATGCTCGAGTATCGTATGATCTGTTAGATCGGTATCCTGGTAGATATGATGTTATTACGCTATTATGATCTATTAGATCGGTATCATGATAGATAGGATATTATTATGCTGTTATGATCTGTTATATCGTTTTGTCTGTCTATAGATTGTTATGTGATTATCTGATACATGTGCACATGTTAGATCAATGGTTGAGTTTTATCTACTTTGTGTGTGTGTGTGTGTGAGAGAGAGAGAGAGAGAGAGAGAGAGATTATGATTATCTTATTAACTGTGTGTAACATTTTACTATCATGCACCATGAAACATCACGACCATGAAGATGAGAATAATTTACATTGTCGTGGTGGCAATACCACATGTCCACAAACAGGCTTCATGTCTGTATAGCATACCCGACGGCCTGTGAAACATAAATTCAGATTAATCAAAGCCATATTTTTTTTTTATTTTTAATGTAAGGTTTAAATTTGTCCTTGTATTGTTATTTTCTGAATTTTTAGGGATCTTATAATCTTATTTATAAATTAAATAAATATATGAGAAAATTACACGGTTGGTCCCTATGCTTTGCTCTTACTTGCACGCTTCGTCCCTGGAAAGAATTTTTAACTCGGACAATCCCTATAACTTTATTTCGTTACCCGCCTAGTCCTTTAGTTAACTTTCCATCTTATTTGGGGTTAGGAACTACTCACGTGAGTGGCACGCTGGGGGCATTTTTGTCCTTTCAACCCTACAATATATTAGCGCCATTTAGAATACAGACGGATGGTTTTACGATTCCGATCATCGTCAAACCAAAACACACACAAACACACACTTGTCAGACAAATTCCCTTTCTTCTCTCAAACGAAAACCCTAGTCGCTAGCTAAAACTTTGTATGCTTTTCCAAATAATCAACAATGCCGGTTTGGAATTTAAGTGAAGCACGAGGACGGATGATCAGTGAAGCAGAAGTTCGTCTTCAATATGGTAAGTCCACCTAGTCCCTAATCTCGTTTTTATTTGCATTTGCTTCGTGAAATCCTACAACCCTAATCAAATGTTAATCAAAATTTTTGGGTCATTTCCTTAATAAGTGATCATCCGACCATGTTTTGCATGCTATTAAACCATGGTGGAAAGTTTACTGATTTTCCTGGAAGGAAGTATGTAAACGGAAAGAGACATTACGTTGAGTTAATAGACATCGAGACTTTCTGTGTTCACGATATTGATGACATGATGGTGAAACTTGGGTATATCGATGAAAATCTACATGTGGAGATGTACTATCATTTTCGAAGGCCACTATGCGATTTGGATTTTGGCTTGTTTGCTTTAGCTTCAGATGATGATGTAAGGCATTTAGCAAAATATGTTGGCCAGCATAAGCTAATAGAGGTGTATACAGAGCACGGGAAAACGAAATTACACACATACTCGATATCACCAAACCCATCTAAGGTACGTATAGTTGAGATTGATTGTACCCCGAAAAGATTGTTTTTGGAATGGCATGATACACAAGTTGAGCCTAATGATGTGTTGACATTTGAGCCTAATAGAAACAACCCTCCTGTTTCACCTACTAGAAATGAGCCTTCAATTGACAAGGTGGACATGGTAAGTGATAATGCAAACATCATGGAAACTGAAATTGAACATAGTAATGATGATAATAGCAGTGGTGATGATAGTGAGAGTCCAGATGGTGACTTTCTTGTGGACGAAGACAATATCATTGATGATGTTGAAGTTGACATGAGAGAATTCCACTTGAATGTTGACCCAGATGTTGAGTGGATTGGAGGTGCTTCTAAAAGAAAGAATCATGTAGTTACAGAAGATGGGAATGAAGCAGACCTTGAAGTTATAGATATGGAACTTTTCTTGTCCGACTCTTCATCGGATGATGGGATCGAAGGAGAAAGAAACAAAAAGATTAAAGCTATTAGAAGGGCGCATGAGAACGAAAATGCTCAAGTCAGTGAGCCTTTATATTTATATCAGAAATTTAATTCGTCAAAGGAGTTTAAAGATATGGTTAACCAACATGCAATAGATACAAGAAGGGAGTTGGATTTTGAGAAGAATGATAAAAACAGAGTAAGGGTTGTATGCAGGGGAACCATAACAAGCCTAGGTGGTGGGACCAGTCAAGAAGTAGTCAATGAAGAAGGTAAGTGTCCTTGGGTTCTTTTAGCCAGTAAGTGGAAACGTGACAAGGATTGGACAGTTAAAACATATGTTAGTGAACATAAATGTCTTCAAACAAGAAAGGTTAGGGCTTGTGATTACAAGTTTCTTTCAAAGCAAATTCTACAACTGGTGGAAGCAAACCCAAAAATTCCAGTCAAGGCTTTAAGGGAACAACTTCAACGTATCTACAAAGTAGATATTTCTAAGATGAAAGCCTTTAGGGCAAGACAAGCAGCCTTAAAAATTATCAGGGGTGATTATGCCACTCAGTACAAGATCTTACAAGATTATTTGTTAGAAGTGCAGACTCAAAACCCAGACACCACTATCAAGCTTGATGTCGAAAGTGAACCAAATCCTGATGTTGAGACAAGAACCTTCAGACGCGTGTACGTGTGCCTTGGTGCTTTGAAGCAAGGATTTGCAGCAGGGAAGAGGGATTTTCTTGGGGTAGACGGGGCTTTCATGAAAGGACCTTTCCATGGTCAAATTTTATCTGCTGTGGTACATTTTCTCTTATGTTGTGGTTGAACCATATATTTTGATTTATTTTTTACTTTTATTTATTGGATTGTATTGCACAGGCTTTAGATGGGAATAATGGAATATATCCTTTAGCATATGCTGTGGTTGAAGCTGAGACACTGAACTCTTGGACATGGTTTTTAACTCACTTGGGTGATGACCTAGGGTTGGCTTCAAATTCAAATTTTACATTTATATCAGACAGACAAAAGGTTATTTTCTTTTGTTTTGAATACTAATATCTAAAGGAAAAGAAATCATTGACATTATGTATCTTTCTTGTAGGGTTTAAGTTCTGCCATCGCAGATTTGTTTCCTTGTGCAGAGCACCGTTATTGTGTTCGCCACATACACGAAAATATGAGGTCACGTTGGAGAGGGGATAAGTTTAAAGAACTGCTTTGGAATTGTTCAACAACATATACTGTGCAAGAGTTTGAAAAAGAAATGGAAGAAGTTAGAAAATTAAACCAAGAATGTTATGAGTGGCTTAAACAAATACCACCTCAACATTGGGCACGTTCTCATTTTACAGGTTTGACCATGTTATATATTATAATATATGATAACTATTGTTGTATACTTGTTATGCACCCACTCTGGTCACCTTATTTTAGAGAAAGGGTAGTTCGGGGTAATCATCAAATAAAGAGCATCTTGTTGGTACAGGGGCATTATGGGTATTTTATATTATTTAGTAATAGTTAAGGAATTGCATTCTGTTCTTTACATTGTGTTGTTCTTGTTGTGGTTACTCATTAAATTAAGTGAGTTCATAACAATACTCTAATATTTGCTAACCAATTATACATGTATTCTATTAATTAATAGGGAGAGCACATTCTGATATTGTGATAAACAACATATGCGAGTGCTTTAATAGCAAAATAATAGACGGACGTGACACACCAATTATCAATTGCTTAGAGTTCATCCGGGAGTACATCATGAAGAGGATTTTGAATGTTGAAAAAGAAATTGACAAAGCAACAGGCCCTTTGACTCCAACAGCTACCAAGCTATTGCAAAAGATCAAAGATCAGGCAGAGGAGTATACAACATCATTTTGTGGAAATGGGAAGTACCAAGTGAGTGGACCTTGGCAAGATCAGTGTGTAGTGAATGTGAATCAACGAACCTGTTCATGCAAGAAGTGGGAAATAACTGGAATGCCATGCAAACATGCTGTATCTGCAATCTGGGACATGAGGAGAAATAATGGTGCAATTGGTATTCCAGAAACCTTTGTTCATGAATGTTATTGGCTATCAACCTGGAGGAACATGTACTCTTTCAAAGTGGATCCGATAAATGGTGGAAGAATGTGGATTAAGTCACCTTGTCCAACTACTTTGTTGCCTCCAAAACACCGTATCCCAATAGGAAGACCAAAAAAGAAACGAAGGAAGTCAGCTACAGAAAAAGAGGATATGATCAAAGGGAATACAGTTTCTAGAGCACAAAAAACTGTTACATGTACCAAATGTAACAACAAAGGACACAATGCCAGGACTTGCAAAGGGCAGTTACCAACTATTGGGAAGAAGGGAAAAAAGAAGAATGAGAAAGGAAAAGAGAAGGATAAAGGAAAAGAGAATGAGAAAGGAAAACAGAAGAAGAAAGGAAAAGAGAAGGATCCATTGTAAACTCTTTTATCATGTGATGCTCTTATTTTGGTTAAGCTATTATGTAATGTGATGTTTGTATTGTGGTTAAACTATTATGTCATGTGATGTTTGTATTTTGATTAAACTGTATTGTGTTTAGTATCACCAAAACAATTGTGGTTGGTACTTAGACATTTGTTTTTGGTTAAACTCTTATGTAATGCTTTTGTTTTAATGTTATCTAATGGATCAATTATTGGTATGTTTTTTGGTCATTTCATTTGGCATGTTTTTGGACATTTCATTTGGCATGTGTTTGGTCATTTCATTTAATGTTATATAATGGATTATTTGGAATGTTTTTTGGTCATTTCATTTGGCATGTTTTTAGTCATATGTTAAATGAAAAATACCAAAAGATTACAGTTGCATTGCATCTATTAATTGTACCAATAGATACCCTTTCTCTCCCAATTCCAGCAATACAAGATGGTAATAATCCATTGTAATCTTTTATAAGAGAACAAAGTGCAACTATTAATTGTACCAAAATATACCATTTCATTAAAATGCAGCAATACAAACATGCTAATATTACCCATTCATTAGATTATCTTCAACCAAAAACCACTACTGAAATACCTAATACTACAACTTGTAAACAATTATCCCAAAAAACAAAATCCAACTGACAATTAACAACATTTTAAGGTTCCGATTTTGGATTTCAAGTTCTTCATTCTGGATTTCAAGGTCACGATTTTGGATTTGAAGTTCTTCATTATGGATTTCAAGCTCAAGATTTTGGCTTTCAACCTCATACGTATGAAGTTCTTCATCTACCCACGAAATAAATCCACTTCTTGGTCCCTGAAGTTTTCAATACCCTCGATTAGCACAAACTAGGGTTCATCCTAGAAATTACCAAAAAAAATTGATAACTCAATACCTGTAAAGGGCATGCATAAAAAGGCCTACCAGGATTTCTCTTTGTTCCTGAAGTTCGTATGATCCCTACAGCTCCACACTTGCATTTCACCATAATCAATTTTGTGGATCTTCAATCTTCACGAGCAAAAGAAATGGAGTAGAAGAGGAGAACTGGAAGCACCGATTGAGAAAAGAAGGAAGGAGAAGTAGTTTTAAGTCCGTTGTAGGGTTGAAAGGACAAAAATGCCCCCAGCGTGCCACTCACGTGAGTAGTTCCTAACCCCAAATAAGACGGAAAGTTAACTAAAGGACTAGGCGGGTAACGAAATAAAGTTATAGGTATTGTCCGAGTTAAAAGTTCTTTCCAGGAACGAAGCGTGCAAGTAAGAGCAAACCATAGGGACCAACCGTGTAATTTTCTCTAAATATATAGAGAGTGTGAGAGATAAAGGAAATGTGTGGCCCACAGGTCTTCTTTATCTGACAGAAGTCTGGAGAAAAGAAAGAAAACTGTAGTAAGAGAGTCCTTTTCTTTGCGTTTCATTTTCAACACTGACACCCACCTCCAGCTCCACCTCCTTCACACACACCAATATACCATTTTTACACTCCACAGATTTCCCCACAAATATGTCTTCTATCGATAATTTTGCTGACGTTGAAGTACCAGCTGTTGGAATGGGAGCGCTTCCTGCCCGACGCCGCCGCCGTCGTGGCCGTTCCAGCCGTCGGCGCCGACCTTCTCATGCTTTTAGCAGCGAAGCTGCCACCACTGACGGCGGTAGCAGCTTTGGATTATCCGACTCCGATGCGCAGTCCTCCGCTCGTCTCGATTCATCCGTCGCCGGTGACGAATGTGGGTCTTCTGGAATCTTCTCCTACAATCACAGCCGCATGGAGTCATCCTCAGATGAGATTGATTTGGAGAGTGGGGAATTGGAGATGAAGGTGCATTCTTCTATTAAAAACGAGAAACAATGTCGAATTTGCCATCTGAATTTTGAGGCTAGTGACGTTGATCAGGCGGAGGATGAGGATGATGGTGGTGGTGGTTGTGGTGGTGGTGGTCCAATTGAGTTGGGGTGTAATTGCAAGGGGGATCTGGGTGCTGCTCACAAACAATGTGCAGAAACTTGGTTCAAAATCAAGGGAAACATGTGAGTTTCACTTATTCTCCTTACATACTTCATAAATTCAAGCTTTATACGAAGTTCGTTGTCGATTAAGTATTTTTCTCATCTTTATCTTCATGCATTTCACTTCGAATTTCTTTGAAAATTTATGTTCCTATGAGATTTTTTGGTTGTCAAAATTTGGGCAAAAAGTGTGTCAATAAGAGTTTCTGTTTCCTGGTAAAATCTCAACAATAATCACACTTCAATTTTTGCATTTTGAATTTGAAATTCCCTCTCCTTGTTCCTGAACTTGATGGTAAAAAACGTTGACTTCTGTGGTCAAAATTAATGTTGATGCATTTCATTAGTTTCAAGATTAATAAATTTGTATTTGGTTTCTCTTTATGAACATGGGATGCTAAAATCGAATCTTTTTACCACAAAAGTCAAAAAGTATCTCTAAATTTTGTATAATGCACAAAATTTGTAATCTCTCTTTTGAAATTTTGACTTCAATTAGAAATTTATAGGGATGAAATAGCATAGAAATCTTAATTTTCAAAAAGAAATTCACAAAGGTTTAAGGTTATAAGTTTTGATCATAATGTGTGATCTATATCTAAAGTACAAGGTTCTACCTCAAGATTTCAAGAAATATCCATAAAATCTTTATAAATAGTTTGGTTTAGCAAGACATCGATGTGTAGGGCATTTACATCATTTACATACACGAGGTGTTGCAATTTTTGTCTCATCATCCATCCAATGTATGTCAAACACAGTACAAGGCCACAATGTATTGTCAAATGTTGAGTGTAACAATTGGGCCTCAAGGTCAATTTTAATAATGCACAAGAAACCAACATTAAAATAACTAAAACCAACTTTTGGCTTTTAAAACTATTATAAATTACTCATGCTAATTGCATCTTGTTTGGTAAGATGTGAGGTAACCTAACCTCAAACAAACATATTTTTATTAATTTTTCAAGAATCATATTGACCTATATGTTTTGGTTTTGTTTTCTTTTGTTTTGTTTGTATTTCCAACTTCTAATCTTTCAAGATCCAATAATTTGCATACAAATTTTGTAACGTAGTTGATGGCAATATACGGCTTATCGCTATGTATCGTTTCCTTGCCAATTGGCAACTTTTTGGTGGTATGTAATTAAGGCTCGGGTCATTGTCATTGTCATTGTTTCTTTTTTTAATTAAAGGGATTAATAAACCAAAGACTTAAGTGCTTTTTCCCTTTTCACTTAATAGGCTTAATGGGTTCAGTACTTAAGTACTTAATCTGAACATCAATACATGGATATTTCTTTTTCACTAAAAACATGGATCTAATCTATTAAAGACACTAACCCTTTACATATTTGCATTTCTTCTTTTCTCCCCCAACTCCTCTTACGTTAAAATCCATGTGCATTGTAAAAATTGTTTTTCGGGATGCAAGGGCAAAATGGTCATTTAGTCTACCTCAAACAGTTTGGTTTATTCAATCTTATTAAAGGAAACAGACCTTATGTATACAACACTTCACCCATTCGTCCACTTTACATGTACATGACTTAATGGGGACAAGACTTAATTCTTTCAACTTTATGCTTCTAAAAATATTTATGATGAATGTATGATGATGATGATGATGATACAGGACTTGTGAGATTTGTGGAGCAATTGCACAAAATGTTGGTGGGGATCAGACAAATGAGGCGAGCAATGCAACCGTTGAAACAGAGGCGGCTGAACGATCAGCCACCGGCCCCATGGTGGTGGCTACTGAGCCACGTAACTTCTGGCAGGGTCGCAGAATCATGAATATCTTGTTGGGTTGCATGGTTTTTGCATTTATCATTTCTTGGCTTTTTCACTTTAATGTATTGCCTTAATTCAGATTATTTTAATTAAAAAAAAAAAAAGTTAACAATTGATGTTTCTTAGTGTATGTGTGTATGGACTGAACGTTGGATTACAAAAGTGTATATACTTGTAAGTTGTAAGCCTGGAAGCATATGTTTCATGTTCTTTTTGAGTTCAATTATTCTTTATCATATATGTAAAAAATCATTACAAATATCACGTAACACAACAGATAGTTATTTAGCTGATTTATATCTCGTATGATGTAATTTAATATGTTAGTTAAAGTCTTTCTTGAACAATAGTAAAAATGGTCCAAGTTTTCTCAAATGCAATAAAGTAAAAAGGAAACAAAGAAACATGTATAGTTGTTCAAATTAAGTTCTTAACCCATTAAGATCATTAAATCAAAAATTAACAACCCCTTAATAAGCTCTTCTTTTACTGGCTTTCAGAGTCTTCATTGTTCTTAAAATCAGCAACTGCTTGCTCAAAAGTGCTCCTAACATGCTGACATATCATCATGAGATCTTGGCATGAATCTTTCAATACTTCCTTTGCTGGATCACCTGCAATAGTGGAATAACTGTGTAAATAGTGTTTCATGATTAAAGGGTTATAATTGTAATTATATGTACCTGTTGTCTGGACTCTTATGTTTACTTTAGCTTCTGAAGGATGAGGAATACTGTATCCACAGAGTGTAACTCTTGGACTAAAAACACAAGGCAATAACAACAGTAAATTACACTAAGGCCCTGTTTTTTTTTCCTTGAGTAATATCTGAATAATTGCAGGAATTGAGAGTATGTACTTACTCTTGGTTAAGAGTGAATCTAAGAGAGTTTGCTAGTGTATGATCTTCATCATTTAGTGTATGTGTTGAAGCTGATAGATCCTGATATGATCCGTGTTCCATTTTGGACTAAAAATCTGGAAAGGTATCAACAAAATTTAATAATTTATGCAAGTGAGAAACAACAATCATAAATATTTGAAACTTTTAACTTTTTTTCAAGTTTGATACATAGGATGTGAATGTCATTTTGAACTATAATGGGAAGTTGGAAACTAAGAAAAGATGGTTATCAGGTTAACCATGGGTATTTTCAGTATATACTATAAAATATATATCACAAATTACAAACGATTGTATTCCATTATGTATATGAAAGGATTTGAATACAGAACATTTAAGCTCATAAAAAAAATCATGTTCAGTTGTTCACCAATTAGTGAAAACAATCAAGGCAACTTTGGGAATTTCAATTCCATGGGGTAGAACTACGTTCATAACTTCAGTTAAAAGATGGAATCAAAAGAGCTTCAATGAAACACTAAACAACATCAATCCAGGAAAAAATCAGACAAAATTTGGGGCGAGTGTATGCAACGGGAAATGCATCGACTTGTTGAAACATTAAAAATAATCGCGTAGGTTAATGCAAAACACTCCAGTTGATATCGGAAACAGGCTTATCTGGAGATAACTTAGACAAAATTTGGAGTAGGTATGCAAAAATAATTAACGATTGATTGAGACATTATATCAAACAGATTGAAAGCATGGCCAAAGAAAAACGAACAACACAACATGTATAAGATCCTCCGATTGAGCATAGTAACGCGTATATGACTTTCTTCCTGAATTTTCTCGACTAATTGAGATTCTACAACGCCATTAAATTAGAACAAGAATAATAGAGAACCGGAATTACCTGAGATTTTCGAAAGTCTGCACGCTCTGATAAACCCTAAGTCGGAATTACTAGTAATGAATTAAATTTTTAAAAGTGTGTAAAGAGGAAGATACATAAAAAGATAGAAACTAGTCTCCACATACCATAAAGAAAAAGTAATTCTACTTCCGCCACTAAAGTTTCGTATTTCTAATTTCCATTATAAACTTTCTAACAATTTCAAATTGATCCTATTATTCCCACGACTTTCTACCAAAAATGACGTGAATAGGTGCATAGAGCCATAGATATACGAAATGGATTAGATATGTTAAATACACAAAACAAATCATATAGGATCCTTTTCGCACAAATATATATATATATATATATATATATATATATATATATATATATATATATATATATATATATATATATATATATATATATATATATATATATATATATATAGAAAATCTATTTTAGAAAAGATACTATTCAAAAGCAAAACAAATATAAAAATAAATGATATAATTCAAGCGTGATTCAAACACAAACAGTTTGGATTCGAACATGCTCATATCTTTATTTTTACTTTTGTTTTGGTTTTGATTTGGTTTTGATAGAATTTATTCTAGAAGAAATAAATATCATCATACCTTTTGTTTTTATTTATATTTTCACTTCTATAAAACATTGATATATAATCCATTAATTCTCTTTTTTTAATTAACTTTCTTGATTTTCACATTTGGTTTAATTTAACGTGCAAGAAGATTAATAGTAACAAAAAAGATGAGGATATTTGATTTTTTTTCCAATTTATATTATACCATATCCTAATTTTTTATCAAATCAATTTTTAAAAGTTATATATTTAACCCTTAATATTTTATAAATTTGCTTTTGTCTTTTTCTATTAATTTAATTTGCTTTGAAGTTTTTTCTTTGTATATATTTAGTCTTTCAGTTTTATTAATTTTTACTTTTAAATTTTATCGTCGCAATTCACTCGTTAAATTTACTTTGCCAAATTCTTTTTCTTCCAAAAACATTTGCGAAACAAAATGCCCCCTAAACGTTTTGTAAATTTGCTCTAATATATTTATATTTTCTCTTATTTCTCCAACATAGCATTCATTTTCTCAAATATTTTAAACAATAGTTAATAGGAAAAGAAAACCAAGTAGAGTCTAACAACATACTTCACACAGAAGATAACACCTACTATTCCGTAAAGAAATTATTCAAGACTTATTGATTAGATAAATACCACCTACCAAAATATTAAGCTAACAAAAATACCATATCATATGTTATCACATTACTTATACACAAGTAAATGCAACACTTTGTGAGCCATTGTTATCTTAAATTCTTAATACACATCAAACCACCTACACTATTTAACTACATTATAACAAACACAATAACCCCATTCTAAACCCTTCCAACAGGCGAAAGAGGTGGAAATGATGCAAAACTTAATGGATTCAGATCATCTTCTACTTGTTTAGCAACGTATGTTCTTGATTCTGTATCCTGAGTTGATTTTCTGCACTCCACAACCGATATACAGATAGAAAATGCTTGTAAAACAGAAAGGGATGAATTGTATTCAACCGAATATATCCCTTCCTTTAATGGACAAAGACTGAAGAAGCTTCTCTCATTTACATTATCTCCCTGTGAAAAATATGAGATAAAAAAAAATATGAACACATTAGCATCAAGAAACGAAGGTGGTGTTGATAAAATTTACCTGAAAGAAAAGCTCGAATTGACCACTTGTTGCATTTGATCTTCTCCTAGATTCCACTTCATTTGTGAGTGTTCTTAATCTGCAGCCCAAATCCCAACCACCACAGTCACATGCACCACCAGTGATCCACCGCTCAATTAGCGGTGTAGGCCTTCCTTTACTTGAAACACCATGATTGCCGCCAGGTAGCACCACCGTTGTGTTAAATCCTTCTGATTTCTCTTCTTTATCACCAACCTTTGAAAACTTCACAACAATGGCTGCCAGCTCATCGCGTGGCTGGACATTTGATATTTGACCATTTGGTTGACTTTTGTCCACAGGAAACAAAACAAACTCCCGAGTGTTTGAATTTGAATTAGAAACCACACGATTTGAAACCTTCATTCGAGCTATTACATTAGGGACATAATCTTTGTCTTTTTTGCTCTGAGATAACCAACTTCCATTCTTTTTCTTGACTTCATCAATGGTGAAGAATGTATAAATCCAAGTGTTGTTATTTTTACTTAAATCCCTAACTGTTGCTGCAAGGGCGTTGCTGTTTTCAACTGCAAATGTGAACATAGGACGCCCATTCTTGATAGCTGTTTGAAAAAGAGCTTGCTTTGTATCAGTTATAGCTTCGCGACAGTTTCCCGACACTTTCGCGACAGTTTCCCGATGAGTGTTGGTTGCTTTTGATGGAAATAAGGGCTCTAATAACCTTCTTAAAGGACTTGAAGAAGATCGATTTGAGACACATGTATTACCTGTTGTTGATTTTTGAGAAATTGGTGACTTAGAGCTCATTGTGAAGCTAAATCGACGAAGTGGAGACATGCTTCTTTGTTTCCTAGAATCAAGATTTGAAATCTTGGAAGAAAAAGATGATCTTTTTTCTTCAAGAACATGACTTCTTGAAGTACTACTTTGATTTCTTGAAGATTCAGGTTCCATTTGTAAAGTCTTGCTGACAACTGAATCTTGTGGTTCATTTCCCTCTTCATTTTTTATTTTCATTTTTCCCTTCAAAGATGACAAATTTGTTTGACGATTTCCCATATTCATGGATGATTTAGATTCTGGAATCTTGGGTGGACAAGAATTGTATGTTTTGTAATCTTTTCGCTTGGTTTCTGACGTTTTCTTTTCAGAATCTTTAAAATCTTGAAGCTTTTCAAGATTCCCAGAATTTGATATGTTGAAATGAGATTGTAAGGTTACACGTGGAGCAGGAGAACACCTTTGACCTATGGTTGATTGGGTAGATGATGAAGCATCAGATGAAAATAAAGAAGAAGATACACTACTAGAGGTTGAACATTTGCTACTTTTAATTATCCCCTGTTTAAGATTCTGATATTGCCATTTTTCTAATCTCCCATAATCCATGACTCCAAAACTTAAAGCTCTATCTGGGGTAGCTTTACCTGACTCAAGGTAACTTGGTAAACTTGATATGTGTCTCACTATTTCATCTTTTGTTCTAAAAGATTGCTTTTGGGTATGAATTGAAGGTGATAATACCAAATTTGATCGGGTCTTCATGGCTTCAGAATGATAGTTGTCATAAGAAAGACGACGTTTTTC
The DNA here is from genome assembly GCF_052625555.1 of Lactuca saligna. Classification (NCBI taxonomy): domain Eukaryota; kingdom Viridiplantae; phylum Streptophyta; class Magnoliopsida; order Asterales; family Asteraceae; genus Lactuca; species Lactuca saligna. The sequence continues at coordinate 292,606,462 of NC_136421.1, forward strand.
CAATTCAAATCTGTTTCTCAATGTTGTGTCATGACTTTTTCGAGCTGAAATTGGGTCACCCATTTTCTGTGTTAATGTCCACAAAACTTCAAATGGAAGTCAAATCATTTCTACCATGTCAAAGTCAAACTTTCTGCACCAAGTAAAAGATGACAATAAACAAGTTAAACTAGTCGACATTTTCATGATCATTAGCTTTTCTGATGTATTGCTTATGAACTAAGAATAAGGTGATAAAAATATTTTGTACAAGTGAAACAAGATTTACTAAAGTGTATCCATTGGTTGTTCTAGATCTCCAAATTGCATAAAAGAAGCATAGAAACCATTTCTTGAATATATGGACAAGAAAAGAACTGGAAGTGTGAATTTGTGGTCCCAGTTTATATACTACGTTGAAGACAAGGCAATAAAAGTTGCAGAATGTCACATGAAACACATAAACAAGATTCCCTCATGAGTAAAATAAGGGTGATAAACAGATCAAAATATTTTGAATATATTAACCCTGATTGGGCCAGAAAAAAAGGAAACACTACATGATGAAAGATTAAAAAAAATAACCTAAAGCACATTCTCTCTTTGTTTTTTTTTTTTTGTTCTATTGTTTGCTTTCCCTTTTGTAATGATTAAAAACTGCTGTCTCTCTATCTCATACACAAAAATAGTTAAATAGACCTAGATTCAAGATGTGATTCAGAGGCAAGACGACGACCCATAAAAAGTGTTACTATAGCAATGATAAAAAGAAAAAGGGGGAAAATAAAAAATTGAGAAAATGGTAAACTTTTTTCTTTGCAAAACATGTACTCTCATACACTACTACTTTCTAATGCTATTGATTAACAGAAAAAAGATCCTCAACTTGTGTTGATTTGGCGACTACAGGTTAAAATGTGGAAAATTTCTTTTTGCCTCGAATCATATATTCAAGATTTCTCTAGATGCAATCAGAGACCCAGCAAGTAAATCACTTCCGAGTAGCTAGAGTGAACAAGAATCATTCATTCATTCATAAAATCAAAAAGCTTCTACGCTCTAAAGAGATTGATTACTCAGTGGGGCAATTTGTCGAACACTTACCCGACGTAAGTTGGAAACAGCAATGGATTCTTCCAATACGAAGAAAATGTGTCTGTCGGGGAAGCACGCACCACAACACAAAGCTTGACACAGCAACTGAAGAAAACGGAGTCAGAAAAATCAAAGAACGCGGATAAAGATTTGACTTTTTGTTGTTCTTTCTTCCAGAACCCAACGGTCCAAAGAAAGAATTTACAGTGAAAAGTAGTGTGGTTGTGTGTGAAAGGTGGAGAGAGTAATTTATGGGGGGGTGAAAGTTGTTGGGTCACTTGTTTTCTGCAACATGTCAGATGACCGAATTAGTAGAGAGAGGTGGGGAGACAAGACGCGTTCGATTGGACGGCTGAAGCTGATTAAATATGGGTATTATCCGGGCTTATTATTTTCGATTAAAAATGAAACCTTAATTAATAATTAATTACCTTTTCTAGTTTTAGGGGTCTACGAGCTGCACAATGGGCCTAGGCCTTCGGGCAAAGTCAGACCCAGCCTGGTCTAAAGCAGCTGTCAATGGGCTAAGGTTATGTATGATTTACATTTTTTTGTGTCCAATAAGAGTTATCTTTTATTTGGTCTGATAATAGCGTATGATATAGCAACACTTTTTAGCATTTTATCGGGTTCTAAAGCCTCTTACCCAATCCATAAAAAAATGTTGATCAAGTAATTGAACAATCGTTTTCTTTTCTAACTTTGAGAAAAAAAACTCAAGCCTCCTTCAACATCTCTCTCTGAGCGGTTGAAGCGGACAGACCGCATCGAAGATATATTTAGATATATACACGGTTACGGTTATCGCTTGTCATTGCTCAAAGAATATCACATCCGGCAACAACCGTCTTCCACCACCCTCTGGCAGCTCCTCTTCCACCTCGTCCACGTCGACTCCAACCTCTGCAACTCCAGTAAGTTGTTGCTTCTTTTTTCTGCAATTGAAATTTTTGTTTCATTTATGAAAACAGAAAAATTGTTTGAGCCTCCTAAACAAGGTTACATATTTGTGTGAGCAAGACATCAAGCCACTAGCGATAATGTATCACAAAGGTGAATTTGGTTATGATGTTTTCCGTAAAATTGTGTTTAGTTTCTTATCAAACAGTTATAATTGATGTTTGGGATGATGCGAGAAGTGATTGAGAAGAATAACTCCAAGTATCTGATGCTTGATTACACTTTACAGCAACTTAAAAGAAACTACGCTTTGCTTTTCAAAGAACCAATAAGGAACAAGCATTAAGAATGAACTTGAAACATAATATTGTAACACCTCGATTTTTAAATATTACATTTTAACCCTTGAAGTGGAATTTGTTTGCAAAAGGGTCCCATGTGGCATTTTATATAAGGGGTGTGCCTGCTTAAGTACGATAGACGTACTCCGGCTAGGCCAAACCCTAATTATTTAGGGTTTGAGCACTATATATTCATCTTTATGGCTCAAGACCCCTTCCTTTCCTCAACCTCCATTTGAAAATTGTTCCTTAGCCAACCCTAATCCTCTCAAGTGCATTTTTGAGCTTTGGTGTTCTTAAAGGAATAAGTTGGAAGAGAAGATCGTCCTTGAAGAGTGGAAAACTTTGGATCTAGGGTTATACCATCTTTTGTCACCCTTCGGAGGTATAAAGTTCTGAACTTGATATTGATTTCATTTAGATCTTGTTAGCCTTAGATTTGTGGTTATTTTGGTCCCATGAGCTTGGTATTATGAATATATGGTACTCTAATCCTTTTGAGTTGTCCTTTCAAACGTTTAGGACTGTCTTGAAGCATAAAAATGGGATCGTGAATGTGATATTTAGCCCATACATGTATTGAGGGTCTTATTGGGTTAAGAACAGAGGGTTTTGGTCATTAAGCATCTTTTAGACATGCAAAGCCCTAAAGTTTAGGACATCATTTTGGGCTTAGATCTGAGTTTTAGGAGGAAGAGCTTAATGGAATAAGCTCTTAATGGCATTTCGTGAGAAATGGATTTCGGTCGTATGGTTCGATGATCAGATTTTTGAGCTGCTGCTTAGGAGTTATGATAGATTGCTTAGGAATATCTAGAAACATAGTTTTCATATGTATTTGCATTGTAAGGACAAGTTTTCTGCACATTATCAATAAAGTGAATTTTGGTTTTATCTTATTTGCTTTATAATTACTTGCAATGGTATTTATGAAAATTGGTGTTTATATTTTTATTATTAGCAATGTGAAAATGGATTTGATTCTTAGTTATATCGCTTGTAGTAGTGTCAAAATTTTATCAAGTGTGGAAGGATTTTCATCACCCAAGTTCCAATTTGACAAAAACTTGGAATCATGCGATTTGAATTGTATGATGTATGAGAATCTTGATCCTTGGGAAATTGAGACTAATTCCTTATTCACATGTATATGTGAGTCAAGTGAAAGACTAAATGATCTGGTAGACATTAATGTAAACTGGTCAGATCCACCGTAAAGGACGATAAGTCTGTTCATCATGATTTAATGTTGGTTCAGTAAATATGGTTATACTTAAAAGATTAAGTATAACTTTGATACCTTGAAAAGATTTCAAAGTATAGCACAACGAATAAGAAGAATCCATTAGGCAGAAAAATAAAAGTTTCTCCAATCTAAAAGGAAATGAGAGTATTTTAGTATCATGTTTTATGATCATCTTAATAATTAAGAAACCATGTCACAATTGATTCTCTAAGGACACCTTAGTGTATTTATATGACTAAGAAGAGGAATCAGACATTGTTGAAATGGTTAAATCAAGAAGATAAGTCATACTTCGTTTCAAAATCAAGTTTAAGAATCATACTCTAGTTACTCCAAGTTATACCTTGAGTAATATGTTCTAAGTAGGTTTATAACACCTCATGAAATATGGTGTAGAAATGTTTTCTTGCTCTAGCACATTCGAAATTGGTAGTTGTGATGTTTTGGTTAAAACAAAGACCAACTAAGACCAATTATATGAAGTGTTTTCTTGATAAGAACCCACAGTAACTCTTAAATATTTGTTTGTCAAGGAATGTTCCTTGACAGAGAATCTTATATGTCAAGAAGTCAGTAAGAGTCTTATTGATCTTAAAAAGTTTTAGGAGATAATGAAAAATAAGCTTTTTAGTAATCACTAGCACACAACCTGAGGTTGATAACCTATCGTGTTGACACATTCTTGTTTTTGTGCCCATTCTAGTTGAGTTGGCAATGCATATAAGTTCTATGGTTTTCATTTGACTGCATAAGGCAAAGCACCTTGATTAGTGAAAGTATATTTATCTGTATGGGTGGGCTGCTCAATATCTTGGAAGCACTCGTAGACCCTTGTGCTATCGGATGGGAAGAACTTAAGATTAAGCAATTTCACTCCATATGAGTTTGAAATTTTCATAAACCTTGTCTTATGATAGTGGTTGGAAATGACGAATTCACATGGATAGGAACACATACACCACCCCACCCCAAAAATTTCATAGTTCCCCCGTCCCACCCCCGCCCCCGAAATGTACAACCTTCCTACCCCCACTTTGACATCCCCATTTTTACGGCCAGAAAAGACCGACTTTGTTTACACTTTATAAAAATCAGAGTACCTCTTTTAATAAAATGTTGCGGAATTTGTTCCTAGTAAAACATGATAAATACGTTATCAAAGCATTTCTAAAGAAAAATATTTTTTATTCATTTTAAAACGTTTGGGATGTCATCGTTAATACAAAAACATAAGCATAAACATAACTTACATTTATGATCACTAATTATTTATATCTCCTTAATCTCTCAGTGTAATGTGACTACATATCAACACCTGTGATATAAATAAACTGAGTGGGTCAGGTTGGGAAACCTGGTGAGTACATAGGGTTTTCAACCCACAATAATATAATTATTATGTTTAAACAATCAACCCAATTACCCATCCCCATTATCTTCTTTACTCTTAAGGATCTACCCTAAGAATCAACAATTCCTCGTTCATTTATTCCTAAGGATCATCCTAAGGAATCGGCACGAATTCCATCGTTGTCACAGTTTACACAGCAGGCACTAAGTTTGCATAGTCGCTAGAGTTTAGGCACCAAGTCTACATGGTCACCAGTGTTTAGGCATCAAGTCTTCATGATCGCCAAGGTTTAGGCACTAAATATGCATAGTCAGCATGGTTTAGGCATCAAGTCTGCATAATCGCCAAGGTTTAGGCATCAAGTCTGCATAATCGCCAAGTTTAGGCACTAAGTTTGCATAGTCACCAGGGTTTAGGCATCAAGTTTGTGTTGGGTTTTGAGCAATCTAACACTTCCTAAGTGTGCATGCAACCCTAATAAACCTTGGATCTATGTTTGTCTAAATACATGCAAAATAATAATTTTTCCAAGGTTTATAACCTATCTAACATGGCATGGGGAACATTTCAACATAAAGAGTTAGAAGAGATTACATACCTTTTTGATGAGTTTGGTTCTTGAGGAGTTTGAGGGCCAAGCACCAATAGTGTGAATGCCTCAAATGGAATCACAAAACACCACAAACTCTTGGAAAACTTTGAGAGAGTGTATACACTTGTATATTTCAGCCACACACAAGCTCACACACACTAGTTCACTAGTTACACTTAGGCACCATTTCATGCTCCATAAGCATGCTTATATAGTGTGCATGGTTAGGGTGAAACCCTAATAACCCATGACCTTTCCTTTCCAAGGATCCATGGGTTAAAAGCTCCATGGATCATCCATGGACTTCCATATAAGCCTAGCCCATTAACAAAAGAGCATTAGCCCACACTATATAAAACCAATAGCCCATAATCTAATTAGTCTTCCTTTTAATCTCTAAATTAATTCATAATTAATTTAAGACTAAAACTAATTAAATAACATAATCTCATATTAATATATTATAACTTATAATATATTAATAAACATATGTGTATAACTCTCATAAAATTATCCATAAATAGTTTGGATGAGATGCAACCCAAATGGACCATGCCGGGTCGGGTCAAGTATATACCAAATAAGTTATGGACTTAGACACCTTATCCAACAGTTTGCATGATCGCCAAGGTTTAGAGTACACCGGGTGAACATATCATTCACAAAACCTACATGGTGCGAGCCTAGTAGTGTTCCATTGGACTGTCTAGAATAGTTTGTGGTTATCATCCATACTTTTCTAGATAACGGGGCCAACATTTGGGAACAAGGCTTCTCACATCGTCCACCTCTCACCCTTACTTCATGTTCTATATCACTTCTAAACTCATCATCCAACTCATATTTCATCTACCCATGTTTTACCCAACATATTATGTAGATATAAATACATATACAGTTTAAATCATATAAAACTTGTATAAAATCGTTCATCCAGCATAGATAACAATTATACAGATACTATGCACACATAACATGTAGTTTATATAAAATACTTCATATCTATGTGTAAGATGAAAGAGACCATGCACTCACTTAAGAAGGTGGTGACTTGGCACTCGAACATCATTTCGTTGCTCTCAACATAATTTTCCTCAAACAAAACCTAGTATCATTACCACCAGAGTTTAGTCTAATATTCACCGAGATTAATTAATAGTCTAGCTATTATTACTATTATATAAGTGTTAAAAAATAATTATATAACCCATAATAATAGCCCAAATACTTATTATAAGTTCCTAATAACGTTACTATAATTAAATAAAAGCTATATTAAAAATAGTGTAGGCATAGCTCACTTACAACGGGTTTTTATAGAAAACAGGGCTTTGCTTGGAGCAGCATTTCCGAACCGAAAGACCCTTCTTCTCGGGACTCCGAGAGCCTCAGGGCTTCCTTCGGGTGCTAGGAGGTTTACCTAGGCTTAAGAGAGGGTTAGGGGTAGTGAGAGAAAGTAGAGAGAGAAAGTTGTAATGGAAGGGGTGAGAAAGCCGCCTGCCCTCACATCCCTTTTATAGGCTGGTCCTCGGACGTACGTTGGGCGTACAAGGCCTCGGATGCGGGGCGTAAGTCGGATAAGATCACAGGTGTCATCGCTTCGGTGGGGCGATGCAGCTTGCTCTGGTCTGTGGAAGACAGACGTACGCTGGGCGTTCCGAGCTCGGACGTGGGGCATAGCGAGGCCAGATTTTCGAATTTGAAGGCCATCCATGATCAGCAAGCGACGGTTGGGATCGTGCCACATCAGCACATCTTGCATCAGCTTTGCAAATTGCACACTCAACTTCTAAAATTCATAACTTTCGAATACAAGCTTTGTTTTTTGACGTTCTTTATATCCACACGTAGGTGAGATCGTATTCTACAACTTTCATTTAGACTTCATCGGCTAATTTTGAATTAATTTTTAAAGTTATATTTTTAACAAACCGGGACAGGATTGGTCCGTTAAAAATTCATAACTTCTTCATCCGACGTCCATTTTCGTCTGTCTTTTTACCGTTACGCTACTATTAACGAGATATTTGATTCTCGTTTAGGTTGTATCGGCTAAATACCGCTCGATCTAACATTCGAACTCCAGACTGTACACTGCTAAGCCGAAACTTCGAAAAATCATAACTTCTTAATACAAAGTCAGATTTGGGTGTTCTTTTTATGGACGCACTTGGTTTAATGAATTCTACGAACTTCGTTTAGATCGCTAAGGATAAATATCGCTCTATCATAAATTCACTATTTACGCTTCCTGGGGTCGTGCCGGTTCCGTCGCGAAACTTCGACGGGTCATAACTTCTTCGTTATAACTCGGATTTTGGCGTTCTTTATATGTACATAACCCTAGAGACATATTTTACAACTTGGTTATGATTATTTATGTTAAATAATCTCTTTTTGAGAAGTCGTTTTCGTCATGTATTATCTCTAAATTGACTAGCCCGGATCTACGGGCGTTACAGACAGCCCCACCCCTGTTCCCCCGCCCTCGATTGATTTTGGGTTGTCTTTCTTTGGGCGAAAAGAAGTTTTTGTTTAGGCTAAAAGAATCTATTGTTTAGGTAACAAATAATTATTTATAGCATAATTTTACATGTTAAAAATAAAAAAGTTATGGCATCTTAAAAACATTATACTAACAACTTACAAACATGTTTTTTGTTGAATTTTGGAAGATCAAAATCATGTTATTATATATATATATATATATATATATATATATATATATATATATATATATATATATATATATATATGGGGGTTAATAATCCAAACCCTAACCATTAGATGGATCTAATTTCAACATTAGGGCTTTCCTCAAACCTTGAATTTGAATTTTAGATATAAAGAGAAGAGATTATACCTAGCTAACTTTTGGTTCGTCTTTCCTTTGCTTGAATGCTCAAATTTTGACTTGAATCAATTCTTGGATGCACAAGTGAAGAGAAATGACCATGGGAAATCATTATCCTTGGAATACATGATTTGGATGAAAAGTCATCTTTCATCCATTTTATAACTTTTGTAGTCCCTCCGATTAATTGAGTCAACCATTTGGTCAGCTCACTTTGCAAATTCGACATTTTTGACACCTCAACTTTTTAAAATATTATTATTTCAACTTTTAACTTTCTAAACTTCATATCAATTTATGTTATGATTGTTCCTTAATGATTTAACTTTAAAAATCATTTTCATTTATTTGTTTATTAATTTAAGAACATAATCTTAAATTTTACGATGTTACAAATACCCTTATTAAAAGTCAAATTTTTATAACACTAAATATCCTATGTTTAGCGATAATAACAATTTGCTTGAATATAAAGTGTTATATAAAAGATTACACTGCCACAAATGTTTAATTAAAATATATATTTAAAAGAAAAACCACATCTAAGAATCATGTTAATTGAAAAATATTTTAATTTAGAAAAAAATAGGGATGAATCCCCGTTTTGCGGAATTGAAACACGCCAAAAGGAGATTTTTATTGGGTTGCATTGAACCAATTAGATTAAACTTTTTTTGTAGTACCGGATTAGAACCATATGTGATGCCACTTTTACCGAAATACATTAAAGTCAGACACGTGTTTTAAATTAAAATGAAAGAATATTCAAATAACCACAGAAATGGTTCCTGTTACAGTTAACTCTTACAAATTTGGTTTTTGCAATAGTAAACTGCGATAGGGACCATTTATGTAACAATTTAATGTCATAGTGACTTTTTGTAATTTTTAACTATCAAGGGGACCATTTATGTAAATGTTTCCTACAATAGAGACCATGTCTAGAATGAACCAATGCGATTTTTTGTATTGCATTTTGTGATGATGGTTATCGGCTCACACACAAAACCTAAAGAACTACCATAATAACATAAAAAAGTGCCAAGTGACAGTGGGAACATTTCTAGTACTTTTAAGGTAAATGCTGAAAAATAGTAACATACTTTAACCCAATTCCCATTTTAGGCAATGTACTTACTGCAAGTTAAAGAGAAAATATACCTTTGTAATACACTTTGCAAAAAAAAAAAACTCCATTACGATAGTTCACCATTAACATATAATACAATAAAACGATTAGAATAGAAAAAACATTATCAATTAAATTAAAACATGTTGCTATTGTGTATAAAATGTGCATTCCTATACAAACCTTGAACACATGAAATCAATGTTAGATAGACGTTAATGAAAATAAGAAATGTATTTATGTTTCTTACCAAAAATCAGTGCAAGGATGTTGTTGTGCTCTTCACGAAAATGCAGTTTTCTATAAATGTTCTCAATGCTTCAAAAGGTAAAAAATGATTAGAAATACATTTTGAAAGAAAAATAGTACGTATAGGTCTGTTCAAGCTAACAAATAATTATATTATAATTACTTCAAAAAAACCTTCTCTTTCCCTTTAAAGTCTCTTTACATCTTTTTGTTTGGATTTCTTTGTACATCACACTTTTTTCATGGTCATGATTGTTTTGTTGCATAAAAGATAAATGAATTATCATATATGTTAACAATTGAATTCGTAACTAAACCATAAATCAGCTAGACAAAGGAAGTATTTTTCTTTTTAAAACAAAAAGTGTATCTTAAGTTAATAATCAATATAATTTGCAGTGTTCAACCAGTTGAAAAATTGGTATATTTTTTTATTGAAGTACCGATTTAGAACCGAACCGGTGTTGAGTGTGTTGACTTGAACTGAACCAGTTCTAATTTAGACATATAAGAAGCTTTTGCAGCAAAATATTATCATATTCTCTACAAGGGTTGTCTCCAATCTTAGATCACTATCTTTAAACAATTAATGCAAACTATAATAGAAAACAAAAAGAAATATAAACTACAATAAGTTTGGCTTTTCTTCTAAATGACACCTATCAATGATAGTAATGATCAATAGCTACTTAATAAATATTAATATCACCATGGGTATCACCAAATGCACTAATGTTACAAGTTCAAATGAAAAGAAACAAAAAAATATCATTAATTAAGCAATCTTCTTCCCAATTTTCCTACGAAAGGTTGTGGTGAATGTGTTGCACCAAGGATAATTAAAAAAATGTAAACATCGTGGTTTCAACATCTATTTCTTATGTCTAGACCACTATAAAGACAAAAAGCTTATTTTTGTAATTTAACCTAGGTAACATTTGTAGAAAAAGAAGTATGGAATTAAGTCGAGTGGTGGTGTGGAAGAAATTGAAATGAAAGTAAGATACTATAATCAGGTATCATCTCATTTTGTATTCCTATTTTTTTCATATTTATTTCATTTTTCCATTTTGTTTCTTATTAATGTATTGTAAGGAATACTACTACAACTACTCATACCTGAAACTACAACGCTTTTATCGCATACGTACAACATTGGGTCAATACATAATTTTAGTTTGAACTATTCTTATAATAAATATATGAAGTGATGAATATTCCAGGGAATGGAGGAAGAACTTGATGCAAATATCTAATGTAAATATATATTCATGGACAAAACTTCTAGAAATCAAGTGTTAAGATAGGTTACACATAACCATTAACAGAGCATAATGTGATTTAGCAAATGTGGATATAAAATGATGAAAACAAATGTGGATATAAAATGATGAAAAGAACGTGAGTAGGCCAAAATGAGAAATCTAAAAACCTAGAAGGCTAGAACTACCGAATCAAATCAGGGTTACCTTATGGCTTTGATTTGAAATTGGAGAACTTAGGGTTAACTTTGATTCAAAATTGGAGAAATCAAGTTTACCTTTGTCATCATATCTTAATTATTTTGGAATCTTAATTTGAAGCTTCGAGGTACATACCAGAGTATTTGTTTGGACACAATTGAAACCTCTTCGTTTGTAAACCGCCATGGCACCTCCCCATTCTCTCCTTCTTCGGTCCATCCATGACAAGTAGTAACACATATGAAACATGATTTTTTAAATATCTCGGATGATTTTGAGGGGTAGCACCTGACTACTAGCTAGAAAAATTAATATTCACGCTTAAGATGGTAGCTACAAAAATTAATATTCACTCTTAAGACAAGGCTCGATCCTATGACCTTAGATTTCATTTTCCAAATCGTAAACCATCTAACCAAGTTGCATCTTATGTTTCTTTTATACATATTTTTATTTACAATATATTTATTTAAATAAATATTTTTAAGTGCTACTATAAATCGGTTTTGTTCGGTTTTTCATTCAAATATGAAACCAAACCGCAAATTCAGGGTTTTGAAAACTTAGAAACCAAATGTTCGATTTCTTTCTATTTCGGTCTTGGTTTTTTTATTTTTCTATTTTTGGTTCGGTTTTTCTCACCTCTATCTCTACGTCTATTTCATAGCTTTGGGTCTAACATATCAAAACCCAAAACTCGAGGATTTTAGGACCTTAGAACTAGAAATTTATCGATTTCCATGAACAAAAAATTTATTCAGATTTTTTGAACCAACGAAACAAAATATAGCCCTATTTGGCAAATGGTGGTGGAGATTCAAAAACTATCCGGATAGCACATGGGCTGAGGTGATAAAAGCAATTTATGGCACTGATGGTGGATTTGATAGACCCTCGATAGCAAAGAGAAGGAACGGATGTTGGGGAACAATTGCTAATATCCCTAAATTGTTAATGAAGGAGAAAATATCTTTTATAGAACATTTTAAGATGTCAAAAAATAACAATTGTCCAACTAAATGGGTTTGGTCCCTTGATGCTTTTGGGGTTTATTCAGTTGTATCTCTCAGGAAGCATATTGACAATGTAATCATTCCTCTAAGCGAGAGTAGCTGGTCTTGGAACTCTCTAATACCTGGAAAATTGAATATTCTTGCTTCGCGAATCTGACATGGTAAACTTCATCCATGGCCAACCTATTTAAATTTGGTATCAGTACATCAAACTTGTGCATAATTTGCAACGGAGCTCCAGAAACAGAGGAACACATGTTCGTGGATTGCCCGGTATCACATGAAGTATGGCAACAAGTATGTATATGGTGGTGTTTGTTGGACTATCCTATAAATTCGTTACGTGATTTTTTAGAATGTAAAGCAAGGCTCGGGGGTCACCATAGGCTAGCAAAGATTCATGAGGGTATAATGTTGGTATTTATTTGGGTAATTTGGAGATACAGGAACTCTAAAGCCCATTCTTCAAACCCAAGTCCAAAACCACACGTGGCACTGCTTTATGAGGTACAATCGTTATCGTTTCTTTGGATCAATGCAAGGAATAGAAAAGGGCAGGTGTTAAGATGGAGTGAATGGAGTTGCAATCCGATTTTAGAATGTTACTGTAGTATTATAAGTTTTAGAAAGATTATGTAAAATATTTAAAATTAAAAAAAAAACTTATAAAAAAAATGACGCTATAAATATATTAAAAAAAAAGTTGTAAAATATAACATTAGTTAAATGTATAATCTCTTAATTTGAAGGGTGTAGTGTTACCATTACATAGTCCGTTTGATTTTCCCAGCAAAAATACAATGCATAAAGGATAGTACCACACCCTATACGAAGAGAAAAAAGAGAGACGGAAGGAAAATATGTGTGTGAAAGGTTTTTTTATTTATTTATTTATTATTATTATTATTATTATTATTATTATTATTTAATAATTAATGAATTCCAAATTTACCTTGACATGTCGACTATCTTAAATTTATACCTACAAATAGATAAAAATAAGCATGAAAAAAATTGTTTTTTTTTTTTTTTTTATGATTTAACGAACGAAAATTATTGTATATGACTCGACTCATATGTATGAAACTTAGATAAAATTAAGCATATATATATATATATATATATATATATATATATATATATATATATATATATATATATATATATATACAAATTTGAATATAGTATGTTCTTTTTAAGCTAACGGACAAACGTTATTATATGCGATGCAAATAATACGTACGAAATTAAAACTAAGCACAGAAACGTAAGAAAAATTATGTGGAAACATAAGCAAATTCGAATTTAAATCCGTACAATTATAAAAAAACAAATAAATATTTTTAAAGAAAAAAAAAATTCAAGTTCTAAATTCACATCGAAATATTAACCACCTTGAATTTATACCGATATATATATATATATATATATATATATATATATATATATATATATATATATATATATATATATATATATATATATATATAAGTACGCAAAAAAATAACTTTATTTTAAGTTAAAGAAAAAAAAGTTATTATAGAAAATCCTTATTATAATTCTAATAAATAGTTTTATTCTCATCTTGCCAAGTGTCATACTATTAGAACTCATAATTAATATTGTATGTTACATATTATGCCACTTGTCAACCTATTAATTATCAATTTCAAATTTCAAATTTTAAAATTTTCACTTAAATTACATTAAATTATTAATTAATTCTCCATTTTAAATTTCAAATTTTAAATTTTTTTCATTCTAATTATATTAAATTAATAACATTAGATTAAAAAATAAAATTAAATTAATACAAATTATAAGGTGATATAACTTCACATATTTATTTAAATCAATTATTATAATTTTATATAACTAAAAAAATATCTCTTAGGTAATAATTTATTTAAAATAATTTATTAATATTTTTGATTTTTTAATGTAAAATTTTATTAATTTTATAAGCGTGGTTCTCACATGTTATAAACTAGTCAAATAATATATACTGCAAGTTGATAAACACGAAAGTTTGCTAAATGGACGAGTGAAAATAAATTTTTGTAACGTCCAAAATGAATGTGTGAAAATAAAGTAAAGCGTTGAAAAGTTATAAACATACAATATACAATATAGACAAAATTACATAAATAATTTTTATTTTACTCATATCACAAATTCAGTTTTTACTATCACCAAATCACCCTGGTACTAACAACCAAAATTAAACGGTCTAACTAAAAGTAATCATTTATGTACATGGACGATATTTGTTAAAAAGTTTAATAAAAACTGAGTTTTTAACTTTTAATAAGTATACAGACTATTTATATAATTTTGTGGGTAATAATCTTCAATCCTAATAAAAGACTCCTAGACTTTCCACTTGTCATTTTCTTAGACCTCAATTTGCCACGTGGCCTCTTAATATTAACCTTCTGCTTTTTTTCCCGCTCAAATTCAGTATCGCGTTTATGGTTCCTCCTTTCTAGATTAAATTAAAAATCAAATTTCAAATCCGGATCCGGTAAATCTCGACACGCACCCCTTCATATTCAATTTATCGACTCCTAAATCATCGCATCAATTTACAGATTACCTAAAAATCCACCTTAACCATCGTACTGCTTAATATATGTTGTTTCTGAACAAACCCATATCTACCTTTCTCCATACATAATTTCATATCTACGATGCTCCTATATATCTCCCATTTCATCTCAATCGGCTATCATGGAGGCCGGGATAGAGATTGAACCCTGCAAAATCTGCCTTGCAAAGTCTGTCTACCAGGTGTTCGAGGAAATGTCACTCTCAAGAATTAATCTATCATTGTTCTTTCAGACCTCAAGTAAGTCCAATTCCTTGCTTTTTGTGAAAGAGGCCGTCTAATTCCTACATATACACGCTCTCTTGTGTTAAAGTAAGTCTGGTTCATTGATTTTTCGATTAATCTATATGCATATGTCTATATGTGTGTTTGTAAGATTATGTGTACGTATTGTCCTGTTATGCTTTGTAACTACATTTGGATGAATAAAATCAAATGGATTTGATCTGAATAGTGATGTTTATTTTTATGTTTATGTTACCATGTTTCTTTTTAAATCTTTTGTATTTTGTATGTCTCCAAGGTTGAAAGTTTTCCAACATGACCTTTGGTGGTTTGGCATGGTTTAGGATTTCTTATTGAAGTATAGAGCCTTTCTTTTCTGTCACTTTGAGCCCCTGACATCTCAACATTATGATGTGTAGAGATGTTGAGCAATCTCAAATATCATACCAATGTCATTATATCACTATTTCATTCATTAGGAACTCTCTGTGTTAGTTCTAGACACCTCGATTGCCTAAGGTACTTATTTGCTTTCTGTCTTTCAAGATTTGTTACAACTTTTTTGACATAATTAGTGTTTCCAGTTTGCAGTGAGTATGCCAATCATATTGATGAACCTATGGCTATATTTAGAGAGTTAAGTCCAAAAGATGTACTATCTCTTCAAAAAAGAGAAAGTAAGAATTCTATAACTCAGGCAAACTACATATAGTTTTATGGAGCCGAGGTATATGGAATTATGTTCCCAATCAATGGTCCCAGTGGCTACCCAAGAATGCTCTATATTTGTGTCAATATATCATTTCTAATAACATGGAACTATTATTAAAGAGGTTATAATCCTTTTCTCTGCCATGCTTCTATAGAAGCATACTTGCATGGGCGAAATATTAGCACAAACAAAGAATTTATATTCATGTTTCATTATAAACTATCCAATTTGATATTAATACAAATGATGTCGTTTACCATCTTTTTAATAAATCAAAGTGGATGATAGAAAATTTCTTTTAAATTGATACAACATTGATTAAGGGCAGATTATTTTAAAAATTAGGTTGTTGTTGCTATAAAATGAGGGTTGTTTCTTTAAACTGATATCGTATTAGTTGATGGGTTGTTTCTTTTACAAGTAGGTTTCTATTTAATCAAACTGGATGAGGGGCTGTTTGTTTAAAAGTAGGTTGCTATTTATGCATTTAACTTTTTGGTGCTATAAAGTATGTTGCTAATTAAGCTAAGAAATGAAGGTTGCTCTTTTATGCATTTAACCTTCTGTTTGTGCTTTATAGTTTATTCTGTTACAAAATTACCCTTGTGGTCATTTTACTATTCCATGGAGAAGTCCGAAAGGTAAATATTATTATTCTTTTGTCATGAAAATGTCAATGTTTGTTGTATTTTTTTAATTAAATGTGTTAACTTTTAATAATTCACTCAACTCATATTCTTAAGTAAAAATGTTTAATTCTCTGTTGAGTTTCTTTTTTATTTTCTCAAATTTCATAAAGTTATTGTTCCAATTTAGTCTGAATAAGATACGTGGTGGATTTATGCTCACTTCACTCAATTGTTAGACTTTTTAATGCCCTGTGTGCGCCAACAACAAAGGAGCAAACATACTTAGAAACTTTATAACTAAATAAGTTTAAAATTTTAAAATCCCTTCTGATCAAGTGGGATATCTTATAATGTGAACTATGTGGTGCGATTTAGTGGAAAATTTGTTTGTCCAAAAGGAAAAGAAAAACAATTATAGTAAAATAAGGTTTAATTATAACACGTTATAAACTTTTGAAAATGTTTATGGAATGAAAAGAAAAGGAAATAGACTGATTATATTCATAGATTAAAAATACGTTTACACGATGCAAAATATATCATAAATTGAGAAATACGTCCAAATCTTGTTATTATATCTTTTTACTTTAATGTTTTTAACTTCTTTTAAAATCTTTTTGAGGAGATGACATTTTTTAAAAGAAAATTCACTATTAACAATAGGACACCTTAGGAAATTGATAGTCATTTAAAAAAGTGGTAAGTTTGTTTAATAAGTCATCCGTTCCATGATTTTCATATGAATCCATCCATTTTTATTATTTTTATATATATCTAATAATTTTATTAAAGTGATAATTTACTTTTGATGAGTAAAAAATTTAAAAGATTTTTGAATAAAAATATATTTTTAATGAGCTTTACACAATCTGTTTTTACACGTGACCAGAGTAAAACTAATAATTTTATATCCAAATCATAGACTTACAAGTACAACTTCTTATATTGTGTATAAAGACATGTTTAAAATTTATGAAAAATGGTATGATTTTTTTTTCCTTATAACATATTTTTATCAGCTATTGATAACACATATTTAGTCATCATTTTGATTTGTAATTTATTTTATACTAATCAATGTGATTTTCATGATTGATTGTTTTTGTGTTTTTCAATCTATTAAATTTTATATTACATTATATAACATGATCATTTTATCATTACTCTAAACTTAAAGAACATTGTTTATATTTTCATACCATTTTTCATATTAATTTAAAATAACGATGATACAGTTACGAACAAAATAAAAAACAATTTATAAAATTAACTTTTTGTAAATCTTTGATTATTGACTATAATTTGTAAAGTTTGTATTTAATTTTGTAAATCTTTGATTATTGACTATAATTTGTAAAGTTTGTATGATACTGTACTTTATCGAACCGTGTAGCACTCGGGGTTATAACCTAGTTTAGAAGTAATGTAAACTTCCCCTTCCCTGTGACCACGGAAGAATGGAGAAGTTTCTAGTTTCTCGAAACCTGCAAACGATTATCGATCGTAAGGATTCATCCAGAAAGTTCTCGTCATCCCTTAAGCATATACTATATAATCCCAACCCATTAACAAATGCCAAACCAAAATCAGCAAAAATCCCAACAAATCAAACTAAGTGAATTCTTCTTACAACAGTTTCAGATAAACATAGAAGATGTCGATCATTCCAAGTTTCTTCGGTGGCCGACGAAGCAGCATCTTCGATCCATTCTCAATCGACATCTGGGACCCTTTCAAAGATTTCCCGATTTCATCTTCGTCTGATCATGTCTCGAGAGAAACCTCCGCGTTGGTAAACACCCGTGTGGATTGGAAGGAAACCCCAGAAGCCCATGTGTTTAAAGCCGATCTTCCTGGGATCAAGAAAGAAGAAGTAAAGGTGGAGGTGGAAGATGACAGGATCCTGCAAATTAGTGGAGAGAGAAATGTCGAGAAAGAAGATAAAAACGATACATGGCATCGTGTGGAACGCAGCAGTGGGAAGTTCACCAGAAGGTTCAGGTTGCCGGAGAATGCTAAGATGGATCAGGTGAAAGCAGCCATGGAAAACGGAGTGCTCACAATTACTGTCCCCAAAGAAGAAGTGAAGAAGCCCGATGTGAAGTCCATTGAGATATCTGGTTAGAAAAATCCACAGAATGTTCTACATGAATTTGATGTAATGTGCTTTTTTGTGTTTGGTTCGTTCACTATATGTTTGATGAAATGTCTGGAAGAACAATACCTTTTTTGTAATTTCGATAAACAATAAAATTCGAATGTTATCTCGTAATTAACTCATTCTATAGACATACACAGCTACAAATTAACAAAAAATTAACATCGATTTTATCAATATTAGCTAAATAATCATATCATTATTCATAAAAACTAACCAACAATAATAAGATCAATAGATAAGGAAGTATGAAGAAAGTAACGAAAAGCCTGTTAAGATTTGCAGATCTCCGATGGATCTTTCAGTTATTAAAATTAGTTTTTAATTTGCCATCGTATATGTTAAATTAACTATTATTAAATTAAACATTTGAGTTCATATTAAATAAAACTTCTCGAATTCCTAATTTCTCAAACTAAAACATTTAGAAGTTCATTTTGATTTTAGAAATTAAGATGGTGCAAAAACGTTTTTTTATCGTATTGTTCAGCATAAATTACTATTTTGTTGTCGGTACTTCAGAATTTTAGTTATAAGTTCATAATGATAAATTTTTGGCAAACTAAACCACAGAATATCTAATCAATTTTCTTTTTTAACAATTCATAATTTTGTTTATCCTTGTTTATTTATTAATTGAACGAATATAAACAAGATTTTTCTATGTGTTTACTTAAAACTATGAATATGGTCAATATATTTCTTAAAAATATTATAAGTAATTTGCTATGTATGATCAACATATAAGAAATTTTGAATAGCAACTATTAAAAATTTTATTTTGAAGATTTATGTTTATTTGTGTTTATCCATTTGAGTTTGTTTACATGTAAGTCTATTTAGTGGTTTATTTTTCTTTTTGTAATATATCTTTCGATTTGCATACATTTGGTCATTGAGTTTTTTTTTTTTTTTTTTTCCTCCATATTTATCCCTTCACCTTGTTAAACTGTACAGATTCAGTCATTATGAACGACTATTCCAAGTTAGCCGGTAAAAATGACTTAAATAGGGGGTTGTAAGAACCTGAAATTTAGAAAAAGTTAGACTTCTAGTCAATTATTAAGTAAAAGGGTAAAATGGTCAATTATGAGAAAAAAATGAGAATAGGAAGTGGCAACTTCATGAAAATGGCCAAGCTATGTTTAAGTAACTTAGAATATGGCCAAGCTAAGTTTAAGTCACTTAGAAGAAGTTTTATGAGTAAGTTTAAGCGAAATACTACATGAGAAGATGCATTTTGGCCAAAAAAGTGAAATTTGTATTTTTATGCTTTTTGTGCCAACTTTGTAACTTAATAGATTAACAATCGTATTAATTCATTTAGATATGACTTAACATATGTATAGAGTATGTTCATACCTTGTGTTGATATAAAGAACATCGAAAACGGGTTAGTAACAAAAAAGTTATGAAGGATTGAAGATTGAAGGAAATATATCCCAAGGCTGGAATGGAATGAGCTAGGGATTGTTGTCAAATCAGAATAAGGGCACGGTGAATAAATCTCCACTTCGTGGCTATTCTTCTTCGCAATAAAGAATGACAATGAACATTTCCCCACAGTGTGGTATATGGGTGCCACGACATGGTGACCAAAGTAGAATTCCCTTGAGAAAGAGTGCAACGACGTGGCAAGAAGATGGTTATGACGTGGCAAGTAAACGAGTGTCTTTGGCCTCGGGTCAAATAGTTGATGCGACGTGGTGAGCATGTAACTGTGGAGTGGTTACGCATCATAATTAAAGGATGTTGCCTTTCTTTCTCGTCATAAGCATCCCCAAACACCCCTATAAAGGACCTTTGGAAATTTGAAGGATCAAGGAGGGTCAAGTGGTGGTTATGGGTGCTTGTGGCTTGGATTAGACATCAAAAGCTTATGAGTTAATCATCTCCTTTAACTTAAGATTTTAGGATTGTAATGGTGATTAATGAAATTGAGTTAAATATGAATGAATACCCTTAAGAAGCTTGTTAATTGATGTAATTAGTAGTGTTTAGAACCTTTGAACAAGATTTATGTTTGATTTCAATGGTGAAATCTATATGTGTAAACTGTGAAGTTGGGATGCTTAATTCAATGATTGGATTGAATTTAGAGAATGAAATGTTAGAATTATGATAAATTAAGTGATCATCTCGACATTAAGAAGTAGATAAGCTCTTAATAGGCTAAGGCATGTTTTAAGGAACTTGAAATGTTATATGAATATGCCTTGGGCAAGATGATGAGCCAAGATGCATTAATTTAAGAAAAGAGCCAAGAAGGGGTAGTTAGTCTTCAGTAACTAGCAAGGTAAGCTATAACTCTCACTCTCACACACTCTCTCTATATTTATCTCTATGTTTATATATATATATATATATATATGTGTGTGTGTGTGTGTGTGTGTGTGTGTGTGTGTGTCTGTGTGTGTGTGTGTGCGTGCGTGTATGTTTAAATGTGAGAGTCATGTATCAGAGCATGACTAAGAGAAAGAAAGAAGATGATTATATGTGTTATGTTTCTAAGTCAATGTTGCAAAACTCGTTAGGCGTTCCCAGGGTGGCCGATTAGCGACTAGCGAGCATTCGGTCTAGGCGGGTAGTACTCGGATTAAATAAATTATATGAAATTATTTTTTGGATAAATTATATACATAAAAGATATAACAAGTTTTTTAAAATTATAAAAAAAATAGATGAATATCAATAAAAATATACATTATTTTCTAAAAAAAAGTCACAATTTTCGACTTTTTACGATTTTTCCGATATTTTCCAACTTCGGTCGATTATGAATTTTTCCAATTTTGACAAAGTTGGAGCTGATTTAGACCAATTTTTACCTATTTTGACTGAGTTTGACCAATTCCGAGTTTTTTGGCCGATTCCTAATTACGCACCTCGACCCCTACCCGATTCCGATTAATCGGTACCCTAGGCCAAGTTTTGCAACACTGTTCTAAGTAAGATCATGTACTTATGGTTGTACACTTAAGATCATGTATCTGAACATGTGTGTATAACCAAAGTATGTAGAGATTTATAGAGAAAGAACAAGAGTGTTATGAGCAATACCCTTAAGAGTATATAAAGAAAGTATTTGATTATATGTCATATAATCTCATGTAAGAGTAGATGATGAGAAAATGTATTTATGTATACCTAAGAGAGCTTGATAAAGATATAGAATGATTATATATAATATAAACATAAGTGTATGTAAATATGTCTAGACATGATGGTGTTATGTAGAATACCTCTATGTTACTAGACATAAAGACAAAGTACTTAATAAGTTAAGTACTAGAAGTGTAATCGAAGATCTCTTGATGAGATAAAGAGATAAAATATTTGTGAGACAAGCATTACGTGATGAGTCACATAATAGACTTAGAGTTGTGTAGAAAGATGATTCCTTCGGGAATGAGTTATAGATGTTACTTCGGGGACAATATTATGATTCCTTTGGGAATGAGATAGATGTTTCTTCGGGGACAAGATTATGATTCATTCAGGAATGAGATAGACGTTCCTTAAGGGATAAGTTTATGATTCCTTTGGGAATGAGATAGATGTTCCTTTAGAGATAAGATTATGATTCATTTGGAAATGAGATAGACATTCCTTTGGGGACAAGATTATGATTCCTTAAGGAATGAGATATCGATTTCTTTGGGGACAAGATTATGATTCCTTTAGGAATGAGACGATGGTTCCTTAGGTAACACATATATATCATCCATTTTGGGATGTAAATAGATGATTCATGCGGGAATTAAAGATTATGTAATGATTAGAAAATATAGAGAAAAGATTCCACGGGTGGAACACGGTAATGAAGTTCTTTAAGGACTTAGAAATAATTCATGATGGATTAAGAGTAAGGAATCCGTTAGGGATTCAAGAGAAGAAAGAAGTTGTAGAGGGATCCATGAGGGATCGATATAAGAAGTATGAAATGCAAAAGCAAGAGCAAGAGACAAGCATGCATAGAGCATAGAGAATAGTAGAGGAAATATGAGATGAGAAAGTAGATAGAAAGATAAGGATAAATAAGAGCTAGAGGTAGAGACATATATAGAAAATATGGGAAGTATAAGATGAGCCTGAGAAGTGGATAAGAAAGATAGATGAGTTAAATGATTAGGAAGAATAGAATCGTATTATGTAGGAGAAGAATAATAAAGAGTAGAGTACGAGAATGATATAATAGAATGTTGAGGCATGAGAAGAGATAGAAGAATAGAGATTGATGCAATGAGATGAGAAAAGATTGACAGTATATGACATGAGAGAAGAGTTTAAGATGTTGAGCATGAGATATAAGAGAAGTAGAAAAATTAGAGTATGAAAGATAAAAAGAGTATATGAACATGAAAATAGAAAGAATATAACTCACTAGACATTGTTGTTTGATGTTGTAGAGATATTTTCTGTTTTTGGTTGCAACAACGGTGGTTCTAGAAGTGAAGACTAGAGTACAAGGACTTAGAATAGGTTTTACTTCCTTGTTGTTTCGAATTGTATGTATGCTTTTATTATAAACCCATGACTATGTTTGGGATATAAAATATTTTTATTTTTATTAGTTAATAGAATTTTGTAAATTTTTAGAAATAACTCTGATAATCCTATTAGATTAGATGATAGAACATTTGTGTTATTACAACTTAGCATGCAAAATTCAAAGACCGCATTTAAATCTATACATACCTATGACAAAGCTAGACCCATGATAGAAAAGAGAGACAGATAAGATTATTGATTTCCTTCCTTTATAATCAAATTGCATGCATTAAGCACTTGGAAGAAGTGTAACAAATTTAAGGATAAATTTCCAACAAAATCTTGTATGGTTACTGACTAATACACTAAGAATTTATAAAATATGTTTCTTCTCCAAGAAAACATCATGCCTTATGTTTCTATTCACCAAATTAAAAGGTGTAAAAGATGAAGCAATTACTGAAAATTGAAAAAGCAAAGTGACTTAGATCGAATCGGGATAGACGAAATATAAATCTGAAAGACCTAATTGTGCAACATCTGTTTCACTTAAAATAGTAGAGGAATAGATTTTGCAAGTTGGATATCTAATGTAAATATCTATTCATGGACAGAACTTCTAGAAATCAAGTGTTAAGATAGGTTACACACATAACCACTAACAGAGCATAATGTGATTTAGCAAATGTGGATATAAAATGATGAAAACAAATGTGGATATAAAATGATGAAAATAACGTGTGTAGGCCAAAATGAGAAATCTAAAAACCTAGAAGGCTAGAACTATGAAATCATATTAGGGTTACCTTATAGCTTTGATTTGAATTTGGAGAACTTAGGGTTAACTTTGATTCAAAATTGGAGAAATCCAGTTTACCTTTATCTCCATCTCTTAATTAATGGGGCATCTTCATTTGAAGCTTGGAGGTACAAACCAGAGTATTGGTTTGGACACAGTTGAAACCTCTTCGTTTCTGAACCGTCGTGGCACCTCCCCATTCTCTCCTTCTTCGGTCCGTCCCTGACAAGTAGTAACACTTATGAAACATGATTTTTTAAATATCTCGGATGATTTTGAGGGGTAGCACCTGGCTACTAGCTAGAAAAAATAATATTCACGCTTAAGATGGTAGCTAGAAAAATTAATATTCACTCTTAAGACAAGGCTCGATCCTATGACCTTAGATTTCATTTTCCAAAGCGTAAACCATCTAACCAAGCTGCATCTTATGTTTCTTTTATACATATTTTTATTTACAATATATTTATTTAAACAAATACTTTTAAGTGTTACTATAAATCGGTTTAGTTCGGTTTTTCATTCCAAGGACGAAACCAAACCGCAAATTCCGGGTTCTGAAAATTTAAAAACCAAATGTTCGGTTTCTTTCTATTTCGGTCTTGGTTATTTTTATTTTTGTAATGTCCCAAAAAATCTGAAAATTTCGTTTAATTTAATAATAAAAACCATAGTCGATAAACCTCATGTAAAAATCATAAGCTATGTATCTCAAAACATTATAACAACTGTCAAGCATATCAGAGTTTAAACATCCTAGGTTAAAACAAATGGTGTGTGCACTGCAATCTTCCCGAGCTCCTCTTTTGAAAACTGAGTACCTGAAACCAAAACTGAAAGCTGTAAGCACGAATCTTGGTGAGTCTCCCAAAACTACCACATACCACACAATAACACATAAGCACATACTGGGCCTCGCTCACTGCATCGGACCGGAGTCCGGAACTAACCAGGGCCTTGTCCTCTGCATCGGACCAAAGTCCGGAAATTGCATCGAACCGAAGTCCGGAACTAACCAGGGCCTTGCCCTCTGCATCGGACCGAAGTCCGGAACTAATCAGGGCCTTGCCCTCTGCATCGGACCAAAGTCCGGAAACTGACTGAACATAGCATAGCATAATCATATCATATAACATGAACACATATACTGCATACTGCATCGGACCGTAGTCCGGAACACATAACACAAGGACATGCTTGAATCACGAAGACATCAAGCAAACTGAACTACTGCATCGGACCGAAGTCCGGAATTGCTAACATCTAACATATAAGCTAAAACACATATCATATAACATATAACATGTAAACTAAACCATTGCATCGAGCACCGCCCGATATCTTACTAGAGTCCAGTACTACTAATATATAAACGAGCCGACATTGTGGTCTTAGACTCGTTCCTACTGGAAGAGGACTCACCTCACACTACTGAAGCCCCGAAGACACAATCTCGCATTGCTGAAGTTCCACAGACTAAACTCCAGCTGTTGGATGACAGATTCCCGATCTGTCAATATCAAAACATCACCCAATTAATAATTAGGTTCCACTACAAAACTACACATATATACTTTGGATAATTACTACATTACCCCTAGTTAGGCTTTCCCAAGCCCAAGGTGTAACGACCTAATTTTTACGTCCGAAAATTTCATTTTTAAGGTATTACTTTAGAAAACGTTAATAAATAAAAACATTGTTTGTTCACACCATAACACATCGCAACCATGTTCTAAAAAGTCAAACCATACATCCCATCAAAATATCAGAGTATAATCCCAGTAAATCTCATAAATGCGGAAACCGAAGAGTGTGTGTATGACGTGCCGCTACCGCGCCGGCTCCTTCCCCTTCGATGCAGGGGTACCTGAAAACAAAACTGTAAACGTAAGCACAAAGCTTAGTGAGTTCCCCCAACGTACCACATACCAAACAAACACATAACATACGTACTGCCAGGCTATTCTGGGGTGCATGACTACCCGGTACGGCCATTCTGGGGTGCCGACCTACCCATACGGCCATTCTGGGGTGCCGTCTTACCCGTGTCAAGCCATTCTGGGGTGCTGACTACCCATGTCAAGCCATTCTGGGGTGCTGACTACCCATCGGTCCTAACAACCGATCCTCGGGGACTATTTCAACCCCTACTACTACGATCACATATAACATAACAAGCCAGCATGCAAACATATCATCACATACTGTCAGACGTATCTGGGGTGTCTGACTACCCTTCGGTCCTAACAACCAAACTCTACTACTTATCACATACTACATATCATGCTAGCATATAACATATCAGGTAGTAGCAAACTTAGATGATATCACAAAGACAATCATCTATCATACATCTCCTACTGGTGGGTCGGCATTGTGGCCTTAGACCCACTGCTACTGGAAGGTAACTCACCTCAAAGTAGCTGCTGAACTGATCGGGAACTAACTGACTGTTGCTGCTCCGGGAGTCCTCCGGCTGCAATTCCCACAACATACTCAATCAAACACTGATAACTGTCCTTTAGGTAAAATGACCATTTTACCCCTGGTTTAGCTCTAAGCCAATGCTAGGGTCAACTTTCAGTTGACCCGACTCGCCGAGTGGATCACCACTCGCCGAGTCCCTAGCAAACCATTGTCCTGGGTCCCTGGTTCTACTCGTCGAGTCGGGCTATGACTCGACGAGTTCACCTTCTAACTGTCATTCAACTCCTTCATCCTACTCGCCGAGTTGTATGAACAACTCGTCGAGTTCATCTTCATCCGATGAACACTTTATGCTAAGACTCGCCGAGTTGTATGAACAACTCGCCGAGTCTGTTCTTGATCTATGAAGATTGCCTTGGACTCGCCGAGTCAGGGCATTGACTCGCCGAGTCCTAACATGGGTGAGTTCATCTCCCAACTCACCGAGTCACCCCCTGTGACTCATGGCTCAACTTGACACATGATGAAGGGACCAAATCGGTGACTCGCGACCAGACTCGCCGAGTCACCTATACGACTCGCCGAGTCGTCGCCATGCATCCACCAAATACACAGATTTACTCGATTTCAGTCCATGCCATTCATAGATCTGGACTTCTAGGACACAAATCACACGTAAAGTTTCCAACTTTACGTGTGGATATTCACTAATGTGGATTTTAGGGTGTAAAATGCCTCAAAAGGGTAGATCTAGGATGAACAAGCCACATGGGGCCATAAAGCTCACAGATCTGAGCTCCTGGAGCTCAATCTTGCCTAGATCTAAAGGTTAATCCACTTATTACGAGTCATTAAACACAAACAAGCTTGGAGAATTGCTCAAGAGTGTCCCAAATGACATCCTAAGCATAGAAACAGGGGAAAACGAGATATACCTCAAGGAAAATGTTGAAATGACACAAAGATGGCTGATCTCCTTCTCCTCTTCTTGATCTACTCCTCTTTCTCCTCAAAACCTTCAAGAACACACCAAGAACACCTCAATCTCTCAAGGAAACAAGGGAAAACGATGTTGGGGGAGTTCTGGGGGTGAATGGGGACGAGTTGGGGCGGAATGAGGGTTTAAATAGGGTGCAAACCCTTGAAACTTAGGGTTTCATCCAGCAGCGGTGACTCGCCGAGTCCAAGATATGGACTCGCCGAGTCGCCCACTTAAACGTGTCCTGAGTCTCGTCCCTACTCGGCGAGTCGGACCCTATGACTCGCCGAGTCCAAGGCTAAATTAGGGCAATGCTCAAATAAAATTCACATACCGGAAACCAGGTGCTACACAAGGTCCATTCCATAAGCCCAAAGTCAACTAGGGATCAAAGCCCAACACATGGCCCAACTTTCCAAATTGGGCCCAAACCTCTACATGGACTTCCCTTAAGGCCCACTTGTTCAGTCCAGTCCAACATGTCTCATTCTAAGGGCCTAATATCATACAACCATCTAGGCCTAAACTATAGTCCATTTATGGCCTAATTTTCCAAATAGGGCCTAATCCTTCATATGGGCCTTACCCTAAAGCCCAACTAATTACTCTAGTTTATTTGATTAACCTTGGATGGCCCAATAATAAATCAATTACCAAAGCCCAATCAAAAGGCCCAACTAAAGGCCCAAGTGAAACTAGGGTTTCACATAAAATGATGATTATGGTTAAGTGTTTCTTACTTAACCCATTAAGGACTTAATCCTTTAAGGATTTAATCCATTAAGTCCAATATTACTTAGATTAATCTTTGCCAATAATTATTAATGAATATTCCAAGTTATTAAATAATTCAGTCTGCGTCCCGATTAATTCTCAAAATTAGGGTTTAATTGGCATTAGTGTTTTCCAATCCAAAGACTAGCCCATTTATTAACTTGTTGGGCTTCTAGGTTAATTAGGGCTTTATTGGGCCTACTAGGCCCACTAGAATGTCATTAAGCCCATTAGGGTTTTATTAGGGTCCATTAAGGTTTTATTAAGCCCATTAACTCTTATTGGGCCCATTAGGGCTTCCTTGGGCCCATTAGGGTTTCAAACCCTCCAAACGAATCAACATAATCGAGACAAGGCACACTGCCACCCGACACGGCGGCCGGTGGTGGCAGCCACCACCCTAAGGTGGTGGTTTTCGGTTTTCTTTCATTAATCCAAGTTTTACAATTACAAAGAAATTACCAAAATAAACACACACTTTCACACTAAACTAATCACACCCACAACCACCATCGGGTGGCTGGCGGCGGCAAATGGTGGTAGCCACCACCTCACGGTGGTGGTGATGGCTTTTCCGGCCAAATAAACTTCCACACACTTCTCTATTGAAATAAACCCACACATACAGGCTTTTGATTTGCGATTGGCGCCCCAGCCACCCGCTTGGTGGCTCACGGCGGCGGCAGCATCACCGGGAGGCGGTAATAGCGATGACCACCTTGGCAGGCAGCCATAGTGGTTCTTTTCCTCGATTTCCGGCCAGCAACAATCTCACAACACTTCATGGTTCAACAACAATATGTGTCTTTGCGTGACACGAGACCACCGCTCCCACCACCGACTAGGCGGCTAGCGACGCTGAAACAAGCACGCGCGCCGGGGGGGGGGGGGGGGTTAGCGACCAAAAGTCGTTTCCGGCAACAACAATGATCCCGACGTCGAAATTGAAGAGAAGAATGAAGAAATCAAGTGTTGCTGGCATACCGAGAGGTTCCCGATCGCTCCTGGACCATCCGACGATGTTCTCGGCTTCCATCTTCAGTTTTCGTCGACTCTTGCGGTTGCACACAGCGACATCGACATCAGGGGATGTTGGGTGGTTTCCGACGGTAGGTTGTAGGTGGAGGGATGGAAATCGGACCCGAGATCGGTGGTGGCGGCTGGAGGGGGTTCGTATCGCACAACGGCTAAAGGAAAGAATAGGTTAATTTTACCTTTTGAACCCTGCTTCCATAAATTCCTTTCCTAGGAGCTCCCCAATCTACAAATCAGCCCCCTCAACCATCATATCTTTTCAAGTTAAATCCATTAATTACCAAACGTACCCTGACCTCCAAAATTCTTTTCAATTTAATCCCGAATTTACACTTTAAACCCCTGACTTTTAAAATGCTTCACAATTTAGTCCGAGACTTTCAGTTGTTATTTTATTAAAATAACCAGGGCGTTACAATTTTTCTATTTGTGGTTCGGTTTTTCTCACCTTTATCTCTACTTATATTTCATAGCTTCGGGTCTAACATATCAAAACCCAAAACTCGAGGATTTTAGGACCTTAGAACTAGAAATTTATCAATTTCCATGAACAAAAAATTTATTCAGATTTTTTGAACCAACGAAAGAAAATATAGCCCTATTAGGCAAATGGTGGTGGAGATTCAAAAACTATCCGGATAGCACACGGGCTGAGCTGATAAAAGCAATTTATGGCACTAATGGTGGATTTGATAGGCCCTCGATAGCAAAGAGAAGGAACGGATGTTGGGGAACAATTGCTAATATCCCTAAATTGTTAATGAAGGAGAAAGTGTCTTTTATAGAACATTTTAAGCTGTCAACCAATAACAATGGTCCAACTAAATAGGTCCGGTCCCTTGATGCTTCTGGGTATATTCAGTTGCATATCTCAGGAAGCATATTGACAATGTAATCCTACCTCTAAGCGAGAGTAGTTGGTCTTGGAACTCTCTAATACCTGGAAAATTGAATATTCTTGCTTGGCAAATCTGTCATGTTAAACTTCCATCCATGGCCAACCTATTTAAAATTGGTATCAGTATATCAAACTTGTGCATAATTTGCAACGGAGCTCCAGAAACAGAGGAACACATGTTCATGGATTGCCCGGTCTCACATGAAGTATGGCAACAAGTATGTAGATGGTGGCGTTTGTTAGACTATCCTCTAAATTCGTTACGTGATTTGTTAGAATGTAAAGCAAGACTCGGGGGTCACCATAGGCTGGCAAAGATTCATGAAGGTATAATGATGGTATTTCTTTGGGTAATTTGGAGATACAAGAACTCTAAAGCCCATTCTTCAAACCCAAGTCCAAAACCACACGCGGTGCTACTTTATGAGGTACAATCACTATCGCTTCTTTGGATCAATGCAAGAAATAGAAAAGGGCAGGTGCTAAGATGGAGTGAATGGAGTTGTAATCCGATTTTAGAATGTTACTGTAGTGTTATAAGTTTTAGAAAGATTATGTAAAATATTTAAAATTAAAAAAAAATGACGCTATAAATATATTAAAAAAAAGTTGTAAAATATAACATTAGTTAAATGTATAATCTCTTAAATTGAAGGTGTAGTGTTACCATTACACAGTGCGTCTCATTTTCCCAGCAAAAATACAATGTATAAAGGATGGTACCACACCCTATAAGAAAAGAAAAAAGAGATAGAGAGACGGAAGGAAAATATGTGTGTGAAAGGTTTTTTTATTTATTATTATTATTATTATTATTATTATTAATAGTGAATGAATTCCAAATTTACGTTGAAACGTCGACTATCTTGAATTTATACCTACAAATGGATAAAAATAAGCATGCAAAAAATTGTTTTTTTTTTTTTTTTTTTAATTTAACGAACGAAAATTATTATATATACTCAACTCATATGTATGAAATTTAGACAAAATTAAGCATAAAAATTAATATATATATATATATATATATATATATATATATATATATATATATATATATATATATATATATATGTCAGTATATAGACAAATTTGAATATAGTATGTTCTTTTTAAGCTAACGGACAAACATTATTATATTCGATGCAAATAATACGTAGGAAATTAAAACTAAGCACGGAAACGTAAGAAAAATTATGTGGAAACATAAGCAAATTCGAATTTAAACAGATACATTTATATAAAAACAAATAAGTATTTTTAAAGAAAAAAATTGAAGTTCTAAATTCACATCGAAATATTAACCACCTTGAATATATATATATATATATATATATATATATATATATATATATATATATAAAAGCACGCAAAAAATTAATTTTATTTTAAGTGAAAGAACAAAAGTTATTATAGAAAATCAAATAATATATACTGTAAGTTGACAAACACTAAAGTTTGCTAAATTGACGAGTGAAAATAAATTTTTATAATGTCCAAAGTGAATGTGTGAAAATATAGTAAAACGTTGGAAAAGTTATAAATTTATAAACATACAATATACAATATAGACAAAATTACATAAATAATTTTTATTTTACTCATAGTCACAAATTCAGTTTTTACTATCTGAAAAGACCAAATCACCCTCGTACTAACGAACCAAAATTAAACGGTGTAACTAAAAGTAATCATTTAGGTATGTTTCAAGGTATTTCCATTTCAGGATCTAACATTCAACTATCGCATTTGTTTTACGCAGATGATGCCCTCTTCATTGGGGAATGGTCCCATCAAAACATAAAAAACCTTGCTAGGTTGCTCAAATGTTTCTATGTATCTTCCGGTTTAAGTGTCAATTACAGAAAATCCAAAGTCTTTGGCATAGGTGTTAATTCGCAGGAGGTTGAAAATTGGGCACTACCGCTAGGGTGTGAACCGAGCACATTGCCATTCACATTCCTTGGGATACCGGTGGGGGAAAACATGAATAGAAAAAGCTCCTGGAACTTGATAATTGAAAATTTCAGAAACAAACTTTCTTGTTGGAAATCAAAGTCCTTAAGTTTTGGTGGGAGGATGAATCTTGCAAAGCCAGTTCTTGGGAACCTCCCCACATTCTATCTGTCACTATTTGCCGCTCCATTGGGGGTTATTGAGACATTGGAGAAAATCAGAAGAAATTTCATCTGGGGAGGCACAAATAATGAACACAAAATCCGATGGGTGACTTGGGACACAATTCTTGCTCCTAAGGAGGCTGGTGGTCTAGGTATGGGATCCATAAAGGCAATGAACTTAGCATTGCTTGCGAAATGGAAATGGAAATTTTTTTCACGAGCAAAACTCGATATGGGTGAGGGCTATAAATGGTATTCATAACCTAGGATCCTTCCCTCCAACATGGTTGTCTTCCAAATATCTAGGTGGGGTATGGAAAAATATTGACAAATGCAAAAACTCCCTTAGAATAATAAACATTGCAGATTCAGATATTATTCGTCGAAACCAAGAGGAGTCGAGATGGGAATTTGATTTTGCTATAGATGGGAAATTTCACGTTGCAGGGTTACGAGGAACGATAGATCGGGCAGGTCACTTGGCTCCGGATGGAGCTTTCACGTGGAGTAAATGGATTCCCAACAAAGTGAACCGCTTTGTATGGCGAGCAAGGATTGATCGAATCCCTTCAGCGAGTGCTCTTATGAGGCGAGGAGTTAATATTCAAGGCGAAACATGTAGTGTATGTATTTCAGGGAGTGAAACAGCAGATCATATGTTGGTCACTTGTCCTTTTGCAATTGCAATTTGGAACCGCATATGGAATTGGTGTGAAATCATACTCCCTCAACTGTCTAATGTCAAGGGGATTTTAAATTTCGTAGCCACGTGTGGGAAATCCTAAACAAAGAAGAGAGCAATAAATTCAATCATATTCGGAACATTATGGGGAATGTGGAAAGCAAGGAATGATAGAGTTTTCAACTCAAAGTTTATACCCCCGAAATTGGTGTTTGAAGGTGTCAGATCCATGGCCTATACTTGGATTAAATTTAGGCATGGAAAAGGAAATTTTGTATGGTAGATCTGGAAAAATTCGCCGATCACTTCTACGTAATTTAGATTGTACTTTGACTCTCACTAGTCCCTTTCAAGTGAGTTTGTTTTAATAAACATTGTCGGTTCCAAAAAAAATTTATGTACATGGATGATATTTGTTAAAAAGTTTAATAAAAACTGAGTTTTTAACTTTTTAATAATTATATAGACTATTTATATAATTTTGTGGGTAATACTTATAAGTAATGTAAACTTCCCAATCCCCTTCCCCTGTGACCACGGAAGAATGGAGAAGTTTCTAGTTTCTCCAAACCTGCAAACGATTATCGATCGTAAGGAGTCATCCAGAAAGTTCTCGTCATCCCTTAAGCATATACTATATAATCCCAACCCATTAACAAATGCCAAACCAAAATCAGCAAAATTCCCAACAAATCAAACTAAGCGAATTCTTCTTACAACAGTTTCAGAGAAACATAGAAGATGTCGATCATTCCAAGTTTCTTCGGTGGCCGACGAAGCAGCATCTTCGATCCATTCTCACTCGACATCTGGGATCCATTCAAAGATTTCCCAATTTCATCTTCGTCAGATCATGTTTCAAGTGAAACCTCTGCCTTGGTGAACACACGCGTGGATTGGAAGGAAACCCCAGAAGCTCATGTGTTTAAAGCCGATCTTCCTGGGATCAAGAAAGAAGAAGTAAAGGTGGAGGTGGAAGACGACAGGATCCTGCAAATTAGTGGAGAGAGAAATGTCGAGAAAGAAGATAAAAACGATACATGGCATCGTGTGGAACGCAGCAGTGGGAAGTTCACCAGAAGGTTCAGGTTGCCGGAGAATGCTAAGATGGATCAGGTGAAAGCAGCCATGGAAAACGGCGTGCTCACAATTACTGTCCCCAAAGAAGAAGTGAAGAAGCCCGATGTGAAGTCCATTGAGATATCTGGTTAGAAAAATACACAGAATCTTCTACATGAATTTGATGTAATGTGATTTTGTGTTTGGTTCGTTCACTATATGTTTGAATTTTGATGAAATGTCTGGAAGAACAATACCTTTTTTGTAATTTCGATAAACAATAAAATTCGAATGTTATCTCGTAATTAACTCATTTTTATAGACATACACAGCTACAAATTAACAAAAAATTAACATAGATTTTATCAATATTAGCTAAATAATCATATCATTCATAAAAACTAAACAACAATAATAAGATCAATAGCCAAGGAAGTATGAAGAAAGTAACGAAAAGCCTGTTAAGATTTGCGGATCTCCGATGGATCTTTCGGTTATTAAAACAATAAGAAGGATAGATTAGTTTTTAATTTCCCATCGTATATGTTAAATTAATTATTATTAAATTAAACAATTGAGTTCGTATTAAAACTTCTCGAGTTCCTAATTTGTCAAACTAAAAATTTCAAAGTTCATTTTGATTTTAGAAATTAAGATAGTGCAAACAAGATTTTTATCGTATTGTTGAGCGTAAATTACTATTTTGTTCTCGGTGCTTCAGAATTTTAGTTATAAGTTCATAACGATACATTTTTGGCAAACTAAACCAACGGAATGTCTAATGATTTTTTTTTATGAACAATTCATAATTTTGTTTATCCTTGTTTATTTATTAATTGAACAAATATAAACAAGATTTTTCTGTGTATTTACTTAAAACTATGAATATGGTCAATATATTTCTTAAAAATATTATAAGTAATTTGCTATGTACGATCAACATATAAGAAATTTTGAATATCAACTATTAAAAAATCTATTTTGAAGATTTATGTTTATTTGTGTTTGTCCATTTGAGTAAAATGGTCGAATATGAGAAAAGATGAAAATAGGAAGTGGTAACTTCATAAAAATGGCCCAGCTATGTTGAAGTAACTTAGAATATGGTCAAGCTAAGTTCAAGTCACTTAGAAGAAGTTTTATGAGTAAGTTTAAGAGAAATAGTGCATGAGAAGATGCATTTTGGTCAAAAGAGTAAAATTGATAATTTTATGCCTTTTGAGCCAACTTTGTGACTTAATAGATTAACAACCGTATTAATTCATTTAGATATAACTTAACATATGTATAGAGTATGTTCATACCTTCGTGTGGATATAAAAAACATCGAAAACGGGTTAGTAACAAAAAAGTTATGAATGATTGAAGATTGAAGGAAAAATATCCCAAGACTGGAATGGAATGAGCTAGGGATTGCTATCAAATCAGAACAAGGGCATCTCCACTTCGCGGCTATTCTTCTTCGTAATAAAGAATGACAATGAACATTTCCCCGCAGTGTGGTATATGGGTGCCACGACACATGGCCAAAGTAGAATTCCCTTGAGAAAGAGTGCAACGACGTGGCAAGAAGATGGCTATGACGTGGCAAGTAAACGAGTGTCTATGGCCTCAGGTCAAATAGTCGATGATACGTGGTGAACATGCAATTGCGGAGCGGTTACGCATCATAATTAAAGGATGTTGCCTTTTGTAACGCCCGCGTTTCCAGGCTAGGCATTATCATTAATGTAATAGTCTAGGTTAACCCTTGTAACTCTTTTTGAAGTATTAATGATGAAATATTTGAGTATTATGTGAATTATGTGTTTATTTTCTTAATTATTATAATTTAATGAATTAAGAATAAAATAAGCGTCGAACTTGAAGTGTGGGATAATCTCAATATCTTTACATAAAGTTGTAGTGCTCGAAACAAGGATTCCGGAGATATAAGGAATGCCAAAATCCGAGTTATAACGGAAAAGTTATGACCTGTCGAAGTTTCGCGACAGAACCGACAACGTTGAATGACGTAAAAAGTGAAATTTACGTTAGAGCAATATTTAGCCTTAGTGATCTAAACGAAATTCATAGAGTTTGTTAAACCGAGAGCGTGCATAAAAAGAACGCCAAAATCTGACTTCGTATGAGGAAGTTATGATTTTCCGAAGTTTCGATTTAGCGGTATGCAGCCCGAATACTCGATTTGAGACCGAGCGGTTTTTAGCCGAAACAATCTAAATGAGAATCGAAGATCTCATTAATTGTAGTAAAACGATAAAAAGATAGGCGAAAACGGACATCAGATGAAGAAGTTATGATTTTATAACGGAGTTTTCCTGTCCCGGCCTACTAAAAATAAATAATAAAAATAAGATGGATGAACCATCAAGTTGTTTTGTTTACAAGTCTGTTTATGTATATATTTGTTGAATGACTTGTAATGTTATCGTTTATGCTTTATGGTCTGTATCGGAACATGACATCCCGAGTTTTGATTATATAATGAAAATACATTTCTTTTATGAAATGCTTTGGTAAACATTGTTTTATCACGTTTTGTTTTTGGGAACAAATTCCGTAACTCTTTCAAATCAAAAGGATTTACTCTGAAATTATTTTAAAATCATAAATGAAAATCGGTCTTTTCTGGCCGAGATTTTGGGGATGTCACAGTTGGTATCAGAGCATTAGTTTAAGCGAACTAGGAATTTGTAAGATTTCTAAACTTAAACTTAGAATGCTAAGTGGAATTTTGAGATGTGTGTCTGTTATATTTTAGACACGAGCACTAGTTTATTTTAGGAAAGTTACCTAAAATGCTTTATGTGCTAAATGTTATATGTTGCCATATATGATATTATTTGTTCGGATCTATGGTCTGTTGCCGACCGGATCTAGAAACTTTATGTGTGTAGGATTCTAAGCGTACGTCTACGATATTAGAACTAGCATGTAAACGTTTCGGAGTGATAAGGATGATTTGAATATCTATCGTGAATGAGGATCTAATTTCACCTTATTCGGTGTGTAGATCAAAAATGGTGAGAACAAGAAGTGGAGTTGGAAATGCTGATTAAAACAGGAATCAACCACCAGTGATTGAACAAATATCTATCGTAGCAGCAGCACCTGAGCCAATAACCATGGCTGGTGTGCAAATGATGATTCAAACAATGTTGGATCGTCAGATGGATGAAACTAGACGGTTGCTTCAACAGAATCGTGAAGAACTGTCAATTCGTGTGGAAGAGCCCGAATTAAATGAAGGGCACTCGGAAGGTGGAAACTTCAGTGGGTCTGTTGGTCAAGCCAACCCACCGATAGTTAGGCAAAACAACCATGATGGAAGGAATGATGGAATGGGATGAAAGTACAAGGACTTTCTAACTTGCAAACCATCGACCTTCAATGGAAAGGAGGATCCGATTGGAGTTATGGATTGGATCTCAGAAATGGAATTGGCCTTCATGACTTGTGGCTGCAGAGGCATGTTGCAGACTATCTATGCAGTGCGTCAATTCCGAGGTGGAGCCGTTCGTTGGTGGAACACTCTATGGAAGACTTTAAGCCCTAATGAGCCACTGCAATTGACATGGGCAGAATTCTTGGTGCAGTTCAAGCGCAAGTTCTGCTCGGCTCAAAATCTGTTGGAACTAGAGAACAAGTTTCTGACATTGACGAAAGACAGCATGTCAGTTGATGAATACACTAATAACTTTACAGATAAGATGGAGTTTGCTTTGCGCATCATTCCAGATGAGCTGATAAAGGTGGACCGGTATGCGAAGGGACTCCCATGGGAGTACGAGGTGCCAGTACGCCAGGCACATACTCTAGAGGCAGCTATCTGGGCTGCCAAGTCTGTTGAGAACATGATTAAGGGGTGAACCACCGACAAGGTTGAGGTTGGTGAGAAGAGAAAGTTTGAGGGAACATCTGGTTCCAGTAAGAAAAGCAAATTTTCAAAATCTGATTCGAAAAAGTTTGGTGGAGGAAAAGGAGGCAAAGCGAAGTGGTGTGATAAGTGTAAGAAAAAGCACTTTGGGAAATGTAGCGAGGATGTAACCTGCTACAAGTGTGGAAAGGTTGGGCATTTTGCCAATGAGTGTTCGAACAACAAAAAGGATGTGTTTTGGTTGTAATGAAGAGGGGCATATTTTGAAAGACTGTCCGAAGAAGAAGGAGGCAGCTAAGCCCAACATTCCACCAAAGCTGAAGGCGAGAGCCTTCCATATGACACTTGAGGTCGCGAAAGATGAAGCTGCTGTCGCTTCAGGTACCTTTCTAGTAAACGAATTACCTGCTCAAATTTTGTTTGATTTTGGAGCCAACTACTCCTTTATTTCGCATGAGTTTGGTAGGAAACTAGCTTTGCCTATTGATAGACTAGATAATGCTTTATTAGTCGAAGTTGCTAGTGGCAAGTTTGTACCTGTTAGCCATCGTATGAAAAACATCTTAATCGACCTTAATGGGAATAAGTTTCACGAGGAATTATTACCTATCGAACTTAATGGTTTCGACATCGTGTTGGGAATAGATTGGCTTAGCGCCAATGATGCCGAAATTTTATGCAAGAAGAAGATAGTTAAAGTAAACCTGCCTGGGAAAGATTCCTTTATGGTGTATGGGGACAAACGCCGAGTAAATTCTGGAATCATTTCCCTAATGAAAGCCAGAAAGTGTTTGATCAAGGGATGTACATCATATTTAGCATTCATGATTGATGCTAAGAAGGAAAAGAAGGTGATGCAGAGTATTCCAGTGGTGTGTGATTATCCGGAAGTATTTCCGAAGATCTTCCTGGATTACCACCTGATAGACAAGTGGAGTTCAGAATTGACTTGTTACCAGGAACCACGCCAATAGCAAAAACACCTTATCGATTAGCACCGACGGAGATGAAGGAGCTGATGATGGAACTTCAGGAGTTATTGGACAAAGGTTTCATTAGACCTAGTTCATCGCCCTGGGGAGCTCCGGTGTTATTCGTGAAGAAGAAAGATGGAAGTATGAGAATGTGCATTGATTACAGAGAGCTGAACAAGGCAACAATAAAGAATAAATATCCGTTGCCAAGGATTGATGACCTGTTTGATCAATTGCAAGGTTCGAGCTATTTCTCAAAGATCGATCTAAGGTCGGGATATCATCAGCTAAAAGTAAGAGAGCAAGATATCGAGAAGACTGCATTCAAAACTAGATATGGACACTACGAGTTCTTGGTTATGTCGTTTGGACTAACCAATGCTCCAGCAGCATTCATGGATTTAATGAACAGAGTTTGTAATCCGTTCCTTGATAAATCTGTGATAATGTTCATAGATGACATTCTGATTTATTCGAAAAGCCAAGAGGAGCATGGGAGACACTTGCAAGAAATGTTAGAAGTTTTGAAGCAGGAGAAGCTGTATGCAAAGTTCTCCAAATGTCATTTTTGGATTCATGAAGTCCAATTCTTAGGTCACGTGGTCAACCAAGAAGGGATAATGGTTGATCCAGTAAAGATTGAAGCTGTAATGAAGTGGGAACAACCGAAAAGTCCCATAGAGATCCGAAGCTTTTTGGGATTAGCCGGATATTACCGAAGGTTTATCCAAGGCTTTTCTCCGATCGCTACTCTGTTGACAGCTTTGACCCACAAAGGAGCTACTTATGCTTGGAATGATAAGCATAAAGAAGCATTTGAGAAACTAAAGAAGAAACTATGTGAGGCACCGATACTTTCTCTACCCAATGGAGTTGAAGAATTCGCTGTTTATAGCGATGCATCTGGGGTTGGATTGGGTTGTGTTTTGACCCAAAGAGAAAAGTTGATAGCATATACGTCTCGACAACTGAAAGAGCATGAAAAGAACTACTCGACTCATGATTTGGAGTTGGCAGCGGTAGTTTTCGCTCTGAAAGTATGGAGGCATTACCTCTATGGCACGAAGTGCAAACTTTTTATTAATCATAAGAGTCTCCAATATCTCTTTGGTCAGAAGGAATTGAATATAAGGCAACGACGCTGGCTAGAATTACTTAAAGACTACGACTATGAGATACTTTACCAACCCGGTAAGGCTAATGTTATTGCTGATGCTCTCAGTCGGAAAGTCAATCTTGAAAGGAAAAGGCCAAGAGCGTTGAGAATTGAAGTTGTCTCGACTATTTTAGAAAGTATAAAGAAAGCTCAAAGCGAAGCTTCTGAGAAGAATGACCGAAAGGAGGAACGTTTGGGCAAAACGTTGGTGTTCGGTGTAAACAGTCATGGACTGAAGGTGTTCCAAGATCGGATTTGGATACCTAAGACAGGAGGAGTCAGAGATCTTCTGATGGAAGAAGCTCACAAAACCATGTACTCGATTCATCCTGGTAGCACTAAAATGTATAGGGACCTGAAACCCTACTAATGGTGGCCAACGATGAAGCTCGATGTTGCAAAGTATGTGGCCGAGTGTGTGACTTGTGCGAGAGTCAAGACATAACATCAGAAACCGTATGGGAGTTTAGAACCTTTACCTGTGCCTATGGGTAAGTGGGAAGACATTGCGATGGATTTTGTCACTAAACTACCTAGAACAAAGAATGGTCACGACATGATTTGGGTGGTCGTTGATCGATTCACTAAGAGTGCGCATTTCATAGCAGCAAAAGAGAAATGGTCTATGGAGAAGCTTGCAAATTCTTACGTGAAGGAAATTGTGAGGCTTCACGGTGTTCCGTTAACGATTATGTCGGATCGTGATAGCCGTTTCACCTCGAGGTTTTGGAAAAGTCTACAAGAGGAAATGGGTACCAAGTTATGTTTAAGTACAACTTACCATTCGCAGACTGATGGTCAGAGTGAAAGAACAATACAAACACTTGAAGATATGCTGAGAGCATGTACCCTGGAATTCCTAGGTAATTGGGATGAACATTTACCATTGGTAGAATTTTCCTACAATAATAGTTTCCACTCGAGCATTAAGATGACACCTTATCAAGCTTTGTACGGATAGAAGTGTCGTACGCCGTCTTGTTGGCGTGAGGCTGGGGAAAAGCAATTTATGGGCCCCGAGATGGTCCATCAAACTGCTGAAAAGTTGAAAATAATTAGAGAAAGAATGTTAGCAGCTCAAGATCGTCAAAAGAGCTATGCTGACAAGAAGCGAAGACCAATGACTTTTGAGGTTGGAGATTCGGTTTTGCTTAAAGTCTCGCCGTGGAAAGGACTTATAAGATTTGGTAAAAGGGGAAAATTAAGTCCAAGGTTTATTGGACCGTTTAAAGTTCTTCAGAGGATTGGGAACCAAGCTTACAAGCTTGAATTACCCGAAGAACTGAATGGAATTCACAACACTTTTCATGTGGGTTATTTGAGGAAGTTCACGGGAGAAGCTCCCGATATAATTCCAATTTTTAAATTGAGAATTGATGAAAACAAGAGGTTAATTGAAGAACCAGAGGCAATTGTTGACCGAAAGACTAAGAAGCTTCGACGCAAGATGGTCGAATTAGTGCTTGTTTGTTGGAAACATTCGAATGGGCCAAATCTCACCTAGGAAACGGAGAGTGACATGTTGAGTCGCTATCCGCATTTGTTTGTTGATGTGTGATTCCGGGGACGGAATCATCCTAAGGGGGAGAGAATTGTAACACCCGCGTTTCCAGGCTAGGCATTATCATTGATGTAATAGTCTAGGTTAACCCTGTAACTCTTTTCGAAGTATTAATGATGAAATATTTGAGTATTATGTGAATTATGTGTTTATTTTCTTAATTATTATAATTTAATGAATTAAGAATAAAATAAGCGTCGAATTTCAAGTGTGGGATAATCTCAATATCTTTACATAAAGTTGTAGTTCTCGAAACAAGGATTCCGGATATATAAAGAATGCTAAAATCCGAGTTATAACGAAGAAGTTATGACCTGTCGAAGTTTCGCGACAGAACCGACAACGCTGAATGACGTAAAAAGCGAAATTTACGTTAGAGCAATATTTAGCCTTAGTGATCTAAACGAAAGTCATAGAGTTTGTTAAACCGAGAGCGTGCATAAAAAGAACGCCAAAATCTGACTTCGTATGAGGAAGTTATGATTTTTCGAAGTTTCGACTTAGCGGTATGCAGCCCGAATACTCGATTTGAGACCGAACGGTTTTTAGCCGAAACAATCTAAATGAGAATCGAAGATCTCATTAATTGTAGTAAAAGATAGGCGAAAACGGACGTCGGATGAAGAAGTTATGATTTTATAACGGAGTTTTCCTGTCCCGGCCTACTAAAAATAAATAATAAAAATAAAGTCAAAATTAGCCGATGGAGTCTAAACGAAAGTTGTATATCGTAGTCTCACCTACGCGGGGATATATAGAACGTCGAAAACGGAGTTCGTATGAGGAAGATATGAATTTTTGAAGTTTATTAAATATTTTCGATATTTTATTTATATATAAATTTCGATATTATCCGAAAGGGGGGGGGGGGGGGGGAGTCAGCGATCTTATCATCGTTACGCCCAGCGTAACTAGGATTTACGCCCAGCATAAATCGACCTTCCAGCCCTTATAAAAGGGTGTCGAGGGTAGCCGAGTAGTTTGCTCATTTCTTCTCTTTTTCTCGCGTTTTTGCATCGTTTTTCGTGCAAGAATTATCCTGAATCCCCGGTATCATTCCCGAGCCCCGAAGCAAGTCCCGAGGTCCTGAAGATCCCGAGAAGTAAGATTCCCGAGCCGAAGCTCTGCCCGCGAGGAGTCCGGTTTTTGTGAAGATCTTCCAGATCTGCCGAAGAATACTACTTCTACAAACCGTAGTGCTGTCCGATCATCTTCTGATCAAGTGAGTGTGTAGTTACTTTCTTCTAACGCATAATTATGAAGTATTTTATACGAAA
This sequence comes from Lactuca saligna, assembly GCF_052625555.1. Lineage (NCBI taxonomy): Eukaryota > Viridiplantae > Streptophyta > Magnoliopsida > Asterales > Asteraceae > Lactuca > Lactuca saligna. The sequence continues at coordinate 292,649,121 of NC_136421.1, forward strand.
TACGTGTTATGTGTATATTTTTTTGTTATGTGTGTGAATGTATATTCACTTTCTTCTATCTTATAGATCTGATTATTTCTCTATGAGATACGTGTTATGTGTGTGCCTCATCTGTTATGTGGAAAATGTATTGATTGAGCATGCTATCCAGGTTTTGAAACTATGTATAAAAATGTATGTTTTATCTACTAATATGTTGGGTAGAACATGGGTAGATAGTTGGTGTGTAATAAATAGATGAGAGGCCTCGATGTTGTTTTGATCCAGTCATCTAGCGGAATTTAGATGACGACCACAGACTTTTCTAGACAGTCCAGTGGAACGCTAGCAGGCTCATAACCTATAGGTGTTAATGAACTTGGGTGTTCATTCGCTGTATTCCATCCCCCTCATGGTTTCCTTATTTGACTTATATTGCTGAGGAACCCCCGAAGCATGTGTTGTCGCCCCGATGAAATATTCTTAGACTAGGTCCCTTATGTTAGTTGTCTTAGGGACGTAAGGTGAGAATAACGGGAATGGGTAATCGGGTTATTGTTGGTTGGTGGAAATTAAATATAATTATTTATTGTGGGTTGAAAACCCTATATGCTCACCAGGCTCCCAAGCCTGACCCACTCAGTTTTATTTGTATTACAGAAAGTGACGCAAGGGCATAAGATGGATGAACCATCAAGTTGTTTTGTTTACAAGTCTGTTTATGTATATATTTGTTGAATGACTTGTAATATTATCGTTTATGCTTTATGGTCTGTATCAGAACATGACATCCCGAGTTTTGATTATATAATGAAAATACATTTCTTTTATGAAATGTTTTGGTAAACATTGTTTTATCACGTTTTGTTTTTGGGAACAAATTCCGCAACTCTTTCAAATCAAAAGGATTTACTTTGAAATTATTTTAAAAGCATAAATGAAAATCGGTCTTTTCTGGCCGAGATTTTGGGGATGTCACACCTTTCATTCTCGTCATAAGCATCCCCAAACACCCCTATAAAGGACCTTTGACGATTTGAAGGATCAAGGAGGGTCAAGTGGTGGTTAAGGGTGCTTATGGATTTGATTAGACATCAAAAGCTTATGAGTTAATCATCTCCTTTAACCTTAAGATTTTAGGGATGTAATGGTGATTAATGAAATTGAGTTAAATATGAATGAATACCCTTAAGAAGCTTGTTAATTGATGTAATTAGTAGTGTTTAGAACCTTTGAACAAGATTTATGTGTGATTTCAATGGTAAAATCTATATGTGTGAACTGTGAAGTTGGGATGCTTAATTCAACGACTAGATTGAATTTAGATAATGAAATGTTAGAATTATGATCAATCAAGTGATCATCACGACATTAAGAAGTAGATAAGCTCTGAATAAGCTAAGGCATGTTTTAAGGAACTTTCAATGTTGTATGAATATGCCTTGGGCAAGATGATAAGCCAAGATGCATCAATTTAAGAAAAGATCCAAGAAGGGGTAGTTAGTCCTCACTAACTAACAAGGTAAGCTATAACTCTCACTCTCAGACACACACACACACACACACACTCTCTCTCTATTTATCTATATATATATATATATATATATATATATATATATGTGTGTGTGTGTGTGTGTATGTGTATGTGTTTAAATGTGAGAGTCATATATCAGTGCATGACTAAGAGAAAGAAAGAAGATGATTATATGTGTTATGTTTCTAAGTAAATGTTGCAAAACTCGTTAGGCGTTCGCAGGGTGGCCGATTAGCGACTAGCGAGCATTCGGTCTAGGCGTGGAGTACTCGGATTGGATAAATTATATGAAATTAATTTTTGGAAAATTATATACATAACAAATATAACAAGTTTTTTAAAATTATAAAAAAAATAGATGAATATCAATAAAATATAGATTATTTTCTAAAAAAAAGTCACACTTTTCGACTTTTGACGATTTTTCCAATTTTTTCCAACTTTGGTCGATTATGAATTTTTCCAATTTTGACCAAGTTGGAGCCGATTTAGACCAATTTTTACCTATTTTGACGGAGTTTGACCGATTCTGAGTTTTTTGGCCGATTCCTAATTACGCGCCTCGACCCCTACCCGATTCCGATTAATCGGTACCCTAGGCCAAGTTTTACAACACTGTTCTAAGTAAGATCATGTACTTATGGTTATACACTTAAGATCATGTATCTGAACATGTGTGTATAACCAAAGTATGTAGAGATTTATAGAGAAAGAACAAGGGCGTTATGAGCAATACCCTTAAGAGTATATAAAGAAAGTATTTGATTATATGTCATATAATCTCATGTAAGAGTAGATGATGAGAAAATGTATTTGTGTATACCTAAGAGAGCTTGATAAAGATATAGAATGATTATATAATTTGTGTATACCTAAGAGAGCTTGATAAAGATATAGAATGATTATATATAATATAAACATAAGTGTATGTATCTATGTCTAGACATGATGGTGTTATGTAGAATACCTCTATGTTACTAGACATAAAGACAAAGTACTTAATAAGTTAAGTACTAGAAGTGTAATCGAAGATCTCTTGATGAGATAAAGTGATAAAATGTTTGCGAGACAAGCATTATGTGATGAGTCACATAATAGGCTTAAAGTTGTGTAGAAAGATGATTCCTTCAGGAATGAGTTATACAGGGCCGATCCATTGATTTTCAATGCTCGAGGCGAGATTCTAAATTATTGTAACGACCATAAAATTTCAACAAATTTTAACTTTTCAAAAACAACCTATTTTCATAATGTTATTACAAAAAGGTTTTCAATACAATTATTATCAGAGTCTTCCCAGAATCACATCGTAAAATATAATTATGAGGAGCGGTATGATCACGCCTTTGCCTTGTCACGGTCTCCTGAAGAACCTGAAAAACATAAAACCACAACTGTAAGCCCGAAAGCTTAGTGAGATACCCCCAAAATACCAACCACATATACCATACACGCATAACATGCCATATCATATCAGAACACAGAACAACCATGCACTTCGGGTCTACTATGTGACTGGTTCGCCGCACCTGCCTTCAGTCCACCTGGTCCACCCTCCGAGTCTAGCCATACATATCGAGTCTACAGTGTGATTGATCCGCCCCCACCGGGCCTTCAATCCACCTGGTCCACTCTCTGAGTCTACAGGATGACTGGTCCGCCCACACCGGACCTTCAGTCGGTCTGGTCCACTCTCCGAGCCTCAGCACGTCTGGTCCGCCCTCTTGGGGCCTACAGTTTATCCGGACGGCTCGTTGGGCCTTCGGGACAACCGGTCCGCCCTGGGTATGTTGGGCTACAGCACAAAGCAAGACCCGCCTCAACCCAACCCCAGTCAAACAACCATGTGCACATAAATATACAATCATATAACAATTCACATCCAATCAAACCGATCTAGCAGATCACATAACATGACATACTCTAAGCAGGATACCGACCTAACCGGTCACTAGCATAGCAACATCCTATATACCAGGATACCTACCTTAACCAGGTCTCTAACATATACCATCTTAACTACCAGGATGCAAACATAATAAAGCAACAACATAACAACAATACCCGGATTACAATCCGATAAAGGGCCGGCCTTGGTGCCTTAGACCCTGTTGATATAGTGAGGATAACTCACCTTGCCACTGCCGAAACTCTGAACTGAAGAAGCAGATTCCCGAATCACCGACTCACTGAAAATCCCAAACTAGCCAATCATAGCAAAAATAATCATTAAGTCAAACACAATACCCTTCCAAGGGTAAATTGTCCAATTTACCCTTAACTCAATCCGGCCCATGACTAAGTCCCACAATCAAATTATGAAAGGCCCATCACTAGATAAGCTCTCAAGCCCACTAATGGCCCAAAGACCAAAAGTCTGAAGCAAAGCCCAATATTGGCCCAATTTACTAAATTGGGCCCACCTCACCAAATGGGCCTAGATCCAAGGTCCATAATAATTAGTGAGTCCACAATACTCCTTCCATAATGTCCAGCCACGGCCCAAAATCCAACAGCCCAATAATAGCTAATCTCTAAGGCCCAAAATGAAAACTCAACAGAGGGAGTACGCTGGGCGTACCCTCTCTGGTACGCTGGGCGTACAACGTTGGTTCACAAATGGGGATCGGGGCACTGACTCGCTATGCGGGGCGTATTCCTAGGTTACGCGGGGCGTAACCTCGCTGCTCAACAAGTCCACATAACTTCTTAATGGCTTAAGCTCTTAAGCCCAAACTTCAAATCCTTAGGCCAAATATGCATAGGATTCATAAAGTCTCAAACTTTATTACTTGGAACATCCATAAAGCTCTTAATCCAAGGTCTTAATCCATTAAGACCTACTCATCTCACACATGGAACAACCACAACCCCTGGGACCTCATTTTTCTCACTCAAGACCTCTCCTAAGGTCTGAAAGGACAGATAATCTCGACCAACTCGAAAGATGCATCAAGATGAGGAATTTTGGGACAAGAATGGTGTCAATACCTCACAACACATAGATATATTCAATATAAATGTCAAGCAAGAAGCTTTATACCTCATATAGGCTCCAAAGGATGATGTCTTTCCAGATCTATAAGCTCCAGCCACTCAACTCCTTTTTTGACAACTTCCCCTTTCTTCTTCTAGCCTCTCTTTTGCCAAAACAAGCTTCCCAAGGCCAAACACACCCAACAATGGAGGTAAGACGGATATCTAGGGTTTCTGAGGGTAAGAGAGAGTCTATGGAGGCTGAGGAGGAAACCTTTATGTTCCTTATATAGTGGTTGCCCTTAAAATTAGGGTTTTGGGATTTTGAGAGTACACTGGGCGTACCTCTTGTACGTTGGGCGTAGTCGAATTTGCACCCGCGTCCATTTACCCATTACGATGGGCGTAACCCATCCTACGCTAGGCGTACCCACGCGTGTGCCTCATGCATGCATGGCTTACATTGCCAACCTTTTCCATTAAGGGCCATAAATGCCAAAATCTTCCAAGTGTCATAACTCCCTCATTCTAGCTCCGTTTTCGATGAACTTTATATACACGAAGAGGTGGCGAGAAGCCCTACGCTTCTAGATACATACCATGGTCCGAAACCTTCTCGGATGAAACCCATTTCCCATAAAAGGACCAAAATACCCTTCCTGTTAAATCTCAGGGACTCATAAATAAGTACTTTAAGAATGGGGCGTTACAATTATGCCTTTATTTAATTAAAAAAATAGCAAAAATGAAATAAATTTTATAGTCAAACGAAAACAAGGTTACACAAACAAAAGCATACATAAAATTTATCCAAAACGATGCCTCCTTGCATTTTTGAAGCAAAAACATCTATTATTTTATCATAATCAAGACTTCATAGGAATTGACTTTCAATACTCAAAATTGCTAATCCGTTTAATCTTTCTTGAGTCATGGTACTCTGAAGGTATGATTTCAATAACTTCAATTTCGAAAAACTTCTTTCCGTGGAAGCAACCGTGACCGGTACCGTCAACAAAATCCTATATTCCACCAACACATTGGGAAACATGTCCATTTCCTTTGCAAACTCCATAATTTGAATGGCTGTCCAAGGAAGTTCACCTTTGTATGCTTCATCCGACAACATTTCCTGCAAAACTTGTAACTCAATAAATAAATCTTTTCCGTCAATATCAAGGTCCTCACCATTTGTCAGACTAGTTTCAAGTTTCTTACAACATTTTTCTAATTCATCATCAAATAAAGATTTTAACTTTAAACCATCAAACAAAAATCCATAAATAGATTCAAAATGTTGCATTTGCTCAAATCTACTTCTCAATTGATTTAGAGTCATATCTACTATAACAATAAAATAATCAGTTCTAAAATTTTCTTCAAAAGATTGTTGTTCTCTTTCGGTATTTGGAATTTCATCAAATTGTTTTTTTCTACTATAAACACGTTTGATAGGAAATTTTGGTTCAACTCCAATATTTACTACTATTTCTTTAGCCTCATTAATAGCAGAGTCAAACCCATTTTCCCTATATTTTCAAAATAATTAACTAATCCCTCTAAGTTTTTTATTGCAACATCAAAAATCATATCTTTGGATTGTAATTTTTTACTTACTAAATTAATTCTATATAAAATTTCATGCCATATCACTAAAATTAAAATAAACTCAAAATTAGAAAATTCACCATTTACTAGTGATTCCGCATCTCTACAAATCTTACCATCATCACTCACTTGAGTTAATTTTTTTAATGCTTCTTTTATTTGAAAAAGTTGAGTTTTTATTGCTTTAACACTTTCAATGTGACTTTCCCAACGAGTAGTAGATAATGATTTTAGGGTTAATTCATCAACATGATCAAGTAAAACAGTCCATCTATGTGTGGAGCTAGAAAAAACATTATATATTGTTTGACACGTACCAAAAAAAGTTTTAGCTTTATGACAAGAATTTGCCATATCACACGAAACTAAGTTTAAACTATGACATCCACAAGGCATATAAAAATCTCTTGAGTTTATATCAAGTAATCTTTTTTGTACACCTTGATGTTTGCCTTTCATATTTGCTCCATTATCATATCCTTGTCATCGGATACAATTTATATCCAAGTCAAGAGATTTTAAAGCATTTTGTAACACATTAAAAAGTACTAAACCAGATGTATCTTCTACAATTAAAAATTCTAAAAAAAACTCTTCAACTTTTATTGGAACACTTGTAACATCAACACATCTAATAATTAAAGTCATTTGTTCTTTACGACTTGCATCCGGAGTGCAATCTAGAATTATCGAAAAATATTTTGAATTTTTTATTTTGGTAATAATTGCACTTTTTACTTCGGATGCCAACATTTCAATTAATTCATTTTGAATTTTATGACTAAGGTAATGAAAATGACTTTTTTTTATCTTGAATAAGTTGAAAATGGTGTTTCATTACAGGATCAAACTCAACAATCATTTGAAGTACACCTAAAAAGTTACCATTAGATTTCTCATATATGTTTTCATTAGTTCCACGAAAAGCCAAGTTATATTCAGCTAAACATTTTACAAAATCAATAATTCTTATCAAAACTTCATTCCAATGTTGAGTATCTTTTTTTATTCTTTCTTGTAACTCTTTATCAATTGTTTTATTTTTCCTTAACCTAAGTCGTGTTTGTGTCCATGTTTTTAAATTAATCATGTGTTCAGAACTATATTCATGTTCATTCAATTTTTCACTAAGATGTTTCCAATCATTAATTCCTTCGGTTGCCAAATTACTTCTAGATTGAGCTGTTTTAAATAACTTACAACAAAAACAAAACACTTTATCAAGTTCTTTCGAATACACCAACCACTTTCTATCATAAGGGTCACCATTTCTTAATTTACGAACATAAAATTCATAAGAAAAATGTATACCTAGTGCATCTTTTGGAAAAAAATTTGTTATTTTCAATTTCCCTAATAGGTTATTTTTCTACAAGCAAATCTTTCATTTTTAAATCTAACTTATCATATACTCTTGGATCAAAAATATTAATATCACTAGATTTATCAACAAAATCATTATTTTCAAGATCATTTTTTCAATAGGTTCATTAGAAGTTTCAATTGGACCTTTAGAATTATCAACAAAATCATTAGTTTCAACATCATTGGAATTTTCATCATTATTTTCACTTCTAAAAAAAATACTTATTTAAAGATCCTTGTAATTTATTAGTAAGATTTTGTTCTCTTTGTTTTCTTTTTCTATCTTGAGCACCAGATGGTTGTTTTCTAGGAAACATATTTAAACTTCACAAAAAAATTAAAAGTAAAAAATGTGGTAACAACAAAGAAGGATACAACCTAAAGTTACTTAGCAATCCGTATCCACAATTTGAAGTTATCAATCCGTATCCACAACCTAAACAAAAAAAAAAAAAAAAAAAAAAAGAAATAGTATCCTTTAGATTTTCAGAAATTAATCTAACAGCATATTATTCAAAAATAAAAAACACATAATTTTTTCAACTTCATAATTTACATATCAATATTTAATTTCCGATTATATATAACAAATTATTTAGAATTCAGAAAACCATATCATTATTCAAAAAAAAAATACAACAGTTTATATAAAAACAATTACAGCTTTAGAGTAGTTGAAGAAATAGAAAAAAAAGTTTATATAGAAAACCATATCATTATTCAAAAAAAAAATACAACAGTTTATATAAAAAAATACAACAGTTTATCTAGAAAAATCAAAATACGAATTCACATATCAGATTTCAGATTATATAAAAACAATAAAAGTTATTTTGATCATAAATCAGAACAATTACAAGAAATAGAAAAAAAAGAATTACCTAGAAAATTAATGAAGCTTAGACTGCTTAGTGTAGTTCACGATGAACAAGCCTGCAAGTCTGCAACTTGATCGAAATTTCACTTCCCTAAGCAGTAAGCTATATAAGAAAACTGAAATTTTATAAATTTTAACCAGTAATCACTATTAGATTTTCGAAACTTTAAGTAGGTTATACAAGAAATTTGAAATAATAGATAAAACTTACTGGATTACTGATTACTGGATTATTGATTACAGGATTAGGACTTCAGGAGGACAAATTCAATCAATCCCAATTTGGCACCTTTGAATCTTCACTTTAATACAACAGATTTACTGAAATAGGTAAACTATTACAACTTTAGAGTAGTAGAGGTCGATTTAGAAAGAAAGAACAAAGGAGAAGCTAACGAGAGAAAGGGCGAGAGAAGGCTGCAAGATGAGAGAGGAAGAGAGTGATGACCTATGAGTGATCGATATAGCCAAGGGTGTAACGGTCCTCTCCATTCTCCAGAAGGGACGCCCGACGCCTCGTGTTCTTCATCTTTGGCGTGTGTTTTAGATCGAAGAAGAATTGAAGAGTCACCATGCGTCTGTGTTGATGGTGTTAATTAGGTCTCCATCAGTTGTTACCCGCCTCGTGCCCCTTATGTCTTCACATTTTACTGGACTAACCAAAGCCCAATATACAATAACACTATAACATGCTTTAAATTGATGCCCCACTACACCTTGATGCCCTGGGCCGTGGCCCAGCTCGCCCTGGGCTTAGGCCGGCACTGGAGTTATAGATGTTACTTCGGGAACAAGATTATGATTCCTTTGGGAATGAGATAGATGTTCCTTCGGGGACAAGATTATGATTCATTCAGGAATGAGATAGACGTTCCTTATGGGATAAGTTTATGATTCCTTTGGGAATGAGATAAATGTTCCTTTAGAGATAAGATTATGATTCATTTGGGAATGAGATAGATGTTCCTTTGGGGACAAGATTATGATTCCTTAGGAATGAGATAGAGATTCCTTCGGGGACAAGATTATGATTCCTTTGGGAATGAGACGATGGTTCCTTAGGGAATAGAGATATATCATCCATTTTAGGATGTAAATAGATGATTCATGCGGGAATTAAAGATTATGTAATGATTAGAAAATATAGTGAAAAGATTCCACGGGTGGAACAAGGTAATGAAGTTCTTTAAGGACTTAGAGATAATTCATGATGGATTAAGAGTAAGGAATCCGTTAGGGATTCAAGAGAAGAAAGAAGTTGTAGAGGGATCCGTGAGGGATCAGTATAAGAAGTATGAAATGAAAAAGGAAGAGCAAGAGACAAGCATGCATAGAGCATAGAGAATAGTAGAGGAAATATGAGATGAGAAGGTCGATAGAAAGATAAGGATAAAGAAGAGCTAGAGGTAGATACATATATAGAAAATATGGGAAGTATGAGATGAGCCTGAGAAGTGGATAAGAAAGATAGATGAGTTAAATGATTAGGAAGAATAGAATCGTATTATGTTGGAGAAGAATAATAGAGAGTAGAGTACGACAATGATATAATAGAACGTTGAGGCATGAGAAGTGATAGAAGAATAGAGATTGATGCGATGACATGAGAAAAGATTGACAATATATGACATGAGAGAAGAGTTTAAGATGTATAGCATGAGATATAAGAAAAGTAGAAAAATTAGAGTATGAAAGATAGAAAGAGTATATGAACATGAAAATAGAAAGAATATAACTCGCTAGACATTGTTGTTTGATGTTGTAGAGATATTTTTTTTTTGTTTTTGGTTGCAACAAAGGTGGTACTGGAAGTGAAGACTAGAGTACAAGGACTTAGAATAGGTTTTACTTCCTTGTCGTTTCGAAGTATATGTATGCTTTTATTGTAAACCCATGACTATGTTTGGGATATAAAATATTTTTATTTTTATTAGTTAATAGAATTCTATAAATTTTTAGAAATGACTCTGATAATCCTATTAGATTAGATGATAGAACATTTGTGTTATTACAACTTAGCATGCAAAATTCAAAGACCGCATTTAAATCTCTACATACCTATGACAAAGGTAGACCCATGATAGAAAAGAGAGACGCATAAGATTATTGATTTCCTTCCTTTATAATCAACTTGCATGCATTAAGAACTTGGAAGAAGTGCAACAAATTTAAGGATAAATTTCCAACAAAATCTTGTATGGTTACTGATTAATACACTAAGAATTTATAAAATTTGTTTCTTCTCTAAGAAAAGATTATGCCTTATGTTTCTATCCACCAAATTAAAAGGTGTAAAAGATGAAGCAATTACTGAAAATTGAAAAACCAAAGTGACTTAGAGCGAACCGGGATAGAAGAAATATAAATCTAAAAGACCTAATTGTGCAACATCTGTTTCACTTAAAATAGTAGAGGAATAGATTTTGCAAGTTGGAGATCTAATGTAAATATATATTCATGGACGAAACTTCTAGAAATCAAGTATTAAGATAGGTTACACACGTAACCATTAACAGAGCATAATGTGATTTAGCAAATGTGGATATAAAATGATGAAAAGAACGTGTGTAGGCCAAAATGAGAAATCTAAAAACCTAGAAGGCTAGAAATACCGAATCAAATCAGGGTTACCTTATAGCTTTGATTTGAAATTGGAGAACTTAGGGTTAACTTTTATTCAAAATTGGAGAAATCCAGTTTACCTTTGTGTCCATCTCTTAATTATTGGGGCATCTTCATTTGAAGCTTGGAGGTACAGACCAGAGTATTAGTTTGGACACAATTGAAACCTCTTCGTTTGCGAACCGTCGTGGCACCTCCCCATTCTCTCCTTCTTCGGTTCGTCCCTGAAAAGTAGTAACACATATGAAACATGATTTTTTTAATATCTCGGATGATCTTGTGGGGTAGCACCTGGCTACTAGCTCGAAAAATTAATATTCACGCTTAAGATGGTAGCTAGAAAAATTAATATTCACTCTTAAGACAAGGCTCGATCCTATGACCTTAGATTTCATTTTCCAAATCGTAAACCATCTAACCAAGCCGCATCTTATGTTTCTTTTATACATATTTTTATTTACAATATATTTATTTAAATAAATATTTTTAAGTGCTACTATAAATCGGTTTAGTTCGATTTTTCATTCCAAAGACGAAACCAAACCACAAATTCTGGGTTTTGAAAACTTAGAAACCAAATGTTCGGTTTTTTCTATTTCGGTCTTGGTTATTTTTATTTTTCTATTTGTGGTTCGGTTTTTTTTCACCTTTATCTCTACGTATATTTCATAGCTTCGGGTCTAACATATCAAAACCCAAAACTCGAGGATTTTAGGACCTTAGAACTCAAAATTTATTGATTTCCATGAACAAAAAATTTATTCAGATTTTTTGAACCAACGAAACAAAATATAGCCATATTAGGCAAATGGTGGTGGAGATTCAAAACTATCCGGATAGCACACGTGCTGAGGTGATAAAAGCAATTTATGGCAGTGATGGTGGATTTGATAGGCCCTCGATAGCAAAGAGAAGGAAGATGTTGGGGAACAATGGCTAATATCCCTAAATTGTTAATGAAGGAGAAAGTGTCTTTTATAGAACATTTTAAGTTGTCAACCAATAACAATGGTCCAACTAAATGGGTTTGGTCCCTTGATGCTTTTGGGGTTTATTCAGTTTTATCTCTCAGGAAGCATATTGACAATGTAGTCTTTCCTCTAAGCGAGAGTAGTTAGTCTTGGAACTCTCTATTACCCGAAAAATTGAATATTCTTGCTTGGTGAATCTGTCATGATAAAATTCCATCCATGGCCAACCTATTTAAATTTGGTATCGGTACATCAAAGTTGTGCATAATTTGCAACGGAGCTCTAGAAACAGAGGAACACATGTTCATGGATTGCCCGCTATCACATGAAGTATGACAACAAGTATGTAGATGGTGGCGTTTGTTGGACTATCTCTCACAAGCATGTTCGTGGGTCACCATAGGCTAGCAAAGATTCATGAGGGTATAATGTTGGTATTTCTTTCGGTAATTTGGAGATACATGAACTTTAAAGCCCATTCTTCGAACCCAAGTCCAAAACCGCACACGGCGTTGCTTTATGAGGTACAATCGCTATCGCTTCTTTGGATCAATGCAAGGAATATAAAAGGGCAGGTGCTAAGATGGAGTGAATGGAGTTGTGATCCGATTTTAGAATGTTACTGTAGGCTATAATTTTGGTTGTTCTTTTGTTAGCTCTGTTTGTTCTTATATTTAGAATGTTTTTTTTACCTCCTAACCTCTGGCTAGTTTATTTGTGTTTTAACGCAAGCTTGTCGTTAAAATAAACGAAACAAAAAAGAAAATTCTGAATAAATTATAGAACTCTTCCGTAGTTTTTTTTTTTTTTTTTTTTTTTTTTAATTTTTTAATTTTTTAATTTGATCCAATAACATATCAATATCTTGTAATAAAAAGTAAACATTGAAATGTTATATTTAACGTCTAAGAAATAACCAAGCAATAAAATCTTAATAAAAAATATAATGGCTTTAAAAAAACATAACAAACACTATTGATATGGTTATTTAATAATTCGCACAGGAAAATAAAAATCAAATAAAAAGTATTATTTTTTTGGAGGTGATTTATGCTAAAAAGTTTGGACTAAAAGAAAAATACAAACTAGAAGTATCAGGAAGTTTCTTCGTGTTTCCATATCCAGAAATTTCTCGGCCATACTCTGAATCATGTATAAATCACAATCCCAGTCGGAAGTGACGAATCAAAATATAACCCTTGATAAATCAGCAAAATCGCAGACAGTCAATCAAGCTAAGCAAATTCTCCTTTCAAGTTACAACAGTTTCAAATAAACGTCGGAAGATGTCGATCATTCCAAGTTTCTTCGGTGGCCGACGAAGCAGCATCTTCGATCCATTCTCACTCGACATCTGGGATCCATTCAAAGATTTCCCAATTTCATCTTCGTCAGATCATGTTTCAAATGAAACCTCTGCCTTGGTGAACACACGTGTGGATTGGAAGGAAACCCCAGAAGCTCATGTGTTTAAAGCCGATCTTCCTGGGATCAAGAAAGAAGAAATCAAGGTGGAGGTGGAGGACGACAGGATCCTACAAATCAGTGGCGAGAGAAATGTCGAGAAAGAAGATAAAAACGATACATGGCATCGTGTGGAACGCAGCAGTGGGAAGTTCACCAGAAGGTTCAGGTTGCCGGAGAATGCTAAGATGGATCAGGTGAAAGCAGCCATGGAAAATGGAGTGCTCACAATTACTGTGCCCAAAGAAGAAGTGAAGAAGCCCGATGTGAAGTCCATTGAGATCTCTGGTTAAAGAAATTCCACCGTCTACAAAGTTATACATAATTATGGGTGTATATTGCTGAGTCTAATTGGTTATGCTTTGTTGTGGGTGTCAATAATTCTGGTGTAATGCTGTTGTCTTTTGCACTTGATTCGTCCACCATGTGTTCGATGAAATGCGTAGCAGGACTGGTATATCTATCGTTTTTGTAATTTCGATGAAGAATAAATATCTGTTATTGTTGGTATTGTTGCAATGATGTTTTGTTATTTGTACATAGGTCAACAGATATTCGTATAAAATAATAGTAAAATTTTGCAGGTTTTCAATACAAAGAAAATTGTTCAATTAAAATGATGTTTACTTTATTCTATTTGTACATACGTCAACAAATATTTTTATAAGATAATAAAATTTTGAGGTTTTCAATTAGAGTTGATGTAAGAATTTATTGTTATGTTAGAAAAGATTGATGATACTACATTGAGTTTGCGATTAAGAATTTTATTGATATAGATTACTGAACATTAAATAACTATTGATATGTTCAATGTATATTTTTAGTGACTTTTATAATCACTATAAAAATATTGTTTATCTTTATAGTTTTGGATAAAGTTGTAAGACGGTTGGAAAGGTTGAGGTATCATTTTTTATGTAAGGGAGTGTCGAAAAAAGAAATTTTGATAGATAAGATGGATTAAAGTTTTGAATTCGAAAGAAAAAGTTGGATTAAAATATTAAAAGTTTGTTCACGTTTAATCGAGATCTATTGCAAAAATAATGATGGAGGTATGCTATCAATTCAAGAAAACAATCAAGGTATTGTCCTATATTTGAATTTCTCAAAAAAAGTAGGTGATAATTCTTTAACTAAATTTTGGGTGGGTGTTGGATCAGTGATATCTCTTTCAAGGATACATATCCTAGACTTTTCTTGCTTGAAATCGAAAAAAAATAGTTTGCTTCGTGATTGCTATTCTAGTGGTAACTGTACTGGGTGTAGCAAAATATATCTTTAAAAACCCAAATTTGAATACGGAGAATTTTGCATGATTGGGTGCCAACCAAATTGTGTATATTAACATGGGTGTATATTTGGATTCAGTTATGTGTTATTTTGTGTCGTAATCATGTTGAAAATATTGATCATTTGTTTATGGGGTGTGAGGTGGTGTCGTAGTGAATACAACTTAGGGAGTGTTTGATATACGTTTGACCGAGTCCGGTCAGACGATTTGGTCAGACGTTTTTGGTTGATTCGGGTAGTAAAACATGTTTGATAATTCAAATTTGGGCATCTGACTCGGTAACAAAAATCTGATTTGGATGAAGAAGGAAAATAGCTGACTGAGAAAGGAAGATGCATTTTCCAACTTTACCCTTGCCCTACCGTTCTTTTCAGTGCCTCCATCCTCATTCTTCTCCTTCTTGCATCGCCTCCATAGCCACGCATCAACCAACAAGCATCAACGATCTTCTCCATACCAACGATCCATCGACTGCCTCTCCTCATCAAGTATGATTTTACATAATTAGGTCTAATAAATTATGCGAAATTTAATAGAAGATCGACATATTTATGTTCCTGTTTGATTTCTCATTTTTCTAATTTATTTGATTTCTACATAACAGTCGACTGAGAATAGGTTTTGATTTCGAATTTTTCTGTTGAACGTGTTTATTGGTTTCGATTTCTGTCATGTTCATAAGTGAATGGTCCGATTTTTGTTGTTCTGTTCGTGTTTAAACTTCTCAAAAAGTTCTGATTTTTTGTTGTTATGTTCTTGTTTGAAAAGTTCTGATTTTTGCTGTTGAATTCACATATGTTCATACACATATCTGCTCTATAGCTTGAAATCATTTTTGTTGTTGAATTCATATATGTTCATACACATTTTTTGTTGTTATGTTTCTATTTAATCACTATTGTTGCTCCAGTTATGGATGCTAATTATAACTAAATAGCATTTCACCTGCAGCGTTATATTGGGGATCATAATCCTTAAAATGGTGTTGGAAAAAGAGAAAAAAGCAAAACAGATGAAGGAAAAGATAAGGGAAAAAGGAGAGAAACAACTTTGAACTACTCATTCTTTTAAATTGCTATGAATATTCACACCTGCTACAAATATAGTATTTTAATTAGATTGAACTCAAATCATTTTATAATGTCATGCTTCTGACTTGTGGCTAAATGAAGTTAAAATTCCAAAAAGATAACTGTCTTTGTTAAGGATTGAAAGTGTGACTTTGGTTTGAAATCCCGTGTTCTTATTCTTGATATTGGTATGGATGAATTATGTTGCTAGTATTTGGTTTGAAATTCCATGTTCTCGATTCTTCAATTTCATCCATGACTTGCTTAAATTGATTGATGAATGTGAATATGATCAATGATCGGATTTTTTGAATTGTTGAAAAACAATGAATTTATTTATAATTGTATAAAAACAATGATTTCTTTTATAATTTTTATTTGGATTTTTAAATGATTTGTTTGTAATTTATATTTTTTATGATGTTTGTAACTCTTGAAGAACTTCATGCATCATTATATAGAGCAGCAGAGTAAAATGGTAATTTTCATCAGTCAGCATATTCGATCAGATGTATAATCATACAATATCATTTCTTACTCGGTCAAAATTTCTTACCCAGACAAACCTTCTCAGTCAGCACTTTCTCAATCAGCAACCATCAAACGGGACCTTAGGTCGTTGTGTAGCAATGGTGTGATCTCATGCATCTAACTGTTGCTTTGATCAGGTTGATGTAGGTAGATTGTTTGAGCTTGAATATTGTGCAAGATTCCGGGTGGGCATGGGGGTGGATGTCGGGATTGGGCTAGGGTTAGGAGCGGAGGTGTGAGCTTGTGTAAGGTATTTAAAAAACTATAAATGTAAAACTAGGGAAAACAACCATTATCATTTTTTTTCATGTTATAAGTAATTTAGAAATTGAAAATTCTTTTCCCCTATAAATTTTTGGAAAAAAAATATTGAACCAAACATGGTTTCTGGCCCTTTATTTTTTTTTCTATAAAACACGAAAAAATTTCAAACCAATAACACGCTTATCCTTTTACTTTTGAAAAGTGAAGTTAAGTTTTTCTTTATCCCTTTTATTAGGAAATCGAATATGTTAAATTGGTCCTTTTATTTTATTTTTTTGTTGCTTAATGGAGGCATAAGGTCGGTTTTCATCTGCTTATTTGGTCTCTATAACCTATCATTACCAATTTCATGACCATGTGGTTTTTATTTAATTAAAAAGGTTAAATTATATCCACCGCACCTCTTCACCTCTTGTCCACATCTCTCTCTCTCTCTCTCTCTCTCACACACACACTTAAAAAAGAGTTTGACCAATGATTGTGTGTGATTAGGATGAAGGTAACCGGATACGAGCCTGATAGTAGTGGTGGCGAAGAGCTATGGAAGATGACAATTAAACGGAGTTTCTTGAGTATAGATGAGATGTCGATGAGATTGTGTCTGTGTAGTGGACTTGTAAGCAAAGTTTCACGAGCATATTACTATTTACTTAATATAACTTAATACTAAAAAATGTATGTAATTACTTTATTATTATTTTAGTAAATTACATTTAGAGAGTAAAACTTAATACTGTAATAATATCTAATTAGTATCATGTTAATTATTATGTAAGAGCATTTCCAATAATTATACTATAAATAAGTACCACATCTTTAACAAGTGTCACATCATAATTCCATTAATTTGATCTCTAATCAAAATACTGCTCCAATGGTTAAGTTTATTAAAGAGCTTTTTTGATAAATTTAACTAATTTTCCCTTATCTTTTTAAAATGTTTTATAAAATCTTTTTTATTTAATTAGTCTATTTTTTAACAAAAATAATTATTGAATACGGATATATAAATATCAGTTCATTATTTACGTAAGTAAAACACGAAAAAAATAGTATGTTATAGCTATAAAAAGAACATAAAAACATTGAAAATATTATATCATCGTCATAAAAGTTTTATTTTATAAATGAGATGTTATTAATATTTAATAAGAATAATTAAATAGTAAAGAAATAAAAAGATATTTAAAACTAAGTTATATAATTAAAAGGTTAAATTGAAATATTTGTTAAAATAAAAGAGGTTATATGTATAAGTTGTGAAAGTATATTAAGTGGTCAAAATTAAAAAAAAAAAAGCTATGTTAATGAATGCTTATTTAAAAAAAACTCATAGTAATACTAATTATAAAAAAACCTTTGTTCGGAGATCCTCTGAGTTCTAAATTTTATTCTGGGAAATCTGCGAAAAAGTCCCACTATTTTAGGTCAGTTTACGATTTAGTTCCAAATTAAATTTTGTTTACAAAAAAGGACAGATTACCGACTAAAACTTCGGATTAACCCTTCGTGGCCGGTTTCACAGATTTAGCCGGTATCTCGTCTTTTTTCGTTAATTAATCAAAATTTTGGGGCTTTTTCATTAATTAATCAAAATTTTGGGGCTTTTTCATTAATTAATCAAAATTTTAGGGCTTTTTTATTATTTATTACCAATAAACCAAAATATTTGGACTTTTCTGAAAATTACCTTTAAACTAATATATATTATATGATCTAATTTAATATGTACTATTCCATGTCTTTTTTCTTATGCTCTTCTAGGCTCACTGTGTATTTTTATCGGTGTCGTCAAACCCAACAACAAAAATCTCACTCACAAGTCTATGATCATCTTTCAATTTCCAAATAAAGAACGGAGAAAATCCTTGTTGATTACATGGATGTCCTTATTACCTAACCATGACTTAAACCGTGGTTCCAGCACTTGGATGTTCCTATTACCTAACCATGACTTGAACCCATACACTAATGGCGTTGTCCATAGTGTTGTTAACAATAGAAAACGAATCTCACATGTTCAACCACTGATACATTGGCTCAAGTTTTACTTGGCCCTTGTTTCCTTACAACACTATAGAAGCCCCGACATAAGATAAATCCCACATGGTTCATCATTTATTGTTTTTTTTTTTTTTTTGTCAAAAAGTAAAGCATTTTGGAAGCCCCAAATAGACTAAAACGTAATAATGACAATTATTGTAATATTACAATAATTGTCATTATTACGTTTTAGTTTATTTGGGGCTTCCAGAATGCATTAGTTTTTGGCAAGACAGAAAACCTGAAAATTAGGGTTTTCACACTCAGCTCCTACTCGTCGAGTTGGGGTCCTCCAACTCGTCGAGTAGACTCTAGAAATTACGCGACCATTACACTCTCTACTCAGCAAGTTGGGGCCTCCAACTCGTCAAGTTGATTAGACAACAAGAATATAACTTAATTAAATATTATACCTGGGAGTCGGGATGTTACACCTATTGTAAGGAAACAAGGGTCAAGTAAGACTTGAGCCAAGGTATCAGTGGTTAAACCATGTGGGATTTGTATTTTGTTGTTAACAAAACTATGGACAATGTCGTTAGTGTATGCGTTCAAAATAAGGTTTGAGTCATTGTTAGGTAATAGGAACATCCGAGTGTTGGAACCGTAGCTCGTAGGTATACCAAATTAATATTTTAATAGTTTATGATGGATAGCTTGTTGACATTTTTTTTACAATTAGAGTTAACATTCTTCATGGTTTTCAATACATAATATCGAGTTGATTTTTTTACATATGTTGAGTTTTTTAATATTAATGGTTCATTCTTCATGGTTTTCAAGCCCTATTGTAAGGAAACAAGGGTCATGTAAGACTTTAGCCAAGGTATCAGTGGTTAAACCATGTAAGATTCGTATTTTGTTGTGAACAACACGGACAATGCGAATAGTGTATGGGTTCGAAATAGGATTCAAGTCATGGTTAGGTAATCGGAACATCCAAGTGTTGGAACTACAGTTTAAGTCATGGTTAGGTAATAGGGGCATCCACGTAATCAATAAGGATTTTCCCCGTTCTTTATTTGGAGATTGAAAGATGATCATAGAGTTGTGAATGGATAATTTTGGAAAATCGATGGAGTTAACGAGGCTTGTGAGTAAGATTTTTGTTGTTGGGTTTGACGACACCGATAAAAACACACAGTAAGCCTAGAAGAGCATAAGAAAAAAGACATGGAATAATACATATTAAATTAGATCATATAATATATATTAGTTTAAAGGTAATTTTCAGAAAAGTCTAAATATTTTGGTTTATTGGTAATAAATAATGAAAAAGCCCTAAAATTTTGATTAATTAATGAAAAAGCCCTAAATTTTTTATTAATTAACGAAAAAAGACGAGATACCGGTTAAATCTGTGAAACCGGCCACGAAGGGTTAATCCGAAGTTTTAGCCGGTAATCTGTCCTTTTTTGTAAACAAAATTTAATTTGGGACTAAATCGTAAACTGACCTAAAATATTAGAATTTTTTCGTAGATTTCCCTTTTATTCTTTAGACTTTAGGCGAACCTTTAGAAACATTAATGTGGATGGTTAATCAATTACAATGACAAAATGAATTTTACCAAATCATCCATGGAGTTTTGTGAAGAACCACCATGGCTGACTGCAACTTTAATCTGTTCTTGAATCTCCATAGCCCTACACCTCATCTCTTCCCCTTCTTCGCTCACGAAAACTCTTCTGATCGCACTCTCGATTTCCCCCCTTTCCACAACGACTTCCAAACCCATCTTCCACACATGACTCAAATACCTCACATTCAAAAACTGATCATTACTAAACGGTTGACACAG
Source organism: Lactuca saligna (assembly GCF_052625555.1). NCBI lineage: Eukaryota > Viridiplantae > Streptophyta > Magnoliopsida > Asterales > Asteraceae > Lactuca > Lactuca saligna. The sequence continues at coordinate 292,669,520 of NC_136421.1, forward strand.
CATCGGAATCCCTTCGCATACACTTTCCAAGGTCGAATTCCAACCACAATGGCTCCAAAATCCTCCAACTGCAGAATGTGCCAATACGTCCTTCTGGGGTGCCCACTTTACGATCATACCTCTCACCTTCATCTCGCTTACCAAATCCTCCGGCAAAAACTCGATCCAATCACACCCATGAACCGAACCCGGTCGAACCACCCATATGAAGGGCTGGTTACTGTTGGCTAGGCCCCATGCCATTTCAGTTGCCACTTTTGCATCCATGGTTGCTATGCTTCCTACACTTGCGTAAATTACTGATTTGGGTGATTGTTTATCCAGCCATGAAATGCAACTGGTATCTTCTTCAAGAAAACTATTGGAAGGGGTTGGGGATGTTTTGTGTAATGGGCCGATGGTAAAAACCGGAACTTGGTAGCGATGGCGGATCTGGGTCAGTGCCGATTGTTCAAGAAATTCGATGGTGTTCCATATGAAAGCAACCGGGGGTGTTTTTGAGGTGAATAATGTTGTCAATTTCAGGCTTTGTTGTGTTGTGAGGCCAATAAATGGTATATCTTTGTATCTGAGTGGATTGAGTCCCGGAACCATTTCCTGCAACAAAGAATCTTTAAAACAGAATTTTATTATCTGGATTTATAAATTATAATCCATTAATCAGTGATCGGATTTCCTTTTAGGTTGTGTTTTGTTTGTGTGGGTTTTTGATCTGCAATTACCTTCTACAGGGAATCGACCTTCTTTATGGAGCTGAGGGATGATTCTGTAAGCAGGAACACAGGCTGCACTGCTGCTGCGCACGATGATGGAGGGTAAACCCAGATCGCCGGCGATGGATCCGGCACAAAACATGAGATTATCATGGATGATAACGATTGATTCCTTTTGAGATGAGGCGTTTTGTGCATCTATGATCTGGATGAGGTGTTTCTGAAGATGGGGTTTGCAGTTATCGTTTAGAGCTTGCAAGAACTGAATGAAGCCGGAAGAGCCGCCGGTGTCGGATAATTTGTCCGGCAGAGGGAGGAAGATGAAGTCAGGGTACTTAGAAGGGTCTGGTGGGTTGAGCTCAGAGTGAGCAAAGGTTATGGAGAACCCTTTGGAATGAAGGTATGAGCCAAGCTGGAGCATGGGGGTCAGGTGGCCTTGAAGTGGACTTGCTATCAACACCAACCTCCTTCTTTTCTCGCCTTGCTCCGCCATCTCTCTCTCTCTCTCTCTCTCTCGGATCGGATGCCTAATCTTTATGGGTTCGTCCTTTAACACGTGGTGTTTTGTGTTTGATTTTGTTTGATTTTTTATTTTATTTTATCAACTTAATCAATATAAGGATTTATTTACATGACTTGATTTGAAGCAACCCACCAAAGATATTTGTTTTTTTAGTCTAATATCTATTTAAGATGATAATAAATATATAAATTTAATAATTTAATTAAATTTAATAACATTTATTATTATCTAAAATAAATACAATGATAATAAGAATAAAAAGAAAAAAGATATTTAACTTCTTTTAATTTATTATACACATTGACTAATTAGTCTTCTACCATTAATTTCGATTTTTGTCCATGACTCCATGTTGCGAAGTCAAAGTTTAATAATTACTGATTTATCACATATTATACATATAATTAAATCACAATACTCTTAGGTACAATGTTTGGTTTTAAGCATGCCAAACAGCCTTTTCCTTTCGGTGGCTGGTTTTAAGTTGTGGCTTGCTGTTTAGCTGGTTGGTTTGAACAGTATCCGACTGAGCCATGAATTGTTCATCGGCTTAGGCTAAATAGACGTGAGTCATCACCTCGATTGCCACATGTTGGTCTGTTGATCGCATTCATTTCTTTCATAAAAACGTCATCGCCACCGCCTCTCCCTTTCCCTCTTTCTCTTTACCTCCATTGAATCAAACGAGTGGGTATTTCCTCATCCAATCTCTTTTGTTCATTCATCGGAATCAAAAAGGGTAACAAATCAAAATCGAAGGTACTTCTCGCTGACCGTCATCTCCATCGCCATCGAACGCTAAATCCTACCTCTTACTGCCGCTATCTTTCGTTGTTTGTGTCGTTGAAAGGAAACGAAGAAGACGAAGGCCGGTTCCGCTGCTTGCTCTGGAGATTTTTGTTTTAGTGGTATCGTCCTACTACCCGTGGTGTCCAATACAGTCTTAAATTCGATTTATTAGAGAAGGTTAGTAATCATCATAATCTATTTAAACGATGCACTCCAAGTGTTTATGAAAATGCCAATATCAGTATTTTGTTATTGATACATCTCTTTCTCATGTGACTGTGTTTGTTTAGGTTGATGAACAAAAAACTAATGAAGATGGAAGGCTTAATTGCTGTCAAATACATTGTAAGAGGGAAGAAAACTTTAATTAATTTTCGCTCCCCCTTACGCTCCGATAACATCATTTTTCTCTCCAGTAGTCGAACCATAACTACATATATGTGATTGAGATGGTTTTAGGGCAAATCAAACCTTAAATTTTTGTTGCGTCCAAACACAATGGGTTGCTTCTTCAACATCAGACCTGCACAGAGTGGTCTTTACCAACTTCCTCCTGACTGTCTATGCTTTTTTATTTAGGTTAGTCTGTTTGGTTGGCTGACAATTATCTGCCTTCTCTCTACCTCTATATAAGTTTACAAGGACATGTCTTAATGCAGCTATACTGTAGCTATTTTTGTGACAAAACACATAGCTTTGTCTCTGAACCTTGAATTCAAGGAATTTCTTATTAATATGAGGAATCCACAAATCCTTCTATAATTCATGACTAATTATTTGATTTTTTTTACTTAACAAAGTTCTTATGCTCATATTTTACTATTGCATATGTATAATATAAGGAAATTTCTTGTGTAATGGATTTTGTTATATTTTATTGTGTAATTTTAAGATCTCCTAATCTGAGTATTAGTTATTAGTTAAAATTCCTTTTGATGTTTGATTAATATTAGGTCTTGAATTGCGCCTCAACTACCCACTTATCGCCTATGAATTCATCCTCAACCTAATGAGATTTACATCCTTTCTGTTCGTGGTGGATTTAAACCTCTCAGAGAACAAATCTGGCTTCTTAAAAATGTAAATTTTTCTTCATTTATGGTTGGAATGTCTGGAATGTTGATGTAGGATGAAAATTTTCATGTTCCTCAATGCCAACAGTATTGTGTAGGAAATTTTAAAAGTTGGGATCCTATGATAACCACTCCTTCTAGATTGTAAGTTTCACCATGGTTTTAGATTTTTTGCAACTAATTTTCCATTTGTTCATTCTTTTTGTAGATTTTACTAAAAGTTCTTTATAGACTTGTAGTTGTTGGATATTGTTTACATTGAAATTGCAAATCGATTTCCACCCCTGTTTCCTTTTTTCCTGTTGATTCCTGTTTAGATAAATGATGTATGGAGAGTATATGAGAAATGATGGCATAGTTCGGGAAAACTAGAATTTATATTTTTTTATTATAATCTTATTTTGGTTTTAATGAGCTTGCATTTTGGTTCATGATATAATCAAATCTTTAAAGCCATCACTTGATGATAAAAAAGCAACTCTCTATGCAGTTATTCTAGCCTTATACCCTCTTCGTTGCTCCTTCACTTTTCTTTACTACACAGATGTAGCATCACTTACCGTAGTTTTTGCTATGTATCTTATGTGTCTCAAGAATAACTACCTTTGTGGTGCTTCGGCAATAATGAGCATTATTTATTTATTTTTCTTTGATATTGTCTTTCATTTTTCATTTTACCATATGTTTTTGGTGAAGTCATCTTCATTTATTGGTAAAGTTTTTTTTTTTTTTTTTTTTTTTTTTTTTTTTTTTTTTAATGGACATATGATGTTTAAAAAAATAACTGAGAGAATGATGGCATATTTGGGAATTAGGAGGAAAAAAGTAAACGAGGGTAAAGTTGTATGACTTACATCAATAAAATTTATTTAGGCTAAATACAATTCGAGTTGCCGGTTCCTTTTGATAAGTTCACTCTATTTGCAGTTTGATAAGTTCACTCTGTTTGTAGAAAGTATGTAATTACAAGCTATAGACCAGGTATTACAAATTGACCATGACTTCTTCTATTCACACGTGTTGGAACACGTGTACCACGTGTTCCAACACGTGTGAATAGAAGAAGTCATAGTCAATTTGTAATACCTGGTCTATAGCTTGTAATTAGGAATCTGTTGTATTTTGCTGTATAAATACCTTCTTGTACTCAATTGTAAAGTGAAAAAAAAAATACACAGAAAATTGTCTTTGCATTCTCTCTGTTATTATGGTATCCAGAGCGTAATTTTTTTTCCCTTTCTTCTTTCTCATTTTCACCAACGATGGCACAAAATCAGCATCTCCTAGGTCTCGCAACTAATTCTTCCTTCCAAATCCCTCCCTTAAGCATCAAACTCGAGATTGATAACTATTGCCTTTGGCGGTCTACAATAATTTTTGCCCCAGAAACATTTGATCTTGAATCCTTCGTCCTCGATCCCAAACCACCCACTGAAACTCGAACTGCAGCTGCTCCCACTCCTATTGATCCACCTACCATCGAAATCAACCCGGAATTTCAACTATGGAAGAAACGAGATCGTTACGTCCTTCTCTGGCTCAAATCCACGTTATCTGAATGTGCTTTGGCAACTATCGCCCGTGCTACCTCTTCTCGGTTGGCTTGGATTGCCCTTGAGAAACACTTTCAAGCCCAAACTAGGGCCCGACGCATGTCTATGAAAGTCCAACTTCAATCTCTTTCTAAGGGCTCGCTGACAATGCTCAAGTATGTCGAAAAGAAAAAATCCATTGCTGATTCGCTTGCAGAGAACGACCATCCGGTGTCAACTGAAGACCTTATCAGTTATATTCTCAGTGGCCTTGACTCATCTTATGGCCCATTGACCGCTGCCTTTATGGTGAAAGGTGATAACTCTACTGTTGATGATCTCATTGGATTCCTTCTTCTAGAGGAAGCAAGGCTTGAGCAGGAGCATCTTCATCAACAAGTTGTGGCTCCTCTAGCTCCAAATTCTACTGTCCCCTTAGCTCTCACCACCAATCGCCATTCAAATAGGAACAATTTTCCTGTCTCTGGTGCTCCTTCCGGTTCCAACACTGGGTCTCGTTCATCTGACACTCGCCGTCGTCGCATTCAGTGCCAGTTATGCAGCAAACCAGGCCACGAGGCGGTGGACTGTTGGCAAAGATCAAATCAAACGGACTATCCATCCCGCAGGCCCAATCCACGTGAATCCCACTCTCGCCAAGCCCATCTTGCTCATCACCATAATCCATCTACTGTTGTCGATCCGAACTGGTACTTCGATACAGGGGCGACCGATCATATCACTCCAGACCTTCAAAAGATGAATTTAGCTGACGAATACCATGGCACTGACAAGGTTCAAGTAGGCAATGGTATCCATCTTCATATCTCTCATATAGGCTCATCTTCATTGCATTCTCTAAAATTGCCATCAGTCCTTATTGTTCCAAAAATTACCAAACGTCTTTTAAGTGTCTCAAAATTGACTCAAGACAATAATGTTTACTTGGAATTCTGGCCTTCACACTGTTCTGTTAAGTCTTTTCAGGGCAAACTCCTACTCCACGGGGACGTTAAACATGGTCTTTATCGCATTCCTCCATCTACCAACAACACATCAAATAAATCTGCACCTACCATGGCTCTTACAGGAGTTCGTACCTCTCTCAATGGATGGCACAAGAGGCTTGCACATCCACATGCTCCTCTTCTAAAGCGACTTATATCTTCATTTCAGCTTCCTGTTTCATCAAATAACCTTCCCAATATTTGTGACTCATGTCAACTTGGGAAGAGTCATCGATTTCCCCTTCCTACTTCACATGTTGCTTCTACAAATCCCTTTGATTTAGTTTATTCAGATGTTTGGGGACCATCCCCTTATTTTTCAATAAATGGAAATCGATACTTTCTTTTGTTTGTTGATGATTGCACAAAATTTATGTGGATTTACTTTATGTCTCACAAATCTCAAGTATTTTCATTATTTTTGCAATTTCATCAAATGGTTAAAACACAATTTCAAACCAATATCAAAACCTTACAATCTGATTGGGGAGGCGAGTATAGAAATATCTCTAATTACCTCACCAACCATGGAATTTCCCATCGTCTCTCATGTCCATATACACAAGAACAAAATGGGGCTGTTGAGCGACGAAACCGTGTGATTATTGAAAAGGGCCTCACTTTACTTGCACACTCTTCTCTTCCTCATACTTTTTGGGAACATGCATTCAAAACAGCAACTTATCTTCATAATCGTACTATTACCCCTGCCCTTAACTATCACTCACCATATCAAAAACTCTATTCTAAAATCCCAGATTATGGCTTTCTAAAGACCTTTGGCTGCTTATGTTATCCATTTCTTAGACCTTACAACCATCATAAAATTGACTTCCGGTCCTTACCATGTGTATTCATTGGCTATAGTGCTTCTCATAAAGGCTACTTATGCTACCATCAACCTTCCTCACGAATATACATCGCTCGTCATGTGGTCTTTAATGAAGACATATTTCCCTACTATGTCACGTCCTTATCCACCCCGTCATCATCTGATCCTCCTCCCACTCCTTCCACCCTTTTACAAACTGCTGTCAATCTAACAATTCCTCCCTCACCCTCTCCTCCACATACCCCAATTACACTTTCCCCTACATCTACATTACCGTCTACCTCCACCTACAATTCACCATCTCCTGCTCCTTCCTACCATAATTCTACTATTAGCTCCCGTGCCAAACAAAATCCATCTCTCATCACTCACTATCGTCCAGCTGCCAATAATCAGCATCCCATGGTTACACGCGCTCGCACACACTCCCTAAAACCAAAAGCTCTTTCCTCCACCATTACCTCACCATCTCTATCTGAACCACACACTTTCAAACAAGCCATTCAATATCCATGTTGGCAAGATGCAATGAAAAACGAATATGATGCTCTTATGAGAAATAAAACTTGGTCACCTGTCTCTTGTCCTCCTAATGTTAATCTTGTAGGCTGCAAATGGATTTTCAGGATCAAACGCAAATCAGATGGCAGTATCGAACGACACAAGGCACGACTAGTAGCGCAAGGGTATAGTCAAGAGGAGGGTATTGATTACTTCGACACCTTCAACCCTGTTATCAAACCTACCACCATCCGGTTGGTTCTATCTATTGCAATTTCCAAAGGCTGGTGTGTGCGCCAACTCGACATTAACAATGCCTTTTTAAACGGTGATTTACAAGAAGCCGTATACATGAAACAACCACGTGGGTTTGAAGATCCAACCAAACCAACACATGTCTGTCATCTTCACAAAGCCATCTACGGTCTCAAACAAGCTCCAAGAGCGTGGTTTACTAAACTAAAAACATATCTTATCCAACAAGGATTTCGGGCTTGCCAATCTGATACATCCTTGTTTGTTCATCAATCATCATCTGCTACAATTTACATTCTGGTTTATGTTGATGATTTGATAATCACAGGTGCAAATGAGGCGCTAATTCAGAAATTCATTACTCGTCTCAATGCTGTCTTCGCTCTTAAAGACTTGGGTTCCTTGCACTTTTTCCTTGGTATTCAAATCAAACGACAACCCAGCGGACTCACTCTCAGTCAAGCTAGCTACATCTGTGACATACTTACTCATACCAACATGATAGATGCAACTCCGATATCTACACCGGCTGACAGCCATTCTCGGCTAACTCTTGATGGTGACCCTTTTTCTGACCCAACCCTCTACCGTCAAGTTGTTGGCTCACTGCAATATGCGACCATTACTAGACCTGACATTACATTCGCTGTGAATCGGGTTTGTCAATACATGCACTCTCTAACTGTTCTTCACTGGCAGGCTGTCAAACGCATTTTAAGGTATCTAAAGGGGACACTTCATCATTGCTTACACTTCAAACCTACAACCAGCACCTCTCTCCTTGCTTACTCGGATGCCGGTTGGATCTCCGACAATGATGACAGCCGCTCTCAATATGGATTTGCGATCTTTCATGGCACAAATCTAGTTAGCTGGACCTCCAGAAAACAGAAAGTCGTAGCTCGATCCAGCACAGAAGCCGAATATCGAGCGTTAGCATATACGACGGCCGAGTTAATTTGGGTAAAACAATTATTGGATGACTTACACGCTCCACTCCTGCATTCTCCATTGTTACTGTGTGATAATATCGGGGCCATTTTCATGACAAAGAATCCTGTGATACGCACCAAGTCCAAACATATTGCCTTAGACTTTCACTTCATCAGAGAACAAGTTGAAGCTAAGGATCTCACAGTCAGCCCCATCTCTTCTGTGGATCAGTTAGCGGACATTTTTACCAAACCATTGCACAAGGACAGATTGGTTACTTTAAGACACAAGCTTCAAGTCTGTCCCGCATTTGAGCTTGCCGGGGGGTAATAACAATATCAATACACGTGTTCCAACACGTGTGAATAGAAGAAGTCATGGTCAATTTGTAATACCTGGTCTATAGCTTTTAATTAGGAATCCGTTGTATTTTGCTGTATAAATACCTTCTTGTACTCAATTGTAAAGTGAAAAAAAAATACACAGAAAATTGTCTTTGCATTCTCTCTGTTATTAGTATGCAATCCCATTTGCCAAATCCTTTCGGCAATAAACAAAACTATGTTATAAAGTAATTAATTACTTTTTTTTCATTAATTACCATTTTAATGTTGCTTATATCTTGCAAAAGTTATGATGTAGTATTTCGAGTGGATGCAGTACCTATGGATTTTACTAAACCGATGATTTTTTTTTTTTCAGTTTAAGCTGATTTTTGCATTGATTAGGACAGAAAGTTGAAGAATTTGGAGTTAAAGTATCCCCAGCTAAAGCGGGTAAATATGGTAGCGTTTGGTATATTGGAATCAAGGAAGGAATGAAATGATTCATTCCATTGGATCCATTCTTCAGCAGGTTATGCCAGTGTAACATGGCCACCTTTAACCTAAATATAATCTATCTTTATCTTTAAGTTAATATGTTTTTTTGTATGTTATATACGAATTTAAAATTAACCTTCAAAGGAATTAAGATGTTATTGAGATACTTAAAAGGCATTTTACTTTCTTCGAGTCTATTTCATTTGTTTGTATTAAAATTGCATTGTATGCATTTGCTATGTACGTTACATCCAAACCATGCAAAGCATGGACACCTACACTAGTTAAACATAAAATACCATTGTTTTAGTGAAAGACTCTACGGAGCGGGCAACGAGAGCGAACGTTAATCCGATGTGGACCTCTCATAACGCCGTGTAACATGCGAAACACCGCCCCCTAGCCGTTATTGGGCGTTACGATGAGTGGCGTTTTCGTGGTAACGGTAAGAAATGGGTGGATTTGGCATCAGATATATATATATATATATATATATATATATATATATATATATATATATATATATATATATATATATATATATATATATATATATATATATATATTGCATCGGTCATGAAATGGACTGTTATTGAACGGTCAAAATGGTAAAAAAAACTATTTTTTTTTTTCAATTTTCACTCATAATATATATATATATATATATATATATATATATATATATATATATATGTATATATATATATATATATATATATATATATATATATATATTATGAGTGAAAATTGAAAAAAAAAATAGTTTTTTTTACCATTTTCACACACACACACACTCACACATTTTCACTTCAATTATCATTCATCTTTTCTCACTTTAAATTTTTACATACCCTCATTTCTGTAACGACCCGTCTCTGGTATGTTGTTTCCATATTATTTATTTAGAAGTTTTCAAGAGGGACTCGGCGAGTCTATAGCCTGACTCGTCGAGTAGAGACGGGGATTTCGAGCACGTGTAAGTCGGCGACTCGACGAGTCCGCCTGCCAGGAAGAAACCCTAAATCCTCGGGTTTGCTCACTATTTAAGCAATGTTTTGTGCCCCCAACTCGCCTCCTTCACCCTCAGAGAGCTTGTGAGAAACCCTAAACCATTCCTTGTATGATTAAAGTGTTTTTGTGTGAATTTTGAAGGATTGAAGAAGAAGAAGAAGAAAGGATCAAAAAGAGGAAGTGTAGAGCAAAGATCCAAGGCCAAAGTCAAAGTTCATAGAGGTATATCTCGGAATTATTCTATTTTGTGCTTAAAACCTCCATTAGAACACCTCTAAGGCTAGTTTAATGTATTTTCCAAGCTTTATAGTTGTATGGATGCCTTGTGGGATCGAGATATCCCTAGATCTGTTCATTTAGGAGCTTTAGAGCCCTGATCTATTTCCTTTTTCGAGTTGCCTTGCATGAGAAACTTAGATCTAGCCTTTATTATGCCTTTTGAGCCTTTTAATCTTCATTGATGCTTATGGACACGTAAAGATAGAATCTTTACGTGTTAATCGAGTATAAGAAGCCCAGATCTACAAGTTATATGCGCTGGATTCAAGCATAATCGAGTTTTTAGTAACTGCATGCATGCGACTCGGCGAGTCGTTCTTCAGACTCGGTGAGTCGAGCCGCGAGTCCCCGATTCTTCCCCTTTTGAGTGATTCCGAGTGGGGATCAGTGAGTAGTAGAATGGACTCAGTGAGCTGGAAGTCAGACTCAGTAATGGAGGGACTCGACGAGTTGTTCATACAACTCGGCGAGTCTAAGGCAATCTTCATAGATTCAAGAACAACTCGTCGAGTTGTTCATACAACTCGGTGAGTCGGATGCAGATAGTCTGAGTTTTAGAATCGAAAGGGAACTCGTCGAGTTGATGCCATACTCGACGAGTAGCAGCGAACATGGTTGAGAAGTGAGAGTAGGGACTCGACGAGTTGGCGGCCCAACTCAGCGAGTCAGGTTAACTGTAAGTTGATTTTGACCGGGAGAGTTAACTTTAGCCAGGGGTAAAAGAGTCATTTTACCCCAATGCAGTTATTAGTATTTGACTGAGTGTGTTTGTGGAATTGTAGCCGGGGAGATATCGGAGCAGCAGCAGATAGCTTCTAGAGCCATACACTCAGCAACCAGTTCACGAGGTGAGTTTCCTTCCAGTAGGAACGGGGCTAAGGCCACAATGCCGGCCCATTTAGCTAGCAGTAGTTTTCGGACCTCGGTCCGATGCAGTAGTTAGTATATTTGACGCCTTCGTGGCTCAGACAAGTTTGCGTGCTATGTGTTGTTGTGTTAGTTGATATGTGTATGTTATGCTATGTTCAGTACTTCCGAACTTCTGTCCGATGCAGTCAGTTCCGGACTTCGGTCCGATGCAGTTAGTTCCGAACTTTGATCCGATGCAGTTAGTTCCAGATTTCGGTCCGATGCAGGAGGCAAGGCCTCAGTAGTTCCGGACTTCGGTCCGATGTAGAGGGCAATGCCCTGGTTAGTTCCGGACTTCGGTCCGATGCAGTTTCCGGACTTCGGTCTGATGCAGTGGGCATGGCCCAGTAGTTGTTTTATGTTTGTATGGTATGTGGTAATTTGGGGGAGCTCACTAAGCTTCGTGCTTACAGTTTCAATTTTGGTTTCAGGTACTTCCGCAAGCAAAGGGAAGAGCTCGAGTTGATGACATCGTATACACCACAACTTCAGTTTTTGTCTTGGGAGATTGTTTTGATACTTAGTTTGATTTGATACAATTGTATCACGACATTTTATTATGGTTTGAGATATTTGACGTATGGATTTATGATATGACGTTCAGCATATGATTTTATTATATATATATATATATATATATATATATATATATATATATATATATATATATATATATATATATATATATATATATATATATATATATATATATATATATATATCATTCCTATATATTAAAGCCCTATTTTTCTACATCCACCAAAATCAAATTTACAGGTTCTCTTTTTCGCCACGTACTCTACCTCCTAAACGACACCACCAGTATGAAAGTAGATTCAAAATAACTTTGTACGCTTCATGTAAAACGACACCATGAACATCAAAATCGTTTCAAAAGAGTCATGTGTCGGTATCATGTAATTTCTGATTTTCTTTTCCTTTTGGATAGTCACACATGTTGGGAGATGTTGCTTCGAAACGTCTTCCTCAGTAAACATGGGTGACTTTCATGTAATCGGTGATTTTCAGCAAACACGGGTGACTGTCCATGTACTGTCCGACGGTTTGCATGTCAGGCCGTCTGAAACCAAATCGAGCTATTCTAACCCCACAAACGACGCAACTTACCATTACGTTGATCCAATCCCATTATTGTCGTTTCTCTTTCAACGCCTCATCGTATATATAAACCCTTTTCTCTTCTACAATATTTATACGTTCCAAATACGCCCACTTCACTCAACGTTTGAATAAGGACACCCATAAATTGGATACACACACCCGCTGGGAGGCGCCCTGGTTTTGCAGGTATGTAATTTTCGATTCAAATTTTGCTATACTTGCTTCCGATGTTCAACAAAAACTGCAAATGTTTCTCTACTTCGAGAAATTTAATCGACTTTCAGATTAGGTCTTCTATTGCAATTCGACATACTTTCAATTCTGCATCTATTCAGTGACGTGGAAGACGTTTCCTCAAATATCTGGAAATCGGAATCAAATAAGAACGTCTGGCTTTTCTTTCTTCTTTTACAGGTATATAATCACAGGAACCCTAAATTGCTTTTAAGTTCAATTAGTTGTTAGAATTATCTAATCGATGGATTTCTTTATCCTTCCATCTTTTTTTAAACAACTTTATGCCCAACTTTGCCCTTATTGCTTGGTCAAGACATTGACATCCCGATTGTACAGTACATTCAAATAATACTATGTATTCGGATCATAATATTAGGATAATATATGATTAAATGGGTAAAATTGTCTAAGTAAAAATTACCCCATCCAACCTTGTTAAAAACAGTAAAACATAATTGCAATATTTAATAAAAAGTTCTTAATCATGTAGTCATCTTTTGCTTGGGTTAGGCCACTAAGTATGGTAACTTGGTTGGATCCATGAAGCTGTAATGAAATATAATAATTGACAAATAAAAGTTAGTAAATTGAGGGAAGCTGTAGGAGTGAGGTGTAAAAAAAACATTAAATTTATGTTCGTTTGGACAGAAAAAACAGGAAATGGTTTTAAAAATATAGTTGAAATATGATGAAAAAAGGACCAATATGCCCTTTTCCCAAAAATAGCATTCATTTTTCATTATTTTATATGAAATTAGACTGTACTTAGCAATGTAGTATCACCCTTAATAAAATGACCAATATGCTATTTTCCTAGATTTACCCTGTTCAGAATTATAGTTGATTAAAGACGAAAAAAACTTTTATATTATGTTTGTTAATGAAAGAAAAAATAGGATCAATGAAAGTGTTTAGTAGAGTTTATAGAACCAATTAAGGTGCAAAATGAAAGTGTTAAACCAACTAACCAACTATATGAAGTAAGAAATAAATAAATAACACCGTTCTATTAAAATGACCAAAATATCATTTTCTCTAATTTCCCCTCTTGAAATTCAAGTTAGCTGCCAAAATGGGTTAAAAATGTTTTTTAAACATATAAGTATTAAATGGATACAGTTTTAGCAACGTACCTTTATTTATTTTAAAACTTGTTTTAAAACAAGTAAGTAAGATGCTATAAAAGACATAAAGCTTAAAAAATTAAAAAATAATAACAACAATTTTTAAAGAAAAAATAGTGAACGTGTACTTAGCAATGTAGTATCACCCTTAATAAAATGACCAATAGCAATGTAGTATCACCCTTAATAAAATGACCAATATGCTATTTTCCTAGATTTACCCTGTTTAGAATTATAGTTGATTAAAGACAAAAAAATACTTTTATTTTATGTTTGTTAATGAAAGAAAGAATAGGATCAATGAAAGTGTTTAGTAGAGTTTATAGAACCAATTAAGGTGCAAAATGAAAGTGTTAAACCAACTAACCAACGAAGTAAGAAATAAATAAATAACACCGTTCCATTAAAATGACCAAAATACCCTTTTCCCTAATTTCCCCTCTTGAAATTCAAGTTAGCTGCCAAAATGGGTTAAAAATGTTTTTTAAACATATAAGTATTAAATGGATACAGTTTTAGCAACGTACCTTTATTTATTTTAAAATTTGTTTTAAAACAAGTAAGTAAGGTTTGTAAAGAATTAGATAGCGGAAGAATGGTAGACACTCTAGAAATAACATCTGATTTTTTCATTTTTATCGGAAATATCACTGTGCTTAGCAATATAGTATTATCCTTAGTAAAAGGACTTATTTATTTTAAAATTTGTTTTAAAACAAGTAAGTATGATGCTTTAAAAGACATAACGCTTAAAAAATTAAAAAATAAATAAACAACAATTTTTAAAGAAAAATAGTGAACGTGTTAATACATTATAAAAAAAAATTGTAGGTGAATAGTGAAAGTCTTGAAGCAATTATGCAGTTACATGAACTACAAAATAAACACATAATATTCTTTCATAATAAAAGGAAGAAAATACCATTTTCCCAAATTTCCTCGTAATAAAAGGACAAAGATGCCCTTCTACCATATATCCCCTATTTAAACATATGGATGGCTGCCATTATTGGTTCAAATTTCAAAACCTTCTTCCAAAATTACCGATTTACCCTTGTGTATAAAATGAAATTTATCAAGACATGGCAGGTTTGTAAAGAATTAGATAGCGGAAGAATGGTAGACACTCTAGAAATAACATCCGATTTTTTCATTTTTATCGGAAATATCACTGTGCTTAGCAATATAGTATTATCCTTAGTAAAAGGACCAAAATGCCCTTTTACCAGATTTCCATATTCAATTATATAACTGTTTGTGATTATGGGTTCAATATTCCAGACCATCTATGAACAACAACCCAACATGTGATCTCAACCTCACCCGTGTATCAACCAACAACAACGGCAAAACCATCCTTAAGGAAAATAGTATTAATTGTCAATGTTAATTCATGATTGGAACACATTCAGCTGTATTTTTTGTTTTGTACTTCCATATGGTGAGTTCTTTTAATTACTATATCTGATGAGTTTCTCATACCATTTATTAATACATACAAATTCATTTTATGCTGAATTATGGGTGTCTTAGTTCTCAATTAAGAAAGTAAATAGTCGTTATTAAAAAAAAAGTTAAGTAACATTAGTAGGGAAGGAGTTGTTGCAGTTTACAAGGAATATGATTGACATTAATTTTTTCCAAACCTTAATCCTGATGCTTGAAATCTGAAAAGATGATGTCATTGTGGTTGCTTGAAGGCTATGATTGAAGTTCTGTGGATTTTGGATAAATAACGAATGTACGCTTCATGTAAAACGACACCATGAACATCACAGTCGATTCAAAAATTTCTGATTTTGGTCTCACTGCAAACCAACAGTTTTTGTCAAATTAAAAGTTGAAAAAGGCAAAAAAATTGTATCGATTAAATTTGGATTCAGCACTACCCTACATGATTTTCAATTTTCAATTAAAGGTTAGGGTTTTCATGTTTGGGTATAATAGACTTATAGGTTGAGTTGTTTTGCTATCATGAACGTCCATAATTTATGAAGTAAATTAGATTTATGTTTTTATTAATGTAAATGCTATAAAAGTAATTCAATAAATATTCTTGTTTCTTTATTTTCATTGTAGAGGGAGAGTAACAAAATTGGAACTATTGGATGATAAAACTTAGGAAAGACAATTGTCTCTTCTTCTATTCCACACCAAATTGGATTTCTTAACCACAGAGGTATGAATTACTTGTGACATTCCGTTTTACCTATGTTTACTGTCACATTCCACTCCATTTACATTGTTAACAAGAAATTTGTTCTATGAAATAGAAAAAATGGATGCCCAACTTAAGGTAACATAAAAAGTTATTGAAAACTGAATCAATTTTGTGGTATTTTTTATGTGATATGTGGAAAGGCTGATATAATGTGCACACTTTCATGTACTCCAGCCAAAAACACACATTTTTGACAGCAATTAAAAAAAAATGATTTCATAAAGTATCGAAGATCAAGTGATCTATAAGCCGGTCATTTGGCACAACCGACAACTTACTTCAACGTATTCAAAGTGATCTTCTACCAACCTTTGCTTCCCATAGGTACATTTCACTAACACTAATTTCGATCGATTTAATTACATGAGATCATTCTTGCTTCTCTTCTATATTATACCATGACATGCTCTCATCTGATGTGTGTAATTGTCTAAATCAGTTGTCAATGATTATGGGTTATTTGTGAAAGTAATGAACAACCTCTATCAGATCAAATTGCTAGAAATTTGTCATGCTTCATCAGTCTGATTCATAAAAGGTTCACAACCATTGTGATTTAATAGTACCTTCTTGCAATTTGTGTATCTACCCTATATAAAATCCCATTTCCTCTCTTGTTCTTTTGTATTCTGTTTGGTTATTAAATTTTCAAAAGCATAATTCCCAATGTTCATTAAGGTTAGCATCGTATCCCAAACTAAAATTGACCATATTTATTCCATATTGCATGTATTTTTTTTAATGGTGTGATTGCAATACATCAATTTCCATCAAATTAACAAAGAAAAAGAAAAAAATTGACATAGCCTTCTAATTGTAATTTTGTTTGTCAATTTCCTAAATTTCTAAATCGATCATAATTGGGCAACTTTTTTCCTTTAAATTAAAAAAAAAATCAGAAAAATCTACTAATTTCCAAATTATTAAAAAGTTAACATAACCTTCAAATTACAATTTTGTTTACCATGTTTCTATGTTTCTAAAATTGAGGTAATTAGTCAATTGTTTCCTTTAAATTAAAAAAAAAATCAGAAACATCCACTGTGAAAAAGTTTTAGTATCTTGTAATTTTCGTGACTTATGAATAACAACCTGGTGTTAAAAGTATAAGTTGAAATGCATTTTGATTGATCTAATTACACTCCATTAGTCATCTTCCTTAAGTTAACCAAAAATTATAAATTATTAATTAGTGTTATGTACATATGAAAATAAAAATTAGATATATCTGAAACTTATCTTAACTACATTAATATTCCATAAAGAAAATCATATCAATATAGTAACAACTACAACACTAATCAATTGAACTACCCATTATTTAGTTCAAAATTGTAGCATTATTGCAATTTCATTTTTGTCGTGTCTCACTTTGTTTTTTTTAATGTTATCTTCATAATAACTAGGCAAATTAATGAATTTGAATTTTAGTAGGTTATGAAATTTAACAATTTTAGTGCCTTTAACCTTCTTGAATGATATAGATTATCATGTCAAATTAAACATCTACATGTTAAATTGATTGACTCAATAATGATTCATTCCTAGGTTATATCTTTATTTGTGACTTATATCATCTTTTACTTCTTTCCTTACTTCGCCATTCAGCTGAAAACATTCACTTTGAAGGGACTATATATCACTCTTATGTGGGAAACAGGAATGTAAATATGTTTGTTTGTGTAATATAGCATTATACTTTCATATTCTTTTGCATATTTAGACATTTTATGTTGAAAATCTACCATTTATATCATTGACCATACATTTTTTTGTTATTTTTACCAAAATTCAGGATCATGAATGGATGTCATCAATCAACAAACATTGACACAAAAATAACTTCTGTTGCTAGCTCTTCTAATGTAGTTAACAAACTATATAGGAGAATAGCTATTATAAATTGGAAGAAAAAAATGGTAATTGTGATGCTATAATTGACAAGTTAGATATGGTTAATGATGCTCATGCATATAAGAAAAGATATAGAAAAGAAGCTCTAATAAAATGGAGGAAGAAGAAATTAAAGAATACTTGTCAAACAAATGTAACAATAAACAATACAAATGGAAAACTATGTGATACCATACAAAGAGGCCTATACCACATAAACGAAAACATAACTAATAATAGTGAAAAACTCAACAAGAGGAAACTTAGAAATCTAGGTCCACCAATTGAGAAATCAAACACTATAGACAAGAAAAATAGCAATAGAAAAGGAAAAAATCTATTACAACATGTAATTTTATCTGCTGATGTTCTTCCAGAGGTGATGTGTTGTTGTTATTGTCATGCTATGAAATTTTATTCAGAAACATCAAATTTCTGTTGTCAAGAAGGTCGTATTGTATTATCCAGTAATGAACTCCCACAAATCATGCAAAATTTATTGACAGCTAATTCTGAAGAAGCAAAATCATTTAGAACATATATTAGAACATATAATAATACATTTGCATTCACATCATATGGTGTTACAGCTAATAAAAACCTTACAAGACGAAATATGGGTATTTACACTTTTAGAGTGCAAGGACAGGTATACCACTTCATGAATAATCTACAACCAAAAGAGAATGAAGCAAAAAACCTTCAATTATATTTTCACGATACAAACAATGAAATTGAAAATCGGTTAACATCATCCCCAAGATTATCTAAACACTTAATTGCAACATGTATAAGTTATCTGGTAGATAATCCATATGCACTTTTTTTTAGAAATTTAAGAGAAATTCCATGTTTGAATGAATATAAGATTGTTCTTAAAACTATTCCTGGACAAGATCAACGCGTATATAACAAACCAGAGGTTTCACAAGTTGCAGCCTTATGGGTTGAGGGTGAACAGAACGGTGAACATGGTCGTAGAAATATACAAGTAAGAACACACAGTGCACACCAAAGAGTGTTGAGTATTATTATGGTTGTTACGATCCTTTACAATACCCTCTAATGTTTCCATATGGAGAACTTGGCTGGCATCAACATATACCAAAAAAAAGTCCCACTAAACAAGGACATAGTAAAACAATTACATGTTCCACCGAAAGGCTAATCTCGCCATTGTGTATTACAAATGTTGATGACTTATTAAATATGGAAGAAATAGGTAAGGAAATACCTATCATGTTTTTGAAAACATGTAAATTGAAACTAATACATTTGTTTTTTTTTTTTCAGTTATGCGAAAATCTATGGAGAATACAAAATGTGTTTCTATAAGAGAATATTATGCATATAAACTTCAAATACGTTCGCATGATAAATCATGTTTGTTGCTTTTTGGTAGATTATTACAACAATATATAGTTGATAGTTACATAAAATTAGAAACACAACGGTTAGCTTTTTATAGAAATCAACAACAAGAGTTAAGACAAGAGTTCCTTCAAGGTGTGGTAGATGCAATGGCAAGTGGTGAAACGAGGGCATCAGCTATTGGCCAACGAGTGGTTTTACCAGCAAATTTTATTGGTGGTCCAAGGAACATGAGAAGAAAATACATTGATGCTATGGCATTAGTGCAAAAGTTTGGTAAGCCTGATATTTTTATAACATTAACTTGTAATCCTAATTGGCCAGAAATCAAACAACACATGATGTGTCATGAGGAAACACAAAATAGAGCAGATTTAATTGTTAGAGTCTTCCATGCAAAACTTGAGCAATTTAAGAAAGAAATTCTTAAAAATGAAATTTTTGGTAAGGTTGTTGCACATACTTATGTTGTGGAATTTCAAAAAAGAGGCCTACCGCATGCTCATTTTTTATTAATACTTGGACCACAACATAAGATGTACCATCCAGAAGAGTATGATGAGATAGTTTCAGCTGAAATACCAGATGAAAATTCAAATCCTCATCTATTTAGAATGGTGGTAAAACATATGCTTCATGGTCCATGTGGTGATCTTAATCCAAAAAATGTTTGTATGAAAAAAAAGGGTATTGTAAGAATTTTTTTCCCAAAGAATTTTGTGATGTAACAACACAAAATAATGATGCTTACCCTGCATACAGAAGACGTAACAATGGGAATCAAGTCACAGTTAGAGGTGCTACGCTAGATAATAGATGGGTTATTCCATATAATCCATATTTACTATGTAAGTTTGATTGTCACATTAATATAGAAATATGCTCTACAATAAAGGCTGTGAAATACATATATAAGTATATATGCAAAGGATGTGACAAAATAAGTTTTTCCGTTACACAAGATGATCATCCAACGGTCATAAACGAAATTGATCAATTTCAGACAGGTAGGTGGATATCACCTCCAGAGGGAGCATGGAGAATTTTTAGATTTTCATTAGGTGAAATTAAACCAGCAGTCATTCATTTACCTTTACATTTAGAAAATTATCAACCAATAATATTTAAAAAGAAAGAACAACTGGGAAATATAATAGACAATTTAGATAAGAGAAAAACTATGTTAACCGATTTTTTTTTTCAAAATAGTACAAATAGATATGCACAACATCTTAATCTGACATATGTAGAATTTCCTGATCATTTTGTATGGAAACCAGACAACAAAATATGGTTACCTAGGCAAACTGAGAATTCAATAGGACGCATTGTTGTGGCACATCCAAGTGAAGGTGAACGGTATTATTTGAGAATATTATTATCTAAAATTCGATGTCCAAAGTCATATGATGATCTTAAATTTTGTAATGGACAAAAAGTTGACACCTATCGTGAATCTGCATTATTACGAGGATATTTACTTGATGATAACAGCCAACAATTATGCATGCAAGAGGCATCACACTTCCACATGCCATATGAATTGCGAAGACTTTTTGCTACTTTACTTATGTTTACAAATCTAAATAATCCATTAAAATTATGGCAATCGTTTGAAGATCACATGCTACATGATTTTACACAGTGCAATAACTATTCATTACCTGAAGCAAAACGCCGTGCATTTAAGCAAATTAACACATTTCTACAGTCAAATGGAAAACAGCTCTTAGATTACAATATATTGCCAAATGAAATATCATATGCTGAATTAGAAGATGAAACAAGAGAAATAACAACGGAAAGAAGTATTATTGTATCAGAAAGCGATCGAAAAGCAATACACACTCTAAATGAAAAACAAAAGCTTGCTTTTGATACAATAATTGGAAAAGTAGAAAATAACATAAGTGGTGTGTTTTTTATTGACGGTCCAGGTGGTACAGGGAAAACTTACCTGTATAGAGCATTGTTAGCGAACATCAGATCGAAAGGACATATAGCTTTAGCTACAGCAACATCATGTATTGCAGCATCATTACTACCAGGGGGTAGGACTGCACATTCCAGGTTTAAAATTCCATTAGATTTAACAGATAGATCAAATTGTAGAATAAGTAAACAATTTGCACTGGGTATATTGATTAAAAGTTGTAAATTAATTATATGGGATGAAGCCCCAATGGCTAAACGTTCAGCAATAGAGGCACTAGATGATCTTTTGCGTGATCTTATGGAAAAGGATGAACTTTTTGGTGGAAAAGTAATTGTACTTGGTGGTGATTTTAGACAGACATTGCCAGTTGTTCCCAATGGAAGCAAACATGATACAATTGCTGCTTGTTTGACTAACTCTTACTTGTGGCAAAAATTTCATCTTCTACAATTAGATGAAAACATGAGGGCATTACTAGATCCAATTTTTACAGACTTTCTTCTACGATTAGGTGATGGTAATGAAAATTTAGATGAGGATGATGTTACTCTTCCAAAACAAATTGTTATAGAAGAAAGTGAAGAATCAGAAGGATTACATACTCTTATTGAATATGTTTACCCAAATATTTCTCAACATTACACAACTATACCTTCATCAATGAACCGAGCTATCTTGACAACGAAAAATACTTTTGTTGATCAGATCAATGAAATCTTAATACAAAAATTCCAAGGTGAGGTGAAAGAGTATGTTAGTTTTGATGAAACCCTTGATCCAAACGACCAAGGTCATTATGAGGACCTTTTGCATTCTTTAACACCGAATGGAATGCCACCACATAGACTAATTTTAAAGAAAAATGCACCTATTATATTACTAAGAAACATGAATCCTATAGAAGGATTGTGTAATGGTACAAGACTCTTTTGCAAGAACTTTAATAGAAATGTTATCCGGGCAGAGATAGCTTTTGGTGATTATGCTGGGAAAGAGGTGTTTATTCATAGAATTCCATTACAACCAGCAACAGGAGAAGGCTACACAGTGCCATTCAAAAGAACACAATTTCCGGTCAAACTATGCTTTGCAATGACTATAAATAAAGCACAAGGACAAACACTGGACATTGTGGGCATATACCTCAAAGAACCTATATTTTCACATGGACAACTATACGTTGCCCTGTCCCGTGCTAGAAGAATTGAAAGTGTTAAAGTGGTGATAAAAAAATCACAAAATACTCCACACGGCAAAAAAACAAAAAATATTGTATATCAAGAAGTATTACAATGTTCCAAATACAACTAAAGGTATATCTACAAAGAAAACACATGTTGCAAACAACAGACTAAATTAGGTAATCATAATTTCATGTTTTCTTTGAAACTAAGAAATGGATAACAAAGTAAGTATGATATAAATGTATAATATTTACATGATGTTCAACATGTATTTTTCAAATATTATGTTAGCATGTGAGATAATGTGGCTTGGGTGTCAACTGAAGAAGGTCGCTTGCATTGCCTGTCAATCTCCTATTGGTAACACATTTTTAACTTAATTTGCTTAATACTGGTCACTTTTTTCAGGATTTTACATAAGTGTAACTCATCTATTTTATTTTTTTTTTCTCGTTAATTTTAGATACCTAAAGAACATCAACATTTTACACCACACTATATACAATAATAAGTGGTTTAACCAATTTGGAAATGTCTGCATTTCATCATAAGTTGCCAATCAGATTATGATGGGAATGTATAAGTCTTTAAATAGTTTGTTCAGATTTTAGTTATATTTCACATACATTTTATATTTTTAATTATAAATTTCGTTCAAATGAAAAAGCTATTAACACAAATCAAAAGTTTATATATTTAATTCAAAATAAAAATTGAACACTTTTTATATGATTATGAGCAGAGGCCCATGCATTGGTAAGGGTTCCCAGAGTGCAAATATTAAAAAGCACTACAGGCAGAAATAAAAGCGGGTCAGAAACAGGTAATATACATATGGCTACAATGATAAATGATAAGTTCTATTTACAAATGAAAAGTTTTATAATGATTACAAATATGTCAATTCTAATGTATTCATAATATATTGTAGGAACATGATTCAGAATGATGAAGGAAAGAAAATAATTCCTTCAGAAGTGAGAATCACATGTCATAAAAAACACACTTCACGTGAAAAATAGTTAAGGTTAATGAAAAGACAGGTGGTGTGAATTGATCAACTACAGACATCCAAGCAAAATTTCCTGTTTGTTTACGATGTAAACTTTACAACCAGCATATGTATTTTATATAACAATTTGTGTTTACATTTATGTCTATCATTTCAAATATGATCTTATTGCCCATGAATT
This sequence comes from Lactuca saligna, assembly GCF_052625555.1. Classification (NCBI taxonomy): domain Eukaryota; kingdom Viridiplantae; phylum Streptophyta; class Magnoliopsida; order Asterales; family Asteraceae; genus Lactuca; species Lactuca saligna. The sequence goes on from NC_136421.1 coordinate 292,692,979, forward strand.
GATAGCTATTGGCCAAAATTTGAAACAAAATTTTTATACAAACACTAACAAAATCAAATTCAACTAGGGATGAACATTTGGACTAGGACACCGTCCGGAAACCAGTGCTGAAACCGGTCCCGAACAATATTGAACCGATTGTGCAAGGTGTATGATATTCTTAAGGATTTTTGCAACCAGTAAAAACCAGAATTAATGGGAATCAACAAAATCAGATAAACCAACAAAATTGGACTTTATTTTGCTATTTCACGATAACCAATTCCAACATTGAATACACGATAAGAATTAGTAGGAACCAAGCACAGGTAGAACCAGAACCAAAAGAACCTGCACACGGTTCAGTTCTTAATTTTATCCAACTTTGGTTCCCAAAAAAGTTCGGTTCAGGCCAGTTTCAGCCAGGTAAGTTACTTTGCTCATCAATAAATTCAACAACATTGAATAGCCTCAATAAAATAAATGATATGAACCTTGTTTATCTTTGAATCAAACCAATAATTAAAAAAAATATTCAAATATAGATTTAAATTAAACACTGCATTTTTTAAAATTCATAAATAATAATGACGAATCTATGTGGCCACATCTCATAACAGTTGATTTAATCTAACTAATTAAAAAAAAATGGCATGGATAAGTACTTGAAAAGTAAACACACGAATATGATTTATATAATCCAATCAAGTTACAATATTAACTGATAATACATATAATTATACGTAACCAGCCCCATTAAAATACTCAACATGAATTGTCAGGAGACGTCAATGATGTTGCCTTCCGCATAAGCGCTATAACCGCGGTTCTTTGAACTTCATTGTAACTGCCCTACACTATATTAAACGTTTATAACGGTTTCACCATATATTGCACTATAGCATTACAGTGGCACATATGTTTCAGAAACGTAGATCAAATTGCGATTCATAAGACGCTTCAGAAACAGGTATGTGGCTTTCGTTTGTTGTGACTGCCTACTAATTTTCATATACTCACAGGGAAGAAACTTTAACTACCAATTAGCAAAATTATTTGAATGCGTATTTTATTTTGAAATCAGACACATGTTCCATTACGTACAACATCATTCGTATGGGTTTAGCCCTAATATGTATACTTCAACATTAATTCAACCAATTATCGTCAAGCTTATGTATTACAAATAATGAAAGAAATAAACAATATTTATTAGTAAATATTTTTTTTATATTAATATTAATTGATACCGGTTCATACATTAACAACAATGTTTGCTACACCAAGGATATATACAAATTAATTATTGAATTGAACTCTATATTGAATATAATTATTTACCCATAACAGAAAACCAAAAAATGACAAGAGACTACTACAACATAGTAGACATTACTCCAAACATGAAGAAAAGTTGGACCGTCGAAATTCAAGTTATAGAATGTGGTCATAGACAACTTAGTACCACAAAAAAAGAATTTAGGAGGCTCATGTTTGCAGACACACAGGTATACCAACATTACATGCATTATATTTTCAATTTGTATGTTAATTCGAATCATGTATGTTACATCAGGGGACAAGAGTGGCGGCCTTAGTCTATAGTAATGACCTTGACTTTTTTGAAAATACATTCACACCATACCATCGCTATCAGATTTCCAATGCAAATTTGAGACTCACGGAACCACGTTTTCAACTTGATTCATATGAATTTTCTTGGACACTAAGCAGACAAACACTCATTGAACCCATCGAAGAACAAACCCCACCACCCCTCACATGCCAATTTCACTTTACCCCATTTAGTGAACTATACAAGTATGCAGATGAAGAAAATTATCTAAGTAAGACATACACTTTGCCCATCCATTTATTTACATTTATAACCACATTGTCACATATACATCTATACCTTTCTAAATGCAGATGTAAGAGGTGTTGTAATTAAATGCTTGCCAATTCAGCATGTCAAAAAGGGATCAGAAACAACTTCAAAAAGGGACGTACTCATTGTCAATGAGGAGTATGTGCAAGATTAACTTCTTAGATTAACAATATGAAATCATTTTTTTAAAATTTATTTATTGTTATTATTCTAAAATTGACAATTTTTATCAGGAAAAAACTTCTAATTCTAACATTATGGAATCCCATCGATGAAATTGAGGGAAATGCCTTGGATAAAATTACCAATACTGGGCCTTTGGTATTTGCAATGAGGGTAAAAGTGACAACATTCTATGGTATATTCGAATCCCTTTCACACATAATGCAACTACATATATGCCAAAACATTTACACTAATGATTAACTACATGCAAATCAGGACAATCAATCACTACAAGCCCCAGATATGCTATTCTAATAAATCCACCAGTGAAAGATGATCTAAAGCTACAAGACTGGTATATTCACGATAATAATTACCCATAATTATTTTTAATTAATTTTTTGTAATGCATAGGTACACAATTAACAAAGCAGAAATTAAAGTACTCCTTCGGAATGAAACATACAAGGACACTGAGATTCTGTTGCCACCTCCTAAAAACAAAGACATACTTCCAATAGGCAGGGCAATTATAAAGATGAAAAATGTAAGTAATTATAACAAAAGTTCATCAATTATTCTATATATTCTAAACCATTATTGACTTACCGATTATTTGACACCAGGGTACCCCAACTTGGATAAAAGGAACACTCAGTCTACCTCAACAAGATAGAAGTTTCACACAAACAATATGTGCTAAGTGTTTAAAACCAATTCAAGCAGACATAAACTGGAACATCAAATGCCCTCTTTGTAAAGAGAAATCAGAAGTACAAATCATGTATGCATATTTCTATTAATTAAATTTTAAACCAACTTTCTTTAAACAAAATGATTCTTTGAACAGCTCAAGGGCAATAATTGAAATCAATGATGGAACTGGAACAATTGCAGCAAGCATATCATCACCTGAAATTGAAAAGTTAATTCCATTGAACCCCAGTGAAATCAAAGATGTAGCAAAAAGTGTAAGGTTTCCTATTTTCAATACTGTGATTTTTTAATTATTCAAATATTTTCTTTACATTTAATAAATTACATAAAGCAGGAAAAAAATGTACATGATGTTATCGCATCATCAGTTCAAGGATTATCGGTTGTCACATTTGTACGATCATATCTAACATGGAACCAACAACAACAAATCAATAGATTTGTCATTGTCAAGTTGCATAAAGTCCAAGAACATTACACCAAAGAGCAACAAATACTCATTCCATCAACTAAATCTGAAAACTTGTCAACAACAAAACCAGCCTCACCTAAGCAAACCCAAAAGCGACCCCAACCAGATGTAGGGAAAACAAAAGTGATAGAATCATCATCCGCAGGCACATCGAGACCAACTAAAAGAATGAAATAGGTATGGAACCACAACCAACATTCCATTAATTAGTTTCATGGTTTATTTATGTACACTCACTGCTTTCATTTGCTTGTCACAGACTATTTTACACAAGCTACCAAGTGATTGATGATCATTATCACTTACCAAAATAAAAATAATATTATGTTATTTCGCCATGGTATTGGTATGTTTTTATGTTATTATATCAAACATTATTACATTATTAGAACATTAATTAATGTATGCCTCAACTAACTTCTTTACTCTATAATAATTATGTTGGTCATCTTCATGTTAATTTCGACATTCTAATAGCATAATCACACATTTCCTTTTTCTACAACAAATATTTATGATGTCGAATATATATATATATATATATATATACATAAATTCATAAATATATCAATAACTATTGATAATACCTATGTTAATTAATCAAAAATGATGAATATAATACACCCACTCCATTTAGTGTACACTAATTTGCTATACATTTACACATGTTATTTCAAGCTCAAAATTGTGCATTATGAATATCTTTTACTTTTACAGCTTTGAAATTTTTTTACTTTTAACACTCTGAGAACATATAAAAAAACCATAGATGGCATCAATCTTGCCATTTATTTAACATTTTATAGCATCATACTTATATTCAGTCTTACTATTCAAATAATATTCAATGAGTAATAAAAATTTGCTCAAGTCGATATTAAAAAAATATATGTTTTTGATTCCTAAGCTTAACATGATGCTATTTAATCTAAATATTGATTTATCCATTCAACCCACCAAATATAGGAGAATTTGTTGTTATCTTTTTTGAAATTACAGGTTTTCACATATCTATTTTCCCAATGTTGTACTCTTAATCGTGTTCTTGACCATAAGATATGATATGGATTATCATGTCACTGTTTTATAATTGAAATTCTTTTGTTCCAATAAAATATGAATTTTTAACAATTACATTGCATATTTTGTGTTTGCTATGATATGGATTATCATAGTCAAGTTACATGTTATATTGATTACCTCAAGTTTCATGGGAATAGGAATGTACTTTCGTTTGGTTATATAATATAGCATTGTACTTTCATATTCTTTTGCTAATTTAGGTCTTTTATGTTGAAAATCTACCCATTTATATCATTAAAATTCCAATTTTTTGTTATTACACAATTTGTTCAACAACTATGAATCAAATACCCAAATTACCCTTAAATGTTCATGGTCAAGGCTTTCACCGACTACTACATTGTATAGACTCAAATTTCTAGAAGAAGACTTTTTACCATTCTTATAAAATATTAGATATCTTTCTCTATGTGTGAATACAAATATGTGGAAACTTCGCGCAACAACCAAAAATTTATACATACACGAATATTAAACGCACTTGTAGTAATGATCTCTTACATCCCTCTATTCTTCAGCAATTGAGATTTAATATCAATACAAAACATAATTTATCATTTACCATCTTACTTCGATGTTTTTGTTTTGTTGACATTTTAAAATAGCTTTACCAGTTCAATGTTTTTATTTTTAAAGGTCACATGAATGTAATTTCATTTTGTTACCCATAATTGCAATGTACATCCAATAAAAATTGCTTATTAAAAATTGCAAAATACTTCATTCCAATATACTTTAATCTTTCTAAATACCCAATAGCCACTCTCGGACCGTGCTTAGCACGGGCCTCAAATTTTACATATCCTAATATCATTTTGTACCATTAAAACTCCAAACTTGTTTGGGATAAAACCATCAATTTTTGACAAATTTAAGAGTTTTTGTGCTAAGGACAACCAAAAAAATTATTATTTACGGTCCATAGATCTACTATATAGAAATATAGAATAAAAGAGATTCTAACATCATTTTGCATGTAAATTAATAGAAAAAACTTGAAATTAATAGAATAAACTTGAAATCACGAAAATATGAATAATTTAAAATTAAGAAAAATACAAAACCGAGTTTCGTAGAAATAATTTAGCCTATAAGTTAGTTTATTTTAATTTATACGTTTCTTAAAATCATAAAAGTAGTTTATAATAGCTTATATTTTATCTTATTGATAAACTAGTTTGATATAAAATACTAGTTGTTTTTTTAACATAGTAGTTTTTATGATAATTATAAATATAAAATACTAGTTGTTTTTTTTAAATGCAACAGAAAAACATAAAATTAATAACATATAAAGTTTTAAATAAGAGCGAGGGAGTAATGTCGAACTCACCAAACTCCACATCAACCAAACCCTTTTTTCCCTCTTTGCCGAAAGTCAGAAACACATAGAGAAGAGACCAAATTTTGCCGAGACCACCTCCGCCCTGACTCCTCTTTGTGGGATGACTCCCCCATAGCCCAATAAAATAAAATGAAATTAAATATCATCATATTTTTAGTTTTTAATTTTCTTTCTATAATTTAAAATGATGACAAATATATAAATTTAACATATCATTCAAATTTAATTTAAATTAAATTAAATCACACTTCTCACCATCTTCATGTCTAGTTTTATATATAACCATAATAAAAATCTGTTTTGTATATAACCATAATAAAAACCTCACAAAAAATGACCATTTCTAGCATCTTTCTATGATACGTTGATACTTTCTAAACATTGATTACAATGACAAAATGAAGTCTACCAAATCATTCATAGAGTTCCGCGAAGAACCGCCATGGCTAATTGCAATTCTAACCTGGTCTTCGATCTCCATAGCCCTACGCCTCATCTCTTCTCCTTCTTTGCTCACCAAAACTCTTCTAATTGCACTCTCGATCTCTCCTCTCTCCACAACCATTTCCAAACCCATCTTCCACACATAACTCAAATACCTAGCATTCAACATTTGATCCACATTAAACGGCTGACACAGCATCGGAACCCCTTCACATACACTTTCCAAGGTCGAATTCCAACCACAATGGCTCCAAAATCCTCCAACTGCAGAATGTGCCAATACGTCCTTCTGGGGTGCCCACTTTACGATCATACCTCTCACCTTCATCTCGCTTACCAAATCCTCCGGCAAAAACTCGATCCAATCACATCCATGAACCGAACCCGGTCGAACCACCCATAGGAACGGCTGGTTAGTGCTAGCTAGACCCCATGCCATTTCAGTTGATACTTTCGCATCTATGGTTGCTAAGCTTCCTAAGCTTACGTATATTACTGATTTGGGTGATTGTTTATCTAGCCATGATATGCAACTCGTATCTTCTTCAAGAAAGCTAGTGGAAAGGGTTGGAGATGTTTTGTGTAATGGGCCAATGGTAAAAATAGGAACTTGGTATTGATGGTGGATCTGGGTCAGTGCCCATTGTTCAAGAAACTCGATGGTGTTCCAAATGAAAGCAACAGGGGGTGTTTTGGGGGTTATCATGGTTACCATTTCAAGGATTTGTTGGATTGGGAGGCCATTAAAAGGTAGATCTTTGTATCTGAATGGATGGAGTTCTGGAATTATTTCCTGTAACAAAGAATCTTGAAAACAGAGTATTAGTATCTAACTATCTATAATCCGTAATTTTATAATATTTAGTTTTAGATCTATAGTTTATTTCTATGGGTTTTGGATTTGCAGTTACCTTGAATAGGAAATCGACCTTCCTGATGAAGCTGCGGGATGATCCTGTAAGCAGGAAGGAAGGCTGCACAGCTGCTGCGCAAGATGATGGAGGGTAGACGCAGATCGGCTGCGAGGGATCCGGCAAAAAACATGAGGTTATCATAGATGATAACGATTGATTCCTTTTCAGATGTTTCCTTTTGTGTATTTATGATCTGAATCAGGTGTTTCTCGAGATGGGGTCTGCAGTTATCATTGAGAGCTTGCAAGAACTGAATGACGCCGGAAGAGACGCTTGTGCCGGATAAGTTATTCGGCAGAGGGAAGAAGACGAAGTCGGGGTGATTAGAAGGATCTGGACGATTTAACTCAGAGTGAACAATGGTTATGGGGAACCCTCTGGAATGAAGGTATGAGCCAAGCTGAAGCATGGGGGTCATGTGGCCTTGAAGTGGACTGGATATCAGCACCAATCGCCACCGTCTTCCGCCGTGCTCCGTCATGTCTATTGGATGCCTAATTTCTGTAGTGGGTGGTCATTTTTTATATATCCTGGGTTCGTCTTTGATTGTTCTGCCCACAATGTTTGACTTAATTTTTCTTAAACATGAAATACTATTTTATTCGTAAATAAAATGACAATGAAATCAAAGGTTTAACCTGTGAAAAAAGGTTTAAGTGAAAGGGCTAAAATATAAGTCTATAAGGTCCATGACACGATTATATTATTCCACATACATCCAAACTGGAAAGACGAACATGGTCCAATGCGAACACATCATCAACAATGAAACTCAAACTTGGGATCTCACTAATTTTATCAAGGTTTTAAGCATACGTGTTGCAACCAAGGTTTAAAAAAACAATTAATAAGGTTATTCACATAAAAGCATACGAAAGTTTCACTTTTAGATTTAACTAACCATTTTTTTTTAACCTATTAGAATTAGACCATTAAACTTGAAATTTATCAGACTAAAATGCACTTTTACTCAAAATTATCAAGTTTCTGGTTAAAGTACTGATGTGTACATTGACTTTTAAAGTTTCCACCAAACTATTGCATTGACAACATCACTCTCAATATTATCAATCTTGTTCATGCCCATATCCATTTAAACTCCGATTAAAAGGTCTTGACTCTGATTAAAAGGAATCCCATTTCCACTTTGTTTTATGTAACGTTAGTGATTTTCACCATTTTTTTTTTTTATTTTTATTTTAAAACATTGTTTAACGGAAATTAGCAATGAAAGACTTGAAACATCTATTTTCAAATCAACCACCAACCTACGTTACGTTTAAAACCAAAACAACCCAAATCAAAAACCGTTAATGTATGTTTAATCAAACTACAACTATGACCAACAAGGTATGTCCAAATAGTATCAATATAATAAAAACAAAACTATTCACAGGAGTTCATCATCTCACTAAGTTGCACTTGCACTCCTAAGCAACATGTACCTTCCTAAGACATAACATAACAAAACACAATATGATTGTAAAATCCCAAAAATCATAGGTAAAAATTTCATTTTTAATTAAACTCAAACCAACAAATATTCATGTCAGAACATCAAAAAGTAAGTCATAGTAAAATAGTCATCAGAGTATAATTCCCAAAATCATAAAAGTCCGGAAAATATGGGTGGATGTGATGCGATCATATCGAACCCTTCCCTTTCGAGCTGGAAGTATCTGAAACCATAACATAAAATTGCAAGCACAAAGCTTAGTGAGTTTCCCCTAAATACAACATACCATACATAAATAACCGTTAAAACATAATTGAGTCTATTTTACCCCCATTCTGTCTCTTTCAATCGGTATTAGGTCTGTTTCATCCCCTTCAATCTCTTTCAACCGTTACTGGGTCTATTTCACCCCATCAATCTATTTCAACCGGTACCAGGTCTATTTCACCCCCCTTCAATCTCTTTCAACCGATATCGGGTCTATTTCACTCCTATAACCAAGCATACAATCATATCAGCAAGAGTCACAAAGACAACAAGCACATACAGAGATAACAGTAAGTGTCACAATGACAACTATCATCCACTGGGTCGGCATTGGTGCCTTCAACCCACGAGTACACTAAAGGAACTCACCTCGATCCGTTGATAAACAAATAAAACTCGGGTTGCTGAACCAGAAAAATCTCGCGCTAAATCACAAATAATAAAACCCTAATCAACAATTAGGCCATAATCCAAAACTTAGAATCCAAATCCTTAATCCCGACTCCCAGGGTAAAATTTTACCCTTTCCTTATTGGGCCAAACTAATCACGATCCAACCCAAAATGGACCAAGGCCCAAAATGACCGAAATCCATAAAGACCTAAGGCCTAATAATGACCTAAACCCATGTTGACTTATGACCCAACAACGGACCAAACTAGATCAAGTCCTAAAAGCCCAACTGGTGAGTACGCCGTGTGTACCACCAGACTACGCCCAACGTACAAGTTCAATGGCGAGGAAGAAACGAGGCTCAAACCTAGTACGCAAAGCGTATTAAGAAGCACGCCTATTGTACTGGTTAGTGGCTCATTCTCATTCTCATGGCTTAATCCCTTAAGACCTTAACGTCCTAACCTCAAATCTACTTCTAAATAAGGTCTTAATCCATAAAGTCATCAGCTTTAAGACTTTGCATGGCTCCAAGAGGTCCAAATCCTAGATCTAACATTCTTTCCACATAAAATAACCATAAAATTTTGAATGGTTGGTCGTCAACCATTTAGATGTAAACTTTATCATCAAGAAACCTCAGAAACATCAAATTAACAACTCAAGACCTCTGGAGTAGCATTTACTCATAATAATCATATTATGGGACCAAAGAGCATAAGATTTTTACCCACATACAAGATCTACACTAAAGAGTAATAAAGTTCAGAGCTTTATACATTATGAGGCTTGCAAAGATGTTGAAGATTCTAGATCTTAAAGCTCCAACTCAACTAATGCTTCACCACCAAGCTTCTTATTTTTCAAGGTATCCAGAAACACCACAAGATCTCAACAAAGGATCAAGAACACTCAAATGGTGGCTAATGTTTTGTGGGGATCTTTTTAGGGTAATGAGGTTGATGAGCGGGCAACCTCGAGGTCAATAATGTTGCTTAAATAAGGGACAAACCCTAAACTTAGGGTTTGTGGTCTGAGCGAGTACGCCTAATGTACGCTATGGTACGCCCAACATACTAAGGTATCCACATGCCCAACTTAAAGAGAGTACGCCATCCAAGTTGCACATAGCATAACAAGGACCAAAAATGCAAAATTTAAGAATTTTAGGACCAAACTAAATATACCTGACAAACGAGTGTTATAATTACCCCCCCCCCCCACTTGAATCTTAATTCGTCCTCGAAGTCCGTTGTTGCAAATAACTCCAGATAATGATCCCTCATCTTGTCATTAGGCTCCCACGTCCACTCTGAACCCTTATGTTGGTGCCACTGCACCTTCACCAAATCCACAACCTTGTTTCGTAGAGTCTTCGTCATCATGTCGAGGATGGTCATCGGTCTCTCTATATAATTTAGGCAATCATCCACCTGAATGTCCTCTAATGGGACTACTGCAGAATCTTCAACCAAGTATTTCCATATCTAAGAGACATAAAATATGTTGTGAATCTGATTGAGCTCCTTGGGTAGATCCAGACAATACACAAAGTTACTCACTCAAGCGAAAACCCTAAAAGGACCAATATACTTGGGGCCTTTTTTTCCCTGCTTCCTGAATCGAATGACACATTTCCAAGGTGACACCTTCAGGAGTACCATGTATTCAACATGGAGCTCTAAGTCTAACCGGCGCCTATCGGCATAACTCTTCTATCGACTCTGCGCTGTCTAAAGTCTGTCGTGAACCTACTGGATCAATTCCATCATCTTGAGTACCACCTCCGTATTCCTCATAATCCACTGACTGACCTCACCCCAACATATCGGGGTCCTACACTTCCTCCCATAGAGCTTCTTAAAAGGAGCCCGGTCAATGCTAGCATGATAATTGTTGTTACAAGAAAACTCTGCCAAGGAAGACAAGTATCCTAACTCCTGCCAAAATCCAATACACATGCCTGAAGCATGTTGATGATATGAAAATTCTCTTAGATCGATTAGATCTTACGCAGGTTTATCAGAATCATGCAAACAAAATAACACACAAAAGAATGAACCAACAATGAGCTGAATGATTCAATATATTCACGCCTCAGCAGAGCTCGACGACGAACTTCCGCTGTAGAGGTTTTTTTAGGGTTACAATCGATAAAAACAAAAACGTTATGAATGATCGACTTAACAGCTACGTACCAAGATGCATGCAAGCATCTATAAATACTAAAACCCTAAATATTAAATCACGGATTGACAAACCCAATCCAGATACAAAACTGGGCTAAGAAACGAGCCCAAGACGCAATTGGGGCGAGACCTCACTTCGGCTTACTTGCACTTGCGACACCAGCTTTCTTCACAGTCTTGAATAAGCATGGAATAATGGCCAGAAGTGTTTGTCGGAAATGAATATACCAATTGATCATGTCGTTGAAGTATTTCTTATCACTTTCAGAATTCTGCTTGCATCGATTAATGATTCCCAGAACATGCTCCAAGCAGGAGGTGGTGTAAAGATGTTTGTCAGCCAAAGCGAATAAGCATTTCTGACCTTCTGCTGCGCTCTTACCCTTTGACAGAAGGGCCAAGGACCCAAAGTTTGAGACCATGCTTTTCTCTTGCAACATAGTCTTTTCCTGAGATTTCAGAATCCCTACTAGTTTCGCCAAAGAATATGACTTAAACTGCTCATGTGCTTTAACTGTCGACAAATCCGCCCTCCATTCGGGTCTTAAGCCATTTAAGAAAGTAACCTTTTGTTCGATGAGCTTTCTTTCAATATCATGTTTGATCATCTTACTAAGAAGATGATTGAACCGATCGAACATTTGTGTAACGGCTTCCTCCGGCTTCTGCTTGAACTCCCCAAATTCTGAGAGAAGTAGGGTCTGAATCGAGTGCTCCAGATCTTCATCTGTGGAATACAATTCTCGCAGCCGATCCCAGATTTCCTTTGCTGTACTACATGAACTTACCAATCGAAACATTTCCGATTGAAGGGCGAATTGAATCAGTCTCAATGCTTTAATGTTACATTGAAACTTTTCCTTTTCATCTTGAGGGACATCCTTCACATCTTTTAGGAGATCATTGTACTCCTTCTGAGTTTTAATGATTCTTGAAGTGCTTGAATGAGCAAATGGGCCAACTGTGATTGCTTCCTATATAAGATATCCATTATCTTCCGATCCAATAACATAATCTTCAAAGTGGTGTGTCCACACTTCGTAGTCTTGAACGTAGAGTATTGGGATCTTAGTTGTTGATCCGATGCTGTTTGAGATGTTGATGGGATTGGATTGAGAATCGTCCATGCTTGATCGTTTAACCTGTTATAAGATCAGACTTTGTAATACGTAATATTAGGGCAAGATTAATAATTAATGAGATAGTCAATTAAGGAGTGACGGCTCAATAAATATCAATGAATGCGGAATGAACCCTAATCACTTCTTTGACAGAAGAGATGTGTATGAATTACACAGCCTTCTGCTCTGATACCAATTGATGTGATGAAAATTCTCTTAGACCGATTAGATCTTACGCAGGTTTATCAGAATCATGCAAACAAAATAACACACAAAAGAATGAACCAACAATGAGCTGAATGATTCAATATATTCACGCCTCAGCAGAGCTCGACGAAGAACTTCCGCTGTAGAGGCTTTTTAGGGTTACAATCGATAAAAACAAAAACGTTATGAATGATCGACTTAACAGCAACGTACCAAGATGCATGTAAGCATCTATAAATACTAAAACCCTAAATATTAAATCACGGATTGACAAGCCCAATCCGGATACAAAACTGGGTTAAGAAACGAGCCCAAGACGCAACACATTTTAAACCCAACACATGTCATCCAAAGTCTGAATAGTTCGCTCACTCTAACCATCAGTATGCGGGTGGAAAGTCGTGCTGAAATGCAGATGAGTACCCAACTCATCTTGAAATCTCCTCCAGAACCTGGAAGTAAACTGAACATCCCTATCTGAAACAACCAAAATTGGCACATCATGTCATGCCACAACCTCCCAGATGTAGATGTCTACTATCTTCTCCGTAGAGATACTCTACTAAATTGGAATCAAGTGCACGCTCTTGGTCAATCAATACACTATGACCCATATTGATTCCACTCCGTCCGCCGTTCGTGGTAACTTCATGATAAATCCATCATAATCTTTTCCCACTTCCAAATGAGAACACCCAACGACTCCATTTTGTCGTGAGGTCGTTTATGCTCAGTTTTGGCTATCCTATAAGTCAAGCACCTCTCCATATACCAGGACACATCCCGTTTCATGTAGGGCCACCAATAATCAGATCGGGGATCTCTGTACATTTTTTTGCACGTGAATGACTAGAAAATTTTGACTTGTGTCCCCCCCCCCCCCCCCCAATCAAAATCTTCCGCATACTCCCGCGGTATGGAACCCAAACTCTCTGATGAAGGGTTAACAATCCCTGACTATCATAATCAAAAGAATCCACTTGACCTACTATACACTCACTCTTCCTATGTTCCTTCTTTATAGCCTCAACCCGAGTATCTCGAATATGCTCTAAGCGTGGGTAATCATCATCATCCTCAAATATAGATTTCAAATAGGTGTGCTCATTACATTGTAGATAAGCGCATCAGCCACCTCATTGGCCTTCCTGGGGTGGTAAAGAATCTCACAATCATAATCCTTCACCACATCGAACCACTTACGCTACCTCATGTCTAGATTATGCTGATCTATTAGATACCTCAAACTCTTGTGATCCGTATAAATAGTATAATAGATCCCATACAAGTAATTACACCAAATCTTGATGGCAAAAACCACGACCCCTAACTCCAAATCATACATAGGGTAGTTCGTCTCATGAGGCTTTAGCTGCCTCGAACCGTATGTGATCACATAACCCCGCTACACCAACACTGCACCCAAACTCGTGATTGATGCAACACAATATACTACAAAATCATCAACACCCTCTGGAAGGGTTGGAATCTGTGCCTCACATAATATCTGTCTCAAAGTCTCAAAAGTTTCCTGTTGCTCCGCCCCCAATGAAAAGTGACGGTCTTCTTTGTCAATCAGGCCAAAGGACCCGCTATCTTAGAGAAATCCTGAATAAATCTCCGATAGTAACCTACCAACCCAAGGAAACACTAAAACTCAGATGGTAACCTTGGAACCTCCCACTTCATCACTACCTCAACTTTGGCCGGATCAACCAGGATACCGTTCTGGTTGACAAGGTGCCTCGGAAACTGCCCCTCGCGCAATCACACTTAGAGAACTTCGCATAAAACTTCTCCCTCCTCAAAGTCTCCAACACCTCTTGTTGGGGTGCAAAGTTCTTCATGAATGACTTTGTAAATGTTTGACTTTTGTAAAACCCACTTGCATGTGGTGTTTTAGCCTTGAGACTCATTTGTTAGTGAGAGTGAGAGAGAGATACGTAAACACCTCTATATAAGGTGTGTTTGTCCACTTGTAGAGGTGTGCTTGAGAGATGTAGTTCATAGTGATTAGTGAGTGAGAAAGATCTAGACTAGATCCGTTTTTGTACTGATTTACTATGATCGAATATATCTTTTAGAACCTAAATCACCATGTTCAATTGTGCAAGCTTAAATTCTGCATGCCAAACAATGTTCTTTGTCACTACAATTGGTATCAGAGCGGGTCTTCAATATCAAGGTGATATTTGAAGAATGATTCTCGGTTTGGCAAATTTTTGTCGCAATTTGATCAATTTTGGTGAGTCTCTCTCTCTCTATGATCTCTCGTAATAATTGAATTCGTGCGTTGCGTTCTTGATTATTTGATCGTTTTTTCTCAATGGATCAAAATTTGTTTTCACCCCATTAATTGATCCATTTATTATTGCTTAGATCGAAAGGTGAGTCCAAATTCTTTCTGCAACAGTTCATATTCGAATGTTTGAGCACTATTAAAATTTCGTGTTACTGTTCATTGGTCATCATTTTAAGCCCAAATTGTCAATGTTCATATTCCTATTCGTAATCTTTTGGCCCAAGTAATTGAATATTCCGATTACTGTTCATTATCGATTTGAGCCCATTATCTGAGATAGTATTGTTCATGATCAATTTGTGAAGCCCAAATTCGTTTACTGTGTAAACTCGTTCATGTTATTAGCACATGATTCAATGACTTGTACTTTCCACTGTTCTTGAATGTTCATATGAACATGATTTCGTCTTGTTCTTCTTAAAATTCGTTGCTTATAAAATCTATTGTGTGAATCGAATTCACTTGGTTTGTACCAATATAAAGTCGATTATGATGAAGCTATTGATAATCGATTCAATTGTAAAGTCAATCTCAAATTCAAGCATTTGTGTTCTTGATAAATTGAATAGGAATCGGTTTTGAAATTTATTTGTGTTCTTGATTTTGGGTAAAATGTGTTTGAGTTGATTCTAAATCGTTTCTTCCGATCAAAGCCAATTTCTATGAAAGCTATTGATGATTGTCGACGTATTTGGAATCGGTGATTGAATGATTGGGTGTTTTCAAAATTTGGAAAACAGAATGATTTATTGGAGTCGATCGATATCATTATGGTCGATGTTCTTGTTCTTGATGTTTAATTGATTTCGATTGAATGTTGAAGGCTTTATTGAAGAATTTTGGAAGAATCACGTAATTTGGATTTGGATTTTTAATGTACGAAGGGTATTTCTTTTGTTCTTGAGTATTGAACTTGTAACGATGATTTCAAAATCGATTTCTTGAATGAAAAGCATATTGTTCGAATGTTATGTGTCAATTTTCACATGTTTGATGAACAAAGAATTGAAATGAGTGATGTTTGATGAATGATCGAACTGATTAAAGACGAGATTTTTTTTTCGAATGGCTGTTGATTTGGGAAGAGGTTAGAGTGAAATCGATGAACTGGGTTAATGTACGAAGGATCTTTGTGTTTGGATTTTGAAGCTTAAATGGATTGATTGTCGATGATTTTGAAATTGGGGAGTATTGTTCGAACATTTGCAGTCGATGGGTGATGATAGAACGAACGAAAAATGATCGACTATGTTTTGCTGTGTATGAACGATTGAAGACTTCACATGATTGGAGTCGATGATTTGTTAAAGCAAACTGTTAATTTTGGATTTAAGGGGTCGAGTCGATGATCTGTATGTTGTATGTGTGTTCATTCGCGTCTAAAGGAGATCGATTTTGGGGTCCCTGTAATGAAAGGAACGAAGCACCGTAAGAAACGAAGAATTTTTGGAATCAAAGAATTGGGAACATACGAAGAATATTACTGTTCATTAATGGGTCTTCGAATGCTTCGTGCTTCGAATGGATTGAACAAATGAGAATGTTTCGAATCTGGTCCCTGAAGCTTCGAATTTTTGTCAGTTCGCAAATTAACTCAAGTTTCGAATATTTGACACTTTTCACCTAAATTCGAAATTTTTTTGGGACTTCGAATATTTTGGGATGCTTCGTATGAATTGTGAACAAAAGAGCAGATTTTCGAAAATGGTCCCTGAGACTTCGAATTTTTGGCAGTTTTCATCCAAATTCGAAAAAGGACTATTTTTTGCTGAAAATTGAAGAAAGTGCATTTCAGGCCCCTGCAGTTTGTGCAAATTGACGCTTTCTACCCAGATTTGGAAAATGGGGAGAGTTTTGCATATTTTGTTGTTTTGGACGCAACGGGTCACTGCAGAATTTTGAAATTGACAATTTCTA
The DNA here is from genome assembly GCF_052625555.1 of Lactuca saligna. Lineage (NCBI taxonomy): Eukaryota > Viridiplantae > Streptophyta > Magnoliopsida > Asterales > Asteraceae > Lactuca > Lactuca saligna. Next base: position 292,709,838 of record NC_136421.1, read on the forward strand.
CCCATTTTTGAGTAATTTTATCAAAGGCGATCCGTGAACAGCAATAAAAATTGATTATTTTTTGGGTTTTCCAGATTGAAGCACAAAGTTTATGCCACATGTTAAGGGGGAGTTTTGACACGAAAAATTCTAAATAGAGCACATTCTTTTTCCTAGGAGTTTTATAATCAAATTTTGATTATAAAAAGGGGGATAAGTTTTATATGAAAATTCGAACATGAATTTTTCATATTACGCGGATTTGAAGACCGAAGTGATCTTGAAGTTTTGAAGCCACGAGATGATGCAATTGGAAGTTCGGAAGTGATGTATTCGAAATGGGTTTGGATTTATTGAAGATTTTTGGGGTGTGTTTTTATGCGCAACTTTTGGGTGATTATTTGGAGTTTGGAATACTCTTGATCATTCGTTGTTGCTTGGTTTGTATGGTCTCACATCCTAGAGCCTAAATTGAAGAGTCATGGAAGAATTAAAGATTGAAGTTCGTTTCAACATGTATCACCTTTTAGGCTCAAACCGCGTAGTGCTTGATTTTGGAAGATTTGAAGTGGGTAATTCATTACTAACTTTGAGGGGGGGAAATGTTGGGGTGCAAAGTTCTTCATGAATGACTTTGTAAATGTTTGACTTTTGTAAAACCCACTTGCATGTGGTGCTTTAGCCTTGAGACTCATTTGTTAGTGAGAGTGAGAGAGAGACATGTAAACACCTCTATATAAGGTGGGTTTTGAGCATTCTAACACTCCTAAGTGTACATGCAACCCTAAATACCTTGGATCTATGTTTTCTATATTATACATAGAAATATGATATTTCCAAGGTATTCATCCTAACTAGCATAATAACATGATTCATATGAATATATCAAGTTAGAATTACATACCTCTTTGATGTAGAAAGTCTTCATGACGCTTGAGTGGCTAGTGCCCCAAGTGTGACACCTCAAATGGTTCACACAATACCAAATACACTTGGAATAACTTGAGAGAAACTTGAACACTCCTTGAAATCGTTTAGCCCTCACACTCACACATAGTGCATGATTTCTTGAGCCATGGGATTCTTTTATATGGTGGCTATTAGGGTTACACCATGTAACTCATGACTTTACCTATTCCTTATGCTTCATGGATTTTAACCTTCATGGAGTATCCATGGGTCACCCCATGGACTTAGTCCAACATAAGGAATCTTGGATCACAAGCCTAGATATATAAGAATGAATGATTTACATAATCAACCCATATATTTAATTAGTCTTCTTTTGATCACTTAATTAATTCCAAATTAATTCTTGATCAATACTAATTAAATAACCTTATTAATATATTAGAACTTGTAATATATGAACAAACCTTAAGTGTTATTTCTCTCATTTTATTCTATCCAAATGCATGATGCCATGCAACCCAAATAGACCATGCCGGGTTGGGTCAAGTCTTACCAGTTATAGTTATGGACTTAGACATTAATCCAACAGTCTCCCACTTGGATAAGTCTAAAACTATTATTGCGTATGACTTTAAGAACCGACTGGCAATCGTAGCTCTCAAAAGCTTCTGTCGAACTCTAAAATTGTAGATGAACTCTGACCTTGTCATTGACTTATCCATTAGATAAGGGATCATATATTCCTCCATTCTAGATATCATATGGACTGAGACATGGATTATAATCATTCTCTCTATCCATTTGTTGTTTCCCGATTTCCGATTTATGACGACTGACTAATTGAACAAATCAAATCAGTCATGGCCCAGCCGAGCACTTTCGTTTGTCATCATCAAATCATCGAGGGGCCCACAGATATCGCTTTTATCCCAAAGGTAAAAGGAATGGATAAACTTCGACTCATATAGCTTGTTCTACTACTTGTTGAATCATAGACAAAAGGCACGTTTTATAACACCGAGTTACCGAATGCATTTTCGTGCAATCAATGTAAAACCAACTCATAGTAACAACTCATATATCTAGGTTTGAAGAATATAAGATATTATCGTCTCATGATCACTCGTGATAAAATGCATGAAGTGATTCCAATAAGCGTGGGTTGAATCCAATACTCAGAACTTATGAGCACTCATGAGTGTTGTAGCCCTTCCAACCCATGACAGTCTTAATTCATATCTACTTCCAACATATGACCGACTGTGGATGGTTTGAATAACTTAGTCATCCAGAACAATGACCTAGTTATTCTGGAAGTTAAAACATGCAAAAATGAAACACAATAATAATTGAATCCAATATGGTATCAAAACCTATGAACATAAATAAAACACCTTTTACTTATCACCATATGATTACACATTATTCATTGTATACTGTTTCAGCTATCAACTTTATTCTTGAATTAAAACACTAGTTGTCCCATGCTCCGAGCTTGTACACTATGTTTTCTAAACACTAGTCATGCCACACACCAAGTATGCATACTATGTTTGTCTATGATCTTTACTTTTTGAATTAGATCAATTAAACATAACTCCAATGATCCTCTTTTCATAGCCCAAATCCATACTGCAAATGCAAGAATTCCAAATTCATGTCATTTACTGAAATCTGTTAGATTCTAAACTTATATGCATAGATCCTCTTGTAATGATTATGCATAAAGTCGCAAAGACTTGACAATAAACATTACAGAGCATTCCAAAGGAGATCAAATCCTTGGAAACATCCTTCTTGCATTAAGTTTCCTAATCTTACTTTTTGAATTAGATGAATTAAACATAACTCCAATGATCCTCTTTTCATAGCCCAAATCCTTACTGCAAATGCAAGAATTCCAAATTCATGTCATTTACTGAAATCTGTTAGATTCTAAACTTATATGCATAGATCCTCTTGTAATGATTATGCATAAAGTCGCAAAGACTTGACAATAAACATTACAGAGCATTCCAAAGGAGATCAAATCCTTGGAAACATCCTTCTTGCATTAAGTTTCCTAATCTTACACAGATTGAATAATTTATAACTTTGAAACATTTCCATATTCCATTTTGACTATCACTTCTAAACAAGAGTTGCCTCCTTACAGATTATGTCAATATGGTCCTTCCAGAATTATCATTATACTTCCAATTGTCCTTGAGCAACCAATCTTTGGTAAACCTTAGATTGTCCTCGACAATTGTTTAATCCTTTTAGTCATATCCAATTCTAGACCTTTTCCCTTCTTAATGCCCTAGACATTTGGAAAATTTTAGAACGGATGAATATAGCACATGTAATCGATCCTATATCCGAAGCATATGGGACACGATTCATGGTGTCTCACATAAAGACTAAACCAGTCTTTTGCTATAATATTTCCATTTCAATTTTCCAAGTTCTCATAATTCAGATTATGAAAAGGGATGTCGTAATCATAATCGAATTTTAGAACGCAAATAATGGACCCATATACATAATTTCCTTATGTTGAGCCATTCCAACATGAAATTCATATATATATATATATATATATATATATATATATATATATATATATATATATATCCTTGACTAAATACGATTAAAACCTCAATGTAAGCTTTTAGATTTGAGATGAAGTATAATTTCCTCTCCCTTAATTATAACAAAACAACTTTTTTTTTTCTAATTGAAACTTTGTTTTCTATAATTAACATTGCTAACTTGCAACCTTTATCATAATTATCATGCTCCCACTAAAATGATGATTATTAGCATAACACTTATGTTCCCACTAGCTTTGACATGTACTCAGAAATTAGTTGACTTTCTTACCAAAGTTCAGATTTCTGATACTAGATTGTTTTGATAAAACTTTATCAAAATTATACACCTCTTTTAGATAGCTCACAGGTGTGTCTAAACAATTTTAGAACTATGAAAAGGGATGCCATAATCATAGTCTCTATTCTTTAGACCTTTTCCACTTCTCACAAGTCCATGTTAGTGTGCTGGTAAACCACACACGCTCACTAACGACTTTGAGAATGCAAATATCACAATTGCTATCTAGCTAAAATCTACTTAGTGAAAGTGTTTCCTCACCATCATTTTCATGAATCGGAGAGAAACCTTATGACACTTAGATTTAATGGTGTATGAGTTCTTATCCATGTGAATTTTCAAAACCATAGTCACAAGACAAGGATAACCACAAATCCAAACTCATAAGGACTGAACTCAATCTTAATTTCTTGCCATTTGGCAGCTCAAGGGCCTGCCATTGCTTCCAAGTTGTTATGCAACCAATTGAGAACTCTAAGAACTCATATGCAAAGCCAACTTTAACTGGAATGGGCATAGAATATGTCAACACGATAGGTTATAAACCTCAAGTCGTGTGCTAGTGAAAACTTCAGGTTCTATTCTTGATTAGTTCTTGAGACTTTCAAGACCTTTAAGACTCCCATTGTCCTCTTGACATATAAGACTTTCTTGTTAGATATTCAAGAGATAGTGTGGATTCTAATCAAGACAAACACTTCACAAAATTGGCCTAAGTTGGTCTTTGTTTTATCCAAAACATCACAACTTACCAATTTCAAATGTACAAGAGTAGAAAACTTTTACTCTTACATTTGACAAGTGTTTTAAACCTTCTTTAAGACATGTCACTCAAGTTACAATCTTGGAGTATGACTCTAAGAATTGTTTTTTGGAACGAAGTATGAATCATCTTTTTGATTTAACCACTTCAACAATTCATAGCTCCTCTTCTTAGCTATAAGAAGGCACTTAGAGGATGAATTGTGATAAGGTCTCTAAATCATTAAGATGATCATAAAAACTGATACTAAAGTACTCTCTCATCTTTTCAGATTTGAGAAACTTTTATCCTTCTGCCTAGATTGATTCTTCTTATTCGCTCTGTCATACATTGGAACCTTTTCCAATGTCTCAGAATTACACTTAAGCTTGTAAGTATAACTAGATTTACTGAGCTTTACACCCCGCTCCCGAGTTATAGCAAAGAAAAGAAGATAAGAGAAAAGAAAGTAAGGAGAGAAAAGAAGAGAAAAGAAAGGAAAAAGAAATTGTCATTTGTGCTCCCGAGTTGGAGAGAAATGGAAGGAAAGTTAAACATTTTGTTCTTTCTTTTCAAATCCTCTCAAATCGGGAGGAAAGGTAGGAGGGAAAGTTTTCCTTTCATTTCCTTTCACTTCCTTCCTTTAATGAAACTCGGTAGCACCATTATCTCTTGATTTCCTCTCATTTCCTTCCATTTCCTTTCTTTTCTCTCTTTAAGTTGAACTCGGGAGTGGGGTGTTAGTAAACTATGACGAATAGTCTTATCAATCTTTTATGGTGGACTTAATCAGTGCACAAGAATGTGTACTTGATCCCTTAGTCCTTTACTTGACTCACACATCCATGTGAACAAGTAATTAGTCTTAATTTTCCAAAACTTGAAAGTTCTCATTCATCATGTTATACAACTTGCATGATTCCAAGTTCCGGTCCAATTGAGACTTGGATGATGAGAATCTTTCCTTATCTGGTAAGTTTAGACATTACCACAAATGAAAGAATCAATTTCATATTTCCACTCTTTCTATTAATGGAATCTTATAAGCAACAAAAATTTTCACAGATGTCATTGTAAGGATATTTTAAAATAAATAAAATCAGAAATTTTCTTTTTATTTTAAAACTTTGCGGAAGAACTTACCCTTAAAATCCATTTGAAAACTTGTTGTTATCTATTCCTAAGCAACATCTCATAACTCCTAAGAAGTAGCTCAAGAATCCAATCTTCAAACTATGCGATAGAAATCCATCTACGCGATCAGATTCAACATATTCTTTCTTTAAGTTTCTTTACTTTTCTTTGATTCTTAAAACATCAACATGTGACCCAGTCACATCATGTATCAGGAATCTCAGAATAGAGACTTAGCAGAGTTAGATAGTTGACTTTACCTGAAGTAGAGTCAAACTTATTGGCTTTAACATCCTTAGGTAAAATTGGCAGCTTCGCAACCAATGCCCCTTCCTTTGGCAATTTAACATATGGACGCTTTGGTAATGGTACTATCTCAGACTTAGCTTTTCTCTTTACCATTTGGTCAACCGAGTTGACTATGGCCGATCCCTTTCCATTAGGAAGAGAGAGCTTTACTGGACATCCAATGTCATTATTGTCAATGTCTATAAAGTTTTAGGAAGTTGATCTTTAGTAAATAGATAAGATCATTAAGGGTCTTGTCATAGTCTGTTTCATATGAGTCCCAAAGGAGCTCACTGTGTGACTTAGAAAGTGATTTAACCACCAACTTTCTCAAGACTTTGACACCCAACTCTCCCGGTTTGTCAATATGTGACTACATCTCCAATATGTGATCACACCTAGACCTTGCCTTCCCAATACGGCTTGAGTGACCTTGAACTTGTGGGTTAGGGAGAATAATTGGAGGAAGTGAAAGAAGTATGATTTCCATGGGACATCATCTTCATTTAGGAAAACTTGTTTCAAGAGATTTGGGAAGATCATAAATGTCTAAACCAGACATCTTTTAGAAGATATTCAAGATAGTTGATTTAAAGTCCTTAATATGACACCCAATATGAAATATTAAGGCTAGGACCCAACAAACTATTTTATAACTTAGAAGAGGGATGCCGTAATCCAAGCTATAAAATATTTGAAGGTAGGTGAATGATGATTCACCAATTTCCACCAAGATAAACGAAATTTATTATTAGGTTTTAATTAGATTTGAAACTCCTAGATCTTTTGAGATTCATTGAACTGTTCAATGGCATGTTTCAATCTCGAGTGTGCCCTTCAGGTTTTGTGACTGGGATGCCGAGGATCACAAAACAAGGTGTGAAGTAACCATGCAAATTACTTGGTACCATTAAGTGTTTACCCCTCAATCGATGTGTCGGTTAACCACACACGCTCCATCGATACTATGATAAACATTAAGTTACCCTTTGCCTTCCTTGTTAAATACGAGTTAGTGTGCCGGTTAACCACACATGCTCCACTAACCGACTTAAACAAAGTGCAAAGTGTAATTTCATGGATTGGCACCTTATTCACATTTTCCTAAGTAACTAAGATTCGGTATTATTAAGAGTTTAGTTACTTAGTATTTATCATTAATACTTTTAATGAAGGGAGAATTCTAGTCTTGTCAAACCCGTTCGACTAACGACCCTCCACCAGTCAAGGAAGCGGTGGGTGAGAGTGGACACCCATTAAACTGCCATTTTATAGGCAGTAACCTTATATCCCCCTTATAGATCGGCTTCGTGAATGAGGCCTACTAACGGTAAGACTGACTTTACTCTTATACATATATATAAATATTATTAACTTATAATATTATAAAGTATAAGGGTTGAATTTTAACTTTTAAAATTCTAAAGGGCTAACTTGGAATTAAAGTATTCATAAGAGAAAACTTTTCAAATTCCAAAACTTGAGGGCATGTTTTGAAAATATTCAAAACTAATTAATTCCATAACTTATGTGTTTAAAGTAGTTTTAATCCAAAAACTCTTCAAGTTCCATAACTTGAGGACAAGTTATGGAAGACTTTAAACTAATAAAAGAATGTAACTTTTTCTTTATTTGTAACATATGTAATTAATTAAGGTTACACATTTTAATGATTTAATGAAGTGACTCTTGAACTTCCATAACTTGAGGACAAGTTATGGAGTCATCAAAGCATTCAATGAAAACAAGACTCTTCATTTTTGTAACCTATGTTAACTTTTATGAGTTTTAAGATTCATAAATGTGACTTTTAAGTTACATAAACACATTTTATAAACTTCTTTTGGATTAATTTGGATTAAAACCAACTATCACATAATTTTTTCATTAATCTAAATTCACTCATAAAACAAGCTAACACAAAAAACTTTTGGTGATCCATAACTTATTCTTAAGTTATGGAATTCTTTAAAACATTAACACCAAATTTTGTAACTCCATAAAAACTTTGAATCAATTTTTTTTTAAAACCTTTTCATATCCATAACTTATGGAGGTTTCAAAAAATAAAACTATATAGATCAAACTTTTAAAACTAATAAAATAATCATATCATTTTATCTTTTACTAAATTTGACCTAATTCAACTCATATAGCAAATTATTCAAATTTTACAAATAATTAGTTTTTCACAAGAACAAGTAATTATCTTAAAATTTGACAAACTTCATGTTTTCTTTTACCTTTTTTTTTCAACTTTGAAAATAAAATGTTTGCATCAATATAACGAAAACTAACATGGCTCTGATACCATTGTTGGGTTTTGAGCATTCTAACACTCCTAAGTGTACATGCAACCCTAAATACCTTGGATCTATGTTTTCTCTATTATACATACAAATATGATCTTTCCAAGGTATTCATCCTAACTAGCATAATAACATGATTCATATGAATATATCAAATTAGAATTACATACCTCTTTGATGTAGAAAGTCTTCATGAAGCTTGAGTGCCTAGTGCCCCAAGTGTCTCACCTCAAATGGTTCACACAACACTAAATACACTTGGAATAACTTGAGAGAAACTTGAACACTCCTTGAAATCGTTTAGCCCTCACACTCACACATAGTGCATGATTTCTTGAGCCATGGGATTCTTTTATATGGTGGCTATTAGGGTTACACCATGTAACTCATGACTTTACCTATTCCTTATGCTCCATGGATTTTAACCTTCATGGAGTATCCATGGGTCACCCATATATTTAATTAGTCTTCTTTTGATCACTTAATTAATTCCAAATTAATTCTTGATCAATACTAATTAAATAACCTTATTAATATATTAGAACTTGTAATATATGAACAAACCTTAAGTGTTATTTCTCTCATTTTAGTCTATCCAAATGCATGATGCCATGCAACCCAAATAGACCATGCCGGGTTGGGTCAAGTCTTACCAGTTATAGTTATGGACTTAGACATTAATCCAACAGGTTTGTCCACTTGTAGAGGTGTGCTTGAGAGATGTAGTTCATAGTGATTAGTGAGTGAGATATTTATGAATCTCTAGACTAGATCCGTTTTTGTACTCATTTACTATGATCAAATATATCTTTTAGCACCCAAATTACCATGTTCAAATGTGCAAGCTTAAATTCCGCATGCCAAATCATGTTCTTTGTCACTACACCTCTCTCATATGCTCTTCAAGTTGCTCCTGAATCTTGGAATAGATCAGGATGTTATTTATATACACAATCACAAAAAACTTATCAAGTATAGGTCTACACACGCGATTTATGAGATCTATGAATGTTGATGGAGCATTGGTGAGCCCGAAGGGCATCACCACGAACTTGTAATGACCATAATGAGTTTGGAAGGTCGTCTTTTGCATATCCTCCTCTTTGACCATCATCTGATGATAACCTGAACACAAATCAATATTGGAAAACCAAGATGCGCCCTGAAGCTTGTTAAACAAATTGTTGATCCTCAGGAGTGGATAAAGGTTCTTCACCGTTAGCTTATTCAACTCCAAGTAGTCGATACACATCCGATGCGACCCATCCTTCTTCTTCACAAACAAGATCGGTGCTCCCCATGGTGAACTACTTGGCCGAATGAACCCCTTGTTTAATTGCTTCTGTAGCTGGGTGGACAACTGTTGGGTTTGGTATACTACAACATCCTATGGTGCACATACAATCCTAAATACCTTGGATCTATGTTTTCATTAAATATACATGCAAATGGTTTCCAAGGTATTAAACCTACAACTAGGATGCATTTGATATAAACCATATAAAATACTAGTTAGGATAACATACCTTTTAATGGAGCTTGAAGTCTTGTTGTATTTGGCCTTAAAGAGCTTAGCCCCAATAGTGTGGAAGCCTCAAGTGGAATCACAACACACCTTGGACAAAGGAGGAACTTGAGAGAGAATTTCATGCACCCAAAAACACCATGAACTCCAAGAATACATTAGTTGCGATTTTAGGTAATGAAGTATGTATTTATATGTGGGATTTCTAGGGTCATGGATATAACCCAAATCCATACCCATTGGTCTTATGATCCATGGTTCATGTGGCCCAACTCTTTATGTATCCATACATAAACTTGGTCCAACATGGATCGTAAGCCCAACACATATAAATATAACTAATTAACATAATTAGTACCCATATATTTAATTAGTCTCTTTTTGATCACTAAATCAATTCCAAATTAATTCTAGATCAATACTAATGAAAACCATATGATTTCATATTAATATATTAGTACTTATAATATATTAATAAATCGTGTATAACCTTCTCTCAAGAGTTCATCCTAACAAATTATCCTGATGATATGCAACCCAAATGGATCATGTTACTCTCGGGTCAAGTACCTACCAATAATAGTTATGAGCTTAGACATCTAATCCGATAGTCTCCCACTTGGATAAGTCTAAAACTATTATTTCAAGTATGACTTCATAACCCGACTAGAAATCGTAGGTCTTAAAGCCGCTGTCGAACTCTGAACAAATCAATGACATGTCCATTTGTTGTTTCCCGATTTTTCATTTATGACAACTAACTAATTGAACAAATCAAATCAGTACAGGCTTGGCCAAGCAGTTAGGGGTGTCATCACTAAATCATTGTGGGGCCCACAGATATCCCTTTTATCCTTATGAGGTAAAAGGAATGAATAAACTTCGACTCATATGCTTGTACTAACTACTTGTTGAATCATACACACAGGCACATTTTATGACATCAAGTTAATGATGCGTTTTCGTACAATCAATGTATAACCAACTCATACTCAACAACTTATATCTCTAGGTTTGAAGAATATAAGATATTATCGGCTCATGATTCACTCGTGATAAGATCCATAAAGTGATTGAAATGAGCATGAGTTTAATCCAATACTCAAATCTTATTCCAGGAGCACTCATGAATACTACAGCTAAGTCTAGCCACCTAGACAGACTACAAACCCATTCATGATAGTCTTCCATCAATACCTACTTCCAAAGTATGATTGACTGTGGACAGTTTGAATAACCTAGTTATTCAGGAAGTCAAAACATGCAAAGTGAAACACAAGAATAATACTAATCCTATATGTCCCCAACAGTTTGAGTGTAAATAAAAGAGCACCTTTTATCTAAGCACCATATAGATTACTCATTATTCATGTAAAGTTTTGAATTATCAACTTAATACTTGAATTAAAACAATAGTCATGGCATGCTCCAAGCATGCACACTATGTCTACCTATGGTCCTTTCTTTTGTGAAATAGATCAATTGAATATGACTCCAATGATGCCCATTTCACAATCCCAATCCCTTTTTAAAATGTAAGAATACCAAACTCTTGCCATTTACTGTAATCTGTTAGATTCTAAACTTATATGCAATGATTCTCTTGTAATGACTATGCACAAAATCACAAAGACTTGGCAACAAACACTACAAAGTATTCCAATGGAGATCAATTCCATGAAAACGAAGTCTCATATTCAAAGTACATTCCTTTGAACATTCTTCTTTGCATTAAGTTTTCTAATCTTACACAGATTCAGAGAATAACTTCCACCTATGGAAACAATTCCATATTACCATTTTGAGTATCATTTCTGAACAAGAGTTGCCACTTTTCAGAATACGTCAATGTGGTCCTTTCCAAAGTTTACATTATACTTCAAATTATCCATGAGTAACCAATCTTTGGTAAACCTCAGATTGTTCTCGACAATTGTTCAATCATTTTAGTCATATATGGTTCTATTCCTTTTCCCTCCTAATGCCCTAAGCATTTGGAAAATTTAGAATGGATGTAATCGATCCTATACCCGAAGCATACGGGACTCGATTCATGTTATAATTTTTTTTATTTTTCATGTTCTCACAATTCGAACTATGAAGAGGGATGCCGTAATCATAATCGAATTTTGAGAACGTAACATATATAGAATTTCCTTATGTTGAACCATTCAAACATAACATTCATATATATCTTTGACTAAAGTTGATTAAAATCTCAATCTAAGCTTGTAGAATTGGAATGAAGTATAAAATCCTCTCCCTTAATTATAACAAAACAACTTTTCAAAGCGAATTGAAACTTTTGTTTTCTATAATTAACATTGCTAACTTGCAATATTTACCATAAGAATCATGCTCTCACCAACATGATGATTATTGGCATAACACTTATGCTCCCACTAGCTCTGACATGTATCCAGAAATCTGTTGGACTTCTTAAAATCAATACTTTATTGCTTTCTTACCAAAGTTCAATTTTTCTAATACGAGATGCTTTGATAAGACTTTATCAAAATCATACACCTTTCCTTAGATAGCTCACATATGTGTCTAAACAATTATGAATAGGAGTGTCATAATTATAATGTTTAGACCTTCTTCCATTCTCACAAGTCTATGCTAGTGTGTCGATTAACCACAGACACTCCACTAATGACTTTAAGAATGCATATATCACAATTGGTATCTACTAAAAATCTACTTAGTGAAAGAGTTTCCTCACCATCATTTTCATGAATCGGAGAGAAAACTTATGACACTTTGATTTTTTATTATGTAAGTGTTCCTATCCATGCGAATTTGTCAAACCCATAATCATAAGACAAGGTTAGTGGCAAATCCAAATTCATATGGACTGAACTTGCCCGGTCTCATTTTCTTGTCACTTAGTAGCGCAAGGGTCTACCATTGCTTCCAGGTTGTTATGAAAACAATTGATAACTTATAGAACTCACAAGCACAGTCAACTTAACTGGAGTGGGCACAAAAATATGCCAACACAATAGGTTACAAACCTCAAGTTGTGTGCTAGCGATTAAACAATGGGTTTTATTCTTGATCAGTTCTTGAAACCTTTCCAAGATCTTTAAGACTCCCACAATCCTCTTGACATATAAGATTCTTTTGTCAAGAACCATTCCTTGACAAAACAAATATTCAAGAGTCAGTGTGGATTCTTATCAAGATAAACACTTCTCACAATTGGTCTTAGTTAGTCTCTGTTTTATCCAAAACATCACAACTTACCAATTTCAAATGTACAAGAGTAAGAAACATGTTACTCTACATTTGGTAAGTGTTATAAACCTTCTTTAGGATGTGTTACTTAAGTTACAATCTTGGAGTATGAATCTAAGACTTGTGTTGGAACCACGTATGACTCATCTTCTTGATCTAATCTCTTTAATAATTCATGACTCCTCTTCTTAGCCATAGGAAGACCCTAGGATGTACTTAGAGGATGAATTGTGATATGGTCCCACAATCATTAAGATGATCATAAAACATGATAATAAAGTACTCTCCCATCTTTTCAGATTTGAGAAACTTTTATCTTTCTACCAAATTTGATTCTTCTCATTCGTTCAGCCATACATCGAAAATTTTCCAATGCTTCAGAATTATACTTAAACTTGTAAGTATAAACATATTTACTAAACTTTAGTAAATCATGACGAATAGTCTTATCGATCTTTTGTGTTGGACTTGACCAGTGCACAAGAATGTGTACTCGATCTGTTAGTCCTTCACTTGACTCACATATACATGTGAACAAGGAAATAGTCTTAATTTACAAAAGATGAAAATTTTCATTCATCATACAATACAAGTTGCATGATTCCAAGTTTCTATCCAACTGAAACTTGGGCGGTGAGAATCTTTCCTTATTTGGTAAATTATGACACTGCCACAAATGAAAGAATCAAATCCATTTTCCAATATTGATATCAAATGGAAACATATAAACAACAATTTTTCACAAATGCCATTGTAAGGATAATTAAAATAAATAAAATCAAAACCTTTTTTTTTTTATTTTAAAACTTGCAGAAGAACTTACCCTTACAATGCAAATACATATGAAGACATGTTGTTAACTATTCCTAAGAAATCTATCCTAACTCTTAAGTAGCAGCTCAAAATTCTGATGATCGAACCATGCGATGGAAATCCATCTATTTACGATCAAAATCTGCTTACTCTTTCTTTAAGCTTCCTTACTTTTCTTAGATTCTACAAAACATCAAAGTGTAATTACATTACATCATGTATCGAGAATCTCCAAATAAGAACTTAATAGAGTTAGATAGTGGACTTTACCTGAAGTAAAGTCAAATCTTTTTGACTTTACCATCCTTATGATCTTTCATGTATATTTGGCAGCTTCAAAACCAGTGCCCCTTCTTTTGGCTAAAGAAACATGTGGACTCTTTGGAAATGGTACACTTGATTATCAAGACTTAGCCTTTCTCTTTACCATTGAGTCAAACGAATTGACCGTGGCAGATTCCTTTCCATTGTGAAGAGAAAGGTTTTCTGGACTTCCAATGTCACCATTATCAATGTCCAAATAGGTTTGGAAGTTGATCTTCTAATCAAATTTGCTTTACCACTCCTCCAAATCATTGTTGATTCAGCAGCACCAAGCAAATAGATAAGATCATTAAGGGTCATGTCATAGTCTGTTTCACAATAGTCCCAAAGGGAACTCACTATGTGACTTAGAAAGTGATTGAACAACCAACTTTCTAAAGACTTTGACACCCAACTCCCCTGACTTGTCAATATATGACTTCATCTCCAAGATGTGAGGATACGTAGACCTTGCTTGCCAATAGGACTTGAGTGACCTTGAACTATTCAAGAACTTGTGAGTTAGGGAGAATAATTGGAGGAGGTGGAGGAAGTGAAGTATGATTTCCATGATCCAACCATGGGATATCATCTTCATTAGGAAAGCTTGTTCCAAAAGGATGGGGAAAACCATAGTTATCTGAACTTAGACATCTATGAGGGAGAAATTCAAGTTTCAGTTGATTTAAATCCTTAACATAACACCCAATATGAAATATTAAGGCTAGAACCCAACAAACTATTTTATAACTTGGAAGAAGGATGCCGTAATCCAAGCTACAAAATATTTGAAGGTAGGTAAATGACGATTTACCAATTTCCACCAAGAAAAACAAAATAAATTATTAAGTTTTAATTGGATTGAAACTCCTAGATCTTTTGAGATTCATTGAACTTTCAATGGCATGTTTAAATCTCGATTGTGCCCTCTCAAGTTTGTGACTGGGATGCCGAGGATCACAAACAAGGTGTGAATAACCATGAAAATTGACTTGGTACTCTTAATTTGATCACCCAATCGATGTGCCGGTTAACCATACGCGCTCCACCGATCTATGATAAAACTTAAGTCACCCTTTGCCACACATTGTCAGTCCCATATTAGTGTGCCGGTTAACCACACACGCTCTACTAACGACTTAACAAGGGTGCAAAGTGTAATTTCATGGGTTAGCATCATTTCACATTTTCCTAAGTAACTAAGATTGAGAATTTATAAGTGTTTAGTTACTTAGTATTTATCATTATACATTTAATGTAAGGAGAATTATAGTCATTTCCTACCCATTCGGCTAACGACCCTCCACCAGTCAAGGAAACGGTGGGTGAGAGTGGACACCCATTAACCTACCTTTTTATAGGGAGTAACCTTATACCCCCTATAGACCGGCTTTGTATAGGCAGTAACCTTATATATATATATATATATATATATATATATATATATATATATATATATATATATATAATCATTAACTTTTAATATTATAATAGTATAAGGGTGTATTTTAATCAGTTAAAATAATTGGTGGTTTAATCTATTAATTAAACTATACTCTTAATTTCATTAAACTTAAACCATGTTTTTATGGAATTATTAAGTATTTTAATTAAACAATTTAATTAATTTAATGAAGTCCATAAAGTTTGAATTTTAACGTTTAAAATTCTAGGGTTTGGAATTAAAGTGTACATGGGGTGACTTTGAAGTACATCTAGATGAGATGAATGTTTTGGCATAATCAATGAATTTGTTCCACCGCTGACCAGAATGAAGCAGTGATTGATTACCGAGTTAGAAGAGCTAAAGATGGTGATTAAATACTTCGATGATATCGAAATTGATATTGTGAAAGATTAAGAAGAATTCAATGGATATTAAAGGAAAGGCTAACAGAGTTTTCAGACTCAATAGGCCAATACCTTGTCTAACATTGTGATATAGTATGCAGTTCGAGTGGTGTAATAAGAGCTGGTTTGTACCCTATACAGGATGCTCAGACTTATTGTTTAAATATAAAGAGTGACAATTGACTTCTATCCCATACGTACGAAAGTTGCATAGTGTGTTAAGCTGATTTTAACATACATGATTAGGGTGTTGAAATGAATCATTTGGTTGTGAAAGTCTGAGTGACTTACTTCTCTAAGTAATGTAGAATACTTAATTGAAGAAGTAATACACCCATAATATCGCATGTGAAGAGATATTGCTGTTAGGAATGACAGAGAACCAAGTTGAAGCTAGTAGAACATGATGAAATGTAGCTAAAATGAAGACTTCCTAGGATTGACTCGTATGAAGTAGACATTAAAAAATATACAAATGAGAAGCCGACCTTCTAAGATTAATGGCGATGTCATGGAAGGATGATATGCATGGAAACTTGCATGAGTTAGAAAATGATACAAGTAGTTGGAGATCATTTTTCTCCATACCGCTAGAGTATATTTTGGTTTAGTGAGCCTTGTAGACTAGCACTACCCGAGAAAGAATTTTTGTGAAAAGTTTGGAAATGAAATTCCTAGAGAACTATAAAAAGTGTGAGAATATGCTAAATCAAGCATATACGTGAGAAGGGTCCTAGAAGGTGAGTTTAAGAAAACAAAGATGTGCTTGATAGAGATGCGAAATTCCTAGTTGAGTCTAGGAGGATTTTTTGTATGTGCTTGTTTGAACATACTCATGCGTGATAAGTTGCTTTGTGATTTTTGGTATGGTGACTTAGGGACTATATGACAACTCTCGGGATAAGTATGAGTAGGTGTGAAAAGTAGTAGCGGCCTATACTACACGAAGCACAGGACTTGCACTTGGATCAGAAAAAGTCAGAAGGTAACTAAGGCATTGGTAGCTAAGTTTATTTCATCAGTTCCATCATTAACATCATTTTAGTGATGACTAGGAATATGATATTCTGTTCAAAACCTACTGGTTATAAAGAATCAATTCTGGTTGATATAAACCTGTAAAGTGAGTTGATTAGTTCAGAGAACCATGTTTGGTGTAATGACCAACTTTAGTCAAAAGATTAGAGAAGGATACAATCATCATTAGGTACACTTTTTCTTTGTTTTTTGGTCTAATTGGTCAATATCATTCTCTATTTAAGGTCCAAAGAATGAAGTGAAAATCTCTTAATGGCTTACAACAATGAAAGAAATGTAGGTTGTACTATACACTTACGAAAATTCTTTATCTTGCTCGAAGTCTGTTTTTATGCATTAATATATATATATATATATATATATATATATATATATATATATATAATAGTAATGATGCATTGGAGCTCACTCCTAATAGGTCACAACCTACCAAAAGCAAAGAAGTATGCAGAACTACAAGGAATGTTGTGTGTGCTAAAAACAGATGCACAAATAGATATATTAAATTTAAAAAGTTTCAAAAGAGGAAATATTGTAACTTTCATGAAAATTGCTGCAATATTTAAACATCTTATACTTTTTCTTGCTTGTTCAAAATTGGATAACTCATAAACTTCAGTAAGAATAAGGATTGAGTGTGAAAGAAAATGAAAAGTCCATTTTCATGTCAATTACCAAGGATATTGTAAATTATAAATTTGGTCCCTATGTTTAGCTCTTTTCTATTTTGTACCTTTTTTTTTTTTTTTTTTTTTTTTTTTTTTTTTTTTTTTAAGTTTTGGTCATTATTTGGGGGTTTTATAACACTTTTGGTCCATGCTTGAAATAAAATGACTATGTTACCCTTCTCTCCCCATGTCATTTCCCTTTGCTTTCCCGTTTAACTTATAATATATAAATAATGTGAATTTAAATAAATAAATAATATTTTTTAAAAACTACTTGTAGGTTTCTAACAATTTAGAATCCTGAAGTAATGGCGGCTCTTGCTGGATCAGTGGCAGATTATAGGGAACAAGTTACTTGCTGAATTTAGTTATAAAGAAATGAAAAAGGGTTGTACCGTGTCACTAAACTTTCATTTCTTGTTATCAAGGCATTCTTCTTTGAATTTTAGGCCATGTTTACGTTGGATCAACATTTGGTTTTAAATAGTTAGCATTGTACTTGAGGATTTAACCATATTATTTTCATGAAGTTGGTCCCACCTAATACTTTGAAGCTTCATCAGTATCGAGCAAGAGCTACAAAAAAACGTGGCAATGGAAACATTATGGTTTCTTTGTCCTATCCTATTTATCTTTCTATTTCCACCAATAGAGTTGGTGTGAATTATAACGTGATAATTTCCTATCCTAGTAAAGGAACTTTTGTTGTGACTTATAAATTGATAATTTCTAATCCTATTTATCTTTTTTTTTCCACCAATAAAGTTGATACCACAATTCTCTAAACAGGGTAAAAATATTCAAAAAGTGTGAATTTCTACAAAGCACCATGCTTTTTACAAGAATTTTCAGAAAGTACAATGTTATTTATGATGTTAAATTCCATACAAGATAATGACCTTTCTCGATACATTCAAAACTTCAGAAAGAGATTTTGTACATATTATAGATATGTTTAATAAATATAATTCCATGTATGTGTTAAATCCTTCAAAATAGCATGTGTCTACTATGTAAATAAAATCGAAAATTTTGAATTTTAAACGAAGTACAGTGCTATTTAATAGACTTTCAATAAAATACATTGTTATTTACGACGTTAAATTCCAGGAAGTACCATGCACTTTTCAGAAACACGTTTCACTTAATATACTTAATATACGTGCACTTTTATTTCTAGAATTTTCCATATTCCAAGGTTATCGTCAATTTATCCTTTTTTGTAGAATCTTTAATAGCAATATCTAAACAAGTATGCATAATGTAATGTAGACAAGTATCATCAAATATTTTGGGAGTGTGTAACATTTATCTAGCACATACAACTTCATCAAATAGTTTGGAAAAACAGAATTTCAATTTTATGAAATACTTGCATAATGTACTATTACAAGTGCTTAAAGTTTATGTTAAAAATAACAACCTACTTAGATTTTAGAAAGACAACAAGCAAAAAAAATGATCATATAACAATAATACCCTTTATAACTTGGTTATAACTTGTGTAACAATACTAACATCGGGAAAAAATAAACATATTACAAGATACCAATTACACAAAATCATTACATTCTTCGATATACATCATCAATACAAACAAAAACTACCACACCACTACAAAATTAGAATAACACCATTCTCACCCATCTAAATCAACGAAACTTAAATCATCTGAAACATTTTAAGAATATACATTACACGTCATTATGAAAAACTCAAATTTACCCTTCATGATCGTACTAGCACGGTCCGTTTAAATTTACTAGTATATATATTTGGAGAGAGATCAAGATGAGGTTAGAATTTTTTATTTTAATTAGAAAATAAGGAAATTGATTAACAAAGACAAGAATTTTTTTCAATAATGGTCCCTTTAGTATTCGAAAATTGGCAAGGCGAGGACAAATTTAAAATACACTTTAAATATGGACTAGTGGTTTTTAAAAAGTTACAACTTTGGCCCCTTTTTAACATTTTGTTAGTAAATCTGGGTTAGTTATACGTGAAATGAAAATTTTTAAAATTTCTCACCCCTTTGCTCTCTCCTCTTCTCTTTTTATGAATAGTAGATGAAGGTAGTTGTGATGGTGGTGGCGACAGTAGTCGAATGTGGTGGTGGCGGAGTGGCTAAAAGCAATGGTGATGATGCTAGTGGCTAAAAGTGGTAGTGGTTTAAGTTGAAGGTTGTGATGTTGGTAATGGAAGTGGTTGAAGATGGTGGTGGTGGTATTTGTTGTTGGAGGTGGTTGTGATTGTGATTGTGATTGTTGAAGGGGTTGATGGTTGTGTTGGTGGTGCTAGTTGTGTAGTGGCTGAAGGTAGTGGTGGACTGGTGGCGATGGCTGAATGTGATGGTGGTGGCAGCGACTGAAGGCGGTGATAGTTTCCGGGCCCAGTTTATAGCATGTGCAAGGTGGGCATTGGAATAGGGCATACAATTTTAAGGGGCTCGTTCTTTTTGTGTATGTATAGTTTAGCCTAATTCAAACCTAAAGCAGTCCAACATCATCAACTCATCGTCGTACGGGAGAAGGTTGTGTCAAACAGATGCCAGAAGGCAGCGATCAAGTTGTCATTCAGAAAAAAAAAATAGCGATCGCCGATCAGCGTCTAGAATTCCAACGACAGCGAAACAGCTACATCAACTTAACGAGACAGGGGTGAGGGTTCGATTATCACTTTATGATTCTTCATTCTTGGTCTTGCTAATCAGGTAATACCGATACTGTAATAAATTATGAGAAATCAAGGAATTAGACTTATCAGTTTATAATTGTCAATTACATACTTGAATGTTTGAATGAATTATAGAATAAATAGATTATCAGATTCTTAGATTCATAGAAATCAGTTTAATAGTTTATCATCATGTCATATTATGAGATTAAAATCTAATTGACTGATTCAATCAGATGATATAATGTTGAATGAATGATTCGAAATAGATTATTAGAAATTGAAATTAACTTATGAGATTATGTTTACTATTGATCATTTTAAACGCATGTATGCTAGATGTTTGATATAAATGGATGCTTGTCGGTGGTTCAAGGGGTTAGTTCGCATGAAAAGAAAGAAAAAAAACAAGACCCCAAAAAATCGAGGTAATTTTAATTCCCTGTGTGACTTTTGAGGTCAAACTAAACACTTCCTAATTTCAAAATGAACACAAATTACATCTTTATTTTGATGCTGCTACACCATGTTTTGAAAACCGGACCGGACCGGCCGGTTCGACTGATTCAACCGGGAACCGGTACCGGATCCAGTTCTTAAATGCCAAAAAACCGGTATACATTTGAACCAGTGAAAACCAGTAAAAACCGGTTGAACCGGTAAAAACCGGTCCGGTTGAACCGGCAAAACCGGTCAAAACCGGAAATGTTATAAAAATTTTATTTTATTTTTTCATTTTTTGTATTTTTTATATAATTAAATATAACTATGACTTCATCCGGTTTTCCCGGTTTTTGAGACCGATCCAACCGGTTGGACACCTGAACCATCGAACCAGTAAGACGACCGGTTCGGTCTCCGGTCCGGTTTTCAAAACATTGCTGCTACATATCTAACTTCAAAAACTCGTTACCAATTTAAGAACTTTTATCTAAATTACCATAAATTTTAGAAGATTTCATAAGCATTTTGAAGTTGAAGATCTTATGTTTAACCTTAAAAAGTCAAAACATGATACCAAAATCACAAACGACATAAAGGGCCAGGATTCCTTTCGGGTTATTGAACAAAGCACTTGAAAAAAAGAATTTGCTGAAATTTGAATCCAAACTGCATATCAGGCACGTTGAGCATAAATATAAATATAAATTCTTATACTTTTTTATACTAGGAATATTATATTTTCATATACTAAAATTCCATTTTTTGAAACAAAAGCAGGCAAGAAAAGCTTTATGTTCTTAAAATGAGCCGATATGTAGTGTTTCTAAAGTTAGCCTCACCCACCATATGAACCATTTTATAATATGTCAAAAACAAATTTAAACAAAATATTTAAAACGTATATTAGATATTTCAAAGTCGACCAAACTTTTTTTTTTGTGAGCGACAAAAACCAGTTAACCACAAAGATTTTAGTCATTTAGGTATATATAAACCCCACTAGAAAATGACATTTCATTATTACTCTATTCCGCAACTTTCAATCATACTTTAGAATTAGAAACATCGATGTGGATGCTACCTAAATTACAATGACAAGATGAACTCTACCAAATCATTCATGGAGTTTCGTGAAGAACCGCCATGGGTAACTGCAACCCTAACCTGTTCTTCAATCTCCATAGCCCTACGCCTCATCTCTTCTCCTTCTTTGCTCACCAAAACTCTCCTGATTGCACTCTTGATCTCCCCTCTCTCCACAACCATTTCCAAACCCATCTTCCAGACATAACTCAAATACCTAGCATTCATCATTTGATCGATACTAAACGGTTGACACAGCATCGGAATCCCTTCGCATATACTTTCCAAGGTCGAATTCCAACCACAATGGCTCCAAAATCCTCCAACTGCAGAATGGGCCAATACGTCCTTCTGGGGTGCCCACTTTACGATCATACCTCTCACCTTCATCTCGCTTACCAAATCCTCCGGCAAAAACTCGATCCAATCACACCCATGAACCGAACCCGGTCGAACCACCCATATGAAGGGCTGATTACTGTTGGCTATACCCCATGCCATTTCAGTTGCTATTTTTGCATCTATGGTTGCTAAGCTTCCTAAGCTTACGTAAATTACTGATTTGGGTGATTGTTTATCTAACCATGGAATGCAGCTGGTATCTTCTTCAAGGAAGCTAGTGGAAGGAGTTGGAGATGTTTTGTGCAACGGGCCGATTGTAAAAATCGGAACTTGGTAGTGATGACGAATCTGGGTCAGCGTTGACTGTTCAAGACATTCGAGGGTGTTACAAATGTAAGCAGAAGCGGGTGTTTTGGGGCTGATCATTGCGATCAAATCAAGGACTTCTTGTATTGGAAGGCCAATAAAGGGTAGATCTTTGTATCTGAATGGATGGAACTCTGGAATCATTTCCTGCAAAAAAGAATCTTTAAAGCAGAATTTTAGTACTTAGATTGTTTGTTTATGTGGGTTTTGGATTGTCGATTACCTTGTACAGGAAATCGACCTTCTTGATGGAGCTGCGGGATGATCCAGTAACTAGGAAGGATGGCTGCACAGCTGCTGCGCAAGATGATGGAGGGTAGACCCAGATCGCCGGCGAGGTTTCCTGCAAAAAACATGAGGCTATCATAGATGATAACGATTGATTCTTTTTCAGATGTTTCCTTTTGTGTATTTATCATCTGAATCAGGTGTTTCTCGAGATGGGGTCTGCAGTTTTCATTGAGAACTTTCAAGAACTGATTGATGCCGGAAGAGATGCCTATGCCGGATAAGTTGTCCGGCAGAGGGAGGAGGATGAAGTCAGGGTGATTAGAAGGGTCTGGTGGGTTGAGCTCGGAGTGAGCAAAGATTATGGAGAACCCTTTCGATTGAAGGTATGAGCCTAGCTGGAGCATGGGCGTCATGTGGCCGTGAAGTGGACTTGATATCAGCACCAGCTGCCACCGTCTTCTGCCGTGCTCCGCCATATTTCTCTCTCTCTCGGAGATTGGATGGCTAATATCTGTAATGGGTGGCAATTGTTTATAGATGGATTTCTAGTTTGGTTGTTCCTCTCACAAGGTTTGACTTTTATTCTTAAAGATTTATTTATAATAAATAAATAACATTGCGTTTTGTACGGCACAGCCGATGATGGATATGAACATGGTCAACACTAAACTATACACGTCTGTCTCGCAAAATATGGGTGCCAAACTAAATATTCCAAATTTAAGAATTTAAGAATTTGAGAATTCAAGAATAAAATTTTTTATGAATCGGAAAGAGGTATACAAAAAGTATATATATATATATATATATATATATATATATATATATATATATATATATATATATATATATATATATATATATATATATATATAGAGAGAGAGAGAGAGAGAGAGAGAGAGAGAGAATAAACAAGAAATCAAGAAGAAACGATCCACAGGTTCCGTTCGAAGTGCATCGATCTCCAATAAATATGGATATGGACCACCAAGGCGGCGGATCAATGGGGATGATAGACAACGGACCAGTGGAAGGAGTGTCGCCGGCAACGCCAATGTCAATGGATGGTATGATGGGATTGGATCACGGCATGACACACATGACTTTTTATTGGGGGATGAACGCTTGGATTCTTTTTGAAGGATTTCCCGGAGCAAACACCTGTGGCACCCATTACCCACTCGACAAACTCCAGAATGACCATTGCCACACTTTTCACAAGTGTTGCCCTGCTGACCCCCAATCCTAGAATCAACGGTCTTAAATCGCTTCGGTGCCGGCTGTGACTATGCTAGGGCCTGCCGCTGCTCCCTCAACTGCAACTCAATCTTCAACTCACGCTGCCTAGTGGCCTCCTGCAACTTTAGTAAGGTATCACATTGTTGGGTAGACACAGACTAACGGATGTCAGTCTTAAGCATGCTCAGATAATGTGTTATTTGAGCATGCTTAGAAATAAACTCTAGGCAGAACATTGCCCTCTCCGTGAACATGCAAATGATCTCCGTCACCGACTCACCATCCTGCCTCAAACCTAAAAACTCCTGAGCTAATCGTTCCCGCTCAACTCGTGGAATGTAACGAGCGCGGAACATATCCTAGAAATGCTCCCAAGTAACTACAGTTCTCTGATCATCTGTATACGACCCAGTTGTCAACCTCTACCAGTCCTTTGCCCCGAACCTCAACAGGCTCATAGCACACCTGACCTTCTGGTCAGTAGGACATGAACATGTAAAGAAGCACTGCTCCACATCAGAAACCCGTCTCATGGCTTTGATGGGGTTCTGATGTAACGCCCACAGATCCAGCCTAGTTAATTTATAGATAATAGGGGTCGAAAATGACTTTTTGAAAAAAGAGTATTTAAAATAAATAATCTTAACTAAGTTGTAGAATACGTCTCAAGGGTTCCGTACATATAAAGAACGTTGAAATCCGAGTTATAACGAAGAAGTTATGGTCCGTCGAAGTTTTTCGGCAAAACCGGCACAACACCGGAAGACGTAAATAGTGAATTTACGATAGAGAACTTTTTAGCCTTAGTAATCTAAACAAAAGTCGTAGAATATGTTAAACTGAGAGCGTCTATAAAAACAACGCCCAAATCTGACTTCGTATGAGGAAGTTATGAATTTTCTAACATTTGGCATAGCAGTGCATAGCCCGAAACTCGAATTTTAGATCAAGCGGTTTTTGGCCTATACGACCTAAATGAGAATTGAAGATCTCATTAATAGGAACTCAACGGTAAAAAGACAGACGATAACAGTGTCCGTATGTAGAAGTTATGAATTTTACGCGGACATTTAACAGTATAATCTTCTCGTACTGTTAAATTTAAGATCGGTCGGCAATTAGCCGATGGAGTCAAAATGAAAGTTGTATATCTCATTTTTACATACGCGTGGATATAAAGAACGTCAAAAACGGAGGTCGTATGTGAAAGTTACGAATTTTAGAAATCGGAAGTGTGTTGTGCAAAAATGGGTGATGCGGCACAATCTTGGCCATTGCTTTCTCCCCAAGTCTTGCCACTAGATGGTGACATATGCCACCAAGTTCAGCCATTTTTCACCCTATAAATAGAACTTCTCCCACCCTCATTTTCTTCACACCTTTCCCATTCTTTCTTCTTTTTATTCTCTCTCTAGAACCTCTCTGTAGCCTCGACCCCCCCCCCCCCCCCCCCCGAAAAAGCCTAGGGAACCTCCCTAGCACTAGGCGGAAGCCCCAGAGTGCTCGACGGCTACGAGAAGAAGAGATTTTCGGCTCGGGAACGCTGCTCGAAGCAAAACCCGGTTTTCTATAAAACTAGATGTAAGTGAGCTACGCCTACGCTATTTTTAATATAACTTTTATTTAATTATAGTAACGTTATTAGGAACTTATAATAAGTACTTGAGCTATTATTATGGGTTATATAAGTATTGGTTAATGCTTATATAATAGTAATAATAGCTAGACTATTAATTAGTCTCGGCGAATAAGATACTAAACTCTAGTGGTAATAATACTAGGTTTCGTCGAAGGAAATTATTTTAAAGTAAACGAAGCGCTGTCCGAGTACCGAGTCACCGCCTTATCAAGTGAGTGCATGGTCCCTTTCATCTTACACATAGATATGAAGTATAAATTACGTGCTATGTGTGCATATTGTCTAAATACTTGCTGTCTATGCTGGGTGAAATATTTTTATACACATTTTAAATTATTTAAATTGTATATGTATTTTATATCTACAAAACGTGTTGGGTAAAACATGGGTAGATGTAATAGTTGATGTGTGACCAAATAAAATAATGAGATGCCTCGATATAGATGTTATTGATAATCCGGTCATCTAGAGGAGTATAGATAATGAACACAGACTATTCTAGATAGTCCAGTGGAACGCTAGCATGCTCGCAACCTGTAGGTGTTTATTTGAACTGTGTGCTCACCAGCATTACTCAATCCCCCACATGGTTGTCTTATTTGACATGAATTGCTGAGGAACCCCCGAAGCATGTGTTGTCACCTCGATAAAAGTCCCTTAGACTAAGTCCCTTGTGTTAGATGTTTTCGGGACGTAAAGTGAGGATAACGTGAACGGGTAATCGGGTTTGTTTGGTTTGATAAAGTTAATAAACTTATTTATTGTGGGTTGAAAACCCCATATACTCACCAGGTTTCCCAACCTGACCCACTCAGTTTATTTATATCACAAGTTGTGACATCCCCAATTTCACGGCCAGAAAAGACTGATTTGTTTATGTCTTGTTTTTAAAATCAGAGTAATCTTTTAAAGGAAACAGTTGCGGAATTTGTTCCCAAAATAAAATATGATAAAAATTATCAAAGCATTTCTTTAAAGAAATGTATTTTCATTATATAACAAAATCTCGGGCTGTCATGTTCGATACAGACCAAAAGCATAAACAGAACAAAATAAACCTTACAACAGTTATTCATAACTAGTGGCCTATAATTCAAAATCTCTCGTCAAGTCCACCAACTTATACTCTTGTGCCATTACCTGTAATGCAAAGAAAACTAAGTGGGTCAGGCTTGGGAGCCTGGTGAGCATATAGGGTTTTCAACCCACAATAATATAATTATTATATTTAATTATCAAACAATTAAATCAAATACCCACTCCCATTATCTCCATTTATTTCTTAAAGATATATCCTAAGAACCAATCACCCTTCTCCCATTCATTCCTAAGGATTGCCCTAAGGAACTGGCAGAATGTATAGTGCTGCCAAGGTTCTTAGATTACCTCTGGTGAACACGCAATTCACAATAATTAATGAACACCTAATGAACACTTAGTTCCAATATTACCCAATGAACACCTAGTTCACAAACATTTAATGAACACTTAGTTCAATTATCCTTGATGAACACTATGTTCAAATATCTAATGAACACTTAGTTCGTATATCCCTGGTGAACCCAATCACCTAAGGAACATAGAGAATGAAAGCTCTTAGTTCAAACAACGTGATAATAAAGTATATCTCGATCCTGCGAAACCACTAATGTTATAAACACATATAAATTATATTTCTAAAACAATATATCCCATCCCGGTGATCCCCACATACTGACCCTATACAATGTCTTACGAGATCTAGCCTAAGGAATCGATATGAACCAAAAACTGACGAAGCTGCTTCAGAAATTCCCTGGCAACAAACGAGGATCAATAAAGACATCAATTGAGGGGAATGGAATAAGTTTCACCACGAACCTTTGTTCGTAAAAGAAAGAACCACAAGACAGTTAAGTCAGGGGTAGTTATCTAGATAACAATGCCTAGGTGTGGTCCGACTATCATGAGGTATTATACCCCCAGACTCTACCTATCCCAACATCGAACTTTGCCTAGCAGTGGCCTGAATACATGAGGTATTTCACCCCTAGACGCACCCTATCGAGTAATATAACACCATACATACCTAGTAGTGGTCTATTATCGACACACTTTACTAGGCAGTCTACGAAGTTCCCTTAGTTACTTCGTGAAAG
This sequence comes from Lactuca saligna, assembly GCF_052625555.1. Lineage (NCBI taxonomy): Eukaryota > Viridiplantae > Streptophyta > Magnoliopsida > Asterales > Asteraceae > Lactuca > Lactuca saligna. The sequence continues at coordinate 292,737,672 of NC_136421.1, forward strand.
AAAACGCTGACATATGAAGCTCGGTCGATCACCTCATAAAAGAAACGCTGACTCCAAAGCTCTCTCAAAATAAAAGTATAGGGAAATACTACTAGAGTACTCCCGTGCGCTCCCATAACCGACACACAAAATTGTCAAAAAAGACTTTGTACATGATAGTACTTCTGGCACATTATAGTACTCTAGTATGCGAAAGAATCGTACCTGAGAACATAATAGTACCCTGGCACAAGCAGCACCCAAGACACAGAGCTTTGAAAAAGACTTCGTACATAAAATGTACTTCTGTATGTAGGACGTACTCCACCGATCATCAATCTCACAACACACGTACTCTTAATAAGAGGCTACCCAATGTCCAAACTTAATTAGACTAAACATCCCTATTTAAGTCTTAACCCATCACTAGGCAAACCTACAATGTTTATAATCAAATTTTGATACTATTTCCGTTTAGGAAACGTTAACTAGTGTATACTTAACACAAGGTTTTAAGTAATAATATCATATATTCACATCTTAACACATATTGAACCATAACTGATTCGCACGTTGTATATTATCAAATATATCTAACCCGTATTTTAGACAATAACAAATACTTTACATACATATTTATATTTCATAATTTAATCAATACACGTATAAAAATCACGTTCCTAAAAGGGACTATACGCATGATACCTTATCGTATGAACACGTAATTCAAAAATACATAATCCGTACTCCTGGATCTAAAATTTACCTCCTTACCTAATCCATATTCCCGGATCTAAAACTAACCTCTTGATTTAATCCATACTCTCGAATCTAAAACTAACCTCCTGACCTGATCCATACATCCAGATCTAAAACAAGTTTATCTCTTTATCCTTTTATCTCATGGTCCAACCCACCTTTTATCACCTACCAACAACCTCATCTACTCATGTTCTACCCAGCATATTTTTAGATACAAAATACGTATTTAGTTTAACTCATTAAGACTTATATAATTCATCCATTCCACAATCATCTCAAATAAAGAACAAAATATTATACACGTAGCACGTATTTCATAGCAAATACTTAATATTTATGTGTTAGAAGAAAGTGACCACACACTCACTTGATTAGAAGATGATCGGACAGCACTACGGCTTGTAGAAGTAGTATTCTTTGGTAGATCTGGAAGATCTTCACAAAAATTGGCTTCTCGCGGGCAGAGCATCGGTTCGGGAATCTCACTTCTCGGGATATTCGGGGCTTCAGGACTTGCTTCGGGTCTCGGGAATGATACTCGGGCTTCGGGATATTTCTTACACGAAAAATGATGCAAAAACGCGAGAGAAAGGGAAGAAATGAGCAAAGAACTCGGCTGCACTCGACTTCCTTTTATAGGGGGATGGAAACCCAAATTACGCTGGGTGTAAATTACATTACGCTTGGCATAATGTGGATAAGACCGGTGACTCCCCCCCTCTTTCGGATAATATCGAATTTATATTTAAATTAAATACTTTAATTATTTAATAAACTTCAAAAATTCATATCTTCCTCATACGAGCTCTGTTTTCGACGTTCTTTATATCCACGCGTAAGTGAGACTACGATCTACAACTTTCGTTTAGACCCCGTCGGCTAATTTTGAATTTATTTTTATTATATTATTTTAGTAGGCCGGGACAGCAAAACTCAGTTATAGATTCATAACTTCTTCATCTGACGCCCGTTTTCGCCTATCTTTTTATCGTTGCACTACTATCAACAAGATATTCGATTCTCGTTTAGATTGTTTCAGATAAAAACCGCTTGATCTTAAATCGAGTATTTGGGCTGCATACCGCTAAGTCGAAACTTAGAAAAATCATAACTTCCTCATACGAAGTCAGATTTGGACGTTCTTTTTATGCACGCTCATGGTTTAATGAACTCTACGACTTTCGTTTAGATCGCTAAGGCTAAATATCGCTCTAACATAAATTCATTTTTTACGTCATTCAATGTCATGTCGGTTATGTCGCGAAACTTCAATAGGTCATAACTTCTTCATTATAACTCGGATTTTGGCGTTCTTTATATGCACAGAAACCTTGTAACACATAATATAACTTAGTTAAGATTATTCATTCTAAATAATCTTTCATCAAAAATTTATTTTTGACACCTATCGTCTCTAAATTGACTAGCCCGGATCTACGGGCGTTACACAAGTGTTGATATAAAGTCACATTACACAGAGAGATTAAGGAGATATAAATCACTAGTGATAATGAATGTAAGTTCTGTTTATGCTTATGTTTCTGTATTGTCGATGACATCCCAAATGTTTTAAAATGAATAAGAATACTCTTCTTCGGAAATGCTTTGATAACGTATTTATCATGTTTTACTGGGAACAAATTCCGCAACATTTTTATTAAACGGGGTACTCTGATTTTTATAAAGCATAAACAAAATCGATCTTTTCTGGCCGTGAAAATGGGGATGTCACACCTGAGTCCCATAAAAAGTAGGGGGCTTCGTGTTATAGAAGTCCCTATACTAAAAAGCCCAATTGGCTCCTCTCCCTACCACCGTTACAGTTGATGCAGTTGCTGTGGCAGCCGTCTCTGCAAGGGATGTGTAGCGCTTGTCGAAATACTCGATCATGGCGGTCTTAATAGACCCAAACATCTCCAGCAGTGTTGGATTAGGTGTCTAAGCCCATAACTATTATCGGTATGTACTTGACACGATAGTAGCATGATCCATTTTGGGTTGCATGGCATCGGAGCAATTTGGATAGACTTTTGTGAGAATAGGATATTTATGATTTATTAATATATTATAAGTTCTAATATATTAATATGAAATCATATTATTTAATTAGTATTGATCAAGAATTAGTTTGGAATTAATTTTGTGATGAAAAAAGACTAATTAAATCAATGGGGATTGATTTGGTAAACCATTCATTCTTATACAATGGTCTTATGATCCATAGTTCTTCATGTTGGGCTAAATCCACATGGTGACCCATGGATACTCCATGGAGGTTAAAACCCATGGATCATGAGGAATGTGGAAAGCCATGAGTTACATGGTGTAACCCTCATGTGCACACTATATAAGAAGCCTCATAGCTCATGATTTGGCACCTAAGTAATAGGAAAGGAGGGCTGGCCGATTTTAAGTGCAAGGATACTTCTCTCAAGTTATTCAAATTGTTGGTGGTGTTGTGTGATTCCATTTGAGGTGCAACACTCGGGGCACTAAGTTCTTAAAGGTCCAAGGTTTCCAACTACAAGAAAAGGTATGTCATCTAACTTGTTTTATTACCCAAGTGTCAAGCTTTTGTATGCTAGTTAGGGTAATACCTTAGAAAGTTCAAGTTTGCATGTATAATAGAGAAAACATAGATCCAATGTATTTAGGGTTGCATGCACACCTTAGGAGTGTTAGAATTCTCAAAACCCAACAATGGTATTAGAGCCTAGGCTTGTTTTCAATTATACTTGATGTTGTTTGCTTGAAAATGCTTTAAAAATCGATTTTATGTTGTTCTGGACAATGGACTCACCGAGTCTACTGATGAAATCGTGAGTCCAAGCACAAAACAGCCCAACTCGCCGAGTTTGTTCATACACTCGATGAGTTGGAGCCCCTGACAGCAGATTTTTGATGTTTTTGGCTGGAATTGGACTAGGATCATTACCCTAAACTATTTTTGAACTTATGAACCTGTTTTTGATGTGGTAATGATCATGCTTATCCAATTTATAAGATAATTGTCAAAGTTTCATGTTTTGTATTAGTTTATATGGTTAGGCTAATTACATGAAATTTGTTTGATATGAATTGTCTTGTGCTTATGAGTTTAATTTAGATTATAGACAAATTGATTGTTTAGTATGTTACAATTTTGATCTAAATAGTTTTTGATGTTCCATAACTTTTCCTTAAGTTATGGAAAATGAAGAGTTTTCTTTTAAAAAGATCATTAAAATCATAAGTTATGGATTCCAAAAGTTTTTTGAATTATTCAAAACTTGCCCTCGAGTTCTGGAATTTGTAAATGTAAAATTCTAACCTTTAAAACATTTAGTTCCAAACCCTAGAAATTTAATAGTTTAAAATTCAAACCCTTATACTATTATAATATTATAGGTTTAATATATATATATATATATATATATATATGTGTGTGTGTATAAGAGTAAAATCTGTATTACCGTTAGTAAGCCTCATTCGCGAAGCCGGTCTATAAGGGGGTATAAGGTTACTGCCTATAAAATGACAGTTTAATGGGTGTCCACTCTCACCCACCGCTTCCTTGACTGGTGGAGGGTCGTTAGTCGAACGGGTAGGATAGGACTCTAATTCTCCCTTCATTAAAAGTATAATGATAAATATAAAGTAACTAAACACTTTTAAATTCCCAAATCTTAGTTACTTAGGAAAATATGAATATGGTGGTAACCCATGAAATTACAGTTTGCACCTTGTTAAGCCGTTAGTGGAGCGTGTGAGGTTAACTGACACACAAATCACGACTAACAGTGCGTGACAAAGGGTAGTTTGATGTTAATCATAGATCAATGGAGTGTGTGTGGTTAACCGGCACATTGATTAGGTGGTTGTAACATTGGGTGTACCAAGCTAATTTGCATGGTTATTCACACCTTGTTTGTGATCCTTGGCATCCCAGTCAAAAACTTGAAGGGCACACTCAAGATTTAAACATGCCATTGAATTGTTCAATGAATCTCAAAGGATCTAGGAGTTTCAATTCACTTAAAACCTAAAACTCTTTTTCGTTTTTCTTGGTAGAAATTGGTAAATTGTGATTTACCTACCTTCAAATATTTTGCAGTCTGGATTACGACATCCCTCTTCAAAATTGTAAAATATTGTGTTAGGTCCTAACCTTAATATTTCATTTGGGTGTTATGTTAAGGACTTAAATCAACTAACTTGAATTTCTCCCTTGTAGATGTTTACCTCAGATAACTATGGTCTTCCCAAATCTTCTAGAACAAGCTTTCATTCCAATGATGATGTTCCAAGATTGGATCGTGGAAGTGAAAATCATACTTCATTTCCTCCACCTCCTCCAATTATTCTCCCTGACCCACAAGCTCAAAGACTTGAAAAGTTTGGGATCACTCAATACCGATTGAATAGTAAACACAAAGATGGAAGGCTTGTATGTACACATGTCTTGGACATGAAGCTGCAAATTGATAGGCTGAGGATGTTGGGTGTCGTCTTTCCAAGGAAGTTGGCTATTGACTGGGTTCTTCAGTCACTTCCTGAGTCATATAGTGAGTTCTTTAAAGACTACTATGTGACAGATCATGACATGACCTTAATTGATCTCACTTATTTGCTAATTGTTGCCGAATCAGCAATGATTTGGCGCAATGGTCAAGCAAATCTGTCTGGAAGATCTACACCCCAAGCTGACATGGACATCCCATAAAAGATTCCTTCTCATAAAGGAAAGGAATTGGCTATGGTTAAACGTTTTGATCATAAGAGAAAGGCCAATTCTAAGACTGTTCCATGTGAGCCTATGTGTTTCTACTGTCAAGGAAAGGGACATTGGAAGTGAAGCTTCCCTGACTACCTGAGAAGTTTAATCAAATTGTATGGTTCTGCTCCAGGTAGGTCTACTGTCTGACTCTATTAAGTTCCTAATTGTTGATTCTTAATACATAATGTGACAAGGTTGCATTTTGATGTTTTGTAGGATCATGCAAAGGGGAGGAAGCTTAAAGGAAGAGTATGTTGAATCTGATCGCGAAGATGGATTTCAATCACATGGTTCGAAGATCGGATTTTTGAGCTGCTGCTTAGGACTTAGGATGGATTGCTAAGGAAATATGTAATAATATAGTTTTCATTTGTAGTTGCATTGTAAGGAAAAGTTTTTTCCGCATTTTCTAAAGAAATAAATTTTGTTTTGTTTTATTTTATTATATCTCCTTGAAATGGCATTTGTGAAAATTGGAGTTTGATGTTTCTAATTTTAGCAATCTGGATTTGATTATTTTGTTTGTGGTAGTGTCAAAATTTACCAAATAAGGAAAGATTCTCATCACCCAAGTTCAGTTGGACAGAAACTTGGAATCATGCAAGTTGTATTGCATGATGAATGATAATTTTCATCTTTGGTAAATTAAGACTGATTCCTTGTTCACATGTATTTGTGAGTCAAGTGAAGGACTAGGCCAGGGGATCAGATACATTGGGTGCGTGCACCACAAAGATTGATAAGACTATTCGTCATGATTTACAAAAGTTTTGTAAACATGGTTATGCTTACAAGTTTAAGTATAGTTATGAAACATTGGAAAAAGTTCAATGTATGGTAGGATGAATGAGAAGAATCAAATTAGGCAGAAAGATAAAAGTTTCTCCAATCTGAAAGGATGGGAGAGTACTTTAGTATCGTGTTTTCTGATCATCTTTATGATTATGGAAAAAACCATATCACAATTGATCCTCTAATGACATCTTAGTGCATTAGTATGGCTAAGAAGAGGAATCGTGAATTATTGAAATAGTTTAAATCAAGAAGATGAGTTATACTGCGTTCCAAAACAAGTCTTAGAGTCATACTCCAAGATTGTAACCTTGAGTGACATAATCTTAAGAAAGGTTTAGAACACTTATCAAATGTAGAGTAAAAGTTTTATATTCTTGTACATTTGAAATTGGTATTGTGATGTTTTGGATGAAACAAAGACCAATTAACACCAAATTGTGTGAAGTATTTTTCTTGATAAGAATTCGCACTAACTCTTGAATATTTGATTTGTTAAAGAATGGTTCTTGAGAAAGTGAATCTTATATGCCAAGAGTTCAGTGGGAGTCTTAAAGATCTTGACAAGTTTCAAGAACTAATCAAGAATAAACCTATTGTTTATCACTAGCACACAACTTGAGGTTTGTAACCTATCGTGTTGACATATTCTTATTTTTGTGCTCAATTCTAGTTAAAAGTTGGTTGTGTATGTGAGTTCTATGAGTTCTCAAATGTTTGCATAATAACTTGGAAGACATGGTAGGCCCTTGTGTTGCAAAGTGGCAAGATATTAAGATTGAACAAGTTCAGTCCATAAGAGTTTGGATTTGTCACTAACATTGTCTTATGATTATGGTTATGACAAATTCATATGGATAGGAACACATACACCATAAAATCTAAGTTACATAAGGTTTCCCTTCGATTCATGAAAATAATGGTGAGGAAACGTTTTCACTAAGTAGATTTTAAAGAGATAGCAACTGTGATATTTGCATTCTCAAATTTGATTATGATTACAACATCCCTTTTCATAATTCGAATTGTGGGAAATGGAAAAAGGTCTAAACATTTGAAAATAATTGTTGTAAGTTCTAAAATTGTTTAGACACACATTTAAGCTATCTAAGGAAAGGTGTATGGGTGTGAGAAGCCTAGATAAAGTCTTATCAAAGCATCTCATATTAGAAGTCTGAACTTTGGTAAGAAAGTCAAAAAAGTGTTGATTTCTAGAAGTCCAGCTGATTTATGTACATGTCAAAGCTAGTGGGAGAATAAGTATTATGCTAATAAGGATGTAATTATTATGCTAGTGGGAGCATAATCAATTATGGTAAATGTTGCGAGTTCGCAATGTTAATTATAGAAAAAAAAAGTTTCAAATTTCAAGTTATAGGGTTTGAAAAGTTGTTTTGCTATAATTAAGAGAGAGGAAATTATACTTCATTTTTCAATTCTAAAAGCTTAGATTGAGATTTTAATCATTTTTAGTCAAATATATATATGAATGTTATGTTGGAATGGTTCAACATGAGGAAATTCTATATATGGAAAGGTTAATTGCGTTCTCAAAATTTGGTTATGATTATGACATCCCTCTTCATAATCAAAATTATGAGAACGTGGTAAATAGAAATATTATAGCAAAAGACAAATCAAGTATCATGTCTTTATGTTAGACATTATAAATCGTACCCCATATGCTTCGGGTATAGGATCGATTGCATATGTTATAATATTCTCATGTTCTAATTTTCCAAATGTTTAGGGCATTAAGAGGGGAAAATGGGATAGAACCGGTTTTGACTAAAGTGGTTAAACAACTGTTAAGGACAATCTAAGGTTCGCTAAAGATTGGTCGCTTAAGGACAATTGGTAGTATAAAAATAGATGGGCCTTATTGACATATTCTGAAGAGAGGAAACTCCTGTTCAGAAGTAATAGTCAAAGTGGGAATATGGAATGTTTCCATATTGGGAGTTGAAGAATAGTTGAGAAAGTTAGAAACTTTTATGCAAGAAGGGTGTTTAAAGGAATGTACTTTGAATTTGAAACTTCATCTCCATGGAATTGTCTTGTAACAATCTCCAAAGGAATATTTTGTAATATCATTGGCCAAGTCTTTGTGAGTTTTGGTACCTAGACATTACAAAAGAATCATTGCATGATAGTTTACAATCTAATACTTTCTAGCAGTGACAAGAATTTGGTATTCTTACACTTGCAATAAGGATTTGGAATTGTGAAGGGAGCATCATTGAAATGTTTTTTAATTGATCTGTTTCACAAAGTAAGGACCATAGACAAACATAGTGTGCATGCGTGGAGCATGGCATAACTATTGTTTAGGTAAACATAGTATGTCATAGCTATTGTTTCAATTCAAGTATTAAGTTGATAAATCGAAACATTATACAATGAATAATGTGTAATCAATATGGTGATTAAATAAAAGGTGTTTTATTTATATTCATAAGTTCTGAGACCATATTGGATTCAATTATTCTTGTGTTTCACTTTGCATGTTTTGACTTCCCGAATAACTAGATTATTTAAACCATCCACGATCGATCATACTTTGGAAGTAGGTATTGAGGCAAGACTGTCATGAATGAGTATGTAGTTTGTCTGGGACAAAGTGGATACAGTGTTCATGAGTACTCCTAGAATTAGATTCGAGTATTGGATTCAACCCACGTTCATTTGAATCACTTCATGGATTTTATCACGACTGATTGTGAGAAGATAATATCTCTTCTAATGGATACATGTGAGTCGTAGTTGCGATTCGGTTGCACATTGACATATGTAAACACACCAATAACTTGGATGTTATAAAACATATCATTGTGTGTAATTTGATGAGTAAGTACAAGCGAGCATTTGGGTCGAAGTTTATTTCTTTCCTTTTATCCTATGTGGATAAAAGTGATATCTGCAGGCCCCTTGATGATTTAGTGATGACATCAGGCTTGGACTCATTTAATTTGTTTAATTGGTCAGTCATCATAAATCGGAAATCGGGAAACAAAATATGGACAGAGAGAATAATTATAATCCACGTCTCAGTCCATATGATATCTAGAATGGAGAAATATATGATCACTTATCTAATGGACATGTCATTGACTAGGTCATAGTTCGACATCGACTTTTAAGAACTATGATTGCTAGTCGGGTTGGAGTCATGCTTGCAATAATAGTTATTAGACTTATCCAAGTAGGAGACTATTGGATTAGGCCCATAACTATTATTGGTATGTACTTGACCTGAGAGTAGCATGGCCCATTTGGGTTGCATGACATCGGAACAATTTAGATAGACTTTTGTGAGAAGAGGATATTTATGATTTATTAATATATTATAAGTTCTAATATATTAATATGAAATCATATTATTTAAGTATTGATCAAGAATTAGTTTGGAATTAATTTGGTGATCAAAAGAGACTAATTAAATCAATGGAGATTGATTTGGTAAATCATTCATTCTTATATAATGGGCTTATGGTCCATAGTTCTTCATGTTGGGCTAAACCCATGTGGTGGCCCATGGATACTCCATGGAGGTTAAAACCCATGGATCATGAGGAATATGGAAAGTCATGAGTTACATGGTGTAACCCTAATGTGCACACTATATAAGAAGCCTCATAGCTCATGATTTGGCACCTAAGTGATAGGAAAGGAGGGTAGCCGATTTTGAGTGCAAGGATGCTTCTCTCAAGTTATTCCAATTGTTAGTGGTGTTGTGTGATTCCATTTGAGATGCAACACTTGGGGCACTAAGTTCTTAAAGGTCCAAGGCTTCCAACTACAAGAAAAGGTATGTCATCTAACTTATTTTATTACCCAAGTATCAAGATTTTGTATGCTAGTTAGGGTAATGCCTTAGAAAGTTCAAGTTTGCATGTATAATAGAGAAACCATAGGTCCAAGGTATTTAGGGTTGCATGCATACCTTAGGAGTATTAGAATGCTGAAATCCTAACATGCAGATGTGCCCAGAACAAAGTGGAAACCTCATCGTGCAGGATCTCTCAAATCCTGGCATCTAGCTCATCTGTCCTCATTTGACCAACCACCTCGAGCACTGTCGGTCCCTCCTGATCGCTATCTCCTAATCCTGATCCTAATCCGGATCCAGCCACAAAGCGCCTTGTAACCACCATTCTGAATACATACCAGAAAGATATAAGATAATCTGCCTAAATAACAGGGAACCAACTCCCAAGTAAACCCTAGGGGTTGTGACTTCCTTGCTATGCGTATGGGTCATGTGCTTTCAGTAGTACAGGTATATACTACCTTCCACACCTACCCATATTTATCTCAAGTATCATCACAACACCATAACCATATACATAGACATAGTGGTCGCTCAATCCTCACTCTAGAGGAAGGCTGACTATCTCATAACCGACCTACGGGCCTCACATAACCCACTCATGAAACTTCCACCAACCCTGCAACACTTTTGTATGCTAGCCATTCATAACCCTGGACCTTGTAGGCTTTCAAATGCCTAATCCTACCCTAAGCCCTACATCAAATAAGAACAAGCAATAAGGCCAAACCAAACATTCTCAAGCTATAAGATCTTAATTATGTACGGCCGTGATGCATATACTAAGCAACTACAGTAATGATGTCAATTTCATATGAGGTAAACCCTAGGCTATCAAGCATCATGTAATCAAGCAATTCTATCATGAAATTCTTGAAGATCCCTAGCCTAGTACTAGCATGTTGTTCTAACACATCACATAATTAAATAACTGCATGGTATTTTCGGGTCTACTTACGTGCTCCGGCTGATCGTACACTCTGCATCCTCCTTTACTTATTTTGAAAATAATTAAAAAATCACTTTGAAAATCTTTCCTTGGCTGATCGTACACTCTGCATCCTCCTTTACAGTGTGAGTTTGGCTTACCTTCTAGGCCCACAACTCACATCTGAATTGCCACTAAGCCTACAGTATGAGACTGGTATTCCCTGCCCGACCCTCAAATCATATCTAGAATGCTCTTGAATCCTCAGTATGAGTCTGGCATGCCCTGCTCGGCCCTCAGCTCATATCTGGAATATTGTAGGGTTTGTTGGCTATCGAACGGAGCAGTACAACATAAACCCATCCCACATAATATGTCGACATATAACTTAACTAATGCACATACAGATAATAGATAGTAACACAGGTAGTCCTACAGATCTACCAAACTGGCATAGCAACTGTAACACCCGTAGATCCGGGCTAGTCAATTTAAAGACAATAAGTATCGAAAACGACTTTTCGACAAAAGATTATTTAGAATAAATAATCTTAACCAAGTTGTAGAATATTTTTCAAGGTTTCCGTACATATAAAGAACGTCGAAATCCGAGTTGTAACGAAGAAGTTATGACCCGTTGAAGTTTCATGACGGAACGGGCACGATACCGGGAAGCATAAATAGTGAATTTATGATAAAGCGAGATTTAGCCTTAGCGATCTAAACGAAAGTCGTAGAATATGTTAAACTAAGAACATCGATAAAAAGAACGCCCAAATATGACTTCGTATGAAGAAGTTATGATTTTTTGAAGTTTCGGATTAGCAGTGTAGAGCCCGAAATTCGAATGTTAGATCGAGCGGTTTTTAGCCGACACGACCTTAACAAGAATCGAAGATCTCGTTAAGAGTAGCGTAACAAGAAAAATATGGGTGAAAACGGACATCGGATGAAGAAGTTATGAGAATTTAATGGACCAATCCTGTCCAGGCCTGTTAATAATATAAAATTTAAAATCGAGTCAAAATTAACCAACTGAGTCTAAACAAAAGCTGTAGAGTACATTCCCACCTTCGTGTGGATATAAAGAACGTCAAAAATAGAGCTTGTATGCGAAAGTTACGATTTTTAGAAGTCGAGAGTGAAATTTGCGAAGTCTGTTGCTAAACGATGACGTGGCATGATCTGGGCCGTCGCTTGCTGATCACGCCTCGCATCCGATGATCACCACGAAGTCTCGCTTACGCCCAGCGTCCGAAGCTGAGTACGCGCCGCGTACAACTGCCACCCTCGATCCACAAGAAGCCGCGCAGCTCCATCCGATGTCCGACGCGTGTCTCGTACGAAGCCATCTGGTAGCCCAATGTGAACTACGCCCAACGTACCTCGGAACTACGCCCAGCATAACCGAGGCTGCTGAGGCTATAAATAGAAGCGAGGGTTGCCGAGCAAAACACACCATTTCTCATTCTCTCTTTAAAATTTTCTCTCTCAAGGGTTTCTAAACCGCCCTAAGCCCTAGTTAAAACCCTTAGCTCTCGAGGGAAGCCCCGAGGCTCCCAGAGTCCCGAGAAAAAGAGCCTTTTGGTTTCGAAATGCTGCTCCAATTAAGTTCCGGTTTTCGATAAAATTCACTGTAAGTGTGCTACGCTTACGTAGTTTTTAATATAGCTTTCAAATAATTATAGGAATGTTATTAGGTCCTTAAAATAATTATTTGGGTTATTATTACGAGTTATATTGAGTGTTATTTAATGCTTATATAATAATAATAATAATAATAATAATAATAATAATAATAATAATGATAATAGTCAGACTATTAATTTGTCTTGGTTATCGTTAGACTAAACCCTAGTGGTATTGGTACTAGGTTTTATCGAAGGAAAGTTGTTTTGAGACTATCGAAGCGCTGTCCGAGTGCTGAGTCACCACCTATCAGGTGAGTGCATAGTCCCTTCATGAACATGATTTTAATACAAGTATTGATTGAAGTATTAATTATATGTTTATGTGCGAGTTAATCGATGTTGCCTGAAATACGTGTTAAAGAACATACCTGATTATATTTGATAATTTAGGATAAAGAGTAAACCTAAATTAAATATGAGGAATATTGGGTAGTATATTCTTACGAGTGCAAGTGAGTTATACTCAGAGAATAGAACTTGGTATATGTCATTTATCCGGGAGTATGGATTAGACATAGTCATTGTCCCTAGTCCGAGAGTATGGATTAGGCATAATCATTCATCATTAATCCGAGAGTATGGATTAGTCACTGTCCCTAGTCCGAGAGTATGGATTAGGCATAATCATTCATCATTAATCCGAGAGTATGGATTAGTCATTCGTCCCTAGTCCAAGAGTATGGATTTGGTAAATTTGTTCATTTCTGATCCAGGAGTATGGAGTAGGTAAAGACTAATCTTAGGTCTGAGAGTATGGATTGCCTCATTGTAAGGATCGACGGGGTGGGATAAGAGTTGTTTATATATATATGGTGAAATTGTATACTTTGTGAGTTTTAAACTATATATATGGTATAACATTGTGGGATTGAAATCCCTATGTACTCACCAGGTTTCCCAACCTGACCCACTCAGTTTATTTACATCACAGGTGTTGATATGAAGTCACATTACACTGAGAGATTTAAAGAGATGTAGATCACTAGTGTAAATAACTGTAAGTTCTGTTTATGCTTATGTTTCTGTATTAACCATGACATCCCAAACGTTTTGAAATGAATAAAATACGTTTCTTCAAAAATGTTTTAATAACATATTTATCGTGTTTTTCTGGGAACAAATTCCGCAACATTTTTATTAAAAGAAGAACTCTGATTTTTATAAAGCATAAACATAATCGGTCTTTTCTGGCCGTGATTTTGGGGATGTCACAGCAACTAGCATGCATAACTAACTCATACTCAACATAATACCAACTGCTAGGATATCATATCCAATGGGCCAGCATTGGTGTCTTCGACCCCTTGGTATAGTGAGGATAACTTACCTCACAACTGTCGAATTGAAGTGATAAAATCAAACTCTCGAACCACAACCACAAACTCCACAACCTATATTTACAATAAAACCATTCCGTAAATTTCCAATTTACCAAAATACCCCCAGAAGTCAACTCGTCAACCCTTAGTCAAGGTCAAGGTCAACAATCCATGTTGACACTACCCGTCGAGTGCAAATCATTGACTTGTTAAGTCCTTCTAGAACTCGAGAAGTCATGGAATCCTCCAGTTCACTCATCGAGTTTCTAGAAAACTCATCGAGTCCATGCGTGTTCACAGTCGAGAAAATCCTAACTAACTCATCGAGTCATCCTGCTGACTTATCGAGTTCATGCAGAAATCCTCAAGGCTAATCTTCACTGGACTCACCGAGTTGGCTATGCAACTCGTCGAGTCCCTTCAGTCCTTTCTCCATTCAGATGCTTTTAAGCCACCCCAAAGCTCCATATTGCAGATCAAGCTTCCCAATGCATTTTTATCACGTAAAGTTGCAAACTTTACGTGCATGTAAGCTTCTAAAGGCTTAGAATACCGAATCCAAGCTTATAATGGGGTTTAACTCAAAAGGGAAGGCTCATACTTGCTAAAGCGGGAGACTTTATAGCTATAAAGACCAAGATAAGTTCAGATCTGAAGTTGCAATTTCAATCCTAGCATACCCGAAAATGGTTAACATACATGCTATAAAATCCCTAATCTTAAACATGGAGAGATCTAGAAGGAGGAAAGTCAAGGTAACGACTTGTTACCTTCAAAATGGTGCCAATAAGCAGAAGAGTCAGATCCACCAGCTCCTCTATGCTCCAATCCTCTTATACTTCAAGTCTTCTTCTTCTAAGTTACCTTCCAAGCTTGAAAATCACACAAAATGGAGAGCATACGCGAATTAGGGTTTTAGAGCTCAAGGGGATGATCAAGGGAGGCTCATTATCCTTTAAATAAGGTGATAGATCATGGAAATTAGGGTTTCATCCGCCAGCTCCAAGTCGTCGAGTTGTGTCCTCCAACTCGTCGAGTTAGTCACTTAAACCCGCGGCCAAATCAGTTCCTACTCGACAAGTCAGGGCATCCAACTCATCAATTCGACCTTTCTAAATGAAAATATAAGACTGTAAAGTTTATACCTGAGAGTCGAGGTGTTACAAGACGTGTCACGTCAAGAAAAAGGCGGGTGTCGTTCCTAATGATCAGAAGGGTTTCGGGGGGGGGGGGGGGGGGGGGGGCTTGGTTTTTATTCCAGTTTTAATTATGCACATATAAACGAAAGAACCCTAGGCTTTGATTCCACTAATGGGTTTCGTAGGTTACAAATAATTAATTACACAAGGAAAATATCATAAATCTTATTATAGGTAAATGTAACCTATAAATTTGTCTTTTCTCATTATAACAACATACTATTGAAACAATCATAAACCCTAGTATGATTCTAATTGGTAGATTAGATTACATACCTTTAGAATAAGTAATTAACTAATCCTTGAATTTCAAAATCTCAATGGAAAGCAAGCGCCAAAAGTATGAGCGCCTTTAATGGCTCACACCCTAAACCCTTGAACCCTAAAACTCAAGAGAAAAGAAGGGATATGAAGAAAAATTTGTTCCCTCCATAAAATCATCCATTACTATAGAGCCATCTAGAATTGCTCTTTTGCTCACTTTTAAACAATTACAATTCAACCATTGCACCTCTAATTAAATATAATTCATCTTGAATTAATTTTAGATTAATTCTAGTTAATAATTAATTAATTCTAGCTCTTTATAATTAATTTATTGATTCACATAATAAATTAACAAATCAGTCTATTTCTCTCCTAAATTTATTTCTAGTTATTACAGGTAACCCAAAAAGGACTTTACTTTTATTCCATAAAGTTATACAAATTTATTTTTGACTTTGACCGATTTCTTTATGGTCTTGGATACCTATTCCAACAGTTTAATCCAAATATCTAAACTAAAGCTTTAGAAGATCAATTGATAAAGAAATTTAAACTGTGTATGTAAAGAGTTGGAAAAGAGAGAGAGGGAGTGAGGGAGAGAGAGAGAGAAAGAGAGAGATAGAGAAAGAGGGCTAAACACTTTAAACAATTGTAATTAAACGAGAAATGTAAAAATGACCATTTTACCCTCACACGTCAGGCATGTGTTGGGCATTAAACGACGAGTGATTTATGTCGTCTGACATAAGGACGAAGTCTGTAATATCGAAGTAACACAAGGATCGAGTTTGTCCAATTTATTGAAGTTGAACTTTATATGCCTATTACACCATACCATAGGGACCATTTTTTTGTGCGTGCGTGTGTGTGTGTGTTTATATGTGTATATATATATATATATATATATATATATATATATATATATATATATATATATGCCCTAGTTGGACCCACATTCACTAAGTAATAGATTTTTGGGCCATAAGACTCTTTATGGACCTTATTGGGCCTAAAATTTCCTTCTTTGATTTTAATGGGTTGAAAACCCATTTCCTTGGTCATTTTGGGTCGTAAACACATATGTGGGCCTAATTGGTTGAAAATCCTTATTGGGCTAGCATACTCTTGACTTTTATATGCACAATTCAAGCCTAACACCAAATTTCTTTCTTTCCCTCACTCCATTCTCATTTTTAAAAAAAGGAGAGGGGGGAATGGAAGAAGGTTTGATTTTGGCTTTACAACACATAATTAACCTTCATGTATTAAGGTAATCATATACATCTAGAATCCTATTATCCTTCATGCAATAATGTCTAATCTCTTTCCTCCTTCCTCTGTACTTATGGTCGAAGATCCCACACCTCTCCCCACTTCATCCATCTTCAATCCCTAAAATCCTCTAATAGCTCTCAATCTCTTATTTCTCCTATAAGAAATCATGAGTTATTGTGTGTATGTGTGCTTAAGAAGGTCCTTCAAACTCACATACTAGGTAAGCTACTCCACTCTAAAGTTAAATAAATTCATCTTATGTTAAGATCTTCCCTCCAAACCTCACCAATCTCGTGTTTATGCTCCTAGAACTCTCTAGGAACTGAAAATCTCATCAAAGGAACTTGCTAGGCCGAAATCTCCTTCAATCTTCACTTTAAAATCGAATCCATCACCAATGTGAGTTCATACCCCCTTGTTTTTGGTTTTAATATATTTTTGGGGGAGAATACAAGTTGCTTTTGTGTTAGATATATGTATTTATGCATGTAAATGTGTGTTTTCATGTTATATGTTGTGATTATGTTATGAAAACATGTTAAATCTTCACCAAACTCGAAATATCTACTAAACTTGGTGATGTTATTAACTAAACCATCTTATGTGATTTACTATGAAGTTGAAAGGATTAAACATGCTAAGGATGTTTGAAAACTAAATAAAATCGTATAAGGGTCCATTTTTAACAAATAAACAAAAAAAAGTGAGTCTTTATGAAACCCATGGTTTTGGAGAGGACCAAAAGATTCACTTTTAGATGAAAATGAATCTTTATGATATTCATGGTTTTAAAGGGGCCAAAAGTGTTAATTTTCACAAAATGGGCTTCTATTTGGGCCTTCACGGTTTTAATGGGCTAAATTTGTCAATTTTCACAAAAATGGGTCTTATTTAGAAACTCATGGTTTCATTTGCCTAAAAAGAAAATATTTGACTTTTTATGGATTAAATTGTTATTTTAAACAAACACGGGCCACAAATGTAAATTTTCGGTTAAATGGGCTGGAAATGTCATTTCCATAAATTTGGACCAAAAATGTTATTTTTATCAAAAGTGGGTTGAAAATGTCATTTTATACAAAATAATTCCCTGAAAGTAAGCTTTCGATCTTAATGGGCCTAAAGTGTCACTTTTACCAAAAATATGCCTTAATTGAAAATTTTCATTTTAATGGGCCAAGATTGTCACTTTTACAAAAAGTGTGTCTTTTATGTCATTTTGGTAAATAATTGAGCTAAAACAATCACTATAATAACAAACGGGCTAATTATGTCGTTCTCACTTTTATTGGGCCTTGTTTACCCATTTTCATGTTATTGGGCCTTTGTGGTCCATTTACATGCTTATTGGGACTGACACATTCATTACATGTTTATTGGGCCTTAGCGACCCATTTACATGCTTATTGGGTCTGATACTTTCATTACATGTTATTGGGCCTTAGTGACCCATTTACATGCTTGATAGGTCTTGTACACTCCTTACATGTTTATTGGGCATCGTTAACCTATTTACATGCTCGACGGACCTTGTATACTCATTACATGCTTATTGGGCCTGATACTTTCATTACATGTTATTGGGCCTTAGTGACTCATTTACATGCTTGATAGGTCATGTATACTCCTTACATGTTTATTGGGCCTTGTTAACCTATCTAAATGCTCAACGGACCTTATATACTCATTTCATGCTTATTGTGCCTCATTCATTCATGAACATACACATTGGGCCTTGTAACCTAAATACATACACGAAAATGTTCTTTACAACATGAAATAGTGTGTTACAATATTTTCATAAACATAATTAAGGTTCTTGTGAGATGTTCTTTCATTCGTACTTACCTAGTGTACAACCTTCAATCCTATAGTTATAACTAGAGTCTCCTGGAGGGAGAGCAAGAGTTTGTGTATAGATCTATACGAGGTTGACAGCCCCGCACTTGAGTTGTTCGCTACAGCTAGAGTAGGCCATCCTAGGGTGATAAATGTCTTACCTTAAAGAAGCGACGCATGAAAAACACCATGACAGGCAGATCAGTCATATCAAGCATGGTTATAACGACTCACATAGAAATTAATTCCACTGTAAAATTTACGGAATACATATACATTTCTGCAGTTACGACACTATATATAAACATCATTTTTATGGTCTTAGGGTTTAAGATCAAAACACTTTTACAAACAGAAAATATCGAATTTTCTAGGAAACTTACATTAAACATTACCTTCTACTTACAATAGAAAATATAGGATGTTCCTTGAATACTGTCTTTACACATTTTCAAAATAGAAACACACATGCTTTAATACAAGATTTGATACAAAACGTTCAAACCATTTTTACAAAAAATAGATTTTCTGGTGTTTACAAAGTGACACAAACTTTTCATACAAATATGCTTATGTTCTCGCCAATATTATATATATTGGCCGTTTTTAAAATAACTTGTATTCTCAGGAAATCGTTAAGCGGGTTGGTCACCAAGAACACATGGATTTTGTTGTATTTTTGTTATCATCATACACTTATTATTTCGGAATGTAATCTGTAATCCAATACACTTGTGTAAACAATGATGGTTGTATTATTGTATGTGTGAAAATTGTAGAAGCAAGCACTATTATTGGAAGTTGTTGGCGATGATGATGGCCATGATAGTCATCAGAAATGATGATGATAAAGATGGGGATGACGGAATGGGATCGTCAGTAGCACAATTTTGATTATGTGCATATAACGAGTATTAGGGTTTGAGGACTTAATGGGTATGGTGGTAGGCTCAATTTCTTTTATAAAATTAAAATAACAAAAATAAATTAGAAAAATATATAAAACAAATTAATAAGGGCATAATAGTATTTTTAGGTTAAACAAGGACCAATCGATAAAAACGTATAGTAGAGACCTTCCGAATTAAAAAGAAAAACAATTAGGGATCAATGTGCAAATTACCCTAAACCATAGGGGCCATTCGTGTAATTTACTCATTAAAAAATAAGGGAATGAATAAACAAAGAAAATAATTTTTTTCAAAAATGGTCACTTTAGTATTCGAAAATTGGCAAGGCGAGGAAAATTTTAAAATAATCTTTAAATATGGACTAGTGGTTTTCAAAAAGTTGCAACTTTGTCCTTTTTTTAACTTTTTGTTAGTAAATCTGGGTTAATTATATGTCAAATGAAAATTTTTAAACTTTTCTCACCCTTTTACTCTGTCCAATTCTCTTTTTATGAATAGTGGATGAAGGTAGTTGTGATGGTGGTGGTGATAGTAGCTGAAGGTGTTGGTGGTAGAGTGGTTAAAAGAGGCTGAAAGTGGTGGTGGTTTAAGGTGAAGGTTGTGATGGTAGTGGTGGAAGTGGTTGGAGATGGTGGTAAAGGTAGTTATTGTTGGAGGTGGCGGTGTTTGTGATTGTTGAAGGGGGTGATTGTGGTGTTGGTAGCTGAAGGTTATGGTGGTGGTGGCTGAATGTGTTTATGGTTATAGCGGCTGAAGGCGGTGACAGTTTTTGAAGATGAGTCATTTAAAAAAATAATGGCAATTAGAGAGAAGGTTTTAAAAAAAATGGATAATCTATGCCATTTTTTGAAACTAATGGAGCAGATATGTAGTGTTTCTAAAGTTAGCCTCACCTACTATATGAACCAATTTTTAAATATGTTAAAAACAAATTAAAACAAAATATTTAAAAGGTATATTAGTTATTTCAAAGCCGACCAAACTCAGTTTTTTAGCGACAAAAACCATAATCATTTTGTCATTCGTTCTAATAAATGTTCTAATAAATGAAATGTTTTTTTTTGTCATATGTCAATCTCTAATAAATTTTGATACTTTTATATATATATATATATATATATATATATATATATATATATATATATATATATATATATATCAATTTATGATTTTTCTTCGATTTTAATATTAAAAACTCATATAATCTTATACTTATATATATAATATATCAAAATATAATAAATATTATAATAAATTAGAATTAATATGTTTTTTTCATTTATTATTTGAAAATTTTATTTTAAAAATACTTATTATTTATATTTTAATATTTTATTTTATTTAATCAACTTGTAGTACAATAGTTTTAGATCTAGTTTATGTATAGAGAAAATGACTTACGACTCCAACTAAGTTTTCAAACTGTTCAAAAAATCTTAATAATGTTTTGTTTGTTCAAGAAAACCCAACAAAATTAACCTTTATCTAGAAAAACCCAACGAAGTTTCCAACCGTTCAAAAAATCTCAGTCATTTTTTGTCTGTTCAAAATGTTAATTTCATTGGGTTTTTTTTTAATAGATAAAACATGATTGAAGTTTTTTAAACGGTTTTAAAACTTAATTGATCTTATAAGTTATTTCCCAAATATGGTGATTTCGATAGAATTGAATCCCCTAATCTAATAAATAAGTACAATTTTGCCACGTGGCAATCTCCAAGCCCCCTAAAATCGAATTTTCCCGCTTCTTTTACTAAACTAAATTGTCCAAAATGCCCTTCATTTCCTTTTGTAATCCCTGTAAATCAGCCATGATTTTAGAATTTATATAATTCAATCATAACAAAAAAAAAAACTATTTATCCACAATATACATATTTTCCATAATGAATTCGGCAATACCATATCTTCTCCCGTTTAATTCGTTTTTTTATTGTTAAGATTATCAACATTTTTTCATCATTCCATTCCTTTTAGAATAGAGTAAATCGCAAAAAATCAGGAAATAGATTTCAATCCAAGTATTCTTCATATATTATTTATTTACCTGTTAAACGTAAAGGCTTCTTGCTGTTGTAGAATACGTTGTCCCTGGCATTCTGTTTGCATATAACAGTGGTTTTCCTCCTCTTACTGCTTACGTTTTCTTCACCTCTTCCACCAAAGACAAAGATCAAACAATAGCAGGTTAGTACTTTCATAATTCGTGTTTTTTTATATATTTATGATTTATAGTTTTTGCTCAAATTTTCATTAAAAAAATTTGTACATTGAATGTATAAAGAACAGTTCCCGTTTAAACTACATACAAGAATTTTTTACTTTTATAATCGAATTTTGCGTACCAAGTTCACATTTTTTGCTCTACGGTCCAATTTCACAGATCGACCATGTGAAAGTACAAAAATTATTTTATGTTACTAGCATTGTACTTTCACATCACTTCGTATAAAATTGATCTATTATTTATAAATATCCTTCTGTTTGCTTTGCTATTCTTTCTGAAATAACATTGTACTGATCAAAATACATGTAAATAAATTCAAATTCTGATAAAGCTTTTACCTGCATTCAAATTTATAAAATGAAATGCATTAAAGATGGCATATTTAACGGGATAATATCATTCTATGATTTCAATTAAATTCAGATTACTATTTAAAATGTTCATCATTCTCAACTGATTTTATTCCCCTCTGTCGTCCATTGTTTCACGTTTCTGAAGTTCATATAGTCAGCCTTCTGCAACACATAGCAAATCAGGTTAGCCTTTTGAATTTGTCATTGTTCTTTATTTCATTCACCGTTTTTCTGCTTGTGTTTTGTGTTTACTGCAAGTTACAGCTAACAACAATCATCTATATTTCGTTTTTTTGTTATTATCTATTTGTTTTTTTATGACAGATAACAAAGCATAAGATATATAGTTTAGAAAAAAAAAATCCCAGAAAATCAGGAACAAAATTTCAATTTTATTTGGTATGCACATAAATTTACCCCTTAATATATGACACCCTAATTATCATTAATAAAAATCACGCAACTTATTACCTTAAATATCGTAAAAACATGATCCCTTTAGTTTTTCAATTGTATCTTCACCGATTGTAATCATCATTCATGCATTATTTGAGATTAAAAATACAATCGGCTCATCACCTTTACATAAATAAGCATTCTTTCAAGTTTTTCCGTCTTTGCTTTTCTTCCTTGCCATTCGTTTTCTACTGCAGCAAATCCAATAAACAAAGGTATAATTCTATTTTTTTTTCCAATTCAACCATTATTGTTAGTTGAGTTGAGTTAAGCTTTCGTACATAAACACAGGCAAATATGGAAATTCTGATAATCTCATGCTATTTTTCATTTTTTTTAAACTTTAAACAAATTCATGTAATTTGAATCTGCTTATTTAAACTATATTTCATAATTATATGTTTAGTTATTTAAAAATAGACAAAAATGCAAAAATGGTCCCTGTGGTTTGTCATTTTTTGTGGATATGGTCCAAACCTTTTGAAAATTGGATTTTTGGTCCTTATTGAGAGGTTTGTATGTGGAACAGGTCCATGAAGTTAACCGTCGTTTGTTTTTGGCTGTTAAACCCCACATGTGCATTGCACACAAGGGCATAAATGTCTTTTTACTCAAGAGGAAACAATGGGCATAAATAATTTTGCACATCACAATTAAAAAGATTACGTGAACAATTTCTTCAACCCAACACTCAATCAAAACATCACTCAACCATAAATTAACAATGACAAAATCCACAATCCAAACAACCAACAACAATTGAACCCTTACAGTAAAAATTGATTGATTCTTTATGTCTGTTTGCATCTTCATTCCCAACCAAGAACAAATTGGTTCTGGTTCTCATGTATACCTGCAACAAAACAAGAAGGAGCTTCATGGAATCCCCCTTTTCCTCACGACCACACAGCAACCCCAACACCACCAGTCGTCTCCCACAACTCCACCACCATCTTCCCGGAAAAGAAAGAGAAGAAACAACTGGATTAAACCTGTAACAACCCTCTCAACCCACCCTCGGCCTCCCTCATTGTCACAGAACACCACCAAGACCGACGACACCCCCCTTCCCCCCGCTACTTGCATTCTTCTTTTTCTCTTCGGTCCAACCAAGCACCACCGGTAGTGGCGGTTTTGTGGTGAACCATCGAGGAGCTACCCCTCTTCCTCCTGCTGAAAAACATCGCCCCAAAACACCCCCGATACCGTCGTTCTCCCTCCGTCTTTCCTCTTCATTTGCAATCGAAGAACCTCCACTTGAGGCGAGTGTAGGTTTGTCGGTGATCAAGAGGGCGATGACCCTCTTAAGTTTCTCGATGCTCCTAGTCGGCTCCATAGCATCAAACACCCCTAAAACCATCGTCAATCTGCCATGTTCCTTCCCCTCTCGTGATATGCTCGCCGATCGACCCGTTCATTTTTTCATTCCCGATCAACAATGATTAAGCCCACAAGGGTCGCCGGAGATTACGCCCTTCCCTCCCCTCGTGATATTAGCCACCGCTGGAGCTTCCATCGATGAATTTGGTTCATCCCTCTCCCCTTGAGTAAAAATACATTTATGCCCTCGTGTGCAATGCACATGAGGGGTTTAACAGCCAAAAACAACGGTGGTTAACTCCAGGGATCTGTTCCACACACAAACCTCTCAATAAGGACCAAAAATCAAATTTTCAAAAGGTTTGGACCATATCCACAAAAAATGACAAACCACAGGGACCATTTTTGCATTTTTGTCTTAAAAATAAAACAAAAGCAATAGTCTCTACCATGATGAGATATCATCCATACATGTACCAGTTATACAGATGAGATAGCGTCAAATGGAAAATGATTGTTGTAAGGAAATAAATGATTGTTGTAATTTTTTAAAAAATCAATGTAGTAAGTTTTTAAAAGGGTATTGTTCTCCTTTTTCTGGTTTTTGATGGATCAATACATGGATACAATAAAATTTCTACATGTTTTTATGGTATTTTTTCATGATAATT